>NC_139344.1:61818406-62418406 GCF_055883805.1 Amblyomma maculatum
AACTTTTGCATTACAACATAAAAAATAATGAGGTGAATTACGAGCACAATCTCAAAGCATTTTTCAGAGGAGCCTAGTTGATCGAAACATTTCTGCAAAAATAGCATAGCGTTCACTGTGCTGCATTTTTGTTTAGAGATACGTTTTCTAGCTTACGCACTGTCCTGCAAATAAGACGTACCACAGTTACTATAGCTTAAAGAGACTTTTCTTATATAGGAAAGCAGGTCAACATGCAAGTCAGATGGGCACTAGCATTGTACCCGGAAACTATGAGGCGCTCTCAAATATCACTTTTTACTGTCTGGATGCTGGCGCACACTGGCTCAAGCACTCCATACAAGGGTTGCCAGACGCTCCCAAGGAGGTATGTACGACAATCAGAAACAACAATGAAAACGATGGCCACGGGCGGAGGTAGGCAGACGGTGTTTGCGCTTGTTTGTTTTGTGTATATTCATCTACTGCGCCCCCACGATGCACATCGGCAGAAACAACTGTAACAATTCGGGAATTATGCCTCTTGAGAAACATCTGAGGTCGTGAAGATGTGACTTATCCTTCACAAGCGCGGTCTATATCTGATCGACGACGGTATGGTTGGGTGCCTTGGCGGGGCTATCGTCTCTTCAGAACATCATTATTGGCTATTTATGCCGTACTCGTGCGTGCAATCAAAAACACATAACCACTGATACGCATAAATGCGGCAAGGTCTGCAGGACGAAGAGCAGTACCGTCGACACAACGAGCGCTCAAGAATGTCTTCATCCTAAGGGGGGATTTGCATGTAAAACTATTATACAAACGTTTTTATGAAATATTAACATTGGTCAGTTTCTTCTTATGCCTATACTTCTATTTGTGCTGTCGAACGACCTTTTAAGCGCTGCAAACCGGACTTCGCGCACTATTTAGCGAGTGCTCCAAGACGAGTTCGCCATACCGTCGTACATATATGGGTGTCCAAGCTAATTTTAGCCAAGGGTTAAAAAATAAAACATTTGAGATAGGCCGGAGAAACCACTTGTATACAACTGCCAGCCGCCTCGCGCACCACAGGCAACATTTATATTTTGCAATTAACTAATTAGGGATTAAGATAACTTATCTAATTTTCTCAGTATTGGCTTTAGACAATAAATATAAATTGCATAGTTGGAGAGCATTTTCTGAAACCCCCATTCATTTATTTCCGATAAAGAAAGCCTCACGTGTATCGTTTTTCTGAGCTCTAAAGAACGCCCGCGAAATACAAAAATATCCCGTGACTAACGCATTCGTGCGCCACGATAGTGGCGCTCTTAATCGTGTTTTGAGTGAACTAAATTTGCTGCGGCCGTGACGTCCTTGCAAAGGCATTTATTTATAAAGCCCGTAGTTGGTAAATTGGAAAAATTATCCCAATTACTAATTATGTGATTGCAAAATAACAAATTTCCTTCAGTGCGCCCAAAAGGCTGGCAGCTGTATACGTGTAGTTTCTATGGCCTGCCTCAACTGTTTCATTTTTTAACCCTTGGTTCAGGGCCCCGCCGGGGTGGCGCAGTGGTTACGGCGCTCGACTACTGTGCCTAAGAAAGCGGGATCGATTCCCGGCCTCGGCGGCTGCGTTTCGTTGGGGGCGAAACGGAGTGGCGTCCGTGTGCTGTGCGATGTCAGTGCACGTTAAAGAACCCCAGGTGGTCGAAATTTCCGGAGTCCTCCCCTACGGCTTCTCTCATAGCCTGAGTCGCTTTGGGACGTCAAACCCCACAAACCAAACTAAACCCTTGGCTCAGGTTAGCTTGACACCCTGTATAGTCAATGTGCGCCAGCTTTGCAAGTTCGCGATTATTCTACTTCTTTGTGCCGACCGACGATGTGGACAATGCAGATGATCCCAACAATTATACAGTAACAAAAGGGAGAAGGTCCTTGAGGCGTTCAGTGGAACGCTAGGCATGTTCTGCACTGTGGCCATAAGCGAATGGACAATATTCGCGTAGACTGCAGGCTTCGGCATAACCGAAAACAAAAACAGAAAAGAAAATCCCTCAGACAAGCAAGCAGAAAGGGCTTCCGAAAGTAAATGAGCAAATGAAGGTAACGAATATGTCCCAGGTGCGCCTGAACTTCACGACAAAGCAAAACGAATTCGAACGGAATTTTTGAAAAACGGTGTATTGGTGCCTGTTAGGAACGTTTCCTCATCAACCTTAGGGAATAAAATGAAACTCTTAGAACGCCTAAATGCATACCTGCTGCATCCACTGAACTAGATATATTAGGATGAGCCTAAAAGTTTTCTTTAATATATAATAATATATCACTGAGAAAGTTGTGATAAACAGAATGTCAAGGTACAAAATGTTTTATTTTTGTTTTCATGAAGAAACTGGGTTTGCACGATTATTCTAGTTCAGTCAATATTAACCATAATAAAAAATATTGTGTGAATATTCGTTGTTCTGGTGGAAGAAGTTTGGTAAATGCACCATTCTAACAGGGTTTTTTTACAAAGCGTATTTATTTTTTAACGTCAAATCTGCTTCGTAGTTTTTATAAAACATGGTGGGCATGACGTCAGCCTCATTAAAATGCAGCCAATTTTTAAGATTTTTTTCCCAACACGTATAAAGGAATGTTTAAACATCTTCCATCACCTCGCGGAGTATCATCCTCCTTAAGGACGTGTTTCAAGCATTTCTCTGCACTCACAGAATTTGTAGGTGGATTTGGTTCATATTTGCAGTAAATCAGGCATCAGCGGCAGAGCCGTCACGCAGAACAACGCACATATATTGTCCGTGATCAGGTAATTATTCTTGCCTTCTTTCTTTGTTCCTCCATGCGTTGATATTTCTCTCTGAATCGCAACGGCTATATGACGTCATCAACTGACACTGAAGAAACCATCCCCGGCCTGTGAAACCTACCAGGCTTTCCCGCAACATTTTCGCGGAGACAACTCTTGTTAACACATTAACTCAGAGGCTCACTCTTGAAGGTACCAGCATGTACGGATGTTGCCGAAATTTTCGTTCATCGCCGTGAATGTACGGCCTCATTAGTTCTTTCGCTCGCCACACGGCGATCGATGTACCCAGTTTGCGGCTCGTTAAGATACTACTTTAGATTGCGAACAAATATGTGCAATTCTCTTAGGTGTGTTCTGCGTCATTAAGGACTTTTTCTAGGGACGTATACACTGCTTGTCTGATATGCCGAAACAATGTTTACTTATATAGCGTATATGCTCCTAGCTCCGCCCTTTTCTGGTCCAGACTGCTGCCGAGCACACGTGCCGTTGTCTCGATCGTCATGGAATTCTTAAATATTATAGTTTGTCCAGACGGGGGGGGGGGGGGGGGGGGGGGATCCTTTCAAGTCCGACGCATGCATGCGAGTTTCTGTCATGGTGTGCTTGCCATCTTCATTGCGGGACTATATAAGTGCTGCATTCGAAAGGTGCCCTTGACTCATCATTTCTTGACGTTTTGGAAACGCTCAACAGCTTTGTGACAACTAGGAGTTACGGGCAAACGAGAGGCGAAGTACTCGAATGCCAAGTGTTGCCCGATTTGCTTCGACATTGTTCTGGCATCTTGCTCCTCCTGAAAGGAAATCTTACTCACCAAGAAGTCAGCCCCGCATTAGATATCGTGCTTTGGGGTTGTTTCTAGGGGAATTATATAAGGATGGAGTTCTTTCCAGCCGTACATAATACAAGGCAATCTGAAATCACTTTCGCCGCTTGATTTCTGGGATGCCATTCTCGAATGATATCTGGGATTGTGGGGCCCATTGCTGGAAGTCATATTGGCACCTAATGTTTGCCTTCCTCTTTTTCAGTACGAAATACAGAGAACCGTTTTCTGGGCGCGCAGGAGTGAAGGAGAGGCTTGCGGATTTACTGGTTACGCGAGAGAAGGACTGTGTTCTGTTTTGAGCCAATGCGGAGTATTGCACTTAATCTATAGATGAGTCTGTTGTGTTCTGGCATCGGTCGAAGGAAATAAGTTGCGCCGGGCGTCGTCAGCCTGCGCCATTGGCTTGCTTGCATCAATAGGCGCCATCGTAAGTTAGCATTTCACAGTCTGGTGGCTTCACACAGCTCTAGATCTGCCGTCTTCATTAACGATGGTTTCAAATCCTTAAGCTCTAAGATCTAATTACGCTTTTGGTGCTGTGCTGAAGGCACACTTCGAAGGCAGCTACGGGAAAGTCATAACCTGCACGTCTGTGATGAAGCAATCATGCGTACACAAACGTGGAAACAGCTTTCCGAATCGGCTTTAGTTTCTGAATTCCGTCACAACAGAACATTTCGTGTTTTGCCAGTATTCTTAGCTATTGCGTCATCGAATAGTTTGTACACTACTAGTGCACAAATTATGGCCTTCAGTTTTAGAAAATTCGGGCTGCCTACTGTGACTGGACAATGCAGGACAAAGGCCAAACACAAGTACTTGTTAGGCGCGCCAGCATGCAAAGAAGCCTTCCAAAAAACCTGTAACACGGTACTTCCTTTACGTGCGAGGATTATTCGTCGCATCACTAAACGAATAAGTTTTGATTATCCTCCGTCTAAGGGCAGCCACGTGGTACAAATCAATAATATTAGATCTTTCTCGGTAGGTTAATACAGGGGAAACATCGTCCTTCGACTCAAACCCGGGGACATATCAGCAGTCGCCAGAGTGAAGGCAAATTTATCAACGACTAGAGGCAGGAGCTGTGTAAGTGCGTAGTTTTTGCAAGTTTCATGAGATGACTGATTACCATCCCTCTTGGCGCAGCTGTACGCTACTGTGGTGTACACACGGGCTCCGATGAGAGCCGGAGACGGTGGCCTAACTGCGATAGGAAACGAAAAATGCGGCAGCCTTTTAATCAACTTAATTACAAAACATTTTTTGCATTTGATCCCTTCATATTCTATCCACTGGTAGTAGGCAAAAGATGGATTGCGAAAGACGAGAACTACTTGTGCGTGTCGAGGGCAGTGGCGCGTTCCATATTCTCGGAAGGAGCTCATCTAACTGCTCTCTTATGCTATTGGTATATGAGAACTAAAATGTGCTTAAAGGTGATATTGCAATAGGTGGTGGTCAAACTGAACGAAGCGCAAAGCATGCTGGATACTCCGACTTCCGGGTCGCTTGGAGGGAGCGCGTCTACGGAGCAGCGCTTGAAACGCGGCGCGGTCAAGCTTTAATTCATTTTTTCTTCGTATTCTGAGCACTAATGAAGTCGTAAAAAAGGTCAACAAAATTTGTGCGCATTATTGTTCCCACGTTCAGCGTTCCATACCTGAAAAGAGAGTGAAAAGACGTTGTAAGTGCGACCGTTTCAGCCAGTGTCGTCTGTTCGCGCTGAAGTTAGCAACGCTCCAATCACTTGATAAACGTTCGTTGGCTGCTACTTTTATCGTGCAGCCGCTGCACGTGTGTCTAATATACATTAGAATAAACACATTTTGGCGGTTCTGCGTTACCAAGAGCTGAATATTCGGGCTGCTATAGCAGCCGTAGCCTAGCATTACGGTATATACTAGAGGACTGCTGCGCGATATGTGGCTTCGACGGCGAAGAGCTGAACGCATACAAATCTCAAGAGGACTTTTTTTTTTTAATGTCTTTAAAAACTTTTCCATGTTACGTTCGTTGCACTGAACAGGAGCAGCAAGGGTTTCTTAAAAAGCGATTATGCTGTTGAAGACGGAGATATATTCAGTGCCCCAAATGAAGGTCGGTAGAAACATGAATTGACAAAGTTTGATAGAACTCATTAAACATTCAGTGCTTTGAATCTTTCTTTAGTCAAATATTGAGCTGGCGCTATCTTTTTTTTTTTTTTTTGACGCCGTGGGCATTTCATAACGAGGAGCGTGCACTATACGCCGGAAGTTTTAAATTTAGTGTCGCTTGGATTGACCCCGACGTCACAATTTTACTGAAAAGGCACTTGTTTTACGTGAGCGCATTTTGGACAGCTACGTTTTTGCCCAACTAGAAAAAGCCGGCTGGAAGCAAAAAAAGAAGCACGCGTCTTATCAGAAAAAGTTTGACAACGGCCCAATTAAAAGGAGGCCCTGTGCAGGGCATGTATATGTATGACCATGCCGTTTAATTAAAATAGCCTTGAAGCTGCAGCCTGTAAAGGTGGTTCGAGCTGCCGTGTTGTACGGGGTTCAAAACTGAGGTGTTCCCTATACGTGCAGAACCAAAGAAAGATTGAATCTTCCTGTACGAAAACCGTGCAAGGTGCGCGTGTCTGCAAGACACAAAGGCTCACTGCTCAAAACGAAGGCTCACAAAAAAAGGACCATGTATGGGCTTCTGCCGCATGAGGCGAACTTATGGTTGTCCGACTACGGAATGAATCACTGACCTAAACTCAAAATGATTGAAAAATGGTCACAAGACGCGGACATAGCACTTGTACATAAACCTTGGTCATTACAGCTGGATTTTATTGTCTGTGCTTCCCCATTGACAGGGGGAGGGGGGTTGTTTGTTTCTTGTCTGACAGCGACAAGCTCTCTGTGGAATTACGGAAGCTAAGAGAGAAACACGTTTGAAGATGTCACAGTCAGTGACTATGAAAAGCATAGTCACACGACTTGTGTGCATGTTTTTACTCTTCCCTTATCTAATATTGTTCTTTTTTATTTCTTCGATAGAGAGAGAGAGAAAGAGAGAGAGAGATCCTCTTCCTATGCTACTCTGCATGGGAAGGGGAATTGGGGAGGGAAAGTGAGGAAAATCAAAGAAATAAACGGGGAGATAAAATGCGGCCATTAAATGCGCTTTAAGGCATTGTAGAGTAATGGTATAAAATGAAATGATGAAACTTATAATCCGAAAATGTGCGTATAGAGTTCACAACGTATAAAATGCCTGAGGGTAACATGCAAGGTGAATTTAGAGCTTGTCAAGAAGTATTTCTTCGTCATTTAGGCATTTATATTACTCGCCTTTACGTTGGCCACTGAGATGTGTGTTTCGTTTTTGTTTTTGTTTTTTTTTCGGCAACGCTGGTGCTTTTTTTTCCATGTAGGTATGTCAGTTTGCTATTTTTTCGCTAGCTTCCCAGGTGCTGTTTGTCAACGCGTGGTTTTCGTCGACGGATGTTGAGTATGAGCCATTTTCTGTGTGTAAATATGACGCACACTACATTACGACGTTTTGTTTCGGCAATGTTTAGAATTTTCGTCATACCTTGAACATTCAACAAGTTTTCATTTCAGTTTTATGACTGTGTTCGTGCGTTTTCTTAAATGTCTTAGCCCCGTCGTAACAATATCGTCTGAAGTATCTGCTGTCTGTGCGAAATATGTATGTAGCAGTTGTGGACCAAAGTTTGCTTTCTGTTTTTAGCTACGTAAAACATTGCAGCAAGAATACTTACATAATTCAGCATAGAAAAGAAATACACAATTTACTTCGTTTACGAAGAGCTATGGGGTACGATCGGAGCAAGGAGTTGAAACCTAAAACAAAAAAAAAAGAAAAAAAAAAAACGTTGTTCTCTGTGTTACCGCGTGGGCCACTATCAGAAACCATAGAGAAAAAAAAAAAAACATGAATGAGTTAAATATGTTACGCAAGGCTTGTCAAGACTATCATAACGAAGAACGAGTGAGCAAATATGTTTGGGGGTTTCGTGCTTCGTCTTCAAAGCCGTAGCCACAACGCAGCGCGACCAGTTAAAGTGCCGGATTCCTAGGCAGTGTCCAGGATTGCTGGGCAAGAGTTTTACAGCAACTTATACCGAATGAAACGTCTGTCCGTGGCACTATTGCTTGATGCCAAAGGTGCCTACGACAACGTGGCCCATGAAGCAATCTTTGACGCGCTGGAAACTGTGGTCATCGGTGGTCGAATGTTTTCTTGGATAAAGAGCTATCTAAATAGATCATTTTTCATTTAGTGTGAATGTGGCTTGACTCCAGCGTGTTATACCCACCGGGCCTGGTCCCAGGGTGGTGGGCTCAGCCCTACTTTGTTTAATCTAAGACTCATCGCCCTCCCAGAACCTCCCCTCCACCGTCCAGATATCAATGTACGCTGATGACATCTGCATGAGCCTCCTCTGTGACGCCTCTCCAGGTGCGTGCAAGACTTCAACGGGCAGAAACACTAACTTCGTCTTGCATTCAGAATCAAGCTCTCAGCGTTTCATCCGAAAAGTAGGCGCTAGTGGCATCCACACGAAATTCTATGAATCCATATCTGGTATGCATCGATGGTCACATCATTTCTTATTACAAAACCCATCATTTTTTAGGGATTTCGATGGACCACAATTTATCATGAATCCGCATTGCACCTAATTGAAGAAAAACAAACATCCATCGCTCACTTTCCCCGCTTTCTTGGCGGAAAATCATTGGCTCGACGGTACAGTCATGGTGCAGTTGTACAGAGCCCTATTTTTAGAATTTCTGCGGTAGAGTACACCCGCACTTTGCAAACATGCACGACTGATTTTCTTGCCCTCCAGGCAGTCCAGGGTCAGGCCCTTCGCGCATGCCTGGGCCTCCCTCGGAGCGCATCAACATTGGGAAGTATACTGCACTCGCCAGAGACCATCCGCTTTCGACGTATACTTCTCTACACTCTTTGCGAATGCACATACGACATATTTCGAAGTTCCACAGCATTACCTTGAGCAGATGCCTCTGTAGAGACCACATTCTGCATTTGCAAATATCATAGCAACGCACCAGTCTTCATTTCAAAACAGTCCACTCCGGCAGCCCGATCTCCGTCGCCACTGTGGTGTCTGCGGCTCCCATGCTTACATGGCAAAAATACTTTTGAAAAGGAATTAAATTACGTTACTAATTACTTTGCTGAAGATCACAAAAAAGTAATTGCATTACATTACTCACTACTGCTCCCAAAAAGAAATGAAAGTACATTACAATTACTTCTACAGAGTAATTCAATTACTTTTAAATTTCTAGTTTCCATCCATGCAAAACTAAGTAAAGCTATTAAACAAAACAACTTATTCTCGAGACGAGAAGCAAAAACATTACTTCGTCTTCCCGCCAAATTCCGTCCCATAGAGCTATATCTTCCCTCTTTCTACAGCAGTTGCCATTAAAAAAGAATACAACAGCAAAAAAAAAAAAAAAGCAGAAGCATGGTCGAACAATCGTGAAATGACCGGCGATCCCAGCGCCTTGCTGGCCCGGAGCTGTCTCCGCCACTTCAAGGACCAGAAGAAGCTATGTTATTTATTGCTTTCGCAGTCCCAAGAATCGACGTCGGCACCTTGTGTTCACTGCTCAGTAATGCTTAAGCCACGGTGGCTCACGCCATGGACCCTTCCGCCTATCTCCCCCAGCCCCAATCCTCCCTCGCCCCGTGTTGAATAGTGTAACCAGGCACCACTGTGCCCTAGCCGACGCAGCAGGGAGGGCCACTGCGCCGCGCTCGCAACTAGTTTTCAACCAACTTTCTTGCATCATCTCTCCCTTCGGCAGACCCTTGACGCCTTGTATCCTGCTGCTTGGAGAATGGTTGCCATGGGATAGCCGTACTAAGTAACCCTGCTACACACGAAGCCTCAGATGCACTTTTCTGCGCAATTCTGTCTCCTTTTGCGATCCGTTACGCTGGCTTCGGCTTGTCACACGTCGTTCCTGCTTTCGCGGCACTTTACTTTGCTGTCTATTGAAGGAGTACTGGCGTACTTTAGTAAAAGTAATTTCGAAGGGAGGTAATTACTGTTTCTTCGAAATTACTACAAAAAATAATTCATTACATACTAAATTACCAAACCGAAAAAGTAATCCAATAAATTACAAATTGACAAAAAGTTATTAACTGTAATTCAATTACTGCCATGTCTGCTCCCATCTGTGCTGCTTGCTTTTCCGGGGATATCGCAAAAATCAAATTTATCAATGGCAGCCCTTCAGCACCTGACACTGTTCATGTTACACAATGACTATTGGGACCTTACTCACGTCTATACAGATGGCTTGGTTACCCCTTCTGCATGCGCCGTCGTCGTTCTGCGAGACAAGCAAACATTTACCATGCAATTTCGCATAACACTACCTCTACTGGAGCAGAACTGGCCGCAGTTTGTGCTGCTGTAAAGTATATCTCTGAACAAACTCCTCAAACATGTGCGGTGTTCTGTGATTCCAAACCTACCCTATATTGTACTTAATCGGTCTTGAGCCATGGCGACCATGAGCAACTTGTAGCGGAGGTTCGACGTCTGCACCACCAGGCATTACAAGAAGGTCACGAAATCATCTACCAGTGGATACCAGACCATAATGGAATTGTTGGAAACAACTTAGCTGACGATGCTGCTCGATCGGCTCACGGAGTCACGATATAACCAACATTGTCGAGATACCGTAAACAAGAGCCGACGCAGCAAGGAACTTTCGACTGATCGCCCGAAGCTTTACTAGACAGTCATGGTATACGCCTGGAGGCTGCACATCCCGCTCGCATCCCTTTGACCAATTACTTCAACTGCAGGTAACATTTGGCCTCCACCGCTGTGATGCTACAATGTTGTGTCGCCTGTATGTAGCTAGGAGTGACGTTCACAAACACCTATTCCTATCTCATTGGAATGGCAGGCTCTCCAAAGTGTGAGCAGTACGAATGCGTTGAAACGATTGCGCACATACTTTGTGACCGCTCTCAGGTTGAGTGTGAGCGTGCTTTCCTGGTTTCTGCACTCCGCCGCTTGGACTCTCGCTCCCTTATACAAACTAAGATTCTGGGCCCTTAGACGACACCATCATAAGAAAGCAAAGCAGTGAAGGCACTACTTAAGCTTTTAAAGGACTCGGCGTTGAGTTCTGTACATGTGGACGCTCTCTACCCCCTTTTACTATAATATCTGGACATGTGACAGACTCCTTTCCTTGGCGCTCTTTCTTTCTTTTTTCTCAATTTGTTCTCCACCTCACGTGTAGGGTAGCCTACTGGACATTTCCAAGTTAACCTACCTGCCTTTCTATTCCATTCTCTCTCTCTCTTTCTATACCGAATGTAAGCAAAGAAGTATCGAACACTAACCCTATTCCTGGCGTTATTGAGCGTTTGAGGGCCGCTTTTAAGCATTTTTCTTAACTTCATGGTACAGTTGCATGGCCTGCTCTCCGGTAGGCTTGCTCCTAAATATAACTTCCCAACAAAGCTCATAGTTCTAGCCGGGCTGATTGATCACCCAATGCGTGATCGCCTTGTCGCGCTTTGTTTAGCGCTGGGTTTACCCATGGAGAATATATATATATATATATATATATATATATATATATATATATATATATATATATATATATATATATATATATATATATATAACTGGCTCATTCCCCTCAGCTTCCAACAGAAACTACGACCAATTTGTCCTTGCAAACGCCACCCTAACAAAGCCGAGGCATACATACAATAGTAGTATAGAAGCCCTGCTGTACGACGCAAGCTTGCTTTTGGGGCAGAAAGGGGGAAATATCGCTCGTTTTATGCTCCTGATTGCTATGCACAAAACGTTCCTCAAAGCGAGGAACAGCAATAAATCTTTTCTCGCCAAGATGCAGCACGCATGCACGGAGAGGCAAGATAACTTGCATAAAGTCATTAGTGCAAGTTATTAGCATCATTTAAAATGCTCGGTATTATCATTACTTTTCAGATAAACCTTTAAGTGCACATCAGTGCAGGGTAGAGACACTATTTTGTCTTGTGGAGATTAGATAGCAATTTTTTGACAGCATTATCCATCCTCTTTGGTAACTGCAAACACTGTACTTGCTGATAAGGTGCTTGAGATGCCAATTCTAAAGGTTGCATCAGCTTAGTATGAAGTATAAAATGATCGAACCATCCTCAATGACCCTAATATTTTAATAAGTTCTAAGTTAAATTGTTCCTTGATGAGCTAGAAATGATTTTAGCTTCGAATTTCGGCATACCGCGTTGAATTTGAAGCCAAATATGAGGACATGCGTAAATCCAAAGAGGATGTAAAACTTTTTCTAAACATTACTATACTATTTGTCCGAACGGTACTGGGAAAGTGAATATTTCACCATCAAAAGCTGCTGAAGGCTGCATAAATTGAAGTGCTAAAATTGGCAATAACTATCGAGCGCTCTGCGAAGCAAAAATAAAACGAAAGATCAGTAAACCGAATATATAGCTATGGCTTCTCAAGCAGCGAATGCAAACAGCGAGTTTAAGCGGGCTGTTCAGTATAATAAACGCCAGAGCGCGAAGCTGGGGCAAGCTTGGCACCGAGAAGCCTGACCAATACCGGAGCATAGATACCTTCATCTGTGAGATGCGTCCTGTACACGTTTCGTGAAATGCATTTCATGATCTGCGCTAAGGGACGAGACAGTGTCAATATATATTTCTTTCGAATTCCCCGTGCCGAAATTATTTTTTAAAGTTTTCACTTTTATTCTCCTCTTCTTTAGTTGTTTTCTTCCTTTCCTGTCATAAGTGAGTAATGTAAGGGCATTAAAAGCAAAACAAAAAAAAAATTGTTCGCAATTTATTGTCTTTCCTTCTTTAATTTCTTTCCCAAAATAAGCCCTTTTTTATGTGCTCAAAATCAGGGTGTCGAACGGAAACCGGAACTTAACCGAAAACCGGAACCGAACCCGAATTTTTTTCGCCACCCTGGAACTGAACCTGAACTGGAACAAATCGATGGAACCATTCCGAACCGGTTCGCGTTGCGATTTACGACCCACATTTGCTGGCAACTTACCTTGACCTTCACTTACATTCACGCTCTGCTCGCTTATTTCCTATTCGCCACTATACGCCGCAAACATCCCAACTATTTTAAAAAGTCGTTCCTTGGTAAAAGATGAAAACAACAAATAAAAATATATTGCCGCTTCCATAGCCCCAATCTCTGGTGTGCGGCTACCGTTTCATACCGAATACAGCTAGTGACCGCTGCTGCACTACGCCATGGCGCCGTTCGTCGAGAAAGTTGCCCATTCGAGCGCCTTCCTAGGCGGTAAAATAATAGCAGATAATTAGTAAATTGAGTCACATATTTAGGTGAATAAGCATATAACCATATACAACTCAAAAATGAAATATCGAATTCGTTAAAAAATAATTTCCTATGTCATTTTATTTTCCTATCATTCGACAACGTCGCAGTGAGTCACATGGGCCATGGCACGTGCATCGCAGTCGTATGCGATGTGACGCCAGCATGTACGAAATTGGTTGACTGAGACTTGAGAATAAACTGACCTTAATGGTGAGAAGGAAGTCTTGAGCACCAAATTAGCGGTCTGTTTTTGAGTTGTATCTGAGCTTTGCTCAATGATAGTTCCATAAGTCCCCGTTTATCTTCTCCTATCTGTATCCCTAGCAATGTCTGCTTATTTTATTTCCCTTGGCAAGTTAAACTGTGTGGGAAAGGAGCTCCGCTGTTTAAAAGTGAAAACTGGTTAGGGCAAGGAACTAAGTAGAATTAGTGGCAAGAGTATTAATTCACAGTCTCTATTTAGTGTGCTATTATATTGTTTCGGTCCATACAAGTATACGGTGTCAAAAAACTATGCATTTCATCGCTTTATCCGCCATCACTGATGTGAGTGTCTAAAACAGCCTAGAATGGTGGCACTGAAAGCTAGAAGTGCACTCTTGAGAGAAAACTTAAGTAATAAATAGCCTGGTCTACGGGTTGCACTACGGCGAGAGAGATCAGGACAAACATTTTGAAACAATTTGAAAACTATTCTCCTTGTTGCTTTTTTTATTATTTAAGTCTCAGCTCCCACTGCTTGTTTTCACACGTGGTCGCCTCGTTTACTGCTCGCAAAATGTATACAGGCGTGATGTATGCAAATTCGATGGGTCGTCCGTTCATTTCAATGTAAGCGCACATTTAAAAAAAAAAAATAAAAAATCGGTGCGAAAGGTCCTCGCGAAGAACACTGAGCCAGGTTTTCAGTGGATCACCGCTTCTGTAGTTTTTTTTTTTTTTTTCAAGAAGGATGCTGGCTCTCGGGGAGCGGAGGAGGCTTCTTTGAATCTCGGGAATCACTGCCGCCTCACTTTTAAGTTGCAGTTAACTTTCCTTTCAAATTCTTCGAGGGATGCTTGCCTGCTAGATGATCAACAGGTTGGTCATTTTAAGCTCGTAATTTCCTTGTCTGCAAGGTTGTCGATAATACAAGCTAGTAATCTTCGAAGCTGGCCAAGCCGTTTGGTGCACTCGTACATTTAGAGCTTGTGAGTGATCTGCAACACAAATTAGCGGAAGCTCAAGAAGACAGTAGTTTGGAGGTACGGCGTAAGTAGCTAGAGTATAAATTTCACGTTGTTCCGCAAGTATTTTGCGTTCTATAGTCAGTGTCTCAGACTTCGTTTGCTTTATTAGTGGGCTCTTTATTGCTGGACACTTTTTATGGTTGTGCGTGAGATAGGGCAGGGTGGGCCGGATTGGAGCCAGCCGAATGCATAGCGTAGAAGGCTGTGCATTCGTTGTAATCTAGAAAGCCACAAA
The DNA here is from genome assembly GCF_055883805.1 of Amblyomma maculatum. Classification (NCBI taxonomy): domain Eukaryota; kingdom Metazoa; phylum Arthropoda; class Arachnida; order Ixodida; family Ixodidae; genus Amblyomma; species Amblyomma maculatum. Next base: position 61,832,921 of record NC_139344.1, read on the forward strand.
TCCGCGTGGAGCGAATGTCTAAGCCATTTAAATCCGAACGTCGAAAAACAATTAGGCATCTGTTTAATATTTTTGAATGCAGATATATATGGAGTGATATAATTTCACGTAATTCGCTGAGCCATATTTGTTTTGCAGTTAATATACCTTGTTAATGTTGTAACGGATCGCACTCGTACCGAACCTACACAACACTTGAGCTCGAATTTTCTTAGGCAAAGATAGCTACACTGACTCATGGTCTACGTCACTCTCCCCCATCCCCAATCCTCTTTCTAATTCTGGACAATAGAATCGCACTTCCTCTCGGACCAGTGTCCGCACGAATCAATCCTATAAAACCTGCGTCCATCAACGCTGGTGATGTATGTATAAGCGGTCGAATTTGGCGATCTGACGTTTTGTTCTCAATAAACGATTGACTCGCATTAGTGCCGCATTTTACGACATCAGCAATGAAATAAAAAGGCGATCGGCTGCTCTCCACGCTTCTCTCCGGACGTCGATGGCCTCTTCAGTGAGACGAGGCGAAACTCGGTAGGGAACAGTCAAGGAGAACGATCTCCTGCAGTATATACGGTGCCCAGGCGCCTACCTACAGCCACTTACAACCAACTAGACTTTTCCCGACTGCGCAAGCTGTCTCCACCTCGGACCGTGTGAGATCAGCGCCTATTCTTCGGTATCTCCAGCGATATTGAAACGAAAACCTATACCTGACCATTGTCAGCCGAGTCTGAGCGCACGGCAGCAATCAATAGAGGTAAGTAAATATGTCACTACTCTTCTTTTTTTTCTTTTCTCCTTCAGTTAACGTTCGGTCTTCCGGGATAGAAAAAGCTCATTGAAACGCTGAACGTTGGCAACGTCGTACCGTAAATCAGCATTCTCACTGTGAGCAAGCGTCGACATGTTTGCTGAAGGCAAATGCAAGCTCAAACCAGTACAATTCCTTCTTCAAACCACCCGAAGCTCGCAACTCGGACAACAAATGCTTTCAAACGAACAGAACTCCACCCTTAAGTACAAACACGATTCCGCCCGCCCCTTCCATAGCGAAGAAGTGCGAGTGAGCTACGGTCGCTTCTCCCAAAATAGATGGCCCTTTATTCACCAGCAGGTGCAGTAGGGTGTTCGCGGTTACGACCTAGTGCCCATCGTAAGAGCCGTCAATGTCGCTGCCTCTGCAGAAGAATTAGACTAACCCTTTATCTCCAACTAGCGAATCCCTAACCCCCGTTCCCCAAGGACAAGAACACTGACTAAACTAATACTCGTACCATGCTAGATACAATCGCCTGTAGCTGTCTGATTCCTCCATGCAGGGTCACCAGTGTCACTAGAAATTTCTTGTGACATGAACGCATGCGAACAATAGTTTTAAACGGCGCCTTCGTTTTCGCACAAAGAATGTTTTGCGCAAGTTGAACAAAGTATTTGCGGACATTCTATTGACGTTCCTTGCAAATACACGCAGAGGCATATTTAATGATCTGCATGATAAAGAAGCAAGATAATATGTTTATCGCATTTAAACCACATGAAAACACACACACACGCACAAACAAATGCACAAGGTTTGCTCCACTCACGTTCAACACATCTGCGCGCCTACACAACGTCCTCCTGGCTGACCCGAAAAAACACGTTTGCCTTTAGGTAACCTGTCTCGTTTTTCGCGAGCGCAACAGATTGGGCACCAAGGCAGTCCTCTTTTTCATCGGAGATAAAATGGTTTCAAAAACTTCCTGGCTCTTCTGTGGGCTGAAGTTGCGCCCAAAAAAAAAAAAAAAAAAAAACGTTTCTTTAAAATACCCTTGCCTCTCCCGAGAATAGATGCAAGCATGAAATGGGTTTAATACCTGCGTAGCATATTTTACGCATACTGACAGGAAGGACGCCTAGATGCACGTAGTTGAACGTTGGCTGATTGACGCAGCACCGGGCCTCGCCGAAGCCCAGAGGCACCGTTGGAAACACGGGTTTCATGCCGACAACCCTGATGGCCTTGTCGTTCGTCCTTGCTGATAGCGGCGTCAGGAACAGACGCGGACACGTAGTGCTAATCCGCTGAGTGCAGTGCTAATCCGCTGAGTGCAGCAGCGTTAGAAGTTCTGATTTAGATGTGCACCGCGCTCTTGGGTGTCTTGTTTTTGCTTCGGCACGTGTCTCCTATAAAGGCGAGTTTTAGATGTCAATTGAAGAATGGTTTTGGGCCTTTTCAGTTTTGCGCTGCGAAACATTGCAGAGTGAAGACACTTTAGACACCTGCGCTGTTCCGGTAAAGGTTTTAGGTGTCCACCCGGAAGTGAGTGTGTGGGACCATGGCGTCACCCTTGGCGACGGCACTGAAGCCTATGACCCGTTGTTTCGAAGTCGTCTTGTGAATTCCCGTCCTGTACCCACATAACTAGAAATCGGTGCCCGCATTCTGGCTCTTGATATTATTTCGAAGCGCCCTTAAGGTCACCGACAACGGGAGAAAACCATTTTACGCTTATCAAATGCTCTATCAGCAAGCGAAGACGCACGCAACACAGCGTTGATAAAGAAATTCATGCTCTTGCGAGGATAAAACGGGGCACGCCTTAACAACAGTTCTTTCAATGGGTTATTTACAAGCAGAAAATGCCGCTTTTTGACTGCGACGTACAGTTCCTCCAGAAACTCCCATGAGAAAGTCTAATAGAGAGACATCAAAGCTCCTCTAGTACGCTGGCCGAGGAAAAGGCCGCAAGAAAGTCGCAACTAAAGGTGGCATAAATCCTGTCATAGCAAGGCGGCCTTAGGCTCGCCCGCGCCATTCAGAAATGAACAAAGGATATAAAAATCGACGTTAGGGCTAAATGCGAATAAACAGCCGAGGCAGCAAATAACGACGGCGTCTGCCGCGCCTGATGTCGTCCCAAGGCCACTTCAGCGAGCGCAGAAACTTCACGCTTTGGAGAAAGGAAACAAACAAAAAAAGAAAGCGTGGCTGACAGCCCAGTCCCCATGAGGCGAAAATTTGCCGGTGGCAGAACGGAATGTCGCTACCCGTCAGAAAACTGAAAGAGAGCTCTGAGAGCAAGAAACAAACGCGTTGACATGCCGACTTTCATTACAACTCTGTAGCCGAAGGGCGCACTGCTTTTTAACGGCGAGGAGAGCGGCTAGCTTGCCACCTTGTTTCCAAGCGGCTTCCACTTATTTCAGAACTCTACGCAATCGCATATTCGTTGTCGCTTGATGTTGATCTTTTGACGTCTGCGGCAGCCGTAATGTGACGGACAAAATTAGGTCACTGTTTTTCTGACGAGGTACAATTCAATAATATATATATTTTTTTCGATCGCATATGCTTTCTATTTCGTGCCATACCATAAAACTGGGGTATAATATTTCAGCAGTGGAAGGTTTATTCTACAGTGAGGAATCACTTGCAGTCGGAAAATGTATGCTGCCTAGACATCCGCAAAAAGCAAGCACTACAGTGCTTCAATAAACTTTATTTTCAGGCTAAGCACCCACTGATTCTGGCCATTTTCTTGAATGTTGCTTCGCGAAGTTTTTCGTTTGCAGCATTCGATACCGCAGCATGTGTGCATAAATTATTTCATCGCTACGTCTCGTAAAACAACACTATTGATATCGGTTATAATCTGTATGTTAGATTCATTCACAAGAAAAAAAAAACTTATATCAGTTTTCTTATTCGTTCGTTAGCAAACTTGTGTGCTTAGCTCTCATCTGGTGCGCAGCGAACACTTTGTGGTGGAGTGGTCAAGTGCTGTCTGCAAAGAGGCTGCAATAACAAAAAAAAAAAAAAAAAACTGTAGAGTAGAAAATAGGGATTCCGCGTGGGTTCTAAACCTTAAATTTCTCAAGGGTCACCGTCTCTGCCACGCGCGTGGTAGCACTTCCATATAATGGAACACACGCGGTGGTCCTGACAAGGATGCGCAATTTATTTTCAATTTATACCGAATGTTTCAGTGAATGCCTTCAAAAATTCTCAGAAATGGAAACTTTGAAGTGCAATGAAAATCTTTTCAGAAACAAACTTTGTGCTGCGGTAAACTTAACTGTGAGCACTCTTCTATAATTAATGGAACTGAACACGCTAATCAACTGCTTAAAGACACGGTTGGCTGGTTGGTAACATTGAGGATGGTGGTGCCGGCAAAAATGCATATTTTGAATTGCTACAACTCTGCAACGCGAGCACATCTGGAGCTTTTTACCCCCACAAAAACCGAAACCACCACGAGACATTCTCGTCTCCGCCTCGGCTGGAACAGTGCGCAACGGTGCAGCTCATCGCGGGGAGCGCAGTTGGAACAGAGGGGGCGTGGTTCGTGTACCACCGAGGAGACTCCATTTCATGGAAGTCCCAGCGCGCTCGCAGCTGGCACGCGATATTTAACTGCGCGTGAAATAGCCAACGTTTATTGCACTAAAGCAAACTGCGTTATCGATTTTTCAAAATCTAAATTGCGGCATTTCAATTTTGCAGTCAACAAGTCAACAATCCAAATCCGAAAAGTCAGCGGACCAATTAACTTGGTTCACCTGCTTTATGGCGTCTGCTAACATTCGTAACACTTGGGTAAAAAAAGCCACTTAACCCCCTCCCCCTTCACCCCTAAAAAAAGAAAACATAGTTCAATGATTAGGCGGGTTTCCTTGAAAAAACCTCATATTTTAGCGTCGTGCGAATACTCTAAAACTTCTAAATAGTGAATCAAATATCTTCCATTCGATTCATTTAACGAGTCATATACTGCTCGTTCGAAATTATTTTAACTAATGCAACAACGCTTTGTTTTTTTTTTTGCAATTGTACTCTGCATAACCTATCAACAATAAAAGAAAATGTTGTTGATAAAGTTGATAAAATGTTGTTGTTATTAATTTATGGTAATTAATTGAGACAAATTTATGTTCGAAATATGCTATCCAACTATGCAATACTTGTGGCTATTATACTCGGCATAAGCTACACAGCCGCAGCGGACACATTTGGTATACACGTTCTGTGCACACATTCCATGCATACATTCTGTGCACTGCATACATCAGCAAAGTAATGTTACGCATTAAACACACGTGATATCATACCATGATGCAGTATAATCAGGATGCACTATTTAACGACGTAAAGCGGTCCATTCATGGGACAGTGTTCATAATGCTCATTCATGGCTTTCGAGATTGGAAGATGCTCTAGGGTTCTGACAGATTGTTCAAGGCCTACCTGATTGCAGAATCTCGGAGGGTCAGGGCTCAGGCTAATGTGTAGTTCTTGTCCTTCAGATGTACTGAGACCTATAGTGCTAGTTTATTATCGCAGTTTTCCTATTATATTCTGCGATTATATCGTTCGTATAGTGACTGCAGTTTGCGATTTATAGTGGTAATGAGCGTTGTGTCTAGTAACCGCTATAGCAGTAGCTCCATATGTTATAGTGCCGTGCCGCATCTTCACTGCCAGTGCTTCTCTGCTCCGATTTTTTTTTTTTTGTAGGAATATTTGTATACGTAGCCAACCTTTAAAATATTTGATTTGCTAGAGATTCTGTTCTATCACTGTTGCATTCTTGCTACAGCTGCACAATTCTTATTGAAATTAGGTACAAGAACACACTATTCGTGTGCTGTAATGTATCAGTACTTAACACAGTGGTATTAGCCCTAGTCACGGTTAAAAGGCCGGTAGAACTTAGCGATACAGGGGCATCATGCCCGCCTGGACGATTCTGGCACATGCAGGGGCGCTGCCCCTGTCACTCAAGCTGGTTTATGCATCTTCGGCCCTCGTTTCTCGCCGTGTAATATGTGAAATTCAGCTTGTACTATTTCGTGACCACTTCATGATAGTTCTGCTCGGGGAAACGGTCGTTAAAAACTTAGTCTGCAGTGGGAGCTCGCGAAGTTGAATTCGTCACAGGAAGTTATCGTTTGTGTGCGTATTTCGCGGACATTGCGACCATTTATCGGCAAAGGGTCGTTATGTCATAAGTGACCCTTTCATGTTGGAAGATATAGAACCAGCAGTTAATCAGAGCTCTCTCTATATATAATGCCTGAATCTGACGGCCTTATGGAAAATTGTACAAAGATCTCTCATTTTGCTCTCGCTCTTCTTCTGCTGCAAGGTTTCGCGTCAGTCTCTATGTACAAGTCCTTGCACAGTCTTTTTCAAAGAATCACAGCCTTATTTCCGAAGTACGGCAATAAAAGCAAATGCGTATTGTGGAGTGCTAAAAAAGGCTCATCAAGTTGGCAAGTGTATACTACCATATTTGTTCTAAATTTTTGTCAAATCGTCCATAATTGTAGTGTCAGCAGTGATTGGCTATCATCGGACTTGTGATTTGAGAAGCTGACTTAATAAAAAAAAAAAACCCACATCGGTCTAAAATGATTGAATCTTGCTCTCTGTCTCATCCGAAATTTTCCTTGCATGAAATCCACTTTCGAAGGCACCTAATCATGTCCGCCATTTATTTCTTTTCGCTCCTAGATTGCGCCAACTTTGGATTTAACCTGCTTTCATATGTGTGACGACTCGCTTAGTTTTATAGCAAGATTCCGCGACAAACAGTTAACTCGCGAAGTAAGGTTGTCCTTAATTGTCGTAATTCTTTTCCTTTTTTTTGTTTGTTTGTTTTGGAGTCACTTTGATTGAGTGTTCTGCAGAACTGTAATAACTATGGTTTCAATGGCATAGGCCGTAAAGTGCTTGCCTACGGTCACGATAACATGTTTTAGGGCATTAATCAGCCCAGGATAGTACAGTTCCATGTCGTCTCGGGTGCTGAGATAAATTCCTCTGCGGATACCTCAGTGAAACTGGACTTTACTCCATCTTTCTATCTCCTGCATTCCATTGCCCCTTCATCAACGTATGTCTTATGGCGAACTTCTCCAATAAAAAAAAAAAAAAACATTTCTCTAAATATTTTGGTTACTGGTTCTGTTACCAGAGCACATCACATCTCAGTTATGAAGGAATATAATGATTCAGCGGGCCTCCTAAATATCTGGGCGTCCCACTTCCAGCATTCAAGTCCAGATTACTGAAAGAAGTTCGCACCGGGATCTCGCATTATACTAAAACTTTTGTTTTGCATCGTCTTTCATTTTCGATCGAGTCCACGCCTTAGGGTACTTCCCAGCAGCCAAAATATATTATGTACTGCAGGTCTTCAACTGCACTTGACAGTGCATTCAGAACTTTCATAGAGCTTATGTGGCCTTGACATGCACATCCGTTTCCGAGTTCATGCGACCTGATAAGCTGTTTAGAATTGTTTTTGCTGGTTGACTGTCTTTTGGTTGTGGTTGCAGATTGCTGATAGATTGATAGCGATCCACAGTAGTTTCCACCTCATTATTAGAACGCTTTTGTAGGTAAACTTTATGAACCTGCTTTTGAGAATTAAAGTGTACTCAAATATTGCTACCCGTCTCTCCATATTAGGAATCATGCAGAAAATTTATACTTCATCGCGTTTCTTGACGGTTTGCTTTTCTATAGAACGCATTTATTCTACTTCACGCTGTTTGGGATTCCGCTCTTCCGCTGTATCTGCTTTAATACACTATGGAAAACTCCCGGCTATGAGCACTGTTTCCAGCGCCATCCATCAGTGGCATAAGTGTCACGGCACTTTCTTAGCCTCGCGTGGACTAAAGCAGCACGAAGCGTCGAGCATCCTAGCGCTAGCGGGACGAAGATGGTGACGGGTAGTTTGTGCTATTGATTGACGACTCTGGGAGCTGTGCTTAGAGCGCAGGTTTTTCAAAAGAGCGCGTCTTTTGGAGCGAGATGGCATAAACTTGTTGAGCCCCAGCGCCGAGGGTAATCTCGTTTTTGGGAAACTAAAAACCGATAAGGCTTTTAAAAACAGCCAGATACAAATCCCTAATTGCAACTACTCGTACAACTTTAATAGAAAAAAAGTTAAACATCAGAAATCATATACAGCTTAACTTAATTTTATTTTATTATGAAGTCCTGAGGACATGCAGCATGTCCAAGCAGGAGAGGGAGGTTGCATAAATGCCAGTATTAATGATATCAGGTAGCACAAAACGATCAGCAAGTGCGGTGAGGAATACAAACCAAACAATAATGCGAAATAATACAAGAAATGCATAATGCCTTGAGACAGCGTAAAACATTTCGTTTTCTTTTTAACTGGGAAAAAACCCTGGCGCAGAAAACTCGTCCAAACAAAAGAAAGAGACAAAGGGACAACGGACAGGCGCCAACTTCCAACTGTTTATTTCAGAATACAGGTACATGCATTTATATCGTCACGCTACGCCCATTTAACAAAACGTGCATTATCCCTTTGTCTCTCTCTTTTTAGTGTGAATTTTTTGCGCCAGGGTTTTTCCCAGTTTTAAAAGATGTTAGACCAACTAGCCCGGCTAATATGTTTTATCGAGCGTAAAACATTATACAGAAGACAATGCGATGGCATCAAAATGCTGCAGCACATCAATTGAAGAGGGTGGAAAAAAACTGAGAATTGCTCGGTACAGTGTTCCACTCAGAAACTGTTCGCGGTGAAAAGGAGTACTTAGAGGTAATTGTACATGCGGCTCCGTACATGTCGTATGTGTGCCTTTTTGTGTCCCGTCTTCTTCGCGCAAGTATACGTAACCTTTCAAAGGTAATTGTGCGCGCAAGAATAGGCGCGAGATAGACGTTGAATTTATGACGTGGGCGTCGCGTGGAAACTTTGGCGATATAGTTTTCGGGTCGGATACTTAGTCGGGACAAGCATAAGGACTGCAAGATTTTAAGACATTCCTTATTTCTCATTTCTGCTGTTCTCTTTCTACTAGCCAACATTATTTTGATGTTTTCTGATGTCTGCCAGGACCGGTATAAATGTGCCGCAGAAGCCTTCCCCGTATCTCCAAAAAAGCACATTTTTCAAAATTAGTGGCTGGCTTTCTTGAAGCACCTGGTACATACAGCATCATTCCTTCGCATTTACCTTCCGTTCGAAAGAAAATTTCAATAAAAAGAGCGCGGTGCTGACGAAAGCTGAACTTGTTTTCTTCCACCAAAGAAACCATCCCTGAAAGATATTCCGTTTTTTTTTTTTTTGCTCAGAATTAAGTACCTCTAGTAACAAGTTTTCTCACAATTTACTGATTAAGTAGAAAGTGGGACTCACGGAACAGCATGTTAAAACAGCGTTAGACGCACGGAATGGGCCCAACCAAATCGCCCAACCGTCCACGTGGCAAACGGAACACTTCGGGCTTTTGACACAATCATGTTTTATTCTAGGTTAGGCGTCTATATTTATTTATTTATTAAGAACAAGGACCTGGCACGCAAAAACTAAGCCACCAGGAATCAAAGTATAGTTGGTAATATCGCAGGGCGTAATATCAGTTATCGAGAGTGGAAATGAGGGCCCCAAAATCTGCAATAGGAATGCGCCCGAAGAGGCAAAGCTGTTATATTTACAGCTGCGGGAAGCAATCCCAGGGAAACTTTCGTTCGCGGAGCGTGAGGACCTCCTGTACCAGTTTTCTCAACCCAAATTCAATCAGTAAAATTAACAGAGACCCTACAGTACAATGCATGACGTACTAAATCGATACAAACTCCGTTCACAATGCGCAGTTATTATTTATTGGCAGTGCGATACAGAAAAGGCAGGGCTCTTTGGGCATATTTCAGAATTCTAGCAAGGCCATGACTCATAACACAAAAATCAGCGCCGGTATCTACAAGAGCAGTCGTGTTGTGGTTATCAACGACGATCGGTATCTCGGCGGAATGTAGCTCACCGTCGACAAACTGCGGCGTGTCAGGGATCGTCGGGATGACGGGTCGTTCGTTGCGTCGAATTGCGGCGTCGAAGGTAAGCTTCTGTGATCGTCGAAAAGTGGTCGGATTGTTGATCGGAGCGAAGGGTCGGAGATCGGTATGTGTGATCAAATCGGTGAGCGGAGGATGTTGGTCGTAGTGTCCATCGACGGCGGTCCTACCCCCGAGGGTCGCCGTCTTCAGTTTTCCCGGTACGGACTTGGGGACTGCTTGAAGGAAGAACGGCGGCTGGAGGTAAACTGTCTCGGCGATGGTGACCTGGACTGGCGTCGCTGGAGGGACGCAGATTGGACGTTGTCGCTGAGGTATTGGTCGATGTCCCGAGGTCGTTCGCCATAGCGCGGCCGAGGGGCATCAGGGGGAAATCCGCGCAAGCCCATCCGACGGTATGGGCATTGGGCAGTGGCGCAGAACGTGACCGGCTTCGCCGCAGTGAAAGCACAAAGGCAGATTGTTCGGCGTGCGCCACGCATGTGTTTTGCGAACGGGTGGTCGAGCTTCAGGCACACCAGTCGAAAGTGGATATTGGGGTGGAGGACGAGCGGGAGGAGCTTAGTTGCAGGGTGCCGATGGTTCAGGCGCAGGGGTACGCAGCACTTCGCTGTACGTCATGATGTGTGGCGCAGGCGGCTGGGGTGAGGGTACTGATGGCACTGCTTGCCGGAGCTCTTCTCGCACAATATCCGAGATGCCCCCAACACGTGGATGTTGCTCGAGAAAGGGCAGCTTTTGCAGCTCTTCGCGCATGATGCTTCGGATAAGTTCGCGAAGGGCTTCACTGTCGTTTCCGGCTATTGGCAAGCGGAAGTCTGCGGCAGCGATGTTCGCAGAGCGATTAAAATGTACAGAACGCTGATTCAAGGCACGCTCGATCCTTGTTGATTCTTTCGTAAAATTAGCCACAGTACGTGGAGGGTCACGTACAAGGCCGACGATCAGCTGCTCCTTGACGCCTTGCATAAGGTGGCGCACCTTCTTTACCTCCGACATGGATGGATCCGCCCGGTTGAAAAGGCGAGTCATTTCTTCTGCAAACATGACGATGCTTTCATTAGGCCGCTGTGCTAGGGACTGTAGAGCGAGTTCGGCCATCTCTTTTCTTGCATCGTTGCCAAATGTTCCGAGCAGCTGCCGCCTGAAATCCTGCCAGGTGGTAATGGTAGCCTCATGATTTTCGAACCACATCTTGGCGGCATCCTCTAGTGCGAAATAAACATTCTGCAATTTTCGCTCCTCGTCCCACGCATTAAACACAGCGACCCGGTCGTAGCTGGTCAGCCAGTCCTCAACATCTTCAAACTTGCCGCCATGGAACGGCATGGGAATACGCGGAGTATGGCAGATCAGCGGCTGGGCACTCACTGGAAGCTGAATGGTCTGGATTGCCGCTGTAGTCATCGTGGTTCGCGGTGGGGAAACAAGAAGACCACACTAGGGAGCTAAGCCTCTCAAGCGACGGCTCGCCTTGTGCACAGGTGTCGTGTCCACGGTGTGTAGATGGGAGTAGGGGGCAGCCAGAGGCTCTTCGTACATGGGATCTAGCCGGAAGCTCCACCAATATTTACTATGTGATTTACTCTTATCTTCACGTCTTGAGCAGCCTTTCCGCAATACATATTGATGGTTTATTAGGCGATTGTATTAATGAAATCCCGAAATATGTTTGTGATTTTCGTGCATCAAACCTTGCGGGCATGTGACGTTGAACTAGTATGTTCCTTATTTGTTTTCTGGTGCAGACGTATTACGATGACACTGGCAGCCCAATGCTTGACCCAGGCGCAATAGATTTCAGTACAAAACTTCTTAAAATTTTGATGCCGACGCCGTACATGGCCTGATGAGCGCGTGAGAGCGCTATGGGCCCGACGATGCGGAATATTAAAATTTTGAAACAGATTGAAAGGATAATTTTTAGTTATCTCTACATCATTATATTGGAACCAGGCTTATTTTAAAGCTCCACTAGCTCAGAATGATAAGCAAAATCCATTTAGGTAACCTGCATTATAATTTCTATAAAGTCATGCATTAACGTTCTACGCAAGTCAAGCGCGTAACACTACTTTTATTTCTTATAATGTTGCTAAAATAATGTGAAGCTCATGCGATGACAACTATGCCGGGAGATCAGGATAATGGTGCTATTCTCTGTGCTTCCTTGGGTTCCAAGATCTAAAGTCAATTACTTGCGTTTGCGCTGTTAGCGAAATGCCAATATTTATTCCTCTATTTCGGTGTAAACGGTTACTCGGCTGTAATTTTTTACTCTGTGGTTCGTCTTGCGAGATTTAAAGGAGAGTTTTCTATTATATTTGTAAAAAGCAAGCAAACAAGCAAATTAAAGTTCAAAGAAAGATTGTCGATTGTAACATGCAGTTTGGCGGAGTATAGTCAGCGAAATGGAAATGTTTTCAGTTTCTTGTCAAGTAAAGTGTTGCTTAGGCCCCTAATCGCGATTTAGTGGTCAGAAATTCTTGGTACTTCATTGAAACTTATTTTAACAAGGATTGACCAGGCGACTAAGCTTGAGTACGGAAATAACTTAAAATTGATTTGAATTCATTAATATCAGTTACAGCTTGTCAGGAGGCGATCATAAATAAACAAGGCCCTTGCGATATTAGACTTAGTGAGCAGATGTCCAAGAAAAATAAAATAGGTTCCATAATAGCGGGTTTTTTTTTTCACTAGGGTGTGCAGCACATCTCCAGTCCTTAAAACCGAATTCGGACATTTAAGTTGCTTGCGTAAAGCTGCTACATTGTGCCGTTATTTCAAACGCAGTCAGACAACGGAGCTTTTTTCCCATCATTGTGTTGCAGCCCGGTACCCGTCATAACCAAAAAGTCTCGAAAGCTAAGCCCAAGGGTTCTCTCTACCTTATACAGCTTTAGAGTGTAAAATGTACCATGTGCGCTCCTCTGGTGCACTCCTCTGCACAGTTAAGAGAAACGACCCCCATTGTTTTGTTAATGTCAGGCAAAGATGCTATCTAACGCCACTGTGATGAGCCTTAGATATATCATTCGGCCGCAATATATATATGGTGCATTTGTAGAGTATTTAGCAAAAATGTCACGATATTGACATTTTGTCCTCTGTCGTCACAATCTCCTCGATATAAGATGCGACGGCGACGAATAGCTCGCTATTGCGGATTGGAACACTTCGCCAGTTTTCTTTGTGAGTTGCAGCAGCAAAATCATGTGAGTGTAAAAGAGCCTACAAGTATGTTGGTGCTACAAATAAAACTTCATATGCATCTCTAGCCTCAGCGAGTCAGAACTATATATCAGCAAAACATCATTTGACTCAGCTGAAATTTCAACCCTTCCATTCCATCTTTGTAAAATAAAACGCATTTAATGTTCCGCTTCCTAAACCGTCATGACGTTTTTTCCTGTTAATCTCTTTCCTTCTCACTTTTTCCATGAACCTCGCAGCATGTTGCCAAGCTACTTTTAAAAGTCAACCGTTATAAATAGTAGGTTCACTTCTGGCTAACGCGAAGGTTTTAAATATCTTAGTTCTCGTTGCGTAAGTTCAGAATTTCGTTCAAGGAATTACGTTTTTATATTTTTAATTTAATTACTGTTCTGTGACTTTTTTTTTTGTATTGTTTACCGCCGCATCGACTTTTATTTAATAATAGAGACTTTTAGTTTAGCGCCACCCCTTACTGCTACCACTCCGCCGGGGCGGCGCAGTGGTTACGGCGCTTGACTACTGTTCCCAAGGAGGCGGGATCGCATCCCGACCTCGGTGGCCACTTTTCGATGGAGGCGAAAAGCAAGGCGCCCGTGTGCTGTACGATGTCAGTGCACGTTAAAGAACCCCAGGTGGTCGAAATTTCTGGAGTCCTCCACTACGGCGTCTCTCATAGCCTGAGTCGCTTTGGGACGTTAAATCCCACAAACCAACCAGCTTACTGCTACCGCCTACCGCTACCGCGCGAGCGTCAGCACGCATGCGCAGATCAACCCAATGGCAATAGATGGCGCCACTTTCCTGTCAAATTTCAGCGGACGCTGCACGTGGGGACCAATCAGTGCGTGCTGTGCTGACGGTGTCCGGCCGCGGTGAGCGGCAGCGCTAGACTAAAAGCCTCTAACAGCATGTTCCGATTTCGTTTTAGCATGCATAACTTTGATTGACATTTGAGTTCCCTGTACCGTAGACGTCTAAATAACTCATGTGCACCCCGACGCGGCAGTTCACTGATTAGGGCTCCCGAATGCTGTGTGACAGACTCAATTCCAGGCGCCGCGGCCGCTTTTTGATGGAGCCACACTTAAGGCACCGGTGGATGCCGCGGTGCCATGCACATTAGAAAACCTCAGGGGGTCAAAATTTCCGAAGGCCGCCACTATGGTGTCCTGACAGGTTGAGTCACTTTGGGATGTTCACGTTATAAACCAAACCAAACTCCTGCCCTCTTTAGCCGTTTATTTAGTCGCAAAACGGTAGCAGTTGTTTTGCATTTTATCAACCTCTCTGCCCTTCTTCCCTAAAGAATTTGGGCCATGTAGCTCCGGTTTTATGCCAGAAATGCACTCAGTTCTTCTGGCAGCCTCATTCTTTACGTCCCGTATTTTATCCATTCACCTGTTCAGTTTATCCTTTGTGGTTATGCCTTCCTTCAGAAACAGGCAGAGGCTAGCTTTAGTATCAATGCAGAATAAAAACGCCTAGTCTAGGGCAAAACACCGGGCAAATGAACCAATTAGTAAAATGAAAGAGCAGCCATAGGAAATGTTTTAGTTATTTCAAGGGCTATAATATTTGTGTTCGGGTGTTTCATGCCCCGTTTGTCTAAAAAAATAAACGTGGAAAATATGACAGTCCGCGCAATGGGAAACTAGTTCGCCGTTTATTTACGTTAATGTGTATTCATGTGGATAAACCGAACCTGCCGTGTGGCTAGCATGATTGTTAAATGTTCCATTTGTGAGGACACTGAAAACACGCAGCTACTGTGCGAAAAGTCGAAAGACAGTAAAAGTTCCCTAGAACCCACACAACAATTTCAGGCTCCTTGTACCGCCTTTTGTTTTCTTTATCCTTTTCCTTGTGTGTCCAGATAAGTGATTTTCAGGACCGAGCTCGAAAAAGCCATTTGCATATGTGTAGAAAGTAGTTAACAAAAGCTTATGCAGAAACAACTATACTTCCTAATAATGCGTGAATATGTAAATATGAATATATATATATATATATATATATATATATATATATATATATATATATATATATATATATATATATATATATATATATATATTCATATTTACATATTCACGCAGATAAATTAAGGGGAAATGAGGGTTTTCGTTATTAGCCATGAAGGAAAGAAGCCAACAGTCGACGAGGCCAAGGAAAGCATTGGGAATTGTACATTATCTTTTTTTTTAATTTTTACTTCGATAATCACATAAATTAGTAATGTAATCTGTTTAGGGGAAAGAGAATTAAACACAAAGTCGAAGAAAAATCAACGTGCCGAAACAGATTACATTACTACTTTATGTGATTATCGAAGTAAAAATAAAAAAAAACGACAAAGTACAATCCCCAATGCTTTCCTTGGCCTCGCCAACTGTTGGCTTCTTTCCTGCATATACCTATATATATATATATATATATATATATATATATATATATATATATATATATATATATATATATATATATATATATATATATATATATATATATGTGTGTGTGTGTGTGTGTGTGTGTGTGTGTGTGTGTGTGTGTGTGTGTGTGTGTGTGTGTGTGTGTGTGTGTGTGTGTGTGTGTGTGTGTGTGTGTGTGTGTGTGTGTGTGTGTGTGTGTGTGTGTGTGTGTGTGTGCGTGTGCATGTGCGTGTGTGTGTGTGTGTGTGTGTGTGTGTGTGTGTGTGTGTGTGTGTGTGTGTGTGTGTGTGTGTGTGTGTGTGTGTGTGTGTGTGTGTGTGTGTGTGTGTGTGTGTGTGTGTGTGTGTGTGTGTGTGTGTGTGTGTGTGTGTGTGTGTGTGTGTGTGTGTGTGTGTGTGTGTGTGTGTGTGTGTGTGTGTGTGTTTAAACATAACAGGTACATGTTTCAAAAAATGCACACTAATTAAATTAATTACTTCTTTCGTGAGCGTACCAGCCAGACTGTTTTCCAGAGAGTTTTGGATGTTTTTAAAGCAGGCATTGAGCTGAGCGCTTCTTGCTATAATGTTCAGTGCTCGTGTATCCTCGTCAGTTTAGAAAGGCACAGAAGCGAATATTGACCAGCATGCCATCCAAACCAACAAGGTATCTTAACGTCTCTCTATCCACCTGCAAACAATCTGTGACCGCGGGTCACCGCGTAGGAGAACGACAGCAGGTAACCTTCTCCCGGCGTTAGACATTTCTGAATTCACTATAGCGGCAAATCTGCAGCCAGTCGAATGTGACGTCACGTGGGTGACGTGGTCTGGCGCTGAGTAAAATTGTCAGCAAGGGCAGAGAAATGTCTGGTGAGCATTTTTAACAAGGTGTGTTAAACTTTACGTTCATTCTCATTATTAACTACCATGACTGCAAGAAGATAGCTGCAAAAGTACGCGAAAACGCTGCCAAAGGTCTTCAATGCTGTCAGTAGACTTTTTGTTGCACCGCATCAAATCATTCCGAAAGTTGAAGAGGGAATGAAGACGTTAGGTTATATGTTCGAGTCACTATAGATTTTTCCTGCTTATGCCAAAAGGTTAATCCATACCTAATTACAGTTCTTAAGTTACGTGAGAGGAATGCGGTGGTGCCTACTTCATAATAGTTTCGCCTCGGTATTCGATCGTTATCATTTTATCTAAAGCCAGCTCTTCCTTTTCCGCAATCTAATTTTTGATGTTTTTCGTAACTCACCCCTCGCTGGCTTATGTAAAAAATCGAAGAGAGTGTAGGTTATTTTCCATCGAAAGGGTTTATAAACAATGCACGTGGTCAACGCGAATTGTATGACTTGAACATAAAAGCCAATACGTTTTTATAAACTTGACAGCCGTGCTGTGGGCACTGTACTGCACATCCACGCTTTCAAATATTCCTTTAATTCCATCTAAAGCAGCGCCAATAAATTCTCTCCATGGCTAGCGATCAGACTCGCAAACCTGCTACCAAGTAGTGAAAGCAACATATGGGATTCTGAATAAACAAAGTACGGTGAAAGTGATCGTTTAAATGAAAAAGAAAGTATAACTTCCTCGCTGCTTCTCTTCCTTCAGGGTTCTGCTCGCTGTCTTCGCCCTAAATATTAGGTGCCGGTAGATTTTGCTGCATTGTAAAGGGCTACGTGACTAAGTTTAACACATGTCTTCCCTAAGCACCTTGGCTTAGAGTCACCAAGTTGTCCTGAAGGTCGTTCCATCCCGCCGCTTGTCTTCCAACAACTCGCATTAGCCCAGCAAAAACAAAACAAAAAAAAGCACTGCATATTTGGGTCCCCATTTTGCGATCGCACTTTTTCATAAATCATTTTACTAAAGCCTTTTGTGTCGCATGCGATGCAGACGTGCTCGGGGAATGAAAGACCATGATAATAGCGTTTTTGCGCTGCTGTTCGAGGAGCACTGCAAAAAACAGGGCACCGTAACTGAGTGCTCCGGGTGAATTATGTCCCCTGTGGAGGCTTCAACTGATGTGCTCAGAAATCTCTGCGTATACGAAACCTTATTCAGTGTTTATCGATTTTGACTCTACCAAAGTGCCCCCCCCCCCCCCCAAAAAAAAAAAAAAAAAAAAGAAATGCCTTCATAAACTCTTCCAGCCATCCTAAATTCAGCCTCTTATTACCTTGTAATTTAGGAAGCGGGAAAGAAACTTGCAGAGATTGCCTGTGGCACAAATTAGTATGGCAACAAACCAATTTGCCCAGTTTTTAAGGGGATAGCCTTTATGGTTCATGACTCGCCGGCACGTCCTTGCGTGCATCCGTGCGCCCTCGGCAGATGTGAATCATCTGTAGAAGGATTACGATGATTTCAGTACTAGTAATTAATCAATCAGTGATGTAGTAGTAAGTCTATGAACATTAGTTAACTATAGTTAATTAGTCAATGATAATTAGTTAGTTAGATAATGATAAATAGTCAACTAGTCAATTAAAATTATTAGCAATTTTTGGACAAATCTCTAAACGCACGCACTGCGCATGCGCAATGTCTTCGTGTGCAAACCTCAGTCGACACCTAGTAGCCACCACAACTGCGCACGCGCAATGACGTCACAATTGACAGTCAGCAGCAGGAGTCATCAAACGAAACCAAGCAGTGGCCAAAACAGAGGGCAGCGACAGTGCTGGTTAAAGGCTTTCGCCTCTGCACCTCTGGTCAAAGTGTCCTCTAATTTTTTTCTTAAAGTCAGCCTCTTACACACGTACGTCTGCATTTCAAATCGCTGCTTCTAGAATCGCTACGTTTATTTAATGTCCGGCGCATAAAGTGACTAAATGCCTGCTTGCAGTGGTGCCTAAAATACATTTAACCTTCATGGCAGCAGTGCACGTGGTAACATAGCGCATTGAATTTCTCAAGCGAACAATTATTTCTTGCAGATATGTCACCGTATATTTGGCAAACTCAATTGCAAAGGTAAACATCAAGATGTTCCTCTATTTTTGCTCTCGATCCCTCCACTGCCGGATATAGGTGCGAACCATTCATTATGAATAATCGATTCCTGTGCCGCTGTCCTTTCATAATACGAAAATAATACAAACATCCCTTCGTACCGAAATATTCTTTCTAGATCGTTGTTTCTGGAATAAGTACAGGAAGGAGAATGCGCCTTTCCTTCTCATAGAACACAACACGGATAAATAAACATTTGGGCTTGCTTCTGCAAGACGACAAGCTTAAGACAGCGTTTGAGTTCCATAGCTATTTCTATTCCGTCAGGGGCGCAATAACAAAGGTGGTTAAATATATCCCTCATCACTCCCGGTGTCTTCGCCATTTAGGTATTTTCTCTCGGTGAGAGTGGGATAGCTATGCTTATATTTTGTGGGAAAACAGACTGGTCGTAATGGCACTTGCGGATGGGCGTCTTGAATTTCGTCGACTCAATCCTCGCTTTAGCGTCACATACGGCAATCGCTTTCAAACTAGGTTAAGAAATCCAGAGGAAATATATTTATTGAACGAAGAAAAAGAAAACTGACCTACATGCGAACGAAGGCATTATTGTAGATTTTTGTGGCCTATTTCTTAATTACGGGCTCCCATTACATGCGAAATGTAAGGTAGTATCTATAATTATTCTAGCTCGCAGCATCCGAATACTGCGTCAGAAACCGCATAAACGAGCCGGAGTATTGCTCATGCTGAAGGAATTAAAAGTTGGTGATCAGGCTTGTCTCAAAGTTTGGAAGATCTGATCACAGTAACCATACCACTGGTCGCGTGAAGACACTTCACGTACAAAATGATGAAATGAGTGGCCGTTGAGTGGAGTTTCCACATTACAGAGAGGAGAGTTCGTTTATTCTTACGCATCCTTCGATCCAGGGTGCCTGTGCGACTGAGAAGGGTACACAGTATACAAAGCACTTTAATTGGCTCCAGCGAAAAGGCTCATTGTACTAGAACCTATTTGCAACAAAATAGATAATTGAGTTAATTGAAAAGCGCTGATTGTGGACAAAAATAATAGGTCTTGCGAAAGACGAAATTCAAGATGGCAAGGGCTTGCTTAGCAACAAATTGAAACAGAGCAGATATTTGTGCGAATTGGTAAGCGCAGAATGTGGCAATATTTAGGCGTTATCAAACAACGCCGGATAAGAGGACACATGCGCTTAACAGACGTAAGTTGAAAGAGGGCAAATCATTGAACAACTTATTAATCATTTTTGTCTATGTCCCCTTGTGTGCCATTGTTTGCTAGCCCTTAAATTTTGCCACAATGAACGTTTACCAACATATTCAATTATTTCGCTCGGCTGCAACTGAAACATGTTTTTGTGACTGGTGGTAAACAAGAAGGTACAAATTTGGGAGTGCTTTGTATTTTCTTGAAAGTTGCCTTGCTTTGACAGAGGTGCGCGGAGCACTTTGTTGGCACTTTCTTCGTAATACGGTTAGCGTGGGCTAAAAGACAGCATGGCCCTTAAGGGATGAGCATTACCGAGATCACAAATTTCATGCGGTCGCAAGGGAAAGTAACCAGTGAGCTCTTGTGAGAAGGGGTCGTGATCTGGTTTCCTTGCACGTAATTACACTTCAATAGTCATGCGGTTCAGGTATTTTGGAGGATTGCGCACCACTTGACATAGGCAGGTACAGTTTTGCTGAATGTAGACGGGCCGAATGGACTGCCTGTAGGCCATGATGTGCCACCCGTTATGCACATTTCACGTTCGATGTTTCTTTGAAGCGAGACGTGAGCACTCTTTGTCCGCGCCTCTTCAAGAGGGATTACTTCCAAGCATGTGAGAGGAACCCTACTGCCCTTATTACACGAAGACGTCAGTAACTGCTTCTTCTCACACTTTGTGTTCAGCCTACCCAACCTCCTCCCTCGAGCTATTCGGGCTAATTGATAGATTACAAATGCAAAGAAACAACTGCCCTAACGAAACACTGGCGGAGAAGAGGCGAACAAGCACAAAAATGGAGACTACGTGAAAGAATACAAGGAGCATACATAAGCGACCTCAGCATCTCACCTGCATTTTTATCGGAAGACACGTCGTCGCGTGAACAAGTGCCGACATGCATTTTGATTGTGTGCGGAAACGTGCTGCGAAAAATGAGGACTACAGCAAAATTAAAGATGCGGAGTCAAAGAAACCCCGCATGATATGCACAAGCATTCGCACAACGTCAGGAGAATCGCGAAGTAAGGGAGGTGTCTATTTCCACCCATGCAAACTGTCAAATGTGAGCGCGATGATGGCTGCAAAAAATTCGGCGGAGACACTTGAGAATGATTGCGTGTAGGAATGCGAAACTTTATAGTCGAGCGATTTAAATCTTTCCTATTTAGGTTTTTTGACATATATTATGTAATAAAGGTTTTTTTCTGCTGCAATTGTATTAGGCCTGCATATTCGACGTAGACTGCCATGCTTCAAGCGGCATCTGAACGCCGCAATCACAGTAAAATCGGTGCTAAGGCGTAAAACCGGAGGTACCTGTCGCAAGCATGCCTAGCTCTAACTTGGCTCTCAGATGAATGGCGAAGCCAATCCGGAATGCTGCGCAAGGAATACTTGCGTCAAAAAATTTGACGCGAGTTTCGGAAGAACTGTCTCCATATGGAGATCCGTCAGTGATCCTGTACGAGTAATCACTGTGTAGCCGAAGCCACCGTGCTCCACACTCTCTGGCTGCATTCGACTGCGCGCGTCGTATGCGTGATGACGTCATCTTTTACGGGGGGCCAGCGAATGTTCACAATGACGGAGACAGAAACGTTTTCGTCTAAGCGGGCTAGCAAGGCTATCGCCTTTAAGGGAACCTTACGCCGTCAAACACGAAAGGATGCTTTTAACGCATGCGTATTGGGCATCGTGTATCGCGTACCTCTCAGTTGCGGCTGAGTTCACACAATCGAAACCGACCGATGCTTTTCTGAAACAGCGAGAAAGCACTGCTGAAAGGCTGAAATACAGAAGAACCGAGAACTGAGCGAGTTGGCGCATGAAAACTGCAAACAGCGCCGCGACGACGGACACGAAATAAGAAGGAGAAGCGCTGATAACTAAAGGTTTATTGATGAACACAGATATTAATACACTCCTCAACACGACCAGGATGCATGCGCCTGCGCAAAGAGGTTTAATAATTAGAATCAAGATATTCAATCTCAGAGTCAATAAGGCGCATTGAAGCTGTGCTTGTACAGGTGTCACCATTAACATGGGTGTAATAGGCATCACATATTTCTCTTGTTATTATGTCCCTACGCCTGAAAATACCTTTGCAATTCTTTGAAAAGAAGTGCGTGTAGTGTTTTCATCAGGTGCATCAGGGATATTTCTCAGGGGGAATCTTTATAATATAACACAAGCTTACTCGACAAGGGACCTGAATTGGCTGTACACTGCGCAGGCAGCAAAAACGTTAACTAATGGGAGTTTGTACCTTGCTTTATAAAGACACAGTTTTTGGCAAAGCCAGAAGGGAAATGGGAGCGCCTCATCATTGAAACTTCTAACATCTCCATCACAAGCAACTGCATTAGCAAGCCTTATATTATTTTCCATTTAAGGAATTTTATTGTTAAAACGCCATCTGTAGGTTTTTTATGCTTGGCTAACTTTGTTTTGGAATCGCTCTTTCGTTTGTTTTGGTCTCCTCTGCTAGTATATATCGTTTGTCATCCGTAAAATGTTCTGGGAGGCAATGTCAGCTCTTAGGAAGGCTCCGGCTTCTTTTATGGCTTTTAAAAGCTTTGGAGTACGAAGCTCTATGGAATCATGTTGCATTTGCTTGTTTTTAACTGATTTGGTGCTTACTGTCACTCTGTTTTTCATTTACTTCCGTGGCTTTCCTGCGCTAAAGTACTACTTTAGGTGTTGCGTCCCGGTGCATTTTTCACTGTTTGGTTAATAGTTTTTTTTGCTTTGTTTGCTTTACGGGCGTTATCCCGCTTTATTAGTGTCGGCACTTGTCGTGCTTGTTGACAATTTCGGCTTCCTTGTGGCTTCCTGGTTGTTGTCACTCTTCAAAGTGCCAGCACTCGAGTGCGTTTTTTAGCGGGATTTTTTTTTTTTCTTTGTTATGTAGTGGCCCGGCCCGGTAAGGGCTATCTATATTGCACGCGATGGTTATCCAAGCCATAGTCTGAATTGATGTCTGGGTACTTGTTCACATGGCGGCGTTTTGTTCGATAAGACTGCAGGTAAGATGCTGAGGTCGCTTATGCATTCGCCTTGTATTCCTTCACGTAGTACTGTTAATCTGATGTTTTGTGCTTGTTTACCATCTATGTCTCATTTTTCGGAAATATTTCTTTGCCCCCGTCTCCCGGCCACATCGAGCATACCAAACTGTGTCTCTACCTCGCTATCGGTAGTGTCTTGAGACTGCAGATTGCACGTGTTGAAGCGGCAATGTCAGCAGATAATTTACTTTTGTAATTTTTGTTTTATGCAATGAGGTGAGGTGAGCTTAGGTTGAAATCTTGTGACGGGTATATCTATCCAGCAATGTGCCTTTTTCACATTGAAAACGAAACCAAAAAAAACCACTTAAACTCGTGCAGAGTTTTTAAGTCCATTTGAATATGCATGAACGCATTCGTAAATATAATTTTGCTCCTAACCCTTCGTGATGACGATTTTTATGAGGCGACATAATGTTTTTTTTTTTTTTCATGCTTATCCAATTTGACAGATATCTAAACTTTCTATATCAATCTTGTTGGTACATCGTCGGCTCTCGTCAGCCTTATGAGAAACTAAAAATAAATAGTAAACTTAATTCGTAGAAGCGACTGACGAGGCAAGCTGTTGTGGATGAAGCGCCCTTGGCTGATCTAGACATTATATGGACCTTGTCCAGGCAACTGCGCATTTTGCAACGAACGAAATTCAATAATCATGGCCGGTATTGAGCCCGCAGACTCAACATTAACCAGCGGCCGCCACTGAGATCTCTTATAGAAAAGAAGAAAATAATAAACAGGGCGGCGGGAAAAGGTAATACTTACCCACGTTCGTGCATTGCTTTCATTCTGTTCATCACCATCAGCCTGACTACACCCACTGCAGGGCGAAGGCCTCACCCATATTTCTCCAATTAACCCGCTTCTGTGCTAGCTGCGTCCACTTGACCCCTACGAACTTCTTAACCTCATCCGCCCACCTTACTTTCTGTCGCCCTCTGCGACGCTTTCCTTCCCTTGGAATCCAGATTGTTACCCTAAGCGACCATCGGTCATCCTCTCTTCGCACTACATGTCCTGCCCATGCGCATTTCTTCTTCTTAATTTCCACTACAATGTCAGTAACTTGAGTTAATTCTCTGACCCATTCTGTACGCTTTCTATCTCTTAATGTCACCCCTACCATTTTTCATTCCATAGCCCTCTGAGTTCTCTTCAACTTAAGTAGAACCCTCTTGGTTAGCCTCCATGCCCCATAGGTGAGTACAAGTAAGTTGCAACTGTTGTATACTTTCCTCTTGAGCGATACCGGTAAGCTGCTAGTCATAATCTGTGGGTGCTTGCTAAACACGCTCCATCAAAATCCTATTCTTTTTGTTATTTCCTTTTCATGGTCCGGACTGGTGGTTCCTACCTGTCCTAAGTAGACATATTCGCCTATTAATTTCAGTGCTTCGCTACCTAACGTAAACTGGTGTTCCTTCCCAAGGTTGTTGAACATTACCTTAGTCTTCTGCATATTGATTGTTAAGCCTACCTTTCTAATTTTGCTGTCTAGGTCATCAATCATTATTTGCAGTTCATCCCCCGAGTTACTTAGTAAAGCAATATCATCAGCAAATCGCAAATTACTGAGGTATTCTCCATCTACGCTTATGCCTTACTTCTCCCATTCCATGTCTCTGAATACTTCCTCTAAGTAAGCTGTGAATAGTACTGGGGAGATCGTGTCTCCTTGCCTTGTCTTTATGGGAATTTTGTTACTTTCTTTGTACAGAACTGTGGTTGCTGTGCAGCCACTATATATATCTTCCAGCCCTTTCACGTACGGCTCGTCTATCCACTGATTTCGCAATGCCTGCATCACCGCCGAAGTTTCAACTGAGTCGAATGCTTTTTCGTAATCAATGAATGCTATGTATAAGGGCTGGTTATATTCTCAGCCTTTCTATATCACCTAGTTGATGGTATGTATATGATCGATAGTTGAGTACCGTTTCCGAAAACCTGTTTGATCCTTTGCTTGATATTATTCTAAGGTTGTCCTGATTCTATTAGCGATTACCTTAGTAAATATCTTATACGTAACAGACGGTAAGCTGATTGGTCTGTAATTTTTAAGGTTCTTAGAGTCCCCTTTCTTATGAATGAGGATAATGTTTGCATTCTTCCATGGTTCCGGTACCGTCGATGACACCAGGCACTGTGCATACATGGCGGCCAGTTTTTCTAGCACGATATCCCCCCGTCCTTTAACAAATCTGTAGTTATCTGATCCTCTCCAGCTGATTTCCCCCTTTTTATAATTTCTAATGCTTTCTTGACCTCGTCCTTTGTCACTGGTGGAATGTCTGACTGTTTTTCCCTACCGCCAACCTCATTACGGTCTTGACTACTTTGGCTACTGTAGAGATCTGTATAGAACTCCTCGGCTACTTTGACTATCTTGTCCTTATTCGTGATGACGTTGCCCGCCTTGTCCCTTATCGCATACATCTGGTTTTTTCCTATGCACAATTTCTTTTTTACCGCTTTAAGGCTTCCCCCGTTCTTTACAGCATGCTCAATTTTCTCCATGTTATACTTCCTTATATCGGCCACCTTGCGCTTATTGATTAGCTTTGATATCTCGGCCAATTCTACCTGGTCTGTTGGATTGGAAGCTTTCATACTCTGGCGTTTCTTAATCAAATCTTTCGTCTCCTTAGACAGCTTACCGGTATCCTCTCTAACTATCTTACCGCCTACTTCTATAGCGCACTCAGTAATGATATCTCTGAAGGTATTGTTCATTGCTTCTAGAGTATTATTGTCATCCGCGGTTAGAGCTGAATATCTATTCTGTAGCGAGATCCTGAACTCTTCTGCCCTCCCCCTCACCGCTAATTCGTTGATAGGTTTCTTTCTTACTAATCTGTTGCGTTCCTTCTTCAGATTTAGGCTGATTCGGGACCTCACCATCCTGTCGTCACTGCATCGCAGTGACCAGAGGATTTCATTATTTCCTTTCAAAAATTGGCTCCTCATTTACATACTTCAAATGAAAAATTTTGTTTTTCTTGAGCAGTTAAGAAATAAAGGGTTCCTTGAAAGGCATGCCTCGCTACAAATGTTAAAGAGAGACCATGGCCACGAATCTACAAGCCTATTCTCACAGCAATGAAGCGTGAAAAGGGAAAATGAATCACCACTAGGGAGAGCATTGAAGTAGACGGCCTCCTTAAGAAGTACGTTGAATGAGATGCTTGGACAGCTACGCCCATTTTCAGCGGGAAATGTCGAGTTGCGTACGAGGCGCCAATAACCTGCTCGGTGTATAAGTATACCCTGCTCCATTTTCTAAATAATAATTTTCTTCTACACCTGAAACCTTAAGCCCTTTTCTGAGTATGGTAGCGACTCTGCTTTTGTTGCGCCCGATTGTTTCTACAATTATTTTCAATTTCGCTCTATTTCATGCGGCATGCATTGCAACGAATACAAGTAGTACAAACTCTTTCAGCAGTGGTATTTGGATCGACAGCATGCATCTCCACCAGATGTAACGTGGTATAGGCACAAGTCCGTAGACACAAACGAGAAGACAGGCGTAATAGCACTGAAATCAACTCTTTATTGGGCTGACTTGTACCCTAAAGAGAGCCAAGCAACTCGACGGCGGCGAAAGCAGCAAACGTGCTCGCTAGTCGTCGAAGTGAGAATGCCCGTTGCAACAGGCAGTGCTCAATTTAATGTCACCGCTGATACGTCAAGATAAACTAGCCATGACCGAGTGGAAACCTCCGGAACGTTAAGGAAAAACTTGTGGCTGCCTGCGATCAGTTCATCCTAATCTCGTAGCATCTCGCCTTACAAAGAAAGTGAAAATCACAGGGACGAGGGCGCATGACAGCGGCTGTTGAACAGCGACAAAGAAAGGTTTCAATGGTTAGTGGTAGCATGACGAGACAGCGTGAGTAGATGCAGTGCACGGCTGCGGATCCTGGATCGCTTGCATTCACTTAGCTACTGCGATTAATCCTTCATATTTTGATTTATGCCTCCTTTGTCTCTTGCATAACCATCAGCGCATATTCGTAAGCTGCTGCACTCTCTGAATATGCCAGCTAACGTAGATATAGCCCCGCTTTAACCAATTCGTACGGATATGCATGTGCCGCCTAGAGGTAGAGCAACAGGCTTGGGATCCAAAAGTCCCGGGTTCGAGACCCGTCTCCAATGAACTCCTGTTCTTCAGAACGACTGGTTTCCGACCTAGTTGGTTCATGATCCAAGATAAAAACAGCTAACAAAAAAGACGCTACATAGTGCGGGAGAATTCACGCTCTTAGGCTAAATCTGGACGTATCATGGGGCTTTGCGGCTGACCGAGACTTGTTAGCCAATCTGTATTGCGCCATGTCTGCTGCCAGTTAACACCTTCCTGACACGTGGACGTGATTCTACGCTCTCTACAGCGCTGAGTTCAAGATTTACTTTCTTGCCTAGAGTTCAGAGTGCGAACACCATTTGTGAGCGCGCCTGAAGCCTTTGACTACTCGGCACGTAGCAATATTAGATGCATCGTTGTATACATAAATCGCATTTGGTATAGGGAATATGTACCTATGTCACATTCGCCGCAAACGTGTGGTGCAGGTCGCACGGCCGAAGGCTGCGGGCATATCTAATCTCCTTATCGTGAACTGCTTCGGAGTTTATTGCTGAAGTTGCACACTGCAACACATAATGGCGCCAGTGATGTCCCTTGAATACCTAGAATAGGATAGGAAATACGTTAATTTCTCTAGGAAGGTCTTGTGCTAGTAGCAGAAGAGGTCCATCTTCCGTCTTCTCACAGGGTCGGTGCCCCTATTCCAGGGCTCGGCTGTGCTTCGCTGCTCGCTGGGCGTGCTGGATCAGACCTAATTGGCAACCGAGATCGCCGCTGGAGAGCTGGCTCTCCCACTGTTGCGCACTCGGGTCTTTACGAAAGCTATCGTTATTTCTACATTCCTACGTGGTGTGGTATAACGAAGGTTTGCTACCACACCATGGGCAGGCGTCCCGATATTGCGACGGGTAAATCTTGCTAAAAATATGCAGGTTTGGGAATGTTCCTGTCTGCAGTCTTCGCCAGTACACTGCCTCTTGTTGTTTTACATCTCGATGAGGCGGCGGATAGCAGATTCATACCTCCATATAGTAGTTCAGAATCTCTGAGTACGTAGGGCCGACTCGCTCGCGTAGATTGGGAGGAAGCTCGGCTCGTGTACCCTCGAGCTACCTCATCGGCGCGTTCGTTCCCCGCTATGTCGGTGTGTCCTGACACCCAGTAGATGTTGTGTGTGACTTTTGATGGGGTCGCGCTCTGGAGGAGCCTGAGCGCGGCGCGACCTATACGGCCGTTCATGTAGTTACGGCACACTTCTCTCGATTCTGTAAGAATGGTAAGGGACGTGTTGCTTCGATACCCGGCTACCACCGCTAGAGCAACGGCCAGCTCCTCCCCTTCGGTTACCGTGCAATCCCTGACTGAGGCGCTAGCTAATTCCTTTAGGTTGGAATCAATAGCTACCGCTACTGCGCTGGTATGTGAGCTTCCTGTATACGGAGCCGTGTCCGTGTATACCATTGTGGATTTTGTAGCAAGATTTTGTTGTATACATACTTCGCCCGGGCTGCCCTACGGGCCACATGCAAGTTGGGGTCCATGTTCCGGGGAAGGGAGCTAACTGTTAGCGTCTGACGAATTGCGTCCGGTATGCTCGCAGTACGATTCTCGATTTCCGCAGTTCCACCTAGCCCCAGTCGCCTAAGAAGCGATCGCCCCGTAGGAGTCTGCTGGAGCCTGGCTATCTGCGTGACCAGTTGGGCTTCTTTGATCTCTTCGATTGTGTTGTGAACATCAAGAGCTAGTAGTTTTGCGTTGGAGGTGTTCATTGGTAGGTGCAGGGCTGTCTTGTAAGCTTTGCGGATGATGATATCTGCACTTTCCCCTTCTTCTTTTTTCAGGTTGAAATACGAGAGGGCGTAACCCACGCGACTGATTACCAGGCTCTGAACCAGGCGCACTGTATCCCTCTCTCGTATGCCGCTCCGCTTCTGCGACACGCGATCATCCTGGCGACATGAGTGGTCGATTGCTTGAGAAGGCCGAGCGTATGGCCGCATCGCTGATTGCTCTGGAGCCACATTCCTAAGACTCGTATCTTGTCTCATTCGGGAAGTAGCTGTCCTTCGAGGGAGACATTGAGGGTCCCTTCTTTGTGTTTCCCTTTGTGAACTCGCAGGATTTCGGATTTTTCTGTGGAGCAAGCGAGACCTCGTGCACGGACATATTCTTCCACGCAGGTAGCCGCTGCTTGCAGTCGTTCTTTTTTCTGGCCGAGGGACCCGGAGGTAACTCAGACAGTGAAGTCGTCAGCGTACATGGCGTGCTCTATGCCTTCGATCTTCTCGAGTTGTCTAGCGAGTCCGATCTTAGCCACGTTAAAAAGTAGTGGTGAGATGACGGACCCTTGAGGTGTGCCTTTGTTGGGGATCAAGAATTTATCGCTGCAAAGGTCTACGATCCCAAGCGTTGCAGTTCGGTTGGAGACAAAGGCCTTCACATAGCTGTGAATCTTCTCGCCATAGTGGAGGTTGTCGAGTCCTTCCATTACAGCCGCGTGGCTAAAGTGGCAAAGGCTACTTAAATATCAAAGGCCATGACCGCGTTCTCGGCGCTCGGGACATTGGTGAGGACTTCCTCTTTGAGTTGTATGAGGACGTCCTGGGTGTAGAGGAGAGTTCGGAATCCGAATATGCTGTGGGGGTACAGCTCTTCGTCCTCCATGTAATTTTGGAGCCTCCGAGTAACGACACGCTCGTAGAGCTTGCCTAGGCAGGAGGTGAGTGAGATAGGTCGGAGGTTTTCAATCTGGAGTTTCTTACCCGGTTTTTGGATCATTACGACCTCTGCATGCTTCCACTGTTCAGGAACTGCTCCTGCGGCCCAGTGCCCGCTGAGGAAGGTGGTCAACTGGTCGACCGCCTCGTCGCTGAGGTTGCGTATGAGTGAATTCTGGATCTTGTCTGCACCTGCCGCAGTGTTGCACGTGCATACCTTTATGGCAGCGAACACACTTCTTCCCTAGTGATCGCCCTCTCCAGGTGGGTGTTCGGTCTCCCCAGGTATGGTTTCGCGTATGCTGCAGGCAAGATCGTGCCGTAGCATTTCTCTTTTACTTTATCTAGCAGTTCCTCCTCCTTATCCTCGGAGGTGGGGATGAGTCTGCGGATAGCTTTCCCGCTTTCGGCTCTGGTTTATATAGGGTCGAGGAGGGTCTTGAGTATACGCCATGTTTTGGCCGAGCTGAGGGTGCCATCCAGCGAACTACTGAACTGCTGCCAGCTCTGCCTGGCCAGTTGAGCTGCGTACTCCTCCGCTATCTTGGTGACTTCTGCAATCTTGAGCTTGAGTTTCCTGTAAAAGCGCTGCTTCTTCCAGCGCTTGGTGAGCCCTCAGCGTGCCTCCCATAGCCTGAGGAGCCGAGGGTCCACCTGTGGTGTTTGCTCGGTGCCATCCACTTCCTGAGTGTACTGCTTCTGGATGTCTTTGGGTTGTTGACACCAATCATCTATGGAAGTAATCCCCCCTTCCAGGTCCGTGCATGCTTGCGGAAGGCCGGCCAGTTGGTGATCTTGGCCGTGCCGAGCTTGCGCTTGATGTTGGAGGCTGTTATCGTGATCTTCAAGATATAATGGTCACTACCTAGATTCTCCAGCAGATTCTCCACGTTGCGTGTTTCGCCCCCCTGGCAAAAGTAAAGTCCGGACACGTATCCTGGCAGACAGAATTGCCAAGGCGCGTGGTTTGAGTTCCGTGTGTTAAGAGGGTACATTGGATCGCTTCCGCCGCATCCTCGACCTCTATACCTTTCTGATTATTTGTGGGGTATCCCCATTGCTGTCCGCGAGCGTTAAAGTCGCCTACAATGAACAGTGTGTTGCTTTTAGAAAGTTCGCTGGCCCCTTGAAAGAGTTTATGAAAATTCGCGCCCCGCTGGCGAGGCGGGCTATATGGGTTTACGAGAAATACATTCTTTTCCTTATGCTTCTCTTTGGGAATAATTTCCGTCACTAAGTGCTCAATTTTTGTGTTGGGAATTGGGTCATGGGCTATAGTTACCAGCTTTTTTCTCACCAGGGTTGCCGTGCGTCCAGTATCGTAGCACGTATATCCCCTGAGTGTCGGTGTCGTGTTAGTTTCCTGTAAAGCTATTATATCGGGTGTGGAGTCTTGCGTGAGTAGAAACTGCATTAGGAGTCCCTGTTTTTGGCGGTACCCCCCGCAGTTCCATTGCCAGATTTCTAGTGGTATTTGTTTAGCCATGGCTTTAGGCATTGTTCGGATTGGAGTCTTCAGAGCCGAAACAGCGCTCATGTATGAGCCTCTCCCGGGCCTCGTTTGTTATTCGTTGCGTATTTTGGCTTTTGACGTGGTCCTGCGACGCAACTTTTTGCTCTATTAACGTGACTTTCTGTTCTAATAGGTTGGTTTTGACATACATAGCATCTAATCTTGCATGAGTTTGGCGAAATTGTTCCTTGATGCGAACCGTGAAATCCTCCACGTGCTGCATGAAAGCTCTTAATTCCTCGGGGCTCACGTCTAAGGGGGAGGGGGGTCGTTGCACTTCGACCGGCGGGATCGGGGGCCACGGTACCTGCCCTGTTCTCTGAGCCTGCATCTCTTTAGTGAGGTCATCGACTTATTTACGGAGATATGCATTCTCCTCTCTTAGAGCTTTAATCTATTCCGAGTTACGCGTAATATTCTTTTGATCCGAGTGCGTAAACAGTGAG
Organism: Amblyomma maculatum; assembly: GCF_055883805.1. Taxonomy (NCBI): domain Eukaryota; kingdom Metazoa; phylum Arthropoda; class Arachnida; order Ixodida; family Ixodidae; genus Amblyomma; species Amblyomma maculatum. The sequence goes on from NC_139344.1 coordinate 61,864,436, forward strand.
TGTGGAGGGCCCGCTCCCCAGCTCACCTTGAATACCTACTATATGCTGGCATCCACGCTGACAACAGATGACGCGACATAGAGGACACATGGCGATAAGGGGTGGTCAACATTCCTTACAGGATAGTCAAACTAACCAAAATACAAGCAACCATTGAATCAAATGAGTTTAGTTTATGGGGCTTAACGTCCCAAAATGACTCAGGCTGTGAGACGCCGTAGTGGAGGGCTTCAGGATTTCGACCACTTCAGGTTCTTTAATGTGCACTGGTATCGCACAGCACACGGGCACCTAGCTTCTCGCCTCTGCCGAAAAGCGGCCGATTATGTCGGGAATAAAGCATACGAAGGTGGTTCGAAGAGAGTGGAATATCTTTAGACGTACACTACTGTAGAACGCCGGTGCTAGAAGGCCGGAACTATATGTACCGAGAGTGATCTCAAAGGGATAGAACAACTATTTAAGCCATACTGCGGAAGAAGGAAATTAGTCGCTGGCGGTAGAAAATTGCAGATATCCACACGTTAGGACTCGAATCATAAAAAAAAATAGATCTCTCCTTCCATTCTTCACAACGATAGCGCTTTGAATATGATGCGTGAAGAGGAAATGGCAGCTAAACGTTTTCTGCATAGGATATACCCACGTGATGGCATTAAAAGTCCCGTTTGCAAAAACTTCTGCGTCGGCGTTGTGAACGAAAAATCACAGCATTTTTCTATAGCAGGTGGCATAGCAAGTGGTATAGTTGACTGGTTGGTTGTAGGGTTGTGCAACGACACGCGGTCACACGATATGGCCGATTTGGCACGAGCTACAGAAGTCCATTTACGACTGCTGGCATCTGGGCGTGTACTTTCCCCCGTAGTCCCTCGTCCTCCTGTGGCGCCCCTCTCATCGCGTTAGTCTCTCTGAAAAACTACTGCCCCGATACACCGCACCTTACCGCGTCCTCCTCCAGTTAACCGGCTTGTCTCTTCTCCGGCGTCATTCGCGCTCCGTGTGACTGGTGTCGTTCATGTGGTTCGGCTTAAACCTACCACGCCTCTGATAAGTCAGCACCCTAGCATCGAGACGGCGCTTATGCCAATGTAGGATATGTGACGGCCTTATGCTTCAAGAAAGAAGAGGACGGAGTGCGGCGATGACGTGTGGTCGACGAGGGAGATTAGGGGGTTCGAAGGTTGAGATGTCATCGTTCGGCTGCCTTCACATATCTTCTATCCTCTTATTGAGCTCTATATATTTTTTCGATACAATATATTAGTGTTAAGGCACAATGTTGTGATAGTCAAACAATTGTGTTCATAACTTCGCGTTCAAAAACGATCATACTCCGAATTTCTGGCTTGCGACAGAAAGTGGTTGTTATGGCTAAGTGGATTCAAAGCTCTTCCGTTACTGAAAACGCGATCACGCGCCGCTGCTGCGCGAACTGCAGCAAACTTGACGGTGGCTGTCGTAAAAGGGAATAAAACGCGACCAAAGGAAGCGTGTTACGCGCGCGCCTAGTGTCGCTCAGCTGACCGGAAGGCCCCTCGAACCACAGCCAACAAAACAGCCGCCTGAAGAGCAGGCATAGAGCAGGCAAGAACGACTTTTGAAGGAAGTGTGACAACGCCGTCTGCAAGAAACGGAGCATGACGCATCAGTAGGGTATCCTACATCGATCGCTTTTATTGAAAGCAGACTCGGAAGGTCATCTGGTGGTAGAAACGCTCACTGCATAATCGAGTGTTGGCGGACGCGCCTCAAGGTGCCGCTACCAGTCACGAGTTTAAGAAGCATTACGCAATGAAGTTTATTAATATGCACAAACAAGAAATTAAGGCTATGCTACGCGACCCTCAGGAGTACTCAGTTCGTTTGACTGAGGCTGGGGCACTCCCTATTTTTGCAACCTTGGTTATGTTTACCTAGGGTGCCTGATATATCTTAACCAACTCATAGAGTTGGTTTGAATAAGAGAAAAATTAGATCTGATTTTTGTGTTTGTGATATGCATTGAGTGGTCATTATTTCGTTTTTCTAATTGCTGCGGTTCTACGGCTTTCATAATTTTACTTGTTTTCAAGTTTCTAGTATCGGTGTCGATGTTTGTAACTTCCGTTGACTTGCTATTTGTGATTGCTGGTGCCTACCATTTTACATGTGCCCTTTTAGCAGCTGCTGTCAGATAATGGTCGCCTGGACCTCAGTCAAGCTCGCTGAGAAGCGTTTAGCCCAGGAGGCCATCCAGGTTTGCTTGGAAAATAAACGTCATTGAACTGCATATGAAAGATGTCAATAAGCAACAATTTTTGTTACTGTTGGCATTGGCAATGTTTGCATCTATGTCATAAAGAGGAGCTCATTCGGTTTGGTTTGGTTTGGCTTGTGGGGTTTAACGTCCCAAAGTGACTCAGGCTATGAGAGACGCGGTAGTGGAGGACTCCAGAAATTTCGACCACCTGAGGTCCTTTAATGTGCACTGACATCGTACAGCACACACACACACACACACACACACACACACACACACACACACACACACACACACACACACACACACACACACACACACACACACACACACACACACACACACACACACACACACACACACACACACACACACACACACACACACACACACACACGCACGCACGCACGCACGCGCACGCACACGCACGCACACACACGCACGCACGCACACACACACACGCACACACACACACACGCACACATATACTGTAAGACTGAAACTGAGACGCGCTGAGCTGAGCGTCCACTCGATTGCCTAGCCCTTTTATTTGTATACTTCCTCGTGTTCTTCCGCTCCGCTTCTCTCATCGGTACTACATCTTTGTTGTTTCGGCATCACGCTCGGGCATGACTGCGGACCTGAAAAGAAGAGACAGCATAGTCCTAATTAGTCTTGCAGTCTAACGACCCTTTTCTTAAACCGCGACACGTGCACTGCGAAATTGTTCCTCCTCCGCCAGTCCGAGCCTGATTGAAACGCCGCAGTACACACACGCCACGTATTATCACCTAAGCGCTCAGTTATTACGTAGGGCCCATCATATATACTTGTTGATTGTAGGCCGCGTCGCACCAAGACCTCGTCTCCAACTCTATAGCGAGCAGCTGGTCGATGTCGGCGGTCATAGTTGCGTTTTTGCGCCTGTTGCGCCCGAGACGCTATTTTCCGTGCTTCTGACCTGATGCGCTGACAAGCTGCCTGTCGCGGTACAGGGGTCCCGATGTTGATAGGTGGTTTTAAGTTGCACGTTCCTGCAAGTTGAGGCTGTTGTCCATACACAATCTTATAAGGCGTTGTTCCTACAGAACTTTGCGCAGAAGTGTTGACAGCGTAGGCCGCCGCTTGGAGGTGCTGGTCCCAGTCTCCCTCGCCTTTTTTGTTGTTCATGCAGAAGGGAGCGAGTCGCGATTGCATGGTCTGATTCGTCCGCTCGGTAAGACCATTCACTTGAGGGTGGTACGCCGATGCAAAAAGGTGTTCAACTCCCGCCCGGCGCAGGTAGGCACAAATTTCGCGACTCCGGAAGGTTGTAGAGCGGTCCGATATTAGTTTTCGTGGAAGCCCGTGCCGCCATTCGAACCGGTCTTGTAAAAATTCAACGACGTAGTGTGCAGCGAGGGAGGGTGCAGCAGCAACCTCTATAAATTTTGACAGATAATCTACACCCACTAATATGTACCGGTTGCCCACTGCTGATGTCGGCAGAAGTCCAATGTGGTCGATCCCTACGGTGTCAAATACAGTCTCAGGCAAAGTGATTGGCGTTAGAAGCCCGGGTTGACAGCCTGGAAGACGTTTGTACTGCTGGCAGACCTCGCAGCTGGCAACGTACGTGCGGATGTTTCAGCTCCTCTTGGGCCTCCAGAAGCGTTCCTGCGCCTTTCGCAACGGGGCTCGCTGACCAATGTGCCCTCCTGGGGGGGGGGGGGGGAGTCGTGAATAGCGTGGAGCACCTGCCGCAGCAGGAAGTACGAGGAGATGCTGTTCTTCCTTGCGGTTTTTCAGCCAATGTCGGCGGTATAACGTAGCATCCCGCAGCACAAACTTGGAGTTGCTTCCAGTGTCCCCAAGGGAAGCCATGATAGCCGCCAAATCTCTGTCCTCGCTTTGGGCCTTCTTTATATCCTGCTGACAAAATAAGAGCCAACTTTCGCTGTGCCGAGCCCGAGAGTAGCCGTCACCACTGGGGTGTCGCTACAAGGCATCTTTAGCATGCTCGTTCATGGGCGGGCTAGGGACGGTACGGCACGAGCGGAGCTACACTTCGCCGTTTTCGATTGACAGAGCCACGTTCCCGGACATGAGGTAGTCTGCACCCAAGATGAGGTCAGCAGGCAAGTCCGCAAACACCGGGACGCCCACCAGCACCTTGCTGCCAGCCTCAGTCCGGATGCAGATATCGACTGCACCGACGGGAGCAGCGCTTCTCCCCAAGTCTTGCAGAGGAGACGAGGTCCATTGACTCATCGGGCCCGGTGCATGACGTTGAAGCAATGCCGTTCGCTGAGCGCCGGTGTCAACCAGTGCGGTCAACTAGCCGATGCTGTCAACATGAACCGGCAGGAAGGGAAGAGGGTGGTTCTGGAATTGTATACGTGGCGAGCACCATGAGGACAATCCTTGTACATGTGGCCATGCTGTCCGTACGAAAAGCAACCACGGCGTTGCTGTGGTGCTGCGGCAGATGTCGCGGCGGCAGCAAGGGTCCCGCGACGACTGGCGGCGTCATGCAAGGAGGCCGCTCGGTAGACAAAGATTGAGAGGCTTTCAGTGTCCAGAGTGGACATAATCGATGCGTAGGTGGCATCGTGAAGCCCGTCGACAATGTACTGTTTCGCTGCAGATGCGGGCCACTCGATGTTGCAGGCCTGAAGAAGGCGGACCTTATCATAAATGTAAAGTGCGACATTTTCACCTGGAGCCTGGCGCCGCGCTTTCATCGTCGTGAGTTTGGCGTCGTGCGCACTGGCCAGGGGTGTAAACGCGGCAAGAAGGGCGGAGGTTTAGGCCATCCAAGTGGTGTAGCGGCGGCCTTCACAGTGGTGCCAGGCGCGGGCGGCACCACGGAGATGGTCCTCCGCGACGGCGAGCGTGGTGGCTGGAGACCAGGCGGAACGCCGGGCAGCAGCGTCGACCACTTGAATACACGCTTCGGCGTCGTCAGAAAATCCACGGAACTCTGGAAGTTGTACCGGCGGTACTGGGTATCCAGAGGACAGCGAAGCGCGGCCAAGCGCTGCAGTTAAAGAAGCAGATAACTCCCGGAGGGTGGAGAGGGCTTCGGGAATAAGGCCTAAGGCCGAATCCGCCGAGGAGGCATGGACGTCGTTCTCGGGTGTAATAGGGGTCCCAGGCGCCGAGTGAGCCGGCCGTGTGACTGCCCGGCCGCTTCGAAGGGGGAGCGGCGGGTCATGGAGGTCCGGGTCGGGCCCGATGTTCGTCGACTGCGCCATTGCAAAGAGTGAAACTGAGACGCGCTGAGCTGAGCGTCCACTCAATTGCCTAGCCCTTTTATTTCTACTTCCTTGTCTTCTTCCGCTCCGCTTCTCTCATCTGTACTTCATCTTTGTTGTTTAGGCATCACAATACATACATACATACATACATACATACATACATACATACATACATACATACATACATACATACATACATACATACATACATACATACATACATACATACATACATACATACATACATACATACATACATACATACATACATACATACATACATACATACATACATACATACATACATACATACATACATACATACATACATACATACATACATACATACATACATACATACATACATACATACATACATACATACATACATACATACATACATACATACATACCGGGTGTTCCAGTTAAAGGTAGCCAAGGTTTTAAACAATGAGGTGGGCCCCAGCCTAGTGAAACTATTTCAGAGCTGTTCAGAGTCGCCTATGCTAATCTGCAGATTTTTGTTTTCTAACCAATGTTAATAAATTAGTAAATACTAATTAGGTATTTTTTAATTATTGCCTTCAGGGAAAGGTGTCAATACCAAAGTTCTAGACCTCCTCGAAACAGGGCTAGCTAAGTTCTTTCCTTCTCGCTACACCTACGCCGCCCTAGTTAGAGGCCTTCAAAAATGCTGTTACGTAGCCAGCTGTTATTTAACATCCTTCGGCAAGTGCGTACAACCAGTTTCATGCCCAGAAGAGCGTATTTTGTTATTTCATAAGCGTCTCGAGGCTTAAATGTGACGTCGCAGTTACGAGTAAGTTTTTCTTATTGCGCGAGGCGCCGTTTTCGACAGGTAAAAATATCACTTTTCGTAAACGCTAGTTTGATGGGAACAACATAGCTAACCGTTTTTCTAGAAAATCCACAACTTTTGCACTGAAACTTTTTCTCTCAAGTCATATAATGAAAGTATAGCTAATTAATATTTGCTAAATAATTAACTTTAGTGAACGAGAAATGCTGGAGGTTAGCATAGGCGACTGTGAACAGCTCTGAATTTGTTTAACTGTGCTAGAGCTAACCGTATCATTTAAAACCTTGGTCCAAGTTAATTGGGATACGCGGGGTTGGTTTTGTATATATAACCGTGCCTCTTTAATATGTAAACTTTGGTTTCCGCACAAAACTGTTCATAAAACGAGTCGTCCGTAATAACGATTTGTAATTTTTTTTTTTTGAAAGGTAAATATAAGGTCTGCTTTAGAGCATAATGTAGGCCAGCGAAGTTAGTATTATGAGCTACAAGAACATTATCCGAATCCCCGTTATGTTTCAGATACGATGCATTTGAAAATATTGCGATGCAGTTTCAAATTGTCCTCGATAACATTTCGTTAATAAATTACTTAACTTCTAGTTTTCATCTTCCACAAACCGCTGCTACGTATCAGGATTTAGTCGGCAGGAAGTTGCTGAATCCAACTTTCTACAAGGCGCAAGATGCTTTCAGAGTTTTGTTCAAGTGATTTCATGCAATACAACAGATAGTAATGTGCATCGACTGCGTAACTTCGGAGTGTAAAATATGAAACCACAGATGAAAAGGGCAAGCACTACGTTCATGTGGGGCCTGTCAACAAAATCTACAAAAGAAATTATCTTTGAAGCAGTGTAACGATTTCGTTTTCATGACTGTCCATATTAACGGGACAAAAATAGAGGGATCCTGATGATATCTGTGCATTTTCTCCTTGTCCTTTGTCCGGACAGCGAGTTGCCATATTAACGAGACGTAATGCATGGCAAAAGTTTGGTCCCCAGAAAAACTGTTTTTAATTCGAGTCGTCCATATTAATGGGGGTCGTATAAACTCGAGGTCCCATAACCGGTAATCGATGTCATATAACCATTTTTAGTTTTCAATTAAATTTTTATATTTGGTGAGCAAATGTCTCGACACAAGGAAATAAAGCTTAGTTTTTCAGGATATGCAGTAGTTTTCTACGAAAAAGATTATATATCGTTAGAGCTGTAAAACGCCGTTTTTGCCATTTTAAAAAGCTGCCAATTTGCAACCATGCTGCTTGCACACTAAGCTTTTCTTATTTTCTGGCAAATAAATTTACGTAAATTTTACTTTAAGAACAGTTATTAAAGATATTTTTCGTTGCCGCACTTGTTTTACTAAAAAATCGCAAACTTTGCTCCAAGAGAAGCGCGCTGCAAAAAAGTTCATTTTTAATCCTATATTATGCATGAAGAATTAGATTATTGTCGCTAAAACTTTTTGTCTAGGTTATCCAGGTTATCCATGGAATGCTCTCAGTTTCAGCTAATGTTTGAGGCTCTAGACGGCTAGCTGTTTTCTCCACAACGCATCACAATTCGACCAAATTTTTAAAACAGTAAAAAAAGGAACAACTTTGATTTCAATTAAAAAAAAAAAAACATATGCGATTTTGTTCTTTAAATCACCCTGAAGACCCTTAACACCTCAGTATTATTAGGGACTAAAGATAGCCTGCATTGCAGTGTTTAAAATTAAATAAATATTATACAACTTAGAGCTTGTCCTGAAAATTATTATTATTTAGCCCTAAATGCCTGCACCATCCAATACGTTGTTGGCATTGAAACATTTTTTTAGGTATTATGGAGACCTTGTTCTTTATTGCTGCAAACCTTTGTAGTTTACCAAGATACTTTGTTGGGCGAGTTGGTACTTATTTATTATAAATTTAAACAGCCTTTCTTGTCCTTTGTCTTCGTGTTCACGCTGTTTAAATTAATAATAAACCTTTATAGCTCTAGAACTGTCTGTTTATTCTCCATATTACTTCAATTTAGGCCAAAATTAAACGAAATAAAAAATTGGGCCTTTTTGGTTAGAATTCAAAAAATATCACCGCCTTCGATTTTCATCTAAACCACCTAAAACCAATATCCAGTTCATCATACATATCAGACACTAAAGGTATTTCATTATGTAAAATAAAAATAAAAAAAAAATATATATATAGAGAGAGAGAGCTGAGCCCACGGTTATATTCTATAGAATTGCTTAGGCCTTCCCCTTAAGGAGTAGGCGACATCAGAAATTCGACTAAATATTTTATTTATATATTTTTTAGTAATACTGCGGAGTCTTTTGACTCCAAGCAGTGGTGAGCAAATATATAATTGAAAAAAGTACAGCAAAGTTACACAAGCTTCATGTAAGGGTAAACAGATGATGCATAAAACAAAGGTTTCACATGCGAGAGGCTCTCAAGTTATCAATAATCATTTTTACATTCAGGCTTTTCACTACACACATCGGCAGATCATTGCACTCTGCAATTGTTTTGACAAACGTGAATGCTTAACTCTATTGGAGTACGCTCGCAATTCTTTTAGCATTTTTTCATGATTAAAACGCGTACTTGCGTACGATACAGGAGTAACAATCATGGGAGTTATTTTTAATCAGGATGTTGTATATTAAGTACAAAAATTTCAACCTTGCTTCAGTGCGCCTTGCCTGAAGGGATTCTAAACTTAAGGAGTTTATCATGTCTGCTACACTATCTGTGCGCTTGAATCTGTTACAGATAAAACGGGCTGCGATCATTTGCACTCTTTCTAATTTCGAAATATTCTTAGCTGTGTAAGGGTCCCATAGACAACGTGATATTCGAGACGAAGATGCACCAAAGCTTTGTATGCTGCAAATTTCACGTTTGCTGGGGCCTTTGATAGTTTACGCCTCAAACGCAAGAGAGTCTTCAGAGCTTTCCCGCATATAACGTCGATACGGGGGTTCAAACTCAGGTTATTGCTTATCTGGACGCCAAGGTATTTTACAGACGCAGATTCTGGAAGTTTTACGCCAGCTATACAACATGGTGTGTCAGAACAGTTTTCTTTTTACAAACTCTGAGGACCAAGCATTTATTAATGTTAAGAAACATGCCCCATTGGGTGCACCAATTAGAGCTAAATTTTTACAGCAAATTAAATACTAAATTTTCTTACATTTTGTTATGCAATATCCAAAACCTTCTGAGTGCTTATAAAGATGTTTTCTGCTTGTTGGCAGTGTTGTTGATAGCTTAAAATGGAATCTCTTGTCATTTCATGGGAAAACGCAAGTGACGGTTTAGCCTTTACTCTGTCCTGTAACCATTTTTTTACTGCGCCTTGCAGGAGTATTCAATTCAGCTCCTAATTTTATTATTGGAAATTGACCGTTGGAAACTGACCCTGGCAACGTTTAATGCTAGAACCCTAGCCAGTGAAGCTAGTTCAGCAGTGCTGTTAGAGGAACTAGAGGGTATGAAATGGGATGTCATAGGTCTTAGTGAGGTTAGGAGGCCAAATGAGACATATACTGTACTCAAGGATGGGCATGTACTGTGTTATCGAGGTTTACCAGAGAGGCGACAACTAGGCGTAGGTTTCCTTCTCAATAAGTATATAGCGGGTAATATAGATGAATTCTATAGTAATAATGAGAGGGTGGCAGGCATCGTAATTAGGCTTAATAAGCGGTGTAAACTGAAGGTTGTACAGGCCTATGCACCTACATGTAGTTATGATGACCAGGCAGGTGAAAGCTTCTACGAAGATGTAGAATCGGCAATGCGAAAAGTAAAGACGCAGTATACTGTACTAATGGGCGACTTCAATGCCAAGGTAGAGAAAAAGCAGGCAGGAGACACGGCAGTAGGTGACTATGGCATTGGTTCTAGGAATAGCAGGGGGGAGTTACTAGTTGTGTTTGCAGAGCGCAATAACTTACGAATCATGAATACCTTCTTCAGCAAACGAAAGAACGGGAAATGGACATGGAAAAGTCCTAACGGGGAGACTAAAAATGAAATCGACTTTATAATGTGTTCAACCCCCGCCATTATGCAAGAGAGGTAATCGGGAAAATGCGATGCAGTGACCACAGGATGGTGAGGTCCCGAATTAGCCTAAATATAAAGAAGGAACGCCACAGATTAGTAAGAAAGAAACCCATCAACGAATTAGCGGTGAGGGGGAGGGCAGAAGAGTTCAGGATCTCGTTACAGAATAGGTATTCAGCTCTAACCGAGGATGGCGACATTACCCTAGAAGCAAGGAACAATAATTTCAGAGATATCATTACTGAGTGCGCGGTAGAAGTAGGCGGTAGTATAGTTAGAGAGGAAACCGGTAAGCTGTCTAAGGAGACGAAAGATTTGATTAAGAAACGCCAGAGTATGAAAGATTTCAATCCAACAGACCAGATCGAATTGGCCGAGATATCAAAGCTAATCAATAAATTCAAGGTGGCCGATATAAGGAAGTATAACATGGAGAAAATTGGGCATGCTGTAAAGAACGGGGGAAGTCTTAAAGCGGTAAAGAAGAAATTGGGCATAGGCAAAAACCAGATGTATGCGACAAGGGACAAGGCGGGCAACGTCATCACGAATATGACAAGATAGTCAAATGAGCCGAGGAGTTCTATACAGATCTCTACTGTAGCCAAAGTAGTCAGGACCGTAATGAGATTGGCGGTAGGGAAAAACAGTCAGACGTTCCATCAGCAACGAAGGACGAGGTCAAGAAAGCACTAGAAACTATTAAAAGGAGGAAATCAGCTGGAGAGGATCAGATAACTACAGATTTGCTGAAGGACGGGGGGGGGGGATATCATGCTAGAAAAACTGGCCACCATGTATAAGCAGTGCCTGGTGTCATTGACGGTACCGGAACCATGGAAGAATGCAAATATTATCCTCATTCATAAGAAAGGGGACTCTAAGGACCTTAAAAGTTACAGTCCAATCAGCTTACTGTCTGTTACGTATAAGGTATTTAATAAGGTAATCGTTAATGGAATCAGGACAACCTTAGACTGCAATCAAGCAAAGGATCAAGCAGGGTTTCGGAAACGGTACTATATACTATCGATCATATCCATACCATCAATCAGGTGTTAGAAAAATGCTCGGAATATAACCAGCCCTTATACATAGAATTAATTGATTACGAAAAAGCATTTGACTCAGTTGAAACCTCGGCGGTGATGCAGGCAATGTGAAATCAGGGGGTAGTCGAGCCGTACGTGAAAGTGCTGGAAGATATACTATATAGCGGCTGCACAGCAACCACATTTCTGCATAAAGTAACAAAATTTCGATAAAGAAAGGTGTTAGGCAAGGAGACACAATCTCTCCAGTACTATTCACAGCTTGCTTAGAGGAAGTATTCAGAGACTTGGAATGGGAGCAGTTAGGGATAAGAGTAGATGGAGAATACCTCAGTAATCTGCGATTTGCTGATGACATTGCCTTGCTAAGCAACTCGGGGGATGAACTGCAAATAATGATTGATGACCTAGACAGGAAAAGTAGAAAGGTAGGCTTGAAAATCAATATGCAGAAGACTCTGCTGAAGAAGCTGACGTTGAGAGATTTTATGCGGACCTACAATGCCTTTTAGACCGCACCCCATCATCAGACATCGTTTTTCTCATAGGAGACTGGAATGCTAAGGTAGGGAGTGAAGAAATATCCGGAATTACCGGCAAGTTCGGTCTTGGTGAGCCAAATGAAGCTGGGCAGAGGCTAGTAGAGTTTTGTCAAGAAAACAACCTGACCATAGCGAATACTCATTTTCAACAGCACAAGAGGCGCCTGTACACATGGACTTCGCCGGACGGTCTGTACAGGAATCAGATCGATTATATTATTTGCCGACAGAGGTGGAGAAGCGCTATACAAGCAGTAAAAACAAGGCCTGGGGCCGATTGTGGCACCGATCATCAGCTTCTTGTTGCCAAGATTAAGCTTCGATTGAGGAAAACGCAGAAAACTAGAAGGCCTTTCAGGTATAATCTGGATCAAGTTCCATTAGAATATGCTGTGGAAGTGAGGAATCGATTTCAAGAATCTAGAAGACAAAGAGCCCGAAGAGATGTGGACTGATGGTCGTGATATAATACAAGAAGTTGCTACTAAGGTAGTTCCAAAGCAAAAGAAATGCAAGAAAGCAAACTGGTTATCTGAAGAGGCTTTGCAAATAGCTGAGGAAAGGAGGATGGCAAAAGTTATGGGGGAAAGAGAAAAATACAAGGTTCTCAATGCGGATTTTCAGAAAATAGCAAGGAGAGATAAGAATGCCTTCCTGAACATACAGTGCCAAGCAGTTGAGGACAACAGCCAATTAAGGAACACAAGAGCTCTATATAAGACAATCAAAGATATCAAAGGAAGCTTCTGTGTTAAGATGGGCGTGATAAAGGACAAACGAGGCAAGGACCTCACTGAAGCCGCAGAGATAAAGAAGAGGTGGCAGGAATACACAGAAGAACTGTACAAGAAGGACCCGAATGTGCAAACCCAACATAAGACGGTTGTGATCACTCACCTCGAGCCGGGCATCCTGAAGAGTGAAGTTGAATGGGCCTTAGCCAGCCTTGCTAAGAACAAAGCTAGCGGAATTGATAGCATTCCAGCTGAGTTGCTTCAAAACCTCAACCATGACTCTGTTAACATTCTGCATACATTATGTCAGAAGATTTGGACAACCCTGCAGTGGCCACAGGATTGGAGGAGGTCAGTTTACATCCCCATTCCAAAGAAAGGCAGTGCCAAAGATTGTTCCAACTACCGCACGATCACACTTACTTCGCATGCTAGCAAGGTGATGTTGAAAATCCTCCAAGGTAGGCTGCAGCAGTATGTGGATCGGGAGCTTCCGGACGTGCAAGCTGGGTTTCGCAAGGGCAGAGGAACTAGAGACCAAGTTGCCAACCTTCGCTGGATCATGGAAAAAGGAAGAGAGTTCCAGAAACCCATCTACTTCTGCTTTATTGATTATGCGAAAGCGTTTGACTGCGTAGATCACAGCAGATTGTGGCAAGCTCTCCAAGAGATGGGAGTTCCAATTCACCTCATCTGTCTCCTCAGGAACCTGTATGAAGGGCAAGAGGCCACAGTCAGAACAGGGCATGGTCTTACTGATTGGTTTCCATTCCAATTGAGAAAGGAGTGAGGCAAGGCTGCATACTGTCGCCCTGCCTATTTAACCTATATGCAGAGTGCATCATGAGGAAGGCTGGTCTGGACGAGTCTTCAGCTGGAGTGAAGATTGCTGGAAAACGTATCAACAACCTTAGATATGCGGATGATACCACTTTAATGGCAGAAAGTGAAGCGGAACTCAAGAGACTTCTGATGCGCGTACAAGAAGAGAGTGAGAAGTTTGGGCTTAAACTGAACATTAAAAAGACAAAGATCATGGCGTCTTGCCCTATCAAGTCCTGGAGCATCAAGGGACAAGAAGTGGAAGCTGTGACAGATTTTCTCTTCTTGGGCTCCAAGATTACCTCCGAAGGAGACCGCAGCCATGAAATTAGGAGACGCCTGCTTCTGGGAAAGAGAGCAATGGTTAGCCTTGACCGCCTAGTAAAGAGCAGAGACATTAGTCTGTCAACCAAGATCCGTATAACTCGTGCTATGGTCTTTCCAGTTGTGATGTATGGATGCGAGAGTTGGACTGTGAAAAAGGCTGACCGCCGAAGAATTGACGCGTTTGAATTGTGGTGCTGGCGAAGACTCTTGAGAGTTCCTTGGACTGCCAGAAGATCAAATCAGTCAATATTGTCGACCATAAACCCTGACTGCTCATTGGAGGGTCAAATTCTAAAGTTAAAGCTCAGCTACTTTGGTCATCTGATGAGAAGAGAGGAGTCGCTGGAGAAAGAGTTGATGTTGGGAAAGGTTGAGGGTCGCCGGAGAAGGGGTAGGCAGCGAACGCGATGGTTAGATGGCATCCTCGAGGCACTGCAGATGAAGTTATGTGATGTTAGGAAGATAGTGAGAGACCGGAAAGCGTGGCGTGACATGGTGAATAGGGTCACGAAGAGTCGGACACGACTGAACTACTGAACTGAACTGAAGGTAATGTTCAACAGCCTCGGGAAGGAACAGCAGTTTACATTAGGTAGCGAAGTTTTGGAAGTAGTAGGCAAATATGTCTACTTAGGACAGGTAGTAACCTCATTTCCCGACCATGAAAAGGAAATAACAAGAAGAACAAGATTGGGATGGAGCGCATTTTGCATGCACTCGCAGATCATGACTAGCAGCTTCTCTGTATCGCTCAAGAGGAAAGTATACAACAGTTGAATCTTGCCTGTACTCACCTATGGGGCTGAAAGGTGGAGGCTAACCAAGAGAGTTCTACTTAAGTTGAGGACAACCCAGAGGGCTATGGAACGAAAAATGGTAGGGGTAACATTAAGAGATAGGAAGCGTGCACAGTGGGTCAGAGAAATAATACAAGGTGCCGACATTCTAGTGGAAATTAAGAAGAAATGGACATGGGCAGGACATGTAGTGCGAAAAGAGGATAACCGATGGTAGCTGAGGGTAACAAACTGGATTCCAAGCGAAGGAAAAGTTCGCAGGGGTCACGTGGATGCAACTAGCACAGAACCGGGTTGAGTGGAGAAATATGGGAGTGGCCTTTGCACTGCAGTGGGTACAGTCAGGCTTATGATGATGATGATGATGATATCGCTTATGATAAAAATCGATATTAATGTGTTTTTGAAGACGATTTTCCTCAAGTGCATTTTCGTACTACACGATAAGCAGAATGCTCTGAAGCCCGATAGCTTTGATGGAATTATATGTGTCTTTATGTCAATCGCACTAATATGCCGAGATGGTGACTGTTCTTGTCGAGAGAGCTATCTAGGCTTGGCTAGGCGAGGCAGCAAAGAGCAAATGCGCCGCCCACTTAACTTGCCAAGTCTCAAGCTAATCGCGAGACGTTTACATTTTTTGCCTTAATCGGCGGAAAGGACAGGATGGAAGGGGAGGGGGGCGCGAGATTTTTACTGTCATTGTTCTCGGACGCCTAGCTGCCTGATGTGAAAAAAGAATGTCCCTGTGCATCTTAGTAACCTTTGTAGGCGACACACTTTCGCCGTCACACTTCAGAAAATATTCGTCGCATATATAGAACGACAGTTAGGTGGAGTACCTATGGTAGTAAAATTTCGTATCACAATATTTTGTATTCTTCAACGGATCTACTGGGCTAAAGGCGTGGACTAGTAAGCCTCTACGACGCAGAATTTAACAAACAGATCAAGTGTCGTCAGCTGATTTCAACGACTTCGTATGAGGCACATAGTTGTGACACGATTTTGAATCTATCTGAACAGCTGCTGAGCACTTCAATAATACTGGTGTTTTCCAGTGGAAAATGGTAATTCGATTGTAAATTTCATACAGTACTAAGCGACCGAAAAATTCCGCACTCTCATAGCGGAGATATTTCACAGTACTGGAAAGGAAGCGCTCATACGGCGATGTACTTGTAACTTACGCAACTTTAAAATTAATTATTTGTACCACCATCCCCGTCACGTGATGAAATGGAGAGAATAATTACAGAGCAATTAGAGCGACAATTCAAGCACCCCCGTTGAGGGTGTGACGCGACAGCGTTTCAGACAAGGAAGATATTGTTAACTTTTTTAATTTGCAATTTTGTGTCATATATATGCCGATATTTAACATCTCCTATAATTAGTTTTTCATTCCCAGCATTTTGAAAACCTTGATCTACTTTTCGAAACTTTCTCTTAACTAACTGATCATTTACACACTCTAAATCTGTTCAATTAGCATCACCAAGCACTATCTTTTCCTTCTAAGACCTTTGAATATATTAGCATTTTTTAATTCGTTAATTAGCCCATTACGCACCCTGAATCTTCTAAAGTAGCATCATCAAGAATTGGCTTTTCATTCTGAGAACTTTGATACCTTTGAACAACAAGTTAACAATTACTTCTGTTTATATTTGAATAATTACGCACTCTATTATTGGCTTTCATCCTAATCTCTTTTCACACCCTTGAACACCCCTTTTGTAATTTTTCAGTTATTTAATATGTTCTATAACTCACTCCAAACGTTCTAAATTAGCACCATCAAACATGGGTTTTTCATTCCGATTATTTTGACACCTTTGAGCCCTGTTTTACAAATTATTTCAATAAATAATGCATTAACTACACTCTAAACTCTTTTAGTTAGCATCTTCAAGCATTGCGTTTTCATTCTGAGCATTTGGACACCTGTGAAACCCCTTTATCTAATTAATTGATCAATTACACACTAAACGTTCTTAATTAGCATCGTTTGCGTTTTTAGCATTTTGAAACCTTTAAGACTTATGTTCCAATCTGTTAATTTCTTTAACGCATCAATTATATGCAACAATTTCATTAATTTCATTAATTCGACATAGCCAATGACATACCAATCAACCATATTGTAACGTAACGTTACACAGAAGGCACTCTGGCACTCTGGCACCGAAGAACACCAACAACCAGTCAGGGCAGCACGAAAGCGGAGCACCGTTTCGCTTCGTCGTCTTCTCCGAATCGCCCGTTCAAATCTTCGTCGTCTATGAATGGCATGTGTCAGTGCCCCCCCCCCCCACACACACACACACACTTCTTGGCAGCATCGCGTCGATGCTACAAATGCTGCTTGATGGGATGAGCTGACAGATAGTATGCTAGGTTGGTATGGGATACCACAACACCAAACGGGGCGCCATCAGTCTCAAGATTAGTCAGCAGGGCGATCGTGGTAGGATTTCATCCGGACGACGTGTACAACTTCAGTGAACTTACGTCATCTGCGGCTTGAGGGATCTTGAGTCACGGATTAAACTTCAGGTCCTTGCGTTGAAGGTCAGCCTAATGGGATTGGGTAATGGCCCCAATAAAGGAAAAATCGTCGGCGTTTTCCACTGCAGTGGACTCCAATGGCGCGCGTGACAAGCAATCCGCATATTGGTGTTTATGTCCCGGCTTATAGACAACAATAACGTCATACTCTTGAAGACGGAGGCTCCAACGAGCTAAGCGTCCAGACGGGTCTTTAAGGCTTGCCAGCCAGCACAAGGAATGATGGTCGCTGACAATACGGAAGGGTCGTGCATACAAATATGGTCGAAACTTGCTGAAGGCCCAGATTTCCGCAAAGCACTCCTTCTCCGTTGTCGAATAGTTCGCCTCCGATCGTGAGAGTGTTCGGCTCGCATAGGCGATAATCTGTTCTACTCCACCTTGCCACTGAATGAGTACCGCGCCGAGGCCAACGTTGGTGGCATCAGTATGTACGTCGGTTGCGGCGTCTTCATCGAAATGGGCGAATATGGGGGGTCCGTGTGGCGGCCTCTAAGCTCCTGGAAGGCTTGTTCTTGATCGTCTCCTCAAAGGAAGGGTATGTCAATTCTCTGGTTAGTGCTGTCAGTGGTTCAGCTATCTTAGAAAAATCTTGGACGAAGCGTCGGTAGTATGAATAACGACCTAGAAATCGTCGAAGTGCCTTTTTTGTCGGTGGGGCGTGGAAATTTTGACACTGCTGTAGTCTTCTCGGGATCAGGGAGAACACCCTGTGCACTGACAACATGGCCGAGAAAGCGTATAGTCCCTTGAAAGCAAAGTGGCATTTCTCAGGCTTGATTGCCTTTGAGTGGTTGAAGCACGATGCGCAACCGGTCCAAGTGTTGCTCGAAAGTAGGCGAGAAAATAAATCATCTAAGTATACCAAGCACGACTGCCACTTCAGACCTGACAAAACCGTGTCCATCATACATTGGAAAGTGGCCGGTGCAGAGCAAACACGAAACGGAAGCACCTTAAACTCGTATAGGCCGTCGGGCGTCACAAAGGCAGTCTTCTCTTGGTTTCTCTGATCCACCTCGATTTGCCAGTATCCGCTTTTGAGGTCTAATGAGGAGACATACCTGGCGTCGCGTAGTCGGTCGAGGGCATCATCAATCCTGGGCAGCGGATAGACGTCCTTTTTGGTCACGTTATTTAACTTTTGGTAATCGACACAGAATCTCAAGGTGCCATCTTTCTTTTTGACAAGGACCACTGGCGACGCCCATGGGTTCGTCGAAGGCTGGATCACGCCGTCCGCAAGCATTTCATCCACTTGCATTTAAATGGCGTCACGTTCCTTAGGAGAAACCTGGTACGGGCGCTGGCATATCGGTAACGTGGTCTGATCGATGATGATGCGGTGCTTGGCGACAGGAGTACGACCGACCTTAGAGCCTGTGGCGAAGCAGTCTGCGAAATCGCTCAGAAGAGCCGAAAGAAGATTCCTCTGATCGGGCCTCAAGTCGGGGCTAACTTTAACGGTTTGCAGAGCATGACAAGGTGCGGCCTCTTCTTTAGGGTTCGCTCCGGCGGTGCATAAACGAGGCAAGGCAGTAACATCGTGAAGGACGGCAACAGCCATATCCTTGGCAAGATGCCGCATCTCCTTAGCAAACTTTGTCAGGAGGACAGTAGCGCACCTGTTCTGGAGTTGTATGAGTCCTCGAGCAACGGCTAATTCCTTCTAGAGTAGTAGCGGAAGGTGCTCATCCGCGATGCCCTCGTAATCGTGGAACAAGTCGTGCTTTACATGAACCAGCACACTAGACCGTGCCGGAACCCTCACGTCATCGTCGACTATACGCAAAACGTTCAGACCCGGATGTTCGTTTTCAATGCGCGCCACGGCTCGTTTCGTCGAAAAAAAAACACGCGCTCCTTTCAGGTCAATGACAGCGCCGTTCGTCTGCAGGAAGTCTAGACCAAGGATCAAGTCTTTCGAACACTCAGGAAGCACGATAAATTCTCCGACATACACAAAACCACGGATGCCGACCCGCGTTGTGCACTTGCCTGCAGGTTCAATCAAGTGACTTCCCACCGTGCGAAATTTCTTGCAGGACCAATGTGTCAAAACTTTCCTCAATTCTCGGGCGAGACCACGGCTCATTACTGAATAATCGGCACCAGTGTCGAGTAACGCGGTGACATCCACTCCATCAATCGTTACACACAAATCGGAGGTAGTATGCCGGATGCTGTCGCTACCTGACACAAGCGAAATCTCGTCGGGTCGGCCTGACGATGACGGAGGATCTTCACATATTTCCCGACATCAGCGACCCTGTCTCCGAAGGCCGCTGGTATTAGTTTTCCCGGCTAGGGCTGGGAGAGCGGCGTCAAGAAGAGTTGGGACTTGTCGAACGGTAGCTCGTCGGGGACGTAGACCGACGCTCTTGGTAACCGGACGTGATGGGATACTGTCGCGCTGCAAGGTCGCTTGCAATCTCAGTAGGCCGTTCGGCATTCCGAGGGTAGAGGTCCTCCGAGGCGAAACCCCACATCTTGACGCGGCGGTACGGGCACGCCCGGTAAAGGTGACTGGCTTCACCGCAATGATAGCACAGGGGCCGACGTTCCTGGGGCCGCCATACTTGACTTTTACGGGGGTCGCTGGCAGATTGGCGGAGGGGAGCAGCAAAGCTCCATGCGGCTCCATGCGAGGACCCTGCGGCTCCATTGCTGGAGCTGCGGCGTTGATACTATGGTCCGGCGGGGGAGCCTTACGCAGGACGGACGCGTAGGTGGGTCTCGCGTCGAACGTCTGGTGGCGAACGCGCTGCTGGCGAACGTCAGCAACTTGCCCAGCTGCCATACGCACCTCGTCTCGGACGACTTCAGCCAGTAAAGGAAAAGATGTTGTGTTGCAAGGCATCCGGAGCGCTTGCAGTTCCTCCCGCACGACAGAACGGATGAGATTGCGTAATACGTTCATGTCGCTGCCGACATGCACAGGGGGTGCGTCGGACCCAATGATGTTCACGTAACGGTTGTACTGACGGGCTCGGTGTTGCAGCGTTGTCTCCATGGTCGCTGGCTCGCTGTGAAACTCCTCCACAGTGCGCGGTGGACTGCGCACCAGACCCGCAAAAACTTCTTGTTTAAAGCCTCGCATCAGGTGACGCAGCTTCTTATGTTCTGGCATTTGTGAGTCTGCACGCTTAAAAAGGCGTGTCATGTCCTCAAAGAACATACGCAGGCTCTCGTTCTGGCGCTGACTGCGCGAGTGTAGCGCAGCTTCTGCTCACTCCCGGCGGTCGGCGCTAGGAAAAGTGGCTTTCAAATCACGAGAGAAGGCTGCCCAGGATGGGAAGGAAGCCTCATGGTTTTCAAACCATGTCCGTGCAGACTCTTCAAGAGCGAAGTACACGTTGTGGAGCTTACGCTCATCAGTCCACCCGTTGTAACGAGCGACTCGCTCGTAGGTCTCAAGCCAGTCCTCGGCGTCCCCGAACATGTCGCCATGAAAAGAGGGGGGTTTTCGCGGCTGGTGACACAGGATGTGGGTGGGAAGCCTGCTCTCAGAAGTCATTGCAGTAGGTTCTACGGTCGTCTGAGGATGCGTCGTCCTGGTAGAGGCCGGAAGGGGTCCGAATTCATGAGGCTCTCCACGTAGGCGGCGGCCGAGGCGTTGATGTACAGGGGTAAGCTCCGTAGTGACAGGTTGACTATGCAGGACTGGATCGCAACCCAGCACCTCCACCTGATTTGTAACGTAATGTTACACAGAAGGCGCTCTGGCACTCTGGCACCGAAGAACACTAACAACCAGTCAGATCAGCACGAAAGCGGGACACTGTTTCGCTTCGTCGTCTTCTCCGAATCGCCTGTTCAAATCTTCGTCGTCTATGAATGGCATGTGTCAATATTCTACTAAAATCACAAATTACCATGAACCGACTTTTTTTTTTTAACGCAGCTCCCTGTTATGCCCGACGCCTATGTGAACAAGGATATATAATGGCGCGATCTGAACTGATATTTAACAGGCCTCCTTTATGTAGGCTGCTGAAGGAGCCCAAAAATAATAAAGTTGTGCGCGAAGTATGATGGAGAGAAACTGGAGTCCTGCCTTCCGCTTATTCTCATGTTTTGCACCTGCATACACGACCCCAGTATGGTGAACTTGAAAAGAAAATTACTGTCGTCGACATTTTAGTAAAGACTTCATGCAGAAGAAAAAAAAAATTGTGAGCGCCCAATAAATTAGGCCATGTGGATAAACTGAAAGTCTTCCTGCTTGCGTTTTGGTTCTTTTCGACTTTAACTTGACATAATACATGTAGAGAGCTGTTGCATCAAATGAGAATAGTCCTTAGAACGATAGCCATTTGCCCTCAGCGTCAAGTCAAACTCTTATAAGAAAACTGAACCTTAGAAAAACACTTTTTTTTTTTCAGACGAACTGAATACGACATTAGATCAATTTTGCTGTGAATGGGGTCCTTGAATGGCCTAACAGCTTCTTAGTTCCTGTCTTTTTTACGCCCCAGCTTTTACTTTTGTGTGCGTTGGCTTCGCGTTTCGGGTATCTTCTCCGCATTTCATTTTTCGCTTATCGCAAATGGTTCGTTGCTGCGATAACTGGACCTACGTTGATCACCGTTACGATTGCAGTATATTTATTTTGTTCGCCTCGGTTCTACTACATATCTGCTGCTTGAGGAGCATTTCATTACACAGTTTTGAGTTGCCCCCCCATTCTCTCTGGCACAAAGTAGCGGGATTTCCAGCTTTTTTCTTTTATTATTTTTTACCACTGTGGTCCCCTTCAGTTAGGAAACTTTCGCGTCACGAGCTGCCGTCAGGAGCTTTCTGCGAAAAAATTCCGGCTTGCGAGAAGAATCAAGTTTCTCTTCCCTGTCGCTCAGAGATAAACGAGAGGCGTATCTAACGATGTGAGTAAGGTGATTCCAAAAGCAGCTGCAGGCTTCAAGAAATTCACCGCAGGAAATGAGGGCATCGTTTTCCTTTTCGCTACTTAGGTGATTTACCAAAGTTCGCCACAATGTTGAAAATATTATGGAAATGACATGACACAAAATTTAGGGCCTCCGCCGAGTACTTAAATTTCTTCCAGTAAAAGATGAGAGCCGTTAAGGTGGTTTGTAAGATCATTTTTTAAGACATGACTCAAAAAGCCTTACCCCATTCCCACCTAAATATGAAAGTTTTCTTGTGTTACGAGTGGGGCAGGACTTGACTCAGCTGTGTGCAACCGTTGGTTCATCAAAAGAATTGTTCTTCTAGCATAGGATCTCTGTGCGTGCTGGCACCTAATATTTTCAGCGTCTCATCTTTTCTGTACTCAATATTGGAACAAAACACCCAATCAGTATTTGACTTTATACCTAGGTCCCTGTTATGTAAGCTCCGTCCCCCGGAAATTATGCGCACATAAAGAATTCTGCATAGAAAGACAAACCGTCGACATCTTAATATGTTGAGAAAGTACCATTAATACTCGATTCTGAGCCCCTTCATTTTTTCATTGCGGTGCCTAAAGTGAGGCGCAGTGCTTAGATTCGAAAAATCTAAACTACCTCTGTTTTCGTGTCGATATCTTGACGAGCAAACATCTGGCAAACATATTCCGTAAGTGCGATTGAAGTGCGCCTGAAGTTTAAGCTGTGAGAGCCCTTCTCAAACACATTTTGACTTCCGTTACGAATGCCTAAGAGCTGATACAGCTCTTAGGCACAAGATACTTTCCGTTCTTATACAACCAAATCAGCACGGGCCCACGATGTCTGCGAAATATGCTGAGATCCGCTGAATGGCCGCTGATTCCAGGTCCACGTGACAATAGAACACGCTGATAGAGTAATCGGGGTCGCTTTCGCCCGGCTTTTGGCGTTCAGCGCCGCCAGCTTTCGTGGAGCGTCGACACGCAGCAACAAAAGAAACTCGAGATTAGGCCGCACCTCAGTTCTGCAACGGCTGCGGTTCGACTGAGTGAGTAAGCGCGCAAGCAGCGTTGCCCACGCCCTCTTCCTCAAAGGGAAACTGATGTGATATTCTTCGATTATTCGAAGGCTTTTCATTGTGCCACACATGCGAAACTGAACTTCAAACTAAACAAGATACTTGGCGACGGCCCCGTTACGAGGTGGATCATCATCATCATCATCATCATCATCATCATCATCATCATCATCATCATCATCATCATCATCATCATCATCATCATCAGCCTGATTATACCCACTGCAGGGCGAAGGCCTCTCCCATATTTCTCCACTTAACCCGGTTCTGTGCTAGCTGCATCCACTTGACCCCTGCGAACTTCTTAATCTCACCCGCCCACCTAACTTTCTGCCGCCCCCTGCTACGCTTTCCTTCCCTTGGAATCCAGTTTGTTACCCTCAGCGACCATCGGTTATCCTCTCTTCGCACTACATGTCCTGCCCATGTCCATTTCTTCTTAATTTCCGCTAGAATGGCGGTAACTTGAGTTGTTTCTCTGACCCACTCTGCACGCTTTCTATCTCTTAATGTTACCCCTACCATTTTTCGTTCCATAGCCTCTGGGTTGTCCTCAACTTAAGTAGAACTCTCTTGGTCAGCCTCCGCGTTTCAGCCCCATAGGTGAGTACAGGCAAGATGCAACTGTTGTATACCTTCCTCTTGAGCGATACCGGTATGCTGCTAGTCATAATCTGCGAATGCTTGCCAAATGCGCTCCATCCCAATCTTATTCTTCTTGTTATGTCCTTTTCATGGTCCGGATCTGAGGTTACTACCTGCCTAAGTAGACATATTCGCCTAATGCTTCCAGTACTTCGCTACCTAACGTAAACTGCTGTTCCTTCCCGAGGCTGTTGAACATTACCTTAGTCTTCTGCATATTGATTTTTAAGCCTACCTTTCTACTTTTCCTGTCTAGGTCATCAATCATTATTTGCGGTTCATTCTCCGAGTTACTTAGCAAGGCAATGTCATCAGCAAATCGCAAATTACCGAGGTATTCTCCATCTACCCTTATCCCTAACTTCTCCCATTCCAAGTCTCTGAATACTTCCTCTAAGCATGCTGTGAATAGTACTGGGGAGATCGTGTCTCCTTGCCTAACACCTTTCCTTATGGGAATTTTGTTACTTTCTTTATGCAGAACTATGGTTGCTATGCAACCACTATATATATCTTCCAGCACTTTCATGTACCGCTCGTCTACCCCCCAATTTCGCAATGCCTGCATCACCGCCGAGGTTTCAACTGAGTCAAATGCTTTTTCGTAATCAATGAATGCCATGTATAAGGATTGGTTATATTCCGAGCATTTTTCTATCATCTGGTTGATGGTATGGATATGATCGATACAAGAGTATAGTTTCTGAAAACATGTTTGATCCTTTGCTTGATTGCAGTCTCAAGGTTGTCCTTATTCTATTAGCGATTACCTTAGTAAATACCTTATACGTAACAGACAGTAAACTGATGGTCTGTAATTTTTAAGGTACTTAGAGTCCCCTTTCTTATGAATGAGGATAATGTTTGCATTCTTCCATGGTTCCGATACCGTCAGTGACACCAGGCACTGCGTTTTTCTAGCACGATATCTAGCACGAATTTCAGAGATATTATTACTGACTGCGCTGTAGAAGTAGGCGGCATAGGATAGTTAGAGAGGATACCGGTAAGCTGTCTAAGGAGACGAAAGATTTGATTAAGAAACGCCAGAGTATGAAAGCTTCCAATCCAACAGACACGATAGAATTGGCCGAGATATCATACCTAATCAATTAGCGCAAGGTGGCCAATATAAGGCAGTATAACATGGAGCAAATTGAGCATGCTGTAAAGAACGGCGAAAGTCAGCGGTAAAGAAATTGGGCATAGGTAAAAACCAGATGTATGCGACAAGGGACAAGGCGGGCAACGTCATCATGAATATGGACAAGATAGTCAAAGTAGCCGAGGAGGTCTATGCAGATCTCTACAGCAGCCAAAGTAGTCAGGACCGTAATGAGATTGGCGGTAGGGAAAAATAGTTAGACGTTCCACCAGTGACGAATGACGAGGTCAAGAAAGCATTAGAAAATATGAAAAGGGGGAAATCAGCTGGAGAGAATCAGATAACTACAGATTTGTTAAAGGACGGGGGGGATATCGTGCTAGACTAGATTATACACTTCCTTAAACGCGCCTGATGCTTTGCTACTTCATATACAAAGTTACTAGTGTATAAGGGTCATGATCCGTCCAATCTTAGATTATGCAAATTTGGTTTGGTTTGGTTTTGAGGTCTAACGTCCCAAAGCGACTCAGGCCGAGTCGCTTTGAAGAAGAGACGCCGTAGTGAAGGACTCCAGAAATTTCGTCTACCTGAGGTTCTTTTACGTGCACTGACATCGCACAGCACACGGGCGCCCAGCTTTTCGCCTCCATCGAAAAGCAGCTGCCGAGGCCGGGATTCGATCCCGCGTTCTTGGGCACTATGGTCGAGCGCTCTAACCCCTGCGTCACCCCGGCGGGCAGATTATGCAAATGTCGTCTAATTTGTGTATATTCAAAAAAGTGTACACATGCTCGAATCGGTTCAACGAAAAGCGGTTCGCTTTATCTACCGCCGGTACCGGCGCTCTGACTCTCCCACGGGGCTGCTTTCCCGCACAGGCCTAGACACATTATCAAGTCGCGTAACGCTCTATAGACTCAAGTTTATATAAATTATTTCATAATTCATTCAACATGAATCCTGCTACTTACATTAGTTTTAACCGCTCTAGAGAAATACGTCACAAGCATGATTTTACGAATAATGAATACTCCTGTGCTAACAACACATATTTTCTCTTCCCCCGAGCAGTAATAGAATGGAACGCCCTAGATGAGTCTATAACTGTGCAGCGTTCCTTGGAAAAGTTCATTGAGCTTGCAATCTCATCATTCCTGTCATCAAACCAGACTTGATGACCATCTGCAGTCTATGTTGATCTTATGTTGTTCGCTCGATCGTGTACCCGGTGTATGACAGTATTAGGGAATACTTTAAGACGTGTTTGAATGCATGCTTTGAAGGCCAGAGCTGTTGACTATCTTCCGCCTTCGAATGTTTCGAGCTCGATGTGTCCGCTTATGAATGCTTTAGTTTCTTGTATTTCTTGTCTTTTTAAACCTGATTTCTGGCTCTTGTATTATTGTTTGTTACTTCGCATCTTTCTTGTCTATAAATCCACTCCTGTAACAGTCCCAAGAGGGTTCTAATGGTACGTTCAAATAAAATACAAAATAAAAATGTTTTAAATGATGCAGGTCGTCAAAAGTACGAGTAAAAAGTGCATTGTCAGGTCACTAGAAGGATGATAAAATATCGACCGAGCTGACAAAAAAGTACACTTTCAGCGTCTGCCGCAGCCACCGGTCATTCTGGGTGCAAGATTTCTTTTCACTCTGCATGTGCACGTTTGTAACGAGGAGTCCTCAGACTTGTTATTTAAGAATGCTCCATATTCTGCCAATATAAAGCTGAGAGAGCTTCTCAAGACCGCTTTGTCAGCACTAAATGTTGCTAAGCAGACCTGACATGCGATCTTCCCCGAATAGAGCGAACATTTCGCACTATTGGTCAATGATCATAGCAAGGAATATTTAGCGCGAAACCAAAGGGAAATCCGCGCACCTTTTTGGTTTTCTCTCGTAAGGGCCGTTGCTTTCACCAGACATTTTTTTTTGCAGGGACCCGTCTCTGATGGCTCAAGATTGCTCGGTGTGCGCACTCAGTTATGGGGCGCACGCTGCATGAGGTCCTAGTACTTTGGGAGCAACTTTTATATAGAACTCGACAGGATGCAAAAAGCAAATGCACCGATTGTGTTACATTTTTGAAGGCGAACCGAGTTCGTGCCGTATTGCGTAGCTTCCAGGTCTGGCCTAAACTTGCCTTTCTATGTAAACTAACCTTGTTCGTGCAGCAACTCCAGAGCCTCGCTTTCAAAAGCCATGAAAAGTAATGAAGGGCCTCGTGCACACTACTGAGTTTCGGATGGCTCACGGAAGTTACAAAATTCTGGCATTAATGAGCAAATATAAAGGGATTGATTTGTAATTCGAGCGATTGTTTTTATTGCCTTTTTATTTCCTACAACAAGGCACTGGCACAAGACGTGTGCAGACGTCAGGGAGAAGTTTTCCAAATTTAATTAGATATGGCGAAATTATTACCCTCAACAACCATCGGTTATCTCACCTTCTCCTTATACCCGGCCAATGCTCGCATGCTTCTGCACTATAAACGGTACAATGTAGAAGATAAACTGGCGCAGATTAGCGCAAAATACTGTAAGAAATGGTAAGAAATCAATTAGCAGAATCGACATCGTTGTTAGTGCGAATCGGCTACGTCAATTAGAACCAGGTCCTGTCAAGCCTACAGTCTGTGTCCTCCATAGGGAAGACACGTTGCACATCTATGTCATAGTCGTGACTCATGAGCCATGGTTGTGAAGTTCATCCACTATACTTCCTAGAAGGGGATTGGGTTTCCAGAGCTATTGGTCAGAAGAAAAGATGTAGGAAAGCTCTCAGATATTTAGTATTGTAAAATGGAGTTTTTTAGTGTCGGCGTTACAAATGCCTTGCATTGGCTCATATTCTAGGGTTATCGCTCATATCATAAACTAGTGATTTCCACCAACTTGGTGGCAATCATTACAATCATTACAAATTACAACGCTCTGAGAGCGTTGTAATTTGCTCAACATTCAGGTCATACAATAAAGCCTTTTATTCGATTAAAATGTTCGGGCAGGGTCACTCAAAAATAACTTACCTGCTGATTATAGGTATATGCGTTGCCTAACACTATACCCTCTAACTTGCCTGGCAGTTTTCAATTGCTATTTTTGTTTTAATTAGCTAGGTTGCCAAATCTGAACATTGAAGAAAAAAAATGTAAAGGTTCAACTATCCTTGAATCCAGTTTCTCCAGCTCTAATCACCGGCCGCAGTCACAGTAGCTGCTACCGCTTTAATCATGGCTCGCTTCCGGGCTTAGTAATCTTCGGGGAAAAGAGCTAGTTTGGCTTCTCGTTGTTCGATGGTCTCAGCAGCCTCTCTAGCAGGGCTGCGCTCTCTTTCGTTAACGACATGGCGTATGTGTATGGTGCATTTACCTGTGTTAAATGAACGAGTGGCGCAGATATGGAACTTCACGAAGACGACGATGTTCAATGCACAGCGCGAGAGTGTGCTGAGGTTTTACACGAGGCGTGATCGGCTTTGGCGATAGCATAGTGCTCTCGTGCCTGGCCAGAGCAATGAGGAGAACAGTGTTTGCTGCCAAGCGCGAGATGAAACATTATGCATAGTACGAGTACGTTGTACCATCTCTGGAATGCATGAGGTACTAAGTACAGGAATAATACTTAATAACACGAAACTTGCAAATGAACAGAGTGGAGCTAACGCTTCTAAAGTTTGCGAGTCAGTTGCTTGCAGACACGTAAATCGGTCACCACACAGGCCCTACCTTTCGCTTACGTACAGGGCTCGAGGCGATAACTGATGTTCGAGCTGCAATGAGTGCACGAGAGCATTCGTCATTAGGCGCTTTCGAGACGCGCGTCATGCATGCACCATTTTGTCTGTACCGGCTCAACCATTCGTACGCCCCTTTGGAAATCACAAACAAGAAATTCGACCCGTAAATCTAAACATGCTTATCGTTGATTGGCATTGACGCGCGAATAGCATGCGCTTGCTATGAAGCATGAATGCGACGGGCCGTTTAACTGCACTCGAACTGAAGTCAAATCATGCCGAAAAACTGGCGTCCCGCTTTCTGCCACACCTCCTGCCATCTGCCAACCATATCGGGTGGCAAAGCTGAAAGCGGCAAATCTCCCTTCCCATCTGAGAGGACAGGAGGGAGAGACAGGAAGGCGGCAACCACGAGAAGGTCCAAAAATAAAGATGACTATAGAGTGACCAGCAAATTAAAAAAAGCAAATAAAATCAAGGACACCCACTGATAACGCATTATCATCGCTTAAGGATTCTTAAAATAAAAAGTAACATTTTCTGCAAACACACCCTCTTTGCTATCCACCTGACACAATGTGTGACATTGTGTCAGGTGGATATTGTGTAACGTACATTGTGTAACGTAAATTAGGATGCTTTACGCAGAATAGTTTAAGCCTCTGGTAACGTGCGGGTTAGGTAGACCGACCACCGCCGTCATTCTGCAAACTATATCTCCAGAGATAGCTGAGCAAGTGGCTTTAGGCTTAGCATGTGCCCAGACGAAGACGCGTTTTTTGGTCTGCGACAGCAAAACTGCCATACGAAATTACGATCGTGGGTTGATTGCCCACAGGAGAATCGAATATTTCACCAATCTCCAATCTCACGGACTGTATAGTTGATTTGGACTCCGGCGCACACTGACCTTCCCGGCAACGAATCCGCCCATGGCCTGGCTCGAGAGATCTAGCACAGAGACAGCGGCCGAGCGGGAGGGCGGGGGTTTGGAGCGGGGAACGCAATATATGTCAAACCTTGCAGTACGCAGGTGGCTACTGCGCCAGCCCCTACCCTAAACTGCAGGCAGGCCATCGCCTGGCGCCGCCCCAAGGCTGGGCCATTTCTACGCCTCCTCATGGTGAGCCATATCCTCTCAGGAGAAATTGCAGAATTTTGTATTAATTGTAACTCGAGAGCAACCCTAGAGCATATCATCTCGGACTGCCCCTTTTTTCCTGGGAGGAGCCTAAATCTGGAGCCTCAGCTCGGGAGACCATGCCGCGCTGAACGGACCCTGGGCTCCTGCTAGCCGCCGTCCGATTGGCCTGGAAAACCGCCAGTCAACGTCTCCTGGCCTGCGTCTGAGGCGGGGCCTCCCCCACCCGTTCCAAGGGACGCAGGGCCGGAGCTCCTTCATCCGGTGGCCTAAATAAACAGTTATACTCTATCTCTCTATAGTACAGACGGGTACGAATGTCCAAAGTTGAATTTTTTATATTCTGTTTTGTTTTACGGAATCCATCGGGGGATACTGTTAAAGGCAGGGGGATCTATCGTTGTTTCCTTACTTCTTCCGTTATCAAATAAGACTATGCCTGACGAAAGCGTATGCCCCGATATTGTCGAAATTAGGTTGTAGTGAAAAATTTGCATTAGCTGATAAACCTGGTAGCGTCAACCATGCGCATTTATGAGTAAGGCAGGAAACCAGCTCCGGTTGCCGATTTAGCATTGCCCCATTCCAGTTGCCCTACGTAAGGCGCCAAGAGCAGGAAGGAATGCCAGTTTCCACGAACGTTCCTTCGTCTACACTCATTTGCTAACGCTAGACCACACTACAAGGGTGCCAGCTAATGCAGTGCACTAGCAATAATCCCGCACAGCGTCGTCTTCTAGTGCAAGTACATATTTTGTATTAATATGTGAAACAATATCGCAAGTCTTTCAACATCAGTTTAGATTACTGAGGATTTAGTGACTTTACTAAAGCAAGAGAATTTCATGAACATAATCGGTAGATAATGACGCAGGCCGCGATGGTGTTGGGAAAAAGCATGCACACTCAAGACTGCGAATTAAAAAAAATGAGGCAACTTTTATTTCATTGAGCACCCTAGTTACCTTCACAAACTGTACCAATTTCACCATCTCTCTTCGCGGCGTTCAGTACATGAAAATGCCTCATGGTGAATGCTATTGCATCAAGGGCATCCTTACATTGCGACAGTGACTTAATTGGTCTATTTCCGACAAGCCAAAGTTATAATGAGAGAACGAAGAAACGCATTGTTCTTTGCTTTTTAGTTGTAGCAAGTGCAGGTCAACTTGAAGGGTCCACCACAATATCCTCCGCGGCGGCCGATGCTCTTGCAATGGCTGTGGCATTGATATTGGTTGATGGGACAGCCAAATCCACGGCCTGCAGTAGAAAACGAAAATTCTTACATGAACTTCAACGTTGATTAGAATTTTAATGAGAGCACACGAAGCAACAGACGCATTTGAGATGACGCAGAAATGAAAACATGGGTATTTACAGCGGGTATACAGCCTGCTTCGACCAAACGTTAAACGTTTGATGATTTATTTCGCCCGTAAGCAAGTTATCTTTGTAACCTCTGAGTCTATCAAATACACTCTTTTATTATTAACAAAGTCGTCACTTTGTTCATATGACAATAAATTTTTCACCATAAGAAATACTTTGAAACCGCCGAGGAATACAGTCGCCTTTAATAGTAACAAAAGAAAGATATAAAGCAGGTTCCATCATTTTCAGCAACATTTTTCTTCTTCTTTTTTCCGTTACTGAGCCGCGAACCCGAAATCCACTAAGGGACCTCCAACTGCTTCCGCTCTCGCGAACTATCACTCGTGAGCTGTGGATGCTTCAGTTGGCGGGACAGGGCAGAAATCCTAAATCACCAAGTATGTATGTATATCGGCATATGTATAAGTAATCAGCAGCAATGACACCTCTTCTGGCGGCACAACATTGAAAAAAAAAAAAAAAAAAAGCATATATGCAACGAACTCATTTTTCATACAACACAGTAACTATATGATGAAAACAGGATATATAGGTTTTACGCGACAATTTGACAAAACCAGCGCTGCTTACGGACTCTGACGAGAGCTGCTTGAGAGTTGTCCTCTTCGTCGGCAGTGCTGACGAGTCCTGAGAAGAGTGGTGAGATAGTAAAGTTTTGTCGCGCATCAAGAAAAAACCGTGAAATAAATCTTTTCTTTTTTTTTTTTTTTTGTGCAGCGCCCTTGGGAAAAATCATCTTTTGTGAAATTCTAGTTTAGGTACCCTGCAACATCGAGTTAACGAGTGTTCTTTCGGGACAAATATTTGATGGGTGAAATTGGTTGGAAATTAGCATTGCGATTATCATCTTTGCGTAAGACAAATTTCTGGTTAGGACTCCCGTCAACTTTGGTCGTCGCTTCCTGCTGGCGGCTACTATAACTTTAAACTGCATTACGAGAATGCTATAAATATAAGATGAAACTGCAGAGCGTGTAATGGCGTTTCGTGTTGACAGTCACAGAAGCGACGGCCCACACTATCTAGTGAACAAAACTCACACCAATATGAATTTTAGGCAGGAAGGAATTTGAGCATCTAAAATATTTCATGAATGCCACTTTCTATGGTGAATAATCTCTGTGGGTTCCCCAAGGTACTTCTTGTTTTCATATTTGTGGGCATTCGCTTTGAGCAAGAAGTAATTGTTGATGGGATTTTATACCTTGGTATACTGTCTTGTCAGTGGCGCTGGTGAAATTTCAGTCATTCCTCGTATCGCGTAGCTAAAAGTAATTGTATGCACTGACATGATTTTCTAGTTTCTTTAGCGCAGCGTGGTTGAACTGTACAAGGTAGTTTTTGTTTCCTTGAGCAATGCGCCTCCGGATAGACTGCTAGCAGTTCATACTCCAGCTCTTTTCCTTGGCTTCCGAAAAAGTAGTAATGCAACCTACAGATATGGTATAAAATGCCAAAGAAACTCACCGGCGACAAGCACAACAACGAACGCAATGGCCAGGACTTTCATATTGGCTGATTTGCAGTTTGGGTCGATCGATGAAGATCTACGCTAGAGAATGAGAAAAAAAAAAGTTTCAGGCTTATAAACAGCCACTACATTTTGCAGTATTTATTCTGGGTACCAATAATCCGCTTCTAACCGAACAGAGGTAACGCTAAGCACTTATTCAGGCAACTATAACTGAAAGCTCAACTCAACTTCAGAGCACTGCTTGCGAATGAAGCTTACTATTGTCCCTGAAGACACCTGAAGTTTCCTTTCTTGCTGAGAACAAATGTCAGCAAATGCTTGGGAACGTTTCTGGGTGATTTTTGAAAGCAATGCTTAGATGAGCTATTTACAGCAATGGCCATCAAATAAGAAAATTTCCCTCTATCGTAAAACTGTGCAAAAATATAAAGATGCGATAGGATTTCATGATGATGTTTCTTGACGAGGCACCCGAGTACCTATAGATCTTCCTGATATCACGGTTTCACAAGCGTGGTATATTTAAAGCGAAAAAGGCATCTACGAGTGGGCATACAATAGCTCCCTCGGTTGTACTCAACCGCATCGTTATTTGCTAGATATTTGTGTACTGTGGTCTGCATAACAATGTTTGTACGCTTATAAAAAGGTCGGTGATTAACTTCCCTCCACAACTCTACATGCGTTGCTGAAGACTGTCGTGAGTCTTGTCGTTCTCTCAACGTCGTGTGCGCTACCGAAGCCTGTCCTTTGAAAACCAGTGCTGAATTTAATGTAACAAATGGGGACGATAAAAAAACCTTACCTGCCATTTATGAAAGCGGGATGAACCAAGGTCAATAAATATCAAATCATCGCCGTCAACATGGGTCGAATGGTTACCGAGAGACCTATAGTTTTTCTGGCTGGGTTAGTAGCTTAGTACATTTTTGTAGCTGTCTCAAAACTAAGCCCTCTTGGAAGAGAAAAAAGAAGCAGTAAAAAATTTCAGGGTACATTTCTGTTTCATAAAGCCACGTTTGCTAGTTAGACGCTTTGCTCCTTTTGATGATATCGAGCGGATTAAAGTGGACCTGTTCATTCTGGGTAGGCCCATGAACCTTCTTGAACAGGAATGTGTTGTGTGCATGAGTGCTTCAAATGTCCACACTCTGCCGCGATGGTTCAGCAATAAGCGCCGCCAGCTGCTGAATTAGAGGGCTCAGGATCAAATGCCGGCCGCAATGGCCGCTGAAGGCGGAAACAAGACCCTGTGTACTGTGTGTTTTCAGTGCAAGTTAAAAATCCCCAAAGTGTCAAATTTTCGGGAGCCCTCCGCTGCGGCGTCCCGCATAAAATCAGTCGCTGTGGGACGTCAAGCCATACAAACCACACCAAACTGCATATGCTCGCATTCACAAAAGGAGGAAGCACATGATAGTTGTGATGACATATAATCAGTACACCGAATACATCATTGCCCTATAAGGGAGTAAAAATAGACTAACGTGTCCTCTTCCGGAGTCCCTATCAAGGCAGCGAATTTTTTCACGCTCTGGGGAAGTTTCTTGCCACTACATATGCGGAATGCCACAGCGTTAGCAACATAGGCATAATCTCACTACAACCGGGCTGATTGTAGTGAATGCTGGTAATATGAATGCTGGTTGAACCAGCATTCATTTTATGTAATTCAGATTTGCAGAAGTCAAATATTCGTGGTACTAGAAGTCTTAAGGTTGGCAATTTAGAGGAAACTGTAACATATTTTATAATCTTGGTAACTGGGAGAGCTTTGAATGTTTTGAAGTGAGAACCTACTTCCATGGCTGATCATTTGTATTTCGCATGTTTAGCAATGAAAACATATCCCAGGGCATGAA
Organism: Amblyomma maculatum; assembly: GCF_055883805.1. Classification (NCBI taxonomy): domain Eukaryota; kingdom Metazoa; phylum Arthropoda; class Arachnida; order Ixodida; family Ixodidae; genus Amblyomma; species Amblyomma maculatum. The sequence goes on from NC_139344.1 coordinate 61,898,998, forward strand.
CAATGTGCTGTGTTATTGAGAGGGAGTGGGCTGGAGGACCTGTTACTAACTTCTCACTGCTTTATATTGTTAATCTTGTTTAGAACGTACATTTGAGGGAAGCTAGACTGTCAACTAGAGATACAATACGTGAAGGTTACTTTATTACGACATTAAGGCCTCACGCTATAGTACACAGTTTTGCTTTCAAACTTTGTACTATAGCCAGAACTGGAATATATTATCAATTGAACAGATTCAATTTACACGCGTGCTCACTTCAAAAGTAACTTTTTTTCGCAGTAATTTCTGGTATGGAGCTCCAAAAACCAAGAAAAGCTCAGTATTGATTGCACCACAAACGACGCAAAGGAGAGAGAACTGGCAATTATTTTTCAACTACAAAATGGGCTGAACTAAGGGCTCGTCGGAAGATGCAGTGTATTATCTGTAAGTTCTAATAGGAACCGTGTTACCTCGAAAAGTACACTGGAATAAGAAACTATGCATGTAATAATAAGACAATTCGAGGGATTTTTCTTGCAATGTGCTATCCTCCTCTCCGGCGAGCGAAGTGTTTTAGTCTGCTTATTGGCGGTGGGCATGGCTGCTCCTTAAACAGCCATGCCCACCAGTGGCGCTAGAGCTCTTCGTTTAGGGAAACAATCCGTTGCTATTACAGGTCTGTGAGCGCAGTTTTAAGTAAAGTGGCTTACTGTTGTTTATGAGTTAACGCCAGAATTTGTTTAACGGTCGTTTGACCTACTCGGAAACAATTCACAAGACTCCGCCTGACAACATTCAAAACCAAGGCCAAATTGTCGCAGCATGCAGAGATTGGTTATGACCTAAATAATATTAATAATAAAAGCACCGAGTGTCTTTCATTCTATATACTAACATCCCAGTAATCACTGTTGCCTCAGGGTCTCATAATCTTGAACACCTGACTCTCTTGGACACGTGCACCATCTCCGGCACAAATGTTTAGTCTTTTCAGCGGGTCAGGAGGCTAAAACTTTACCAAACACTTAGGGGGAAAGAAAAGAAGAGCAATAAAAAAAGTCAAGCGTACTTGAAACATTCCTGTGGCGTAGAGTGTTTAAAGAAAGCACCGTGAGGGCCACTGCCCATAGAGCATAGTGCAGGAAATAGCATTTGGCTTATCATTACGAGCACGACTGGAAGCGCCTCCCCAACTTCTGATGTTGCGAATTTAAAGGTTGCCCCTTCCCCCCCCCCCCCTTTTGTTTTCGCGCCAGCTCATAAGTTAATATTGCACCCTATTTATGAACTAGAAAAGCATATATTCATTGGCCAGTTTCCCTATACGAAATTTTGCGTCGCACTTTCCAAAAAACTGTGGGTTAAAGTTTGCCTAATTTAGCAGGTCCCCTCTCAGTCTCCAGCTAGTTACCAACAAAAAATATAGTTAGGCTCCACTTCAATAATGAAATTTCCTAGCTGCCACTAGCGGCAATTGGAAGGTGCCCCTCCAAAAAAAAGGGGCTATAGCCCCGTAAAGTTGATCAAGATCTTAACTTGCCGTGTGCTGCGGTAGTTAGCCGTGGAGGTTCGTTTTTAGCCTAGCAGACGAGCGCTTTTATACTGAAACTGTACGGCGGGCGAAAATGGCTTGGTAGAGGAGATACGCCGAGGTTTTCCCAGCACAATGCTGCTGTTTAATCTGTGGCATTGAACGATATCATGATATCAGAGCACAATGCGAATGCGTGCAAGCCCTACGCTGTGGCTATCAACGAATGCCATTGGTGTGCCGAGGAAGGCCTCTCAAAACATTTTTATGTCTGTGGCGCAAAAATCGTTCGCTGTAATTGAATTCCAGTGAAGTTTTATGCGACAGGTCATACGTTTGGCCGCAGCAGTACGAGCGCTGGAAAAAGATGTTATTGTATTTCGGCATGCCCACAGACATCTTCAAGCGACCTCATAACCACACCTTCAGGCCCCTGCTGTTTGAAGTTAGGTAATATGTTCAAAGGGACTTCGGCAGGGCTGACGACTGGTAGAGTTGGTACTGATTCATCTTAATACCAGCGAAAAAATAAACGCAACACAGTGAACAAGAAATAGAGAACGACGACTGTCCGTTGTGCTGTTTGCTCCTCGTTTCTTGTGTTGCATTTTTCGGGTGGTTTGAAGATGACTCAAAGGGAAGGCTGAATTTATTTACGAAATATTACTGCACATTCATGTTTTCAAATAATCCATTAAATCTATCTAAAAAGCGTCGATAAATTTTCTCCATGGCTAGAGATCAGACTCGCGAACATGCTACCAAATAGAGAAAGCAGCATATGGCATTCTGAATAAACAAAATACGGTGAAAGTCATCGTTTAATTAAAAAGGAAACTATAAATTCCTCGCCGCTTCTCTTTTTTTCAGGGTTCTGCTCATTGTCTTCGTAAACTGCAAATATTAGATGCCGGTTGATATTGCTGTATGGTAAAGTGCTGGGCGACTAAGTAACACACGCCTTCCCTACGCACCATTGTTTAGAGTCATGAAGCTGTCCTGAAGGTCGCAAAATCCCGCCGCTTGTCTTCCAAAAACTCGCATTAGCCCTGCAAAAACATTCACTGCACATTTTGGTCCCCACTTTGCGGTCGCACTACTTCCTAACTCACTTTGCTAAAGCTGTCTTTGTTAAAGCTGCCGTCACAAGACCATAGCGTTTCTGGCGGTGCTGATCGAGGAGCACAGCAGAAAACAAGGCGCCTTAGCTGAGCGCTTCAGGTGACTTATGGCCCCTGTGGGTCTTCAACTGACGCGCTCAGAAATATCTACACATGCTCAATCTTAATGAGTGTTTATTGATTTTGCCTCCATCGAAATACCAAAAAAAAAATGCATTCATAATCTCTTCCAGCCATCCCAAGTGCAGTTTAGGAAGGGGGAAAGAAACTTGTAGAGATACATGCGGCACATATTAGTGTGGCGTAAAACCAATTGGCTTTGCTTTTAAGGCGATAGCCTTTATGACTCGTGACTTGCCGGTGTGTCCTTGCGTGCATCCGTGCGTCCGTGGCAGCGGTCAATCCTCTTTAGAAAGTTTACGATGGTTTCAGCACTGATAGTTAATCAATCAATGATGTAGTAGCAGGTGTGTGAGCATTAGTAAACGAGAATTAGTTAATTAGTGAATAGTAATTAGTTAAATAATGATAACTAGTCAACTAGTCAATTAAAGTTAGTTAATTATTAGGCCTTGAGACATCTTAAACGCACGCATCCCTCATGCGCCGTGTCCTCGTGCGCAAACCTCAATAGACACCTAGTAGCCACCCCAACTGCGCACGCGCAATGACGTCACAAATGACGGTCAGCAGCAAGAGTCACCAAACGAAACCGAGCAGTGGCCAAACAGAGGGCAGCGACAGTGGTGGTTAAAGGCTTTCGCCTCTGCAGCTCTGGTCAAATTGTCCCCTAATGTTTTTTTGTTTAAAGTCAGCCTCTTGCAGACGTACATCTGTATTTCAAATCGCTGCATCTATAAGCCCGATGTTTGTTTAATATCCGAAGTATAAAGTGACTAAATGCCTGCTTGCAGTGTTGGCTAAAATAAATTTAACCTTCGTGGAAGCCGTGCATGTGGTAACATTGCGGATTGAATTTCTCAAGCGAAAAATTATGTCGTGCAGATATGTCAAGGTATATTTAGAAACATGTGAACAAAAATGCACAGGGACAGAACAAGGAACAAGCAAGGACACACTTTGATCCTTGTTCTGTCCCTGCTCTATTTTTGTTTACATGTGTTACTAACAAGCTCATACTACCTCCTTAATATATTTAGAAAGCGCGAAGCTGAATTGCAAAGGTAAACATGAAGATGTTCCTTTATTTTTGCGCTCGATCCCTCCACTGCCGGATATAGGTGCGAACCATTCATTATGAATAATCGATCCCTGTGCCGCTGTCCTTTCATAATACGAAAATAATACAAACATCACTTCGTACCGAAATATTCTTTCTAGATCGTTGTTTCTGGAATAAGTACAGGAAGGAGAATACGCCTTTCCTTCTCATAGAACACAACACGGATAAATGAACATTTGGGCTTATTTCTACAGAAGACAAGGTTAGGACAGCGTTTGAGTTCCATAGCTATTTCTATTCCGCCAGGAGCGCAATAACAGTGTTGGTTAAATATATCCTTCATCACTCACGGTGTCTTCGCCGTTTAGGTATTTTCTCTGGGTGAGACTGGGATAGCTATGCTTATATTTTGTGGGAAAACCGACTGGTCGTAATGGCACTTGCGGATCGGCGTCTTGAATTTCGTCAACTTAATCCCCGCTTTAGCGTCACAAACGGCAATAGCTTTCAAACTAGGGTAAGAAATCGAGAGGAAATATATTTATGGAACGAAGAAAAAGAAAACTGACCTAAATGCGAACGAATATATTATTGGAGATTTTTGGGGCCGATTTCTTAATTACGGGCTCCCATTAGATGCGAAATGTAAGATAGTATCTATAATTATTCTAGCTCGCAGCATCCGAATACTGCGTCAGAAACCGCATAAACGAGCCGGAGTATTGCTCATGCTGAAGGAATTAAAAGTTGGTGATCAGGCTTGTCTCAAAGATTGGAAGACCTGATCACAGTAACCATACCGCTAGTCGCGTGAGGACACTTCACGTACAAAATGATGAAATGAATGGCCGTTGAGTGGAGTTTCCACATTACAGAGAGGAGAGTTCGTATATTCTGACGCATCCTTCAATCGAGGGTGCCTGTGTGACTGAGAAGGGTGCACAGTATACAAAGCGCTTTAATAGGCCCGAACGAAAAGGCTCATTGTACTAGAACTTATTTGCAACAAAATAGAAAATTTAGTTAATTGAAAATCGCTGATTGTGAACAAAAATAACAGGTCTTACGAATGACTACATTCAAGATGACAAGTGCTTGCTCAGCAACAAATTGCAACAGAGCAGATATTTGTGCGAATTGGTAAGCGCAGAATGTGACAATATTTAGGCATTATCAAACAACACGGGATAAGAGACACAGCGCTTAAAAGACGTAAGTTTAAAGAGGGCAGTTCATTGAACAACTTATTAATCATTCTGTACGATGTTCCCTTGTGTGCCATTGTTTGCTAGCCCTTAAACGTTGCCACAATGAACGTTTACCAACATCTTCTGTTATTTGCTCGGCTACAACTGGGGAGACATGTTCCAGTGACTGGTGGTAAACAATAAGGTACAAGTTTAGGAGCGCTTTGTATTTTCTTGAAAGTTGCCTCTCTTTGCCGGAGGTGCGTGGATCATTTTGTTCGTACTTTGTTCGCAATACGGTTAGCGTGGGTTGAGAGACTGCATCACCCTTAAGGGAGGAAGGAGCATTACCGAGATCACAAATTTCATGCGCTCGCGAGGTAAAGTAACCAGCGAACTCTTATGAGAAGGGGTCGTCATCTGCTTTGCTTGCACGTAATTACACTTCAGCAGCCATGCTGTTCAGTTATTTTGGAGGATTGCGCACCACTCGAAATAGGCAGGTACAGTTTTTGCAGCATGTAAACGGACCGAGTGGTCTGCCTGCAGGCCATGATGTGCCAACCGTTATTCATATCTAGCATTCGAAAGAAAGAAAGAAAACTTTATTTCCACTGAAAAGGAGCCCTTCATCTCCCGCCCCCGGCACGTAGGTCGGGGAGCGGGTCAGGAGGGTCCCGCAGGCTGAGGTCAGGTGAGGTTACAAGCACTCTTCACGGACTCAGCCGCCAGGCGGGTCGCGTACGTGCCGCTGCCGCTTGATTTTCCTTCGAAACCAAAAAGATAATTTCTTCGCGCTGCCACTCAGTATCTAGGCTCGACGCACTTGGCCCCTTGGTTGGCCACAACTAAGCCAATATGGCACGGCATGAGAGCCACAGCTTTCTACAAGGAGGTAGCGCAGTCCCTGGCGCTACTGCAATGGCTTTTTTCCTGAAAGTACCTGCTCGCAGTAAACCCGAGAAAGCTTTACTGGGACTTGCTGGCACAATTTGTACAACCTCCAGTATATCGACAACCACCTATAGGGGTGGGCAAGGCTGATGTCCTCAAGCGAGTCAGGAGGCTGCCCGTTCCAACAGGTTCCAAGGATTTCTTCTTCCGCTTCCACACAGGAGTTTTGCCCGTGAAAGCCCGTCAGGAAGAGCGGGGTTTCTTCCTAACATGGGGCGCAAACTGTCTCCTGTGTGGCTGGCGGGGGATCGCTCAACATGTCTTTATGGAATGCAACACGACGCACATCTTCTGGGACGAAGTACGGTTATTTTTCGCCGCGGATTTGGAAGTCACATGGCCAGGCCTCTTGTGTTTCGACGCGCCTTGTGATTGTCCAGAGCTTCGAGACGTTGAGATAGCGCTTGCGTTGCATGCCCTCTGGCGTGCGCGCGTGGATGTGGTGGAGTGTGTGCGTTGGCCGAAACCAGCGTGGCGGCACCTGGTGGACAAAACAGAGTGGACAGTGAGCGCACTAGAGTCCTCTGGCTCCGACGAAAGCCTGCAGGAGGAACTACAGCGGGGCTGCCGCGCATTGATGGTCTTCAAGACACGCCAGTACGAACGGTTTGGGTGCCGTTGATGCTGCACGCAACGTTGCCCAAGTGTTTTTTTTTTTTCTCTCCTCTGTTTTTCCCCTTTGGCTTTCAGTGGCGCATTTCAGGCTTATATGTTAAACTTTTTCTGACCCTTTCTTACCAGACCCCTCGATATAATTCTTTATTGCACATTAATCTCCACTCATGTTTCTTATGGCCGACGTTAACGCGAGAAGCAATGAATGCACTCGGCTATTGGTTGAGTTGCAGACTTGTACATATATATGTAAATAAAGGTTTTATTTTGTTACTGGAAAAGAAAAAAGGCGCGGCGTAGCCGAGTACATTCATCACGTACCACACTTTAGCAGTAAGGAACAGATTACATATAGTGGCACGCGAGAACATGGACAACTGCCTTCCTTGCCACGCATCACTTTTTTCCTAGGCCCTCGATGCTTGGTCATGCCAGTATGGATCTGGGTCCCGGTAAGAATCAAGAGGCACTCCTAGATACAATGCTGGAGTGGTTGACCAGCGCATCCGAGAATAGTGTTCGGGTGTGACCTCCCAGCTACCATGCCAGAAACCGCAACTTTTTTCCCAGTTTATCTGGGCACCTGTGCAGCTGCAAAATTTCTGTACTACATTCGTCACCTCACAAATACTTTCTATATTTGCACAAAAGACAGCGATGTCGTCGGCATAAGCCAGGATTTTCACATGTACTGATTGTAGCGTGAAGCCCGTTATGCATTCATTATTCCGGATGGCCAAGCAAAGCGGTTCAAGGTAGGCTGCAAATAACAATGGCGACAGTGGACAACCCTGCCTCACAGAAGATCGCACTTGGAGGCTTTCAGTGAGTTCTCCATTCACAACAATCCGTGTGGTACAGTTTTTGTATGCCATTCTAACGCCCTCTAATATTATTCGGCCGACATTTGCATGATCTATAACGGCAAACAGAACATCGTGAGAAACGCGGTCAAAGGCTTTTGCCAGGTCTAGTTGTATCATCGCCACTCGGTCATCAAATGAGTCACAGCATTCTAGTATGGATCGTGCCACGTGTATGTTAGTAGCGATACTTCGCCCTTTTATGCCGCATGTTTGGTGCGTGCCTACGAGCATTGTTATAACACCCTGCAATCTTTTCGCTAGCACCTTCATGAAAATTTGGTAGTCGACGTTGGTGAGGCTTATCGGGCGATAAGATCCCACCAACAGGCGCTTATCAGGGTCATCGATTTTAGGAATTAGCACTATGTGGGATGTTGTGAAAGAGAGCGGAACACGTTTTTTCTCATAGCTTTCGTCAACAACCTTCAGCAGAGCCTGGGCTATTGCCGGTTTGAGCACTTTGTAGAAAGCTGCACCCAGTCCGTCAGGGCCAGGGGCTTTGCCTGCTGGCAGAGCATCTATTGCATCCTCAATTTCTTTCACGGAAATCGGCTGCTCAAGCCGTGTTTTAACTTCTTCCTCAAGTTTCGGCATAAGTGGAAGGAATTCACTATAGAAGCCCCGTTCAGTTTTTCGCGACTGACAAAGCATATCTGCGAAATGATCACAGATTGCGTTCTTGATTACACTACTGCCGGCCGAAATACCTGTGCTAGTTCTTATTTCTCGTATTTCCTTTCGGCACGAGTATCGTTTCTCATCTGATAACGCACGCTTTGTTGGGCTTGGTCTGGCGCATTTATTTTTGCGACAAGTTGTCTCGCGTTTCATGTACCTTCGTGACCAAAATGATGTCTTCCTCAGAACAGTAATCCAAGTTCGGCTTGGTCGACTCCTTCCTAATTTTCTTGTCAGTTCGTGTCTCAATGTAGGTGGTACAGTAAGAGGGTATTTGCGAGAAGTGGTGCTCGCGTACAGATTGCTGCATGTGCGCTTTTTCATGGAGTATTTGTGCAATGTTAAGCGGAAAAAATTGTATGCGGACCTAGTGGACACAATGCTTCCTGTACCGATATACCGTTTGTCGCACTGTCCAGGCCCAGGAGATGATGTACTTAAGAGAGTTAAGAAGATGCCAATATCACCACCAGACAAATCATTTTTCTTTAAACTCCACACTAGCACATTATCAGTCAAAACATGGATGCACGCTAAAGGCCTGTTCGTCCCTTGGTCAACAAACTGTTTCTTGTGTAAAAGACCAGAGACGATAGAACACGTGTTTTTGGACTGTTGGGATGCCATTTTTTTCCGGGATGTGCTTCAGAGAACTTTAAAAAAAGAGCTACCTCTAGATGCATATGGCATACGATTTTTACCTTTTCCTAATACAGAGGAGTTTTCCTTTGATACAATAATGCTCCTGGACCTCCACAGCTTGTGGAAAACCAGAATGCAGTTTAACAATGCAGATATACAAGTCAATCCTGTACGAGAACATTTCATACACAGTGTTGTGCGGTTCAAGGAAGTGCATATGACACTCCCCGAGCAGCCACAATGGATTCATGCGCTTGACAGTTTGGTAAAACTGAAAAAGTTTTAACCTGCCGTGTCACACGAAAGTGTGCTGGCACGTTTTATTGCTCATCGTCTTGTTTTGAATGTCCAAGTCGGCAATAAAGAAAAAAAAAAAAAAAGCGGCGTAGCCGAGTGGTTAGCGCCAAACGTTACGGAGCAAGCAGTGACGAGTTCGAATCTAACTGCTACTGGTGTTTCTTTTTTTTTCTGCAATCGGTTTTTTTTTTTTTACCTTTTGTAATGTATTGGTGGTGCTTCGTTATTTTTAGTTTTTACTTTTTACTCGAGGCCCTTTTCTTTGCCGGGCGACCAGCGCAATATATCGACGCTCTCCTTGGTATGAGCGGCAAGTATGCCCTTTTGTTTACGATGCCTGCTAATAGCACGTTGGAGTTCTTGTTGCCGCAGTATGTTGGTCAGATGTGCCATGATTTAGGGAACAATTGAATGATAATGCGTTTTTCCTTAGGCACTTAGCATATATATGTTTTTCGTGGCGTACGTAGCTGCAGTCGAGCGGTCCGGTCAGCGTTAACGGGAGCTCGCAGTCAAAGCGGCGACGGCGGCGATATGCTGGCTCAGAAGTGTGAACGAAGGAGCGTGTCGGCGGCAGCGGATTTCGCTCGCTCGCGCCTCCGAATGCTCAAATGTGAACGAGCCAGGCGCATCTGCTGCTCCAAGCTCGCAATTCAGGCGCTGCAGGTCCAAACTTGAAACTATCCAAGCACGCACGAAAAGCCTGAGCTTGAACATAATCGAAACTGAAGTGGGCGCCTGTGGCGCCTCCAAGTATATTTTTGTATTTGCCTTCAACGTTTAAGTTGTCTTTTCGCAGTCGTTTACGTATGATAAAAGCGTATTATTATATTCGAGACAAAACCTACGACCGCATTCAAGCGGGCAACGTGATTCGCATTTGTCAGCCTCCGGGATCCCTAGCGCGTCACGTGATTTGTAGTTGCAAGTTTCGGCTGTGGCGGTGATACCCGTATTTCTGTTCTTCCTCTTTACTACCTTATAACAGCTCTGTTTTCAGTAAGAGCGGAATTTTTGTAATCAGGAATTGGCATTCTATCTATGCAAGCCCACTTCAGTTTTCTCTTTATATATAGTGTTCCTTTAACACCTGCTGTCAGGTAATGGTCGTCTGGTCCTCAGTCAAACTGCCGAAAAAGCCTTTAACCTAGGAGGTCATCCAGGTTTGCTTAGAAAATTGGAAAATAAACATCGTTGAATTGCATATGAAGGATTTCAATAGGCCACAATTTTTGTTATTGGCATTGGCAATGTTTGCATCTATGGCATAAAGAGGAATTCGCGTTTTCTTTTGGAATGCTGAAAGGAGAGATCTATATTTTTGAGGGTTCGATACGTAACGTCTCGATCTCTGCAATTTTCTACCGCGAGCGACTATTTTCCTTCTTCCACAATGTGGCATAACTAGTTGTTCCATTCCTTTGAGATCTATTGTTTATGCTCGAGACATATAGCTCCGGCCTTCTAGCATCGGCATTGTACAGAAGAATATGTCTAAATACATTCCCCACTCTTCGCACCATCTTCGTATGCTTTATTTCTGACCTCAGCGGCCGCTTTTCGGTGGAGGCGAGAAGCTAGGTGTCAGTGTGCTGTGCGATGCGAGTGAACATTAAAGAACCCGAAGTAGTCGAAATTCTGGAGCCCTCTACTACGGCGTCTCATAGGCTGAGTCGTTTTGGGACGTTAAGCTCCATAAACTAAACTCATTTGCTTCAACTATTTGTATTTTCGCTAGTTTCTGACTATCCTGTATGAATGTTGACCAACCCTTGTAGCGTCATCTGTTGTCAGCGTGGATGGATGCCAGCATATACGAGGTATTCAAGGGACGTCACTGACGCTATTATGCGTTGCAGTGTGCAGCTTCAGCAGTACAATCCGAAGCAGTTCACGATAAGGAGATTAGATATGCCTTCGGCCGTGCTACCTGCAGCACAAGATTGCGGTCAATGTGACATAGGTACATATTCCCTATACCAAATGCGATTTATGTATACAACGATGCATCTAATATTGCTACGTGCCGAGTAGTCAAAGGCTTCAGACGCGTTCACAAATGGCGTTCGCACCCTGAACTCTAAGCAAGAAAGCAAATATTGCCCTCAGCGCTGTAGAGAGCGTATACAGTCACGCCCATGTCTCTGGAAGGTGGTAAGTGGCAGCAGACATGGCGTAGTACAGATTGGCTGACAGGTCTCGTGCCGCCGCGAAGCCACACGATACGGCCAGATTTAGGCGAAGAACGTGAATTCTCCCGCACTATGTAGCGTCTTTTTTTGTTAGCTGTTTTTATCTTGGATCATGAATCAATTAGGTTTGAAACAAGTCGTTCTCAAGCACAGGAGTTCTCTGAAGACGGGTGTCGAACCCAAGACGTTTTGATCGCGAGCCTGTTGCTCTACCTCTAGGCGACGCACGCACATTCGTACGACTTGGTTAAAGCGGGGCTATATCTACTTTCATTATTAATTTAAACAGCCCGAACAAGAAGGAAAAGGACAAGATAAAAGAAAGCCACAGTACAAGCGCTGACTCACAACTATGCCTTTACTCCAAGGCCCAGATAAAAACAAACATGACGAAAACGAAACAATCACCTGAAACAACCCTTGGGTTCATCTGCTGCACAAAAAGCCACTCAAAAAAGACATTTGCTTGAAAGAGCAAGTGAAGTCTTGCTGACACACTTATTGTCTGTTGAAATAAAATATGATTCAACTATTTCTCCAGTCATCTTTTCTTTGTGGCGATACAAAATCCTAACCTGGTCAAACATAGGAGTGCACTTCTTCTCCTTCTTCATTCTTTCACATGAATAGCAATATGACACCAGAAATGATTTGTCCTTGCCACTTTCCAAGTTGTTCCGGTGTTTCAGTAGTCTCTTGTTAATACAGCGTCCGGTTTGTCCTATATAACAGGCTCCACAAGAGAGTGGAAGCTTGTATACAACACCAGTCTTGCATCCAACGAATGGATCTCAATGTTTCACCCCACATTCTTGCTTCTTCGATTCTCTTTCCCTTTGAATAGCCGGGCAAATCCTCTTCATCTTGAGCGGGGCGGTCAGTGCGACGTCAATACCATACCTCTTGCCTACGTTTTTGAGGCCATGCCGCAAGTCAGCCCAATAGAGAGTTTCTTCAGTGCAATCACCGACTCTTCATTTGTGTCATCGACCTTGTCACCACCACGTAACATTATTTTTAGTTTTTATGTTATCATTTTATCCCACTAATTAGCATGGAGTATTATTTTACAAGTATCTGTTATATATTACCATCATCAATATTTATAATTTTACAAACCCTTCTAAGCTTGCATTAGCAATTCATTTACATGAAAGGAAAGGCGCAGTATATCTGTCGTGCACATTATGAAGGCTTGGTTAGACGTCGTGAAACAATGCATTTGCACTAAAATAAATGCTAAACTTGCCGCGGAGTTGGCCATGCCGATGGCAACATAGTAACACAAAGCCTAATGAAAGCAAAGCGGAGCTGTAGCGCTTTCCGTATCACGTGCCTGAGCCGATAGGCATGCGCTTCTATGACCTTCCACATTTTTTCGGACACACGTGCCGTGCGTCAGCTATCTCGGCTACGTTGATAGAATCCAGGAAAATAACCTGATGAGGCCAACGCCCGTTGGTACTGCTTCACAAATAGCGTCAAATGTGTTTATCGCGATCCTAATGCTTGAAGCCAGCACATTTCTTGGTTGACCATGGAACAGTTGCAGCGCTGCGCTGAAACTACGGTTTGCATCTAGCAACAAACGCATATGGCGTATGCAGATGCCGTCACCACCAAAGATTGTGGCAAAAGAAAACCTGCCTCAGTGTCCTTGCCGTGTTTCGGGCTGCTAAGAACAGCAGCCAAACGAAAGAGCCAGTTTGAAGCAGCGAAGTGACACTTCAAGCGGTATTGCCATGTTTTGTCGTCACATGGGCTCGGGCATTCGGCTATGCTCATGTTGTGCGCGTTGGTCTGGTATGACGGCGTGAAGCAACCGCTAACTACAGGCGCAGCTTAACCTTTTCGGGAAGAGAAGCCAATTATGGAGCAGTGAAAAAGTATCGTAGGGCCTGGTTCTTGCTTGTCGCTCCCTTAAAATTACTTATTTACTAGTTTCTCCCAATGCAGCACTTCACCTCTTGAATAGTTTGCGCAATAAAAGACTTTCTTGCAGGTTTTTTGTCATTCGATACGCCTGGCTCGAGAGTCTCCCCAACGATCCTCAATTTTTCCTTCGCGATACGACTTTCATCATCGTCCGCTTCTAAACAAACCCAGCTGTGACCTATGACATGCGGATGTTTTATCATGACACCGCGAATAATTTCTCATAACCATAAGCATAGGTTGGTTGGTTGGTTTGTGGGGTTTAACGTACCGAAGCGACTCAGGCTATGAGAGACGCCGCAGTGGAGGACTCCGGAAATATCGACCATCTGGGGTTTCTTAACATGCACTGAGAACGCACAGCTCACGGGAGCCTTGCTTTTCGCCTCCACCGAAAGCGGCCGCCGAGGCCGGGATTAATCATAAGCATAAATAGGTACACTGCCCAAGAAAGCTCCCTTCCGCATCTCTCTAGTTAGCGTGGTCGTGTGCCAATTACTGCAATAACTACTATGAACGAATTTTTTTCATGCAATATTCTATGCAGAAAGGCTATCTACATTTACGCGTGTCTTTATCGTTATCAATTGTGTGACAACATCCTGTGGCAAAAGTTTCAGTTTCACGTGTACAGTCAGGCAGGCTTGTAGTGCCTTTTATCCTGCCTTCACATCCTTACGAACTGCGATAACAGATCTCAGACAATGATGGGCGTTCGCCTGCTTCGCAATGTGTATAGAGCAGCTGTTTCCGCAACTTAACAAAAGATTAGTTGCAGCAGAGTGGCACCACCGCTTCACACACTCACCTCAACAGCCAGACGAAATTCCACGACATTACGCCGGGAAATACGGTGATCACATACACTCAAAATGCACTTACGTTGCGATAAACACTGCCGGCGGGGCTTTCTTTTCTTCGCAAGATATTTCACGCCTGATCAAGGGCGTTTCCAAGCTCGTCGCTCAGGTTTTGCTGTCAGCGCAATCTCGAACCGCACTGTCTAATAGCAAGACAGACCTTGCCTATAGCAGCTGTACATACGTATTTGCGCTCTGCTTCATCTAAGTCGGAAAAAGCCTGTTATATGAACTGGCTTCACAACAATAGAACTAGTAGCAGCTTTGAAGCAGCCTTCATCACCAGGTCATCATTATGATTTATGAACTGCTAATTGAACGAGATCTTTAAGGACTTCAACGCAAAATTCTATGTGAAATTCCCAGTTGAGAAGCTGAGTTCCAGTTGTGTTTGACGGCGGAGGTGGTTTTAAGTTTATTTTTTAAAATAAATAAAATACAAAGAAAATAACATACGACGGCTACGCGCGCGAAGCTTCCCTGGCCACTGCTTTATGTAATTATGCCATCGTTGCTTCCTTTCGAGCATGGTGTTTATTACAGTGAAGCAATGTTCTATATGCAATAAATGTGTGCGAACTATTACGACACTAATATCAAGTTAACACGATCGAGAATGCGTCACGACTAAGCAAATCCACTATAAAATTGACCGTGCAGAACATATCACTTAGAGGGAGTGCCACTCCGGTTAGAACTCAGTCTGTGCACACGTTTCGTTGGAGAAACAATCATTCTTATTATGTCTTCTTTTGCTGAAAGCACAGATACGCAATGGTGGCCCTTCATGCTTGTTATTCAGAGGCTATGACGCCCACTTAGAAAGAACATCCCTAACGGCTCATTGAAAAATGACAGCTGGCAAGACATCTTATAAAATGCAGTGTCAAATTCAGCCTATTTTTTAGTGTCCAAAGATAGCCCATGAGCACTATATTGTTGCAGTTAATGAAGCAATGCTCAGTTTCTGGGACGCCGCAAAAGCGGGAATTTACTCCAGACATAAAAACTCTGTTACTTGTGTCCAACCACAGTTTAACAGCCAAGGTCTCAGTGTGCAATTTATGAACAAAGAGAGTGTTTGTACAAGGCGAGAGAAGCAATCTTACATACACTAAGTGCTATGGCATGCTGCGTTAAACCAAATTACACAGAAAAGCACACCAGCAGAAAGAAAAAAATACAAATTAAATCCTTTTACACTCGTTTCCGCGACATAGAAACATAGATGCTCGTATTAGAGGGTGTGAAGGTGTATGAAAAAGCATGAATTGCGAAACTATCTGCCGGCAATACTGGCGGACTAGGCCAACACCTCCAGCGCCTTTAATCAGGAAAAGGTTATCACGCCTACAAGGATCAAAAGACGAATTCCACACAAATGTGGCGAAAACTGTGTGAATACGCTGGATATATAGCCTTGTGCAGTGAATAATTAAGAGTTTTAGGGGCGAGAAACTGTTTGCAGATGGCCGCCTTTACAAAAGTAGAAAGACTCTGGGGGTAAAAGCCTGGCGTAGTGCTGAAGTGTTTGCACGCAGTCGTTCCACAAATTTGCGCTCTGCTTATACTCCCTCAAAGGGACTTCAAGGTACCTGGCTGGTACCTTGGAGTCCATACTCAGCAGGTGTCGATCGCCACATACCAAAGCAGAGACCACAGCTCTCAAAACGATTAATCCGAGCCCCTGATACCGGCCCAAAGTTTTCCATTAAATGAATAATTTAATCGATGCTTGGCTTGTCAGCGCAGAATAACGCGAGGTCATCTGCAAGAGCTAACACCCTCAGTTCGTTACCCATAATTCGAAAAGCATTGATGGCTCTGTTCTTTAAATACTTATGCATGGTGTTTCCATGTAGACAGAAAAAAGGAAAAAAAAGAGTAGGGACAATGGGCAATCTTGTTTCACAGCGGACTAAATGGGGACTGGTTGTGCGAGATAACCATTCAGAATCAAGATTGTAGAACATTTTTTGTAACAACGACATGTTCCAGTTGAAAGAATTTAAAATGAACACCGATCAAAATAGAAAAAAAAAAAGAATGAATAATACACTTATTCAAATTCCTTCGCAATGCCAATTTGCAGCATTGCTAATTGGTCCTGAGCATCACGCAGTACTTCAAACCTCTGAACTTCCCATGTGGATTGGAAGGCATTGACCGGCCCGGCCCCTCAGCCGACATATTTGACGAGGTCCACTTGATGTAGCCATTGAAAGCTGTAGTCAGTTTAAGAGGACTTAAGCGAAAATCGTATGATCAACATGAGAAAGCGCGTGAAGGCGTGTTGTAAAAATTGTGTTGAGTAAATGCATCATCGATAATCGATATATATATATATATATATATATATATATATATATATATATATATATATATATATATATATCATATTGAAGAAGTAGTGCAGCCGTCAAAATATATAGGGGTACTGCAGTCATACCTACTTTAGCTGCCAACGTTAAATATATTTAATCGTTGTTTGTTTTAGGTTCAAATAAATTACGCTAGATTTAAAACCTCTAACGTGAATATGCGTTCCCAGTATTTTTAAAACGTACCCCGATTGAAGAAGCTCGGTAGCACAAAAATTACTGTGAAGGAAAAAGCCACTTGTCACAGCTCTGGTTTTGCGACGAACGAGGCACTTAATTCGCTGTAATCATGATCGTGCAGCGTGCGACTATGTTCCACTGCAACACATTATCCCTACTATGGCCTGAAGCAGTACTGATATGGCGTGGTGGTACTCCTGGAGACTGCTCCTTTGCGCCTACTTAAATCATATTTTTTTAATATCGCGGGCATAGAAAAAACATAAAACGTTAGTTTTGGAAGTAAACAATTTAAGTGGCAATTTCTCAATGTGCCCTAAAGCTCTTCTCAAAATATTTGCGCGTAAGCTAAATATTAAAAATGCTGACCAATTTAGCTTTTGCTTCGAAACTACACGACGCGTATTTTCCAAATTGCTGGTTACCTCACACTTCTCGAATTACCGTTGCGCATTTTGCCTTTCTTTAAATTCTGATGCATATCTTCTAAAACGCAATGTTTACATTATTGATTACTATTCGAAAAAAAAAAAAAAGACGGACCTGTAAGGATTGCAGTCAATGGAGGATTGCCACAATACTTACTTTTACTCTGCATGAACGAATTGCCACTTCAAACAATCAGACCACTGATGTAGTGCAACGCAAACAATTACGCAATGCTATTCTCGGTCGATTAATACCCATTTGTAGCCGCCAACAATATTGTTTTTAATCATTTTTCTCTACGTTCATGTGAACCGCGAACATACACTCAAAACAAAATGGAAAAAGATGCCTTGAAATGAATCTAAGCAGAAGGCTAAGATTCGCAAAGTTAGGCTAGGGCTGACGAGCAGCTTTCAACTGTCATTCGACATTTGTTCATATTAGTAACACAGAAAAGAAATTTAAAAAAAAAATGATTTATAGCCTATCACACTGAATCGCGTTCATGCGGTCTATTACGCGTTTTCTGTTATGTTCTATAACGCTTTCTATTGCGCTATGTTCTGATCTAACGAGAAGGCCTGCATAAAGATTGCCAATGTTCAGGTAAATCGTAAACTTCACCTGAATATAAAGATTTGCGCACTTAACCATGGCTCTCCTTGCCCTGCAAGATGATGAACCCTGAAATCAACTGCAGCGAAGTTCCGTCGTCCAGAATTCATTTCAACATACAAATGTTTTATAAAAGGGCACAAGAAAACTGCCTGGTCCGTGGGTCATATAAGTTGAATGCCCGAGGTTAGGGTGTCCGGAGAGCTGTATACTTTCAGTAACGAAGTGCCCAAGAGGACATTTAAAAAAATAGACGCCTTCGCCTCTGTCCCTTAAAGCACGTTTTTGGGGCTAGATGATGCATCTCGTTAAGGAAAATGACTGCCAAAAAGAACACGCACACAGGAAACTGGTAAGAAGACGCGGACCGAGCCACTGTCTGTCTTCTTCACAGTTTCCTGTGCACACCTTCTTCGCTTGGTGTTTTCTTAAGTATACCAATCTCGGCCCGGATCAATTCAACTAGTCTGAGTACTGGTCCACGCGGGCAATCCCAACAGTGAAGCTGTCCACTCAGCTCGAGTGTCCCTCAACCGAGGAGGGCGCGTTATGGATTCAGGCTGCCTCCGAAACTACCTGTTCACATACAACGAAACCTCCTCCACTTCAGAGAGCCGACTGCGGTATTCCCCGCAATACAAATCCCTCACCGAACTAGAACAGGTTACTTGGAGGCCGCTCCAGGCCCGCACGTCATATCCCAGCCTACTTTTCACTCCTCCATGTGGGCCAGTATACACTCCGGAGTGCACCCAGTGCGGCACCATATAGCCGATTCCCATCAGATCCGATACATATGTGCTGAATTCCAACCCTAATCTCTTTGGTAACTCACGCAGAAGGTCGCTCTGTCCAGCTCAGATCGGGCCGCAAAGAAGCGGTCATGCAAGTCGGCGAATGCCACAGGCCACCGGTCGCTGCTAGCGACCACGAGCCAACCAAACAGTAGGATGTGAAAAAAAAAAAAAAGGCTTCCTACTAATAAATGTCTTTACCACCGCCTTTCTTTAATACACCTATTTAGCTTTCTCAGAACTTTGTAGATGGAGAAAAATGCTAGTGATCAGGGAGAAATATGTGCGCGAGTACGTCGTATTTCAGTTCGCTTCCGGCTCGAGGCTATATAAGGTCAAGGTCATGCATCAGAAAAAATCCACTAAATCACAGATTGGGGCCGTTAGTGGAAATTTATTCACGACAAAATCTCCTAAGAGGGCAATGTGATAGCAGTGTTTTCTGGATACGTTGTGTATGGATGGAAGTAGATAAAGACGGAGACATGCAGTGCTCAGTATGAGAGAGTTGCAGGAGAAAATGCGCGAGTGATCGGCAGCAACGATAGCTTAGCGCTGCCATGCAATGGCCAACGAAGCTGATCTGTTTGCCCTGCCGAAAAATCGAAGCGCAGTGGCGGCCATATTTATTTTCTTTTTCAGATTCACAGGCTTCAGACATTCAAATAGACAACGAATTTTTTTTCTTTGAGTTTGGAAGCTTTGGGGGTGCTACAGCTCTGGAACTCACGCTGTCGGTCTTACTGAGCTCTCTTTTGCGCAACTCAGCGCTCAGAAAAACAGTAATCATGGCTGCTCTTCATATCGGATTCCGTAGTCGTTTAGCCAGATTTAGACAACGACGAGGAGCTGTCGTGCTGCAGTATAAAACACTAATTTCAATCGCCGTGGCTGGCGCCCTCCAGGAAAATAAATCAACGGGGGTGAATCTAAAAAGGCGAACGTTTTTTGTTGACATGCTGATTTAGAAATACATCTGAAGAAGGCTGAATTTAACCTACTGTGACATCAAGAAAGGCAAAAATGGCGCTGTTTTCCTGTGAGTAAGCGGGTGTTCTATTTCAGTCAGCATGCGTCACTTTGGGAATTCTGAACCCCTGCGTTCCGGTGAAATAATTCAGCCATTTGGCTGCTTGTAATCAAAGTAGAATAAGCCTTTAATTTATTCGCAGGCTCACGGGCCAGCAGTACCAAATTTCGTTGGATGATTTGCCCCACTGTAATTTTCCTTGTTAACGGGAAATAAAGAAAAAACAGTTTGTGTCATAATGTTAGGATTGATCTTTTGGTTATTCGGAATGGGGAGTACTTGCTACCACAACAGATTTATTGAATTTCCAGTGTTGAGAAATTGTGCTTTTTATATGTTCTATATCAAATTTCGTCCACTTTCCTTCTAAATCCATCGGTACCATCAGTTTGCATCATGTGGAGCTCGTGGGAAGTGCGGTTCTCGAACGAAACAATGCCGTCTTGATTGAAGGCGGCCTCTGTACGCGGGCATAGATACTAAAGCCAAAACCAACAAGTTGCAGCATAAACGGTTAACATGCGTGACTGCTTAAGCTCTTTTCCCTCTCACAGATCTCACATCGCGGTCCCCTTTCTGTGGGAATGAAGTCAATTCGAGAGGCTAGAGGAGATAATTATTACAGTCGCTGCGCTGTAGAGGGATCGAAACTTATGCCGCACAGTTAGTTTCCTATGGCACAAAGTACTTCTGCACAGGAACTAGTTTCTTGCTTTTGGTATTCTAAGTAGGTCAGTAGTGATCCAACGTGAATCATTTTTACGCGTACAATTATTAATCAGAATGCTATCTAGGGTTACGCTTCCCTGAGTGACCTGCAAGTATCAGGGACCTCCGTCGTCATCGCTGGTTCTGCAACAAGTAGTACACACACTGTTGCCCCTGAAGTCATTTTTGGCTATTTACAAAATAGTTGCAAGGAACGTAACATGCATAACTTGTATGAACTACATGTCCTGTTTCCCCAGACAAATTGCTACATATAATTATGAGAATGAAGCTTCTGAGAAGCGCTAGGGGAGGTTATTACAGTCACAGCTATTACTAATTCAGACGGTTATTCCTCGATATCTAGTGATTTCGACGTGCAGATTCCTTTTCAGCTCTCTGTTCAAGGTTGTTTAGTACAGTGCAGCAAATTGCTTTTCGAGAATATTTTTTGCTTTGTTTTACTAACCTATCTCACTTTTCTAAAAGGTAAGATAGAACGCATAACGCATGAAGGCACTCTAGAAATGCCACATTCAACTGGGTAATTTTATATCTGGTTTTTTAAATCTCGCATGTTTATTCATAATCACCGTCGCCAAACTTAAAAAACTCAGCACAGACTCAGTAAACTTGTTGAAATGGTGGTTCGATCTGCAAACTGTGGCTACCTCCCTCTACCCTTGTTCAGTGTTCCTTCATACCGTGTTATCCTTCTTCTTCCCCTCGTTCTACAGGGACAAGTGTACTCATATTGCCACGATGCCAACCTTTTCTCACCCTTCCTACGAACATAGGATCCGAAACAAACAAGGGGACCTTTTTGCAGTGGTGGTTTTGTGTACACTACGGAACAATCGCGATGTGACGAGTCTGCGGTCGCGATGTTGTCGTGAATGAGTTCGGCGTTTATTCCGTTTATTCTTGCGAATCACGTAATTTCGCTCATTTTGTAGCTGAGGATAGAGCGGCATATTATATCGAAATTTTATCTGTACCATCTTATGTTACTCTCAATAGTTAGGTTGCAGACAGCAAACGTGAAACATTCACCGCTTTCTGTCCTTTAATATTTCGAAAATAAATTCAGGCTTTCCTTTGAGCCATCTTAAAGCCACCTGAAAAATACAACACCAGAAACGAGGAGCAAATAGCACAACGGACAGTCGTCGTTCTCTGTTTCTTGCTCACTGTGTTTTTGTTTTTTTTTTTCGCTGGTATTATTTTAAATCAGCACCAACTCTACCAGTCGTCAGCCTTGCTGAAGTCCATTTAATCACATTACACAACTTCGAACAGCAGGTCGGCCTGAAGGTGTGGTTAGAGCTCGTTTCAAGATGTCTGTGGGCATGGCGAAATACAATAATATCTTTTGCCAGCGTTCGTACTGCTGCGCCCAAAAGTACGCCCTGCCGCATGAAACCTCACTGGAATTCAATTACGGTAAACGATTTTCCCTCCACAGACGTAAAAATGTTTTAAGAGGCCTTCGTCAGCCCACCCATGGCATTCGTTGATATCCAAAGCGTAGGGCTGGCCCGCATCCGCATTGTGCTCTGATATCATGATATCGTTCAATGGCAGAGATTAAACTGCAGCATTGTGCTGGGAAACCCCGGCGTATCTCCTCCACCAAGCCGTTTGCGACCGTCGTATATTTTCAATATAAAAGCGCTCGTCTGCCAGAAGAAAACGAACCTCCTCGGCCCACTACCGCAGCACACGGTAAGTTTCAATCTTGATCAATTTTACGGGGCTAGCCCCCTTTTTTAGAGGGGCACCTACCAACTACAGCTAGTGGCAGCTAGGACATTTCATAATTGCAGTGAACCTAACGATATTTTTCGTCGGTAACTAGCTGGAACAGATGTTTGGTTTGGGCTAGTTGGTAGCAGTTTCTTGAAGACATAGCGCAAAAAACACGGGGACAACACATATGTAGCGCCTGTCCTGTCTACATCTGTGTTGTCCCCGTCTTTTTTGCACTATGTCTTCAAGAAATTAGCTGGAGACTGAGAGGGGACCTGCTAAATTTGGCAAACTTTAACGTCAGCTTTTTTGAGGGTACGACGAATAGATTTCGTATGAAAAAACTGGTCAATGAATATTTCCTCTTTTAGTCTATTAAATAGGGTGCAATAATAACGTGAGGGGTCTATGAGCAGGGGTGAAAAAAAAAGAAAGAGGGGGGGGGGGGGGGGGAGCACCACCTTTAAAGTCGCAACATAAGAAGTTGCGGAGGCGCTTCCAGTCGTGCTCGTATTGCTAAGCCAAATGCTGTTTCATGCGCAAATCTCTATGGGCAGTGCTTTCGTTAAACACTATACGTCATAGGAATGTTTCAAGTACGCTTGGCTTTTTTTTGCTGTTCCTTTATTTCCCCCTAACTGTTTGGCAAAGTTTTAGCCTCTCGACCCGTGGAAAAGACTTGACCTTTGTGCCGGAGATGCGTGCACGTGTCCAAGAAAGTCAGGTGTTCTAGACAGCGAGACCCTGAGGCAACAGGGATTACTATGATGTTAGTAGATTGGCAGATACCCGGTGCTTCTATTTATAAAATTACTCAGGTCATAACCAATCTCTGCATGCTGTGACAATTTGGACTTGATTATAAATACTGCCAGGTCGAGTTTAGTGAATTGTTCTGAGCAGGTCAAATGACCGTTAAATAGAAATTTCGGCACTAACTGATAAACAATAGTAAGCCACTTTGCGTAAAGCTGCGCTCACAGAAATATAACAGGAAAGTATTGTTGCTTTAAACGAAGAGTTCTAACGCCACTGGCCAACAAACAGACTAAAACACTTCGCGGGAGAGGAGGATAGCCCATCGCAAGAAACATCCCTAGGAACGTCTTATCACTACATACATAGTTTCTTATTCCCGTGCACTTTTTCAGGTAACATGGTTCCTCGTAGAACTTACAGGTGGTACATTGCACCTTCCGAGGCGTCCTCAGTTCAGCCCATTTCGAGGTTGAAAAATAATTGCCAGTTCTGAGTCTCTCATTTGCGCCGTTTGTGGCGCAATCAAGAGTGCGCCTTTCTTGGTTCTTGGAGCGCCAAAATACAAATTACTGTGAAAACGTTATTTTCGAAGTTCAGTTCAGTTCAGTCGTTCAATCGTGTCCGACTCTTCGTGACCCTATGGACCATGTCACGCCACGCTTTCCGGTCTCTCACTATCTTCTTAACATCACATAACTTCATGTGCAGTGCCTCGAGGATGCCATCTAACCATCGCGTTCGCTGCCTACCCCTTCTCCGGCGACCCTCAACCTTTCCCAACATCAAATCTTTCTCCAGCGACTCCTCTCTTCTCATCAGATGACCAAAGTAGCTGAGCTTTAACTTTAGAATTTGACCCTCTAATGTGCAGTCAGGGTTTATGGTCGACAATATCGACTGATTTGATCTTCTGGCAGTCCAAGGAATTCTCAAGAGTCTTCGTCAGCACCACGATTCAAACGCGTCAATTCTTCGGCGGTCAGCCTTTTTCACAGTCCAACTCTCGCATCCATACATCACAACTGGAAAGACCATAGCACGAGTTATACGGATCTTGGTTGGCAGACTAATGTCTCTGCTCTTTACTAGGCGGTCCAGGCTAACCATTGCTCTCAATCCTAGAAGCAGGCGTCTCCTAATTTCATGGCTGCAGTCTCCTTCCGAGGTAATCTTGGAGCCCAAGACGAGAAAATCTGTCACAGCTTCCACTTCTTGTCCGTTGATGCTCCAGGACTTGATAGGGCAAGACGCCATGATCTTTGTCTTTTTGATGTTCAGTTTAAGCCCAAACTTCTCACTCTCTTCTCGTACGCGCATCAGAATTCTCTTGAGTTCCACTTCAACTTCTGCCATTAAAGTGGTATCATCCGCATATCTAAGGTGGTTGATACGTTTTGCAGCAATCTTCACTCCAGCTGAAGACTCGTTCAGACCGGCACTCCTCATGATGCACTCTGCATATAGGGTAAATAGGCAGGG
Source organism: Amblyomma maculatum (assembly GCF_055883805.1). Classification (NCBI taxonomy): domain Eukaryota; kingdom Metazoa; phylum Arthropoda; class Arachnida; order Ixodida; family Ixodidae; genus Amblyomma; species Amblyomma maculatum. The sequence continues at coordinate 61,923,168 of NC_139344.1, forward strand.
CGACAGTATGCAGCCTTGCCTCACTCCTTTCTCAATCGGAAACCAATCAGTAAGACCATGCCCAGTTTTGACTGTGGCCTCTTGTCCTTCATACAGGTTCCTGACGAGACAGATGAGGTGAATTGGAACTCCCACCTCTTGGAGATCTTGCCACAATCTGCTCTGATCTACGCAGTCAAACGCTTTCGCATAATCAATAAAGCAGAAGTAGATGGGCTTCTGGAACTCTCTTGCTTTTTCCATGATCAAGCGAAGGTTGGCAATTTGGTCTCTAGTTCCTCTGCCCTTGCGAAACCCAGCTTGCATGTCCGGAAGCTCCCGATCCACATACTGCTGCAGCCTTCCTTGGAGGATTTTCAACATCACCTTTCTAGCATGCGAAATAAGCGCGATCGTGCGGCAGTTGGAACAATCTTTGGCACTGCCTTTCTTTGGAATAGGGATGTAAACTGACCTCCTCCAATCCTGTGGCCACTGCAGGGTTGTCCAAATCTTCTGCAATAATGTATGTAGAATGTTAACAGCGTCATGGTTGAGGTTTTGAAGCAACTCAGATGGAATGCCATCGATTCCGCTAGCTTTGTTCTTAGCAAGGCTGGCTAAGGCCCATTCAACTTCACTCTTCAGGATGCCCGGCTCGAGATCAGTAATCACAACCGTCTTATGTTGGGTTTGCACATTCGGGTCCTTCTTGTACAGTTCTTCTGTGTATTCCTGCCACCTCTTCTTTATCTCTGAGGCTTCAGTGAGGTCCTTGCCTCGTTTGTCCTTTACGCCCAGCTTAGTACAGAAGCTTCCTTTGATAGCTTTGATTGTCTTATACAGAGCTCTTGTGTTCCTTAATTGGCTGTTGTTCTCAACTGCTTGGCACTGTATGTTCAGGAAGGCATTCTTATCTCTCCTTGCTATTTTCTGAAAATCCGCATTGAGAACCTTGTACCTTTCTCTTTCCCCCATAACTTTTGCCATCCTCCTTTCCTCAGCAATTTGCAAAGCCTTTTCAGATAACCAGTTTGCTTTTTTGCATTTCTTTTGCTTTGGAACTACCTTAGTAGCAACTTCTTGTATTATATCACGAACATCAGTCCACATCTCTTCGGGCTCTCTGTCTTCTAAATTTAATTCTTGAAATCGATTCCTCACTTCCACAGCATATTCTAATGGAATTTGATCCAGATCATACCTGAAAGGCCGTCTAGTTTTCTGCGTTTTCCTCAATCGAAGCTTAATTTTGGCAACAAGAAGCTGATGATCTGTGCCACAATCGACCCCAGGCCTTGTTTTCACTGCTTGTATAGCGCTTCTCCATCTCTGCCGGCAAAGAATATAATCCATCTGATTCCTCTACAGACCGTCCGGTGAAGTCCACGTGTACAGGCGTCTCTTGTGCTGTTGAAAATGAGTATTCGCTATGGTTCGGTTGTTTTCCTGACAACACTCTACTAGCCTCTGCCCAGCTTCATTTGGCTTGGCAAGACCGAACTTGCCTATAATTCCGGATATTTCTTCACTCCCGACCTTAGCATTCCAGTCTCCTATGAGAAAAACGACGTCTGATGATGTGGTGATGATGATGTGGTGATGATGATGTTCGAAGTTAGCACACGTGTAAATGAAATGTGTCCAATAATTATATATTCCAGTGGCGGCTAGTTACAAACATGATGAATAAACAGCGCTACAGACTAGGACAAAGGTCAAGAAGCAAACGGGACGGGGGCTGACTCGCAACTGAAGTTATTGAAAAAACACACAGTATAAATATCCAAGCCAAGCCGCACTAAACCACACATTAAACAAAAACCAAATCATGATGATCCAGCACACACCCCACGTTCAAGAAACCTAACCTCATTATGTGTTAAAGCTATTGATGACACATTTTTCACTTAATCCCATGATATGCCCACTCAATGATTTCACGGTTAATCAGTGCCGGATGGGCATCCAAAATTCATGTCTGTGCTAGAAAAGGATGGCAGCCATAACACCCCTCACAATGCACAACCAGATTAGAGCCTCTACCAATCTCTAATGATATCTCGTTCTCTCGTGACCCACATACACTTTATCATAAGATAACGGAATCTTGTATATAACTCCAACTTTACAAGGGACGTAGGAAAACTCATGCTTAATCCGACACGTGTTTCTTTCCCCGTACTTTTGTCGCTGCTTTGTTCTTAACTATGCTACATATTTGTGACAGTTTATTTGGTGCTGAGAAAACCACATTAACATTAAACCTTCTGGTTACGTTTTTCAAATTGTGTGATAGACCATGCACATATGGCAGGGCCACATATCTTTTTGTATCTCTCTGTCCAACCCCTTCCTGCTCCTGTGAAGCTGGGCCCGACTGTTTCACTCTTTTAATAGTTTATCACATATTCCTAATATGACGCGAACAGGAAATCTTGTATTCGCTAGCCTAGATAGTTGTTCATTAAAGCTTATTCGCAAATTATGAAAGCATGATTTTAACAGAATTGCCCTCTGGGCTGAACAAAGTGATTTTGGCAGGTACCCCTGCTTACTAACCCAGTGCCCGCCCTGTTTCACGCACCGCCCGTCCTGTTTGCTTCTTGATCTTTGTCCTAGTCTGTAGCGCTGTTTATTCATCATGTCACCGTACCAACTCGCCCAGATGTCTCTTCTATTCTAGTTACATAGTTTGTAAGCGAAACGGTGCACTATATATGGCGTGAGGCGCTAATGTCGTGATGAAGTAACCCTCACGTGCTCAGTATCTCTAGTTGATAGTCTAGCTTCCATCAAATGTACGTTGTAAACATGAATCACCCTATAAAGAAGTAAAACGTTAGTTGCATGTCCTCTAGTCTACTCCCTCTCAATAACACAGCACATTGTTCCTGCCCGGGGTACATTTCCATTTCTAGACATGAGAAATACAAAAGATTGGCCACGGAAATAGTTCCTCAATTCAGAAACATGAGAAGCTCTCCCAGTTACCTTGATTATAAGAGATGTTTCAGTTTCCTCTAAATTCCCATCCTTAAGACTTCTAGTGCCACTAATAATTGACTTCTGCATTTAATTTACATCAAATGAATGCTGGTTGTGGTGAAAATATCCCTCTGTTGCTAACGCTATGGCATTCCGCATATTTAGTGGCAAAAATCTACCCCAGAGTGTGAAAAAAGTCTGCTCTGATAGGAACTACGGTAGAGGACATGTTATTCAATTTTACTCCCTTATGGGGCAATGCTGTATTCGGTGTACTGATAATATGTCATCACAACTTGCATATGCTTCGTCCTTTTTTGCATGCGTGCATATTTAGTTTGGTTTGGTTCGTGGGGCCTATAACGTCCCACAGCGACTCATTTTATGAGGAACGCCGCAGTGGAGGGCTTCAACAATTTTTATTCTTTGGGGTTCTCGAACGTGCACTGAAAACGCACAGTACACAGGGTCTTGTTTTCGCCTTCAGCGGCCATTGCGGTCGGAATTTTATCCTGCGCCCTCTAATTCAGCAGCCGGCGGCGCTTATCGCTGAGCCATCGCGGCAGAGTGCGCACATTTGAAGCACTGAGGGTGTCTGTGCACACCATATCTTCCTGTTCAAGGCGGTGCAGGCAGCTGCGCAGAATGAACAGGTCCCCTTTAATCCGCTCGATATCATCAAAAGGAGCCCTGCGTCTAACAAGCAAACGTGGCTGTATGGAAAAGAAATGTCCCATGTGATTTTCCACTGCTTCTCTCTTTTTTTTGTTCCCCCAAAAGGGTTTACTTTTGAGACAGCTACAAAAATTTTCTAATCCAGCCAGAAAAAATGAAAGATGGCTTAGCTCTGCAATGCCTGGATATACGTAGCGAAAAGCGCTGACTACCTCGGGATAAGAAGAAATTTTTTCTCCAGTCTACTGCGCCGTTCGCCAGCAGCTAAACTCTCCCTAGCTTCCATGTCGAGCGCGTTAAAGTTCACTGGCGTTCTATAATTCGTTTGGAAGAAAGGAAAGGCGCAGCATCTGTCACTCGAGGAAAGCAAGAAGCGCCGACCGGCGGCGTTGGAGCGCACTCGTTCCCGCTTGTTTCTCATAGCTGACGGCAGATGGGTGACGTCACATCTTTGACGTCATCCTAATTCAGTGACTTAACTATATTAGTCTTTGGTACTTTCAAATTGCGCGCCAATCGCAGTATCTTTCACTCGCTGAATCCCGCTATCATCCTCACGGTAGACAAGCGGAATTATGAAGAGCGTTTCACGACCCGGGGTGCGGCACTGTGGTGAAGCGCTCGGCTGGGGATCCAATGGATGTAGGTTTGATTCCTGCATAGATGATATTGTTTTAATGAAGAGGAGTCGCACACCTCTTAAGCGTTGCTATAAACAACGCCGGCAACGCTTGGCGAGGGGGCTGCGCAGCTTGCCTTGGCTGTGACGTCACGGCATACGGCATACACGAAGCTCGGCTCTGACCCTCGTAGTGTCAAAAACTAGGTCTCTTGGTACCCATTCGTCCCATGATGACGCCGATGGATATTTAATGACCTTGGTTCATCCCGTTTTCATAGAGGGCAGGTAAGGTATTTTATCGGGCCTACACGTTACACTAAATTCAGTAGTGGTTTCTAAGGACGTCACTCTTCGGCAGCGTACAGAATCGTTGAGAGAACGATGATTCGTGACAGTCTTCCGCATCGCATTTAGAGTCGTGGAGGGAAGTTCATCATTCATGAAAAGCAGTTATTCACGAACCTTTCTATAAGCGCGAAAAGATCGTTATGCAGATCACAGTACACAAATATCTAGAAAATAACGATGCGGTTAAGTACATCCAAGGGAGCTATTTATGCACACTCATAGATGCACATTTCGCTTTAAATCTATCACGCTTCTGGAACCGTGATATCGGGAAAATCTACAGGCCCTGTAGTGCCTCGCCGAGAAACATCCCGAAATTCTATCGCAGCGTTGTCGTTTGCCTAGTTTTACGATAAAAGGAAATTCTCTGTTTGGATTTGAGGGCTATTGCTGAAAAAATTCACCTAAACTTTGCTTTCACAAATCCCCTAGTAACGTTCCCAAACCTTCACTCACATTCGTTCTCAACAACAAAGGAAAGTTAAGGTGTGTTTAGGAACACCAGTGCGCTTCACTCGCATAAAGTGCTGTGAATTTGAGTCGAACTTTCAGTTATAGTTTCCTGACTAAGCGCTTAACTTACTGGTCGGGGAATGGATTCGAACATTTTTTTTTTCTCATGCTCTTGCGTACAGCTACATCAACTGGCTCAATCTGCCAATCAGCCAATATGAAGGTCCTGGCCATTGCTTTCGTTGTTGTGCTTGTCGCCGGTGAGTTGTTTTGGTATTTTGTACCAACTATGGGTTGCATTACTGCTTTTTCGGAAGGCAAGAAAAAGAGCTGGAGCATGAACACAAGAAAGTCTATCCCTAGGCGTATTGCTCAATGAAAAAAAAAAGAAAAAGAAGCCTTATAAAGTTCAACCATGCTGCCCTAAAGAAGCTGGAAAATCATGTCAGTGTATATAGTTAGTTTTAGCTGTGCGATATGGAGACTTGGGAGGAATTTCAGCAGCGCCGCTGACAAGATAGTATACCGAGGTATAACAGACCATCAACATATTATTCCCGCTCAAACAGAATGCCCTCAAAACTGAAAGCACGAAGTATCTTCGATAACCCCCCGATATTAATAACTCGAGAAAGTAGCATTTTAGCAGCAACGAAATACGGGGCCTAGGCTCAAATTTCTTCCTGCCTAAAAGCCATAGTGGCATTTTCTTGTTAACTAAAGAAAGTGGGTTGTCTCTCTAGTCACTGTCAACACGAAACACCGTTACACGCACTACAGTTTCCTCTTGGATTTATTAGCATGCTCGTATTAAGCAGGAAGGAACGACCAAAGTTGAAGGGAATCTCAACCATAAAATTGCCTTACTCAAGAATGCTAATCGCAATGCTAATTTCCATCCAACTTCATCCATCGAATGTGTCACGAAAGAACAGTCAATATTATCCCGATGTTACAGGATGTCTGACCTAGAATTTAACAAAAGAAAATTTTTCGCAAGGGCGCTGCAAAAAAAAAAAATTTTTTTCGCGGTTTATTTTTGGTGAGCGACAAACTATTACCATCTCATTACTCTTCACAGGACTCGTCAGCACTGCCGACGAAGTGGACAACTCTCAAGCGCCTCTCGTCAGAGTCCGTAAGCACCGCTGCTTTCGTCAAATCGTCGCGTAAAACCTAGATATCCTGCTTTCATCATATACGTCCTGTGCTGTATGAAAAATTAGTTCGTTACATATTCGCGTGTTATTTTTATTTTTCAGTGTTGTGCCGCCAGAGAAGGGGTCACTGCTGCTCAATAAATATACATATGCTGATATACGTGCCTACTTGGTGATTCAGGACTTCTGTATAGTCCCGTCAACTGGCTCATGCATAGCTCTCGAGTGATTAGTTCTTGAGAGCGGAAGCAGTTGAAGGTCCTTTCCTGGATTTCGGGTTCGCGGTTCAGTAACTGTAGAAAACAAAAAAATGTCTCTGAAGATAATGGAACCCGCTTTATATCTTTCTGGTTTGGGTTTTTGGTTTGGGGTTTAATGTCCCAAAGCGACTCAGGCTATCAGAGACGCCGTAGTGGAAGATTCCGGAAATTTGTGTTACTATTTAGGGCGGCTGTTTTCCAATGCGGTTTCAAAGCATTTCTACTGGTGTAAAAAAAATATTGTCATAAGAACAAAGTGACGACTTTGTTATAATTAGAAATATATATTTGATGGACTCAGAGGCTACAAAGATAACTAGCTGACGGGCGAAAAAAATCGTCGTACGTTTAAAGTTTGGTCGAAACAGGCTGTATCTGTAACCACTCATGTTTTCATTTCTGAGTCATCTCAAATGCCTCGGCTGGTTCGTGAGCACTCACTAAAATACTAATAAATGTTGAAGTTCATGTAAAAATTTTCGTCTTCCACTGCAGGCCGTGGATTCGGTTGCCCCTTCAACCAATATCAATGCCACAGCCATTGCAAGAGCATCGGCCGCCGCGGAGGATATTGTGGTGGATCCTTCAAGTTGACCTGCACTTGCTACAACTAGAAAGCAAAGAACGATGCGTTTCTAATTCACTCTTTCATTGTGACCACAGCTATTCGGATACATACCAAGTGACTGTCACAGTATAAGGATGCCCTTTACCCAATAGCGTTCACCCTGAGGCATTTTTCTCTACTGACAGCCCGGAAGAAAGATATGAAAATGCTACAGTTCGTGAAGGTAACTACAATGCTCCTCAATGAAATAAAAGATGGCAAATTTTTTTAATTCGCAGTCTTGAGTGTGCATGCCTTTTCCCAACGTCATCACTGCCTGCGCCATCATACACCGAGTATGCTTATGAAATCCTCTTGCGATGGTAAAGTCATAATATCGACAGTAATCTAAACTGAGGATGAAAGACCTGTGATATTATTTTACATATTAATACTCCGGGTTAAGTGGAGAAATATGGGAGAGGCCTTCGCCCTGCAGTGGGTATAGTCAGGCTGCTGATGATGATGATGACAGAATATATAATTGCAATTGAAGCCAACGCTGCACGGGAACATTGCTAGCAGCACTGCATTAGCTGGCACCCTTGAAGTGTGGTCTAGCTTTGGCAAATGAGTGTAGGCGAAGGAACGTTCGTGACAAATGCATTCCTTCCAGCTCTTAGAATCTTATCTAGGGCAACTAGAATGAGGCAATGCTAAATCGACAAATGGAGTTGGAAATTGGAGCTGGGAGCAGTTCCCCAACTGGGAACTGGAGCTGGTTTCACGCCTTGCTCATTATTGCGCATGGTTCACGCATCGGCCGATGCTGCCAGGTATATCAGCTAATGCGAATTTTTCACTAAGGCCCAATTTCGACAATATCGTGTTGTACGCTTTGTTCAGGTGTAGTCTTGTTTGATGGCGGAACAAGTAAGGAAACAATGATGGATCCCCCTGCCTCCCGTTAAACAAAAAAGAATATAACAAATCATTTAAAAAAACGCGAAGAAAATAACATACGGAGGCGAAAACCATTCGAACCCACGGCTACGCGTGTCAAGCTTCCCTGGCTATTGCATTATGCAATTAGGCCATCATTGGTTCTTTGTCGAGCATGGTATTTATTACAGTGAAGCAATGTTCTATATGCATGAAATTGTGTGCAAACTATTATGGCACTAATATCAAGTTAACCCGATGGAGAATACGTCACGACTAAGCAAATCCTCTATAAAATCGATAGTACAGAACACATCACTACGAGGGAGTGATACTCTGGTTAGAACTGAGTCTGTGCATACGCTTCCTTAGAGAAACAATCATCCTTATTATGTTGTCTTTTATAGGAAGCACAGATTCGCAATGGTGGCCCTTCATGCTTGTTCTTCAGAAGCTATGGAGGCCACTTAAAAAGAACATGCCTAACGGCTGATTAAAACATGACAGTTTGGCTAGACATCGTATCAAATGCGGTGTCAAATTCAAGCTATATTTTAGCACCCAAAGATAGTTTATGAGCACTGCATTATTGCAGTAAGTGAAGCAATACTCAGTTGTTTCCGCGACGCTGCAACAGCGGGAATTTACTCTAGACATAAAAATTCCTTTGCTTGTATCCAACAACATTTTACCACGCAATATCTCGGAGTGCAATTTATAGAAAAAAAAAGCATTTTTACAAGGCGATAGAAGCATCTTATCTTTACTAAGAGGTACGCCATGCTGCGTTAAACCAAATTACACAGGACAGTACATCAGCGGAGAGAAAATAATACAAATGAACTTCTTGTACACTCGTTTCCGCGACATTGAAACATGAATGCTTGTATTATAGAGTACGAAGGTGTATGAAAAAGCATGAATTGTGAAACTATCTGCTGGCAATACTAACGGACTAGGTCAACACCGTCAGCGCTTAGAGGCCGGAAAAGGTTATCAGCCCAGCGGGGTCAAAAGACGAATTCCACCCAAAATTGGCGAAACCTGTGTGAATGCTCTGGATATATAGCCTTGTGCAGTGAATAATTCAGAGTATATATTTCATTTTAGTGGCACTTAATTCGCAGGTGGCAGCCTTTAGAAAAGTAGAAAGACTGCGGGGGATAAAAGCCTGAAGTAGCGCTGAAATGTTTGCACGCTGTCTTTCCACCAATTTGCGCTATGCTTATATTCACTCAAAGGGACTCCAAGGCTGGACTACAAGTCAATTTCACAACACACTCAGCAGGTGTCGATCGCCACATACTAAAGCAGCGATCACAGCTCCAAAACCGATTAATCCGAGCCCCTGATACCGAACCAAAGTTTTCCGTTAAATGAATAACTTCATCGATGCTTGGCTTGTCAGCGTAGAATAACGCGAGGTCATCAGCATGAGCTAACACCCTCAGTTCTTTACCCATAATTCGAAAAGCAGTGATTGCTCTGTTCTTTAAATACTTATGCATAGTGATTCCATGCAGACAGCAAAAAGAAGTATGGACGATGGGCAATCTTGTTTCACAGCGACTGAACGGGGACTGGTTGTGCGGGATAGCCATTTGCAATCAAGCGTGTGGAACAGTTTTTGCGACAAGGACATGTCCCAGTTGAAAGACTTGAAGCAAAATTGACAAGGGTAAAAATAGAAAAAAAATAGAACGAATAGTATTCAAATTCCTTCGCAAGGTCAATTGCAGCATTGCTAATTGCTACTCAGCGTCACGGTGGTGCTTCAAACTGTGCAGGTCCCATGTAGATTGGACTGCATTGACCGGTCCCTCAGGCCACATACTTGAGGAGTTCCACTTAAAGCAGACATTTAAAGCTGCAGACGATTTGAGAGCAGTTTAGCGAATATATATATATATATATATATATATATATATATATATATATATATATATATATATATATATATATATATATATATATATATATATATATATACGCAATTCATAGGGAAATGAGGGGCCCGTTATTATGGAGTTTTAAAGGTGTTGAAGGTGTACGTGTCCAAGGCAAACGTATTTGGCAAGAATTAGTCTTATGTTGATTATCACAATAAAGTATATTAAATGCAAAGCGGAAGGAAAAACAACGCGCGTTGGTTTTCCGGCCGCTTTGCATTTAATATTCTTGATCCCGATAATCACCATAAGTCTAATTTTTGTTAAATACCAACAACAAAACAGGGAAAAAAAATCCCCAACGTTTGCCTTGGACTCGTACACTGTCAGCTCCTTTAAAAAATATATGTATGTTTATATATATATATATATATATATATATATATATATATATATATATATATATATATATATATATATATATATATATATATATATATATATATCGAACATAAATACCCAATTTAGTTGCTAACGCTAAATAATTTTATACGTTGTTTATTTTTAGCTTCAAATAAATTACGCGAGATATAAAAGCTTTAACATAAACATTCGCTACCATTATCTTTGAAACGCATCCCGATAGAAGTAGCTCGGCCGCACAAAAAGTATTATGAAGGAACCGGCCACTTGTCACAGCTCTGGTTTTGCGACGAACGGGGCACTTAATTCGCTGCAATTATAATCTTACCGCGCGCGACCATGTTCTACTGCAACAAATTATCCATACTCTGGCATGAAGCAGTGGTGTTATAGCGTGGTGGTACTCATGCATACTGTTCCTTTGCGCCTACTCAAATCGTATATATATATTTTTTTAATTTAGCGGGCATAGAAATAACGTACAGCGTTTGTTTTGGAAATAAATAACTTGAAATAAGTGGCAATTTATCAATGTGCTTTTAGAGGTCTCAGAATATTTGCACCTAAGTTAAATATGGAAAACGCTCACCAATTTAGCTTTGCTATAGCAAGTGAAGTATGCTTCGAGAATATGATGCATGTGTTGCAGACCACTGTTTACCTCGCACTAGTCGAATTACTGGTGCGCACATTGCATTTCTTTAATGTTTGATGTATATCAGCTGACACACAATGTATATTACATTCATTACTATTCGCAAAAAACAAAAACAAAAGTAGCTGTAAGCACTACAATCAATGGTGGCTTGCCACACTACTTACTTTTATCCTGCATGAACAAACTAGAACTCAAAACAATGCAACGCAAACAGATGTGCAATGCTATTCTCTGCCGAATAATGCACATTTGTAGCCACTAACAATATTGTTTTGAAGCCTTTTCCTCTACGTTCATGCGAATAGCAAACATACACGCAAAACAAAACGGAAAAAGATGCATACTTGAAATGAGTATCAGCAAAAGGCTAAGATTCGAACATTTAGCTAGGTCTGACGAGCAGCTTTCAGATATCAATCGCCATTTATTTATAACAATAACACAAAACAGAATAAGAAAAACTTTGACTTATAATTTATTGCACGCTTAATCATGTTCATTCGGTCGATTACGCGTGTTCTATTATGTTCTATTACGCATTCTATTGCGCTATGTTCTGATCTAATGAGAAGGCTGACAAAAATATTGCTATGTTCAGGTAGACCATAAATTTCACCTGTTTATAAAGTTTGGAGCATTTAACCATGGCTCTCTTTGCCCTTCAGGATGATGGGCCCTGAATTCAACTGCAGCGGAGTTCCGTCGTCCTGAATTCATTTCAACATAGAAATTATTTATAAAAGGGCACAAGAAAACTGCCTTGTCGGTGGGTCATATAAGTTGAACTCCCGAGTTTCGGGAATCCGAACAGCTGTATACTTTCAATAAAGAAGTGCCTAAGAGGATATTTGAAAAATAGATGCCTACGCCTCCTTCCAGTAAATCACGTTTTTAGGCTTGATGGAGTAGTCCGTTATGAAAAATGACCCTGCTAAAAAGAACACGCATGCTAGAAACTGGTAAGAAGACATGGTCCGAGCCACTCCTTCACTGTCTCCCATGCACACCTTCCTTCGCTTGGTGTTTTCTTAAAAATGCGAATCCAGGCCCGGATCAATTAAACTAGTCTGAGTACTGGCGCGCCTGAGCAATCGCAACAGTGAAGCTAGGTGTCCACTCAGCTTGAGCGGCCCTGAACCGCGGAGGGCAAGTTATGTATTCAGGCTGCTTCCTTGACTACCTGTTAACATACAACAAAATCACCCTCCAATTCAGGGAGGACCCTACGGTAGTCCTCGCAACACAAATTCCTCACTGAGCTAGAACATGTTTCCTGGAGGCAGCTCCAAGTCCGCTCGTCGTGTCAGTCTTCCTTGCACTCCTTCATGCGGGCCAGTGCACACTTCGGAGTGCACCCAATGCGGCACCCTTTAGCCGATTTCCATTAGATCCGGAACATCTGGGCCGAATTCCAACCCCAATCTCTTTGGTAACTCAGCACTACTTATACATGTAGGATTCACCAAAGAGCCAGTGGGTCTTGCAAGGAAGATAGCACTTTTTTCTTGATAAAGCACTCATAGCGAGCAGTTTTTTTTATTCCCTTTGGCCCAAGCCAAGAGCTAGCGTCAAAATACAGCTCCACTGTGGGCATAGTGCAGCCATCCTCTCCGCCTGCATGATGGAAGAAAAAAATGCAGAGCCGAAAAACAATCAGATAACAGTCTGCGCCAGTCCAGCAAAATGCCCAGTTTTACACAAACAAATCCAAGACAGTGCCTAAAAATATCTCCATATCAAGAATGTACTTTTCTCAAACTCCGTTGGCGCGATACAGTTGCAAACATAGGTTCTCGGAGGCAGTCTGCAAGCTACATTCATACACACAAGAAGGGCAAATGGGCGCACTGTGCTATGACCGGACTTTATTTCTAACTCAAACGAAAAGGTTAACCTCCCTGCTTTTCTATTTTATTTTCTCTCTCTCTCTCTCTCTCTCAAACGGCCGAAACGGGGCTACAATCCGTCCTTTGACTCAAACATGCCCTTATTAGAAATGCTTAAAAAGCACAGTTGTTATACATATTTCACACAAGAACTGCACTAACTGCATATAACCTGAGCGGTAGATTATGGTGCCTTATAGGGCTCAGCGATGAAAATCAAAAGTGGTTTACTGCACATAGCATCAGACACAGTGATGTGATAACGTCAAAAAACTAATTATTCTACTCCATAAAGGCTCATTTCATGCTGGAGATGTCGAAACAGGTGTAATTTTAGGCTCAGTGATAAGGTGGACGCGCGACTATGCGCTGCTTTGCTGTACATCCAGTTTGAATTTGGCTCCCTTTATACTCAAGAATGGAATCGAAACTATGGTGTCGGCGAGCGTTGCAAGCTATTTTCTCTAAAGAAAAAAGAACTGAAAGAAATCACTAAATGAAAATTAGTAAGAATAATGCCGTGGGCGACACTTTCCATTTTGCTTCACTTTATCGCAGTGTGAAGTGCTGCAGTTAAACGTGCGAGTACTCAGGACTAAATAGAAAAGAAAGAAACTGTGAACAGGTATTACAGAACATCCGGCACTCAAGAGAAACAACTGTTATGTCAGCCACACTACTCATTTTACTAGGCGTACACGGAGTGCATCCGCCATCAAAACGCGTGACGAACCCGGCACCATCGCTGACCATAGACGCTCGCTTCACCAACTAAGCTAACAAACTTTCTTTAACTTCTGTGTTTTTCTACAAGCTGTAAGCTTTCCTCTGCAGCCGTATATAGGGATGCGCGAGGGGGAATCCGCGCGAGTGGAGTAATTGATGGCTTATTAAAGCGAAATCTTTACTAGCCCCATTACACGAAAATCCGGACGCCGGCGTGGGAACTCGATGGTACTCCAAAACGACTTCAGTTGTCCTTAAAAACAAGTTTATCAAATCAAATCTTAAGAAGATTTGGGCGCTTAATGTAAGAGCACTGACGCGAAATTATGAGTAAGCGTCACAGAAATGGTAAATGTTCTGGCAACTGCTCCTCTGTAAATATAGAGGAGCCGTTGGTTCTGGCTTCACTGATGGTTTTGTACAAAATTCATTGCCTTCATCGACGCAACGACAACGTGATGCACAACATCTTCACTCCACCCAGCGCAAACTCTCAGCGATATCATGAAGACCCAACCTTATCAAGGGCCGAGCCCCATTTTCGCTTTTATCGGATGGTTCCATCATTCAACGTTCGCTCGCTTTTTAGCTGCTGAAAACTTTTTGTTTGTTTTTGCACAAGCAAAGCTTTAGGTACGAACACGTATGCAATATAATAATTGATAAATCGATCACTCACGCTATGAGGGCTGCCAAGATAAACACTAAATGACTTTTGGGAGCTTACGACTGCCACTTACTGGAGCACAGATAAACACCGATGATCTATATATATGAAATGATAATCACCGAAAAAAAGAAAGGTTTTGAAATAAACAAAAATGCATACACATAAAAAATACAAACCGAGCAGCCAAACCCTTACTTAAAAGCAAGGCCAGAACTGTTTTCTCCACTTTCGACGTCTGTGGGGCTTTGTCGTGTGGCCAGAATTGCTTTCAAACTATTTTACTTAAGCAACGTGTTAGGCTGTACGCTGCGGCTTCAAAACTTAAACACTTTTAAATGTGCTTCTTTACTCTTCTTGCGACTGAGTCATTAATGGGACAAGTATCAGAGGTGGGCATTTGACCTCAAAAACCTCGACCTCACCTCAAACTCAAAAAATATTTGGCGACCTCACTCAACCTCAACCTCATCAATTGAGGTTGAGGTCCCCCAGGCGACCTCACCTCACTTTTCAGGTGACCATTGGCGACCTCACTCAACCTCACCTCAAACTCAAAATGTGAGGTTGAGGTCGGGCGCTCGACCTCAAAAATAAAAATTAAAAAAATCATTAAATTAAACCGTAACACAAAGCAAATATACATTTCTCAGTAATCCTGGAATATATAGGCAAGCCAGAATTTTGTCGTATGAAGGCTGTATTTTACTCTTAATTTTATACAACAATATCCCGGATTAAAGCAGAAAAACTCCGGAGACTACATGTCCATGCTCTGCACAAAAGTGGCAATCCTTTCCCCCTCCTCGCCTACCCTTTTGTGGTCGCGGTTTCATTCTAAGGCCTACATGGGTACCACGTTACTACGCATAGGCCCATAATGCAATACAGTTTATCCCATCCGACCCACGTGAATAAGATTCGTATTAGAAATAAAACAAGCCAGTTCTTACTATATACTGGAAAGACAAATGCTGTTGACCCTAGTGACGATGACAACAATGGCGATATGCTCTTTTTCTTAATTCGAAAAAAAAAAATTCATGATTGCCAAGCTTTTTTTTTTAATACACTGTGCATTGTCTTGCGACCGAATACATTAAATTAAGAAAAAATAGGAATGCAGTCGTGTCTTGTTAGTATGGACGCTTTGGTTTCCGACCAAAACTGTCCATAAAGCGAGTCATCCATAATGACGAGTTATGAATAAAAACGAAAGTATATAATTGAGAAAAAAATATAATTAATGGCTGCTTTTTAAAATAAATTTGTAATTAAAAACAGCCGAGCTGTCGATGCTACCCCCTTCTCCATGAATTCGTCGACCCGAAGCGTCATGTCTGTTCTTAAACCTTGTCAGCCATCCTCTTGAGTAGCTGAAGTCAGCAATGCCTTGACAGAGCATAGAATAATATTTCTCACTAAACATCACCCTGTTTTACTGAACAAAAATCCATAATGTTGCCGAGGCAGCGAGCCTTCTTTTGAAGCATTTCGTCGCTCACGACAGCACCATTCGCTCACACATTCCCGGGATGACTCCATTTCTTCGAACTGTGCTTGGCGCTGTCGGACTGTGGCTGACGCTGCGATGCCGATGTTGAGTCATTTGTCGGAGTCCTGTAGTATATATGCTACCGTGGACCTGGCAAGGCTGAGGCCTAGTTGAACTTGGGTCCAGTCCTTCACGGCTTGGATTGACTGAGATGGCTTTTGCCGCTTGTATGCACAGATTTCCCGCTTCGCGCCCAAGTTCAGCTCCGTTCTTTTGCGTTTAACTCCCGCCATGCCGAAAGTCAGACTAAAGTTGAGGATTACAGGCTCCTGATTCTTTGCACTCTTTTTGCCTAGTTAACCTCCCTGCCTTGCCGTTCTTCTGATTCTCGCATTTTTTCCTTGTACTGTTTCTGTAAGGAAGTGAGGGAGTCAAGTTTGAACGCTACTATGCAGAGGGCTATTGAACAGCCCTCTCCTGTGCCGTTTGTATGTGTCCCTATGAAACAAACACTGCAAGCTGAAGTACAGTTCAGAACGACGGCTAGCCTATTACGAAAAGCTCAGACCTTGTCAAGGCCGCATAGTTGACTCAAGGCGAAGCCGACATGCGGACCTCCCTGGGTGCAAAATGGGGCAGTTCGGCAGCCCAACAGTGACGAAAACCAGAAGCATGAGAAGGAAGGGTGTCCAAGACGGGACGCCCGGTCCTAGTTGCGTGCTTGTCGCTTTCTTTTGTCGCTCTACTTCGTGAGTGCGTCTTAACCCTGGCCGAAAAGCGTTAACGGCTTCATGGAACACACTTTGTGTTCTGGGATAGAAAACTTCAGTTCCCACCCCCACTTTTGGCGCTTGTCTTTCTACCCATTATTTCTTTCTTACGCTTTTACCGGCCTCTCTGCTCACGTTTAGCAGAATTCATTGCGACGACATGTCCTGTTTTCCCGACTGCGGCCTCTCTTTGCGGCGCTGCCGCTGCACCCAGAAATCTCCCGGTTCCCTCCTTTCGGGGGTCTTTCTTAGCTGACCGTCGGTTTGCTCTGTACGTTCCTTTTTACTGTTGCGCCCCCCCCCCCCCTTCCCCTTCCTAAAACGACGACACACCCGCTTTGGTTCTTTCCAACTCCACAGGACTCGTTCAGGCATCCGGCCATATCGGCTGTCGCATAGGTTCCCGGCCCGCGCACCCTCTTTTAACTTGCGTTCGGACTCCCGTGCTTTTTTTCAAACGATGTCCATATTAACGAGACAAAAATGCATGGGCCGAGTGGGCTGTGTGCATTCTTCCCCTGTCCATTGTTCAGACAGCGAGTTTCCATATTAACGAGGCATAAATACATTGAAAAAGTTTCGCCCCCAGAAAAACTACCCATAATTCGGGTCGTCCATATTAACGGATGTCATATTAGCGGGGCATGAATTTTCCATAACAGTCACTCATGAAACGGCTTGTCGTGAAGACTAAATCCCCAACAAAACAAACAAAAGAGGAAAAGACAACAGCACACCAAATAATCATAAAACTCGTTGGCCGAGTAAACCTTCAGAAATTATCAAAGAGGAATGCTGTTTATGCTATGAGGTCTTGTTTAGAATTCTGTGATCCTGTGGCGTATTGCAAGAATTGGCGAAATTGCTTCTTCGAACACCACGCTTACATTAAAATTACAAGGGTCGGAACTTCTAGGAAAGAGGGTTAAACGTGAACCACTTTGCTGTCGCGAACATCGGCTCGCCCGTCAAATTTCGCCGGAGCAAAATGTCCAACTCCCACCCGCCTAAAAGAAAAAAAAAAAAGAAGAAAAAAAAACGATATAAATACTTGTACGTCCGAAATGAATACTGGATATCATTTCGCCAACAAGTCTGGGACGAGGTTCTTTGTGGTATTCACTTGTTTTCCTTTAAAGACTGAACTAATAAATTGCACGGTGGTGTCTCCAAAGCTGCTTCGCCTCATGCACCGTAGGTGCATCCAGAGAAATTGTTTCCCCGTTAGTGTCGTACAGTTACAGCACATAAACGTAAAATAAAGACAAGAACAACAGAAAGGAGGCGAGCAAGCAGCCCGGAGGGACCGCGCTTCCTGCTGTGCACGCGCTTCTGCCTTCGCCGTCCGTCTCTAGGCATCTGGTTTTGCTCATGCTGTGTATGCCGAACTGTCACCAATACACACCAAAGACAGTGGCGTATGTGTGTGTCAGCTCCGCTTTCAGAGACTACATCCCGCTTTCCAATACTTGCAAAATAAAAAAGAGAAAAACTAAATGACCATGCCGGTAACGGAGGGTTTATTTATTTATTTATTTAAAATACCCTCAGGGTACAGATGTACGTTACAGAGGGGAGAGGTGCATACAGGATATATATATATATATATATATATATATATATATATATATATATATATATATATATATATATATATATATATATATATAGTATATACATATCAAACAGGAGATTAACACAATAAGCGTACAAATCTCTGAAAAACAAAGCACATAAAAAAGAACAACGAGTTATATGAGTTGTGCTATGGGCCTCTGAAAAGATGCCAAAGAAAGAGCCAAATGCAAGGGAAGAATTCTGTTCTCTGTTCGGCAGTGCTAGAACTTAAATAACATAGAAGAAAATATATATAAAGAAATATCATGTTGACGAAAGTAATAACAAATGTCGCACATTAAAAACACAAGAGAACTGCGCTTCCCAGAGCGTATAGAAGGCTTGAGACATCGACTTAGCACTGCATTCCTCAATGCTAGCATGTAATTGGTTTCATTCACATATATTTGAATAGATTTAAAAAAAAAAAAAAAAAACGAATGTCTGAAATTAATATTCCGACATCTGACCACAAAAATTTTCATCCGATTGATTTTTCCGTCTTTAGCAGACTGCAGCATAAAAGAGACACGCTCAGTTTGCCACGCCAATTCATCCGTCTAGACACCAATATGTCGAGCCGGAAACCATCTCAATACTTTTTATCTCATAAAAACATGTAGCAGAACGCTTTTCTCTTTTTTTTTTTTTCTGCGCCGAAATAAGAGATTTCAAGAGAGACCTGATATTATGAAGGTAAGAATCCCTTACTCTCCTCCTTCCTCTTGCATCGCTTAGTTTCACTAGAATTTGAGAAACAAAGGCCTTAGCGGTGCAAAAACTTTTTTTTTTTCATTGGGGCTTAAATGCATACAAGCCCCATAAACTTTTTTTTCTCATCTATCTAGGCAAATGGTCAACATGCGCAGGCTTCTTTCCTGTATACCAGCTGCGTCTTATAAGCTGTGCCGTCCATTTCATCATCTTGCATATTTTATCGCTATATTGGTTATATAAGGAACGCTAGCACCTTCATCCCATTGCAGTTATTCGGGGCCACCTATGAATCTGTCAGAAGGAACAAGCAGCACAAGACCAAAGAGAGGTTCTTCTTGAGATTATAAGAATATAAATTTACAGGACCGGAATATAGAACGATGGCGTACAATTCGAAAGGGAGGACCTCGATAAAATACTCAGACGGTATTGTGCTGGTTTTCCGGGTTTGTTGATGTTTTCCTTTTTTTTTTATCTGTTAGTATCACATTCTCTAACAATTTCGCTGCACCATTTCCTGTTAAGTTTCCGTGTAATGTACAGCGGGATCGAATGTAAGGAAGCAGCCGTGACGTTAGCGCCTGGAAACGGGCATGCACTCGACAAGCAGTCCTGCTCCGCAAAGACAATTTGCTTCGCTTTTTAGTTTTCTTGTTTGTTTGCGGCATCCGACAAAAGCACCGCGGGTCACCGTGAGTTATGTGCTTTGCGCGCTCCTGGGTGTTTGAGCCGGCGGCAAGCATCGGCACAAACAAGTAAGAGGAAACGGGGGTGGCGGGCGGGGGGCACGAAAAGTTCGTGAAGTAAAAAAAAAATCTGCTTCCAAGAAGACCAGAGGGAAGCGTCCTCGGGCCGCAGCATCCGGTTGTCCGAACGGGGGGTAACCGAACACCAAGAGTCGGCGGGTCCACCGCGGCAGTACGCTCGAACTCCGCGAAAAAAGGGGCGCTCTTCGAAGTAAGCCGCGGCAACAGCAAAAAGCCTGGACCTCACAATTTCGACCTCACACAACGACGACCTCACTCAACCTCAAACTCACGCGTGAGGTTGAGGTCCAATTTCATGACCTCACTCAAAAAATTTCGAGCTGTCGCCAACCTCACCTCAACCTCACCTCATTCCGTGAGGTTGAGGTTATTTTGAGGTTGAGGTCGACCTCATGAGGTCGAAACCTCATGAGGTTGCCCACCTCTGACAAGTATAAGCTTCGGCTTTTTTTGAGAATAATCAGTGATTACCTGCCGATAGGAAGAAAGTTTACACCAGAAATTTAGGTGTCTGACTTCTATATACTTGGTGTTTGAGCGACGACTGGTTAATTTTTAAAAAAAATTTTTTGATGTATAACGGTCGCTTTTGTAGCGAAGTAATACAAGCATTGCCACACATCAGAAAAAGAGTTAACCAAGTTAACAGTTTGCTAACAAACGTTTTATAGAAAACTTCTTAATTATTACAGTTAAGCACCTGGTCACATTTAGGGATTTGTAGCTGGTCGCTTGTATAGCAGCTATAGCAGTGCTCCAAGTTTTAACTGCGCGATTACCCTCTTCATTGTGGCTCAGTACATTGTGCAGCGACCTCTATTCATCATCAGTGCCTGAGAAGCAGCGCTCTGTAGTCAACGCGTTGTGAACCCTACCAATGTCCATTTACTCTTTCTTAATTCAGCTAACGAATAACCAGCCTGTACTCGTTCTTTAACCTGCGCTGTTGTATTCATGTCTCTTAGTATTACGCTTACAATTTTTCTTCCCACAGCTCCCGGTGTTCGCAGTTTACTTTCAAGATTTTTAGTTACCATCCATGGTTGTGCCTTGACAATGACTGGCAAGACGTAATTAATAGCCACTTTCTTCTAGAGGTGCACAGTTGAAAATAATTTTCCTTTCACTTCATTATGGCCGGTCAGCCTTTATTAAAGTTGGACGTGAAAATTGTGATCCATCGACGCGCAGTTGCTCATGGGAAGAAATTAAACCTCACCGAGGCTAAGGGTCACAGGCGCCCAACCAGCCCACCTGAAAGGACTCAACAGCGCAGATTTCCAATATGAAAATAGCAATCAAGAAAAACATTGGTCTATTTTTACATCAAGTGCCTAGTTGCGAGTATACACTATCGTTTTCACAGTATTCAAATAAAAAGGAGGATCTAGCATGGCCACCTTTCTATACAACTACCCCTGGCCAATTGTTTTGTATTGTATATATTCCTAAATTCGATGGCAAAAACGTCGCTGCTTTCTGTGATGAAAAAGGGCGGAAACACGCAGCCGATTTCAGCATCCTACACGGGATCAGGCGCATCAGCCTATCTCCGACCCCTCGCCTCCTACAACCCTAATTGACAGCCAAATACGCAGCTCATATGTAACCAGCACTCTTGAAGGTTACTATCTCTCACACAAACTGGTTTTCATACAACCAGTACTCAAAATTCATCCAGTAATCATGCGACCACACAAATAATGAGGAAGCACAGAAGAGGGAAGGGTTTAAAATAAAAAAAAAATAATATCCACTTTATGCTGAAATACAGCTAGGCGCCAAACACAGAACTAAGTTGAAAAGCGTGCTTAGATCAGCAACGCCTATGACTTCTATTAGCTTGTTGCATCTTCAAAACTACAACATTAAGTAAGGAAATCATTGTTATTTGAGCTATAAGCTAAAGAAACATCAATGAACTTCAAAGAACTTCCTGAATGTCTTTATTATACTGATTTATGTCAACATCGTCAGGTCGACGAATTAAAATATCGTCAGAAAGAGAAGTGCAAGAAAACATCGCGAAAAGTGTAGCGTCCAAAGAGCTAGAAGTATGGTGTCCTTGTAGGCCTCTGTTATAGGCACACATTGCCACCCCGTCCGTATGTCCCATTATTGGCTCAAGATAGTGGTCCGTAAAAAAGCAAACTATAGAGCCACGAATGTCATCCTTGCTGTAAGCACAGAACACTGGACCGGTTTTTCTCATGCGAGGATTATATGCTTTCTCAATACCTAGTTTTGTTGAAATGTGTACCCAAAAATTGTTTTCATCATATGGTGCGTCGTTATCTGCCATAAATAAAAATCACACACAACTGTGCAAAGCTGCCTTTAAACAAGCAACATTTTTGCAACAAACACTGGCTCATAATTTCACGAAGTAGGTTCTTTAAATTCGTATATTGGCCAAGTACTATACATATTTAACTGTGCTGGTAGTTTCTTCGGCGACGGCCGAACGTGGCTGCTTGACTGCGTTGCAACGATAGCATCGCAAGTACACAGATAGACAGAATACCCAGAAAACATGTCTGGCCGCCCTTTCAGCAGCCTGTTATGTCAGCTTTCTCTTATTTATGGGCACTCACCCGCATTATCCCATTTCTATTCAATGCATTCGCAGTTGAAATGACGCATTGCTAATCTTTCATTTAGCGATTTAAGGGGATGCAACGGTGTTGTGTTCCGGGACTGGTGGCCTTCTCCTGCAAGTGTTAGTGCCACGAGCGCCCCGGCCTGCCCGCTGTGGTCCGGGGTGCCCGCCTCGTCGAGGCAATGGTGTTTTCGTTACCAGAAGGTGAACCTTGTTATGAGAATTTGACGGGTTTGTGAGGGTCGCGAAGCGCGAATGACGCCTACCCCTCTCCCGGCTACGAAACTTGGAGTTCGACAATACCAGTTGTTGGGCGAGTTGGTGTGCACGGTGACCCATAACAACAGCGCGACAGCGCTCTGTGTTGTCGTCCTTTCTTCCACGTCCCGTCTGTCGCGCTGCTTTTATGGAACTTGGAGTGGTCCCAGTTCGGTCACCAATGCCGCTCTTTTCCTGTAACCTGCGGCTGGGTCACGTGACCACTGTATTCGAAATGATACCGGCAACAGACAACAGAAGTCTTCTTTTGGCAGTAGAAGAGAACAGCTGCTCAGGGAGCCATCCACATTATAAGGGTATGGGACCCCTTTAATTCCTTTTGGGTGGCTAATCTAATAAAAGACCCGTTTTAACTGTTTCTTCTCATTGAGTCGTTTTATTTCGTTAGTCCGCAGCCCTTACTTTGCAACAATGGGTACTGTTGGCTGCAGCTTTATGCATCAATAGCTACTGCATATTTTCTCATTGAATTTTTTTATGTTAATTACTCATCCTTCTGGACTTGAAACCCACGAAAAATGTTTACTGTGGCTTTGAGTCTTCTTTCGTCTCAAACGTAAAACGTTAGGGGGTTATAACGGTAAATGTACCTTTTCTCAGTAACAAAAATTAGTGTGCACATTAAACTTTGTATGCGAACTTTACACTTTATAAACTGAACCTACGAACACTTGGTCTCTTCCCAACATGCGGGAAAAACATATTGCTCTCTTGTTGTCAACCGTACTGAGGAACTTCAGATGCATTAATTTATTCAGACTGCTGGCAACAGACGGCAAAAATATATGGGTAAATTTTAGCCTACATGGATGAGCAGATTATAAGAAAAGTACAGTAAGGTTGAAAATGTTTTTAACGTCATTTTGAGAAATTTGCAATTTTATTTTTGCACTTTTAAAGCAATGCTTCAATAGGCAACTGGAGAATGAAAGGATGCTCTCTATCAAGACAGTTCTGAGACATTTCGATACATCTGGCGTTATGTCTAAATGTCTATAAAACAGCATTAAATGCTTCCCTCTCATAACTTTAGTGAGTCACAGCTTCTTAAGCGGCAATTTTTACGGTGGCGGACTCAACAAATGATTTAAGGCAGGAACCGAGCTTAAGTTTTGTCAATGATGCCTTAGTGTTTTGCGTCTTGTCGGGCAAACACTTGCTCAAAGGCCGGACAACCCCAAACCCTTAAATACATGGTCTGTTACATTTAGAACAGCAGTTCGCAGGCTCTTTTCATGGGAATATACCTCAAGGTTACCCTTACTGGAGCTGCGGTTGTACCCACGCGTTAATGACACTTCCTTTTGGACAGTTCTTGATTTTGCTTCTCGCGCGTATCCTTCATATATTGTTTACCGAATAACTTCGCCTCCCACTTCTTTGTGACCCAGTTTTTGCCAAGGCTGTTGCAACCTTGAGTAAAAAGTGCATTTGCACTCCTCTCTACTTTGCTGGTTGAGCATCTGTGTGAGTCGGATTCGAGCTCAAAAGGCTCCGGGTAAAAAATGACTACAGAAAGTGACAGCCAGAGTGCGTATCGGCCCTGGCGACAGCACTCTGAGGTCCTTACCAGGCTGACGGGCGGGCAGGCTGTGTTCGAATACAGGGAGACACGTGACGCCACAGCTTCCGAGGAGCAACTGATCAAAAGTAGACAGCCTAAAATGTAATGCAGTATTCCTTTAACAATTCAGCATTGATCGAATATTTAGGTGGATCTCCCAAGTTGGTGTAGATTTCTAATAAGAGAGTAATTACTGATTGACATCCACCCAAGCGTAGCCATACGGCTTCAAAGGAAAGCTACACAGCTTTCTCAGAAATTTCGTAGTTAAAGAAAAATTCGTCCGGGTCCGGGTATTGAACCCGGGACCAATGACTTTCCGGGGCAATCGCTCTACCAACTGAGGTAACCAGGACGGTCGGCAGATCACATATGGTAGGGCGAGAGCGAATTGATCAAGCTTTCTTCTGTAGCCGTAAGTTGCGCTTGGCTGTATGTCAATGAGCAATTACTTTCTCATAACTTCAGCGTTGTGAATTTATTGAAGAGCACAAAAATGCATCAAAACAAAAAATACGATTGATGTGCTTTAAAGCGATTGCTGTTGAAGTCTTCATATAGGGCGACCTATGCATTCAAAGTACCAAGAAAAATTTTCGAGTATCGGAAAACTAATTAAGATCAAAATGGGCATGCTAATCAAATCAAATCAAATCATATTTATTTTCCAACAAGTGGATGGTCGCCTGGGCTAAAAGCTGTACAAACACCTTGACAGAGGCCCAGGAAACCGGAACACAACAGAGCAGGAGCAAACAGCAGATTCCAAAAGTTCGTTAACAATATGACCATGACATCCAAAAGTGTTATACTATGCATACGTCACTGCAGCACGATATGAGAACAAAACAAAAAAGTTGATCAATGATGAAAACAATGGAACAAGCTCAATGCAGAAAGTTCGTAAAGGTGAGTATGATATTTAAAGAACACATGCATGAATAGATTATATATGCACGAAGTAGGTTCTTAACCGCTTAAGACTAAACCCAACTGTGTTTTTGTTTGTTGAGAAAAACGGGAAGATTATGAGCCAAGGATTGTACTTTGTATTTTGTTCTAAAATGTGGTAGAGACCACGTGTCAGTGCATCTAGTGTTTACTATTGCAGTGCGGTGTTCAAGAGATGCAAGTTTTACCAAGAAATTACCCATACCTGTCGAACCGAAATATGCTAATTGTAACAAACTATATTATAAATATTGTCCACACGGATCATATTAAGTGATGTTGTTAAGGGTTGAAGATTTGATGTTGGTTCTAAGTTTGCGATGAGACGAATAATTTTTCTTTGCAACACAAGAAGCTTGTTCATATTTGTTTTAGTTCTTGTTGCCCATACTAGAGTACAGTAGTTAACATGAGAAAGGAACAGAGCATAGTAAATTTGTAGTTTAGCACTTATGGGGAGCAATGTGCGACAACGTGAAATTACACCAGTAACAGTCGAGAGCTTTCTAGAAATATGGTTTCTATGAGCGTCCCATCTAAGATGCGAAGAAAAGTATACACCTAGAACCTTATGCTCGTGAACTATCACTATGTGCTGGTCTTGAAAAATGAATTGATCTAGGGGAGGAACTACTTTATTATTAGCTCGAAATATAATGGCTTTGGATTTAATTGGGTTTACCGTGATTTTATTTGCTTTGGTTCAGGCTGAGAGTTTACTAAGGACATCATTAGATTTTAACACTAGTTGGCTGATATTATTCGCAGAAATAAGTAGGGTACTATCACCAGCATAGATCACAAATCGAACTGAGGTGTCAATGTTGACAATATCATTTATATAAGTGTTAAATAAAAGGGGGCCCAAAACACTTCCTTGTGGTACGCCACATACTATTGTAAGAAGGATGACCTTTCTTTATTGATGCATACGCACTGGTGCCTATTTTCCAGGTAAGATTGCAGTAGAGTCAAAGCTGTTCCACGAATTCCATAAGATGAAAGTTTATTAATGAGAATACTGTGATCGATGGAGTCAAACGCTTTGCTGAAATCGATAAATATTCCTGCTGTCAGTAAATTATTATCAATATTTGCCAAAATTATTTCCTTCAGGCTTAGCAAAGCAGCCTACGTAGAGCGACCCTTTCTAAAACCATACTGTGAGTCTGTTAAAATTCTTTTCTTGTCAAAAAAGTTTGCGATACGAGAAAAAAATTAGCTTTTCTAATCCCTTAGAAAATACTGGGAATATGGAAATTGGCCTGTAATTAGATACAAGATTATGATCCCCTCCTTTAAATAATACAGACACCCTTGCACATGTCATAGCAGTGGGAAATATACCAGACTCAAGTACCAGATTGAAAATATGAGCTAAAGGAGATGTTAAGAATTCTAATGCGTATTTAACGGGTTTAATTTGGATACCGTCGGCATCTAACGACCTACTGTTATTTAGGGCCATGAATGTTTTGTATATCTCGTTTTCATTAGTAGGATCAAGAAATATGCTTTCAACACTGTTATAAGCTAGGGAAACTGTATCTGATGAAGTACAAATTGGTAGTGCAGCGTTTACAAAGTAGTCGTTGAAGTGATTTGCCAAGTCACGATCTTTCGAAATTCGATCGTCTTTCGATCTTTCGATCGTCGAAATTCTGGAGCCCTCTACTACGGCGTCTCATAGGCTGAATCGTTTTGGGACGTTAAGCCCCATAAACTAAACTAATTTGCTTCAACTGTTTGTATTTTCGCTAGTTTCTGACTATCCTGTATGGAAGGTTGACCAACCCTTATTGCCATGTGTCCTTCTCTATGTAGCGTCATCTGTTGTCAGCGTGGATGGATGCCAGCATATAGGAAGTATTCAAGGGACATCACTGGCGCTATTATGCGTTGCAGTGTGCAGCTTCAGCAGTACAATCCGAAGCAGTTCACGATAAGGAGATTAGATATGCCTGCAGCCTTCGGCCGTGCTACCTGCAGCAGAAGATTGCGGCCAATGTGACATAGGTACATATTCTCTATACCAAATGCGATTTATGTATACAACGATGCATCTAATATTGCTACGTGCCGAGTAGTCAAAGGCTTCAGGCGCGCTCACAAATGTCGTTCGCACCCTGAACTCTAAGCAAGAAAGCAAATCTTGAACTCAGCGCTGTAGAGAGCGTACAATCACGCCCACGTGTCAGGAAGTGGTAACTGGCAGCAGACATGGCGCAATACAGATTGGCTGACAAGTCTCGGTCAGCCGCAAAGCCCCAGGATACGGCCAGATTTAGCCTAAGAGCGTAAATTCTCCGGCACTATGCAGCGTCTTTTTTGTTAGCTGTTTGTATCTTGGATCATGAACCAACTAGGTCGGAAACAAGTCGTTCTGAAGAACAGGAGTTCATTGGAGACGGGTCTCGAACCCGGGACGTTTTGATCGCGAGCCTGTAGCTCTAGCTCTAGGCGACGCACGCACATTCGTACGACTTGGTTAAAGCGGGGCTATATCTACTTATTAATTTAAACAGCGCTAACAAGAAGACAAAGGACAAGATAAAAGAAAGCCACATTACAAGCGCTGACTCACTACTATGCCTTTACTCCAAGGCCCAGATAAAAACAAACATGACGAAAACGAAACAATCACCTGAAACAACCCCTGGGCTCATCTGCTGCACAAAAAGCCACTCAAAAAAGACATCTCTTTGCTTGAAAGAGCAAGTGAAGTCTTGCTGACACACTTATTGTCTGTTGAAATAAAATATGATTCAAGTATTTCTCCAGTCATCTTTTCTTTGCGGCGATACAAAATCCTAACCTGGTCAAACATCGGAGTGCACTTCTCCTTCTTTATTGTTTCACATGAATAGCAATATGACACCAGAAATGTTTTGTCCTTGCCACTTTCCAAGTTGTTCCGGTGTTTCAGCAGTCTCTTGTTAATACAGCGTCCGGTTTGTCCTATATAACAGGCTCCACAAGAGAGTGGAAGCTTGTATACAACACCAGTCTTGCATCCAACAAATGGATCTCTATGTTTCACCCCACATTCTTGCTTCTTCGATTCTCTTTCCCTTTGAATAGCCGGGCAAATCCTCTTCATCTTGAGCAGGGCGGTCAGTGCGACGTCAACACCATACCTCTTGCCTACGTTTTTGAGGCCATGCCGCAAGTCAGCCCAATAAAGAGTTTCTTCAGTGCAATCACCGACTCTTCATTTGTGTCATCGACCTTGTCACCACCACGTAACATTATTTTTAGTTTTTATGTTATCATTTTATCCCACTAATTAGCATGGATTATTATTTTACAAGTATCTGTTATATATTACCGTCATCAATATTTATCATTTTACAAACCCTTCTAAGCTTGCATTAGCAATTGATTTACATGAAAGGAAAGGCGCAGTATATCTGTCGTGCACATTATGAAGGCTTGGTTAGATGTCGTGAAACAGTGCATTTGCACTAAAATAAATGCTAAACTTGCCATGGAGTTGGCCATGCCGATGGTAACATAGTAACACAAAGCCTAATGAGAGCAAAGCGGAGCTGTAGCGCTTTCCATATCACGTGCCTGAGTCGATAGGCATGCGCTTCAATGACCTTCCACATTTTTTCGGACACACGTGCCGTGCGTCAGCTATCTCGGCTACGTTGATAGAATCCAGGAAAATAACCTGATGAGGCCAACGCCCGTTGGTACTGCTTCACAAATAGCGTCAAATGTGTTTATCGCGATCCTAATGCTTGAAGCCAGCACATTTCTTGGTTCACCATGGAACAGTTGCAGCGCTGCGCTGAAACTACGGTTTGCATCTAGCAACAAACGCATATGGCGTATGCAGATGCCGTCACCACCAAAGATTGTGGCGGAAAGAAAACCTGCCTCAGTGTCCTTGCCGTGTTTCGGGCTGCTAAGAACAGCAGCCAAACGAAATAGCCAGTTTGAAGCAGCGAAGTGACACTTCAAGCGGTATTGCCATGTTTTGTCGTCACATGGGCTCGGGCGTTCGGCTATGCTCATGTTGTGCGGGTTGGTCTGGTATGACGGCGTGAAGCAACCGCTAACTACAGGCGCAGCTTGACCTTTTCGTGAAGAGAAGCCAATTATGGAGCGGTGAAAAAGTATCGTAGGGCCTGGTAATTGCTTGTCGCTCCCTCAAAATTACTTATTTACTAGTTTCTCCCAATGCAGCACTTCACCTCTTGAATAGTTTGCGCAATAAAAGACTTTCTTGCAGGTTTTTTGTCATTCGATACGCTTGGCTCGAGAACCTCCCCAACGATCCTCAATTTTTCCTTCGCGATACGAGGTTCATCATCGTCCGCTTCTAAACAAACCCAACCATGACCTATGACATGCGGATGTTTTATCATGACACCGTGAATAATTTCTCATAACCATAAGCATAGGTTGGTTGGTTGGTTTGTGGGGCTTAACGTGCCGAATCGACTCAGGCTATGAGAGACGCCGCAGTGGAGGACTCCGGAAATTTCAACCACCTGGGGTTTCTTAACATGCACTGAGAACGCACAGCTCACGGGCGCCTTGCTTTTCGCCTGCACCGAAAAACGGCCGCCGAGGCCGGGATTAATCATAAGCATAAATAGGTACACTGTCCAGCGCTAATTAGCGTGGTCGTGTGCCAATTACTGCAATAACAACTATTAACGAATTTTTTCATGCAATATTCTATGCAGAAAGGCTAACCACATTTACGCGTGTCGTTATCGTTATCCATTGTGTGACAACATCCTGTGGCAAAAGTTTCAGTTTCACGTGTACAGTCAGGCAGGCTTGTAGTGCCACTTATCCTGCCTTCACATCCTTACGAACTGCGATAACTGATCTCAGACAATGATGGGCGTTCGCCTGCTTCGCAATGTGCATAGAGCAGCTGTTTCCGCAGCTTAACAAAAGATTAGTTGCGGCAGAGTGGCACCACCGCTTCACACACTCGCCTCAACAGCCAGACGAAATTCCACGACATTACGCCGGGAAATACGGTGATCACATACACTCAAAATGCACTTACGTTGCGATAAACACTGCCGGCGGGGCTTTCTTTCCTTCGCAAGATATTTCACGCCTGATCAAGGGCGTTTCCAAGCTCATCGTTCAGTTTTTGCTGTCACTGCAATCTCGAACCGCACTGTCTATAGCAAGACAGACCTTGCCTATAGCAGCTGTACATACGTATTTGCGCTCTGCTTCAACTAAGTCGGAAAAAGCCTTTTAAATGAACTGGCTTCACAACAATAGAACTAGTAGCAGCTTTGAAGCAGCCTTCATCACCGGGTCATCATTATGATTTATGAACTGCTAATTGAACGAGATCTTTAAGGACTTCAACGCAAAATTCTATGTGAAATTCCCAGTTGAGAAGCTGAGTTCCAGTTGTGTTTGACGGCGGAAGTGGTTTTAAGTTTATTTTCTAAAATAAATAAAATACAAAGAAAATAACATACGACGGCTACGCGCGCGAAGCTTCCCTGGTCACTGCTTTATGTAATTAAGCCATCGTTGCTTCCTTTCCAGCATCGTGTTTATTACAGTGAAGCAATGTTCTATATGCATTAAATGTGTGCGAACTATTACGACACTAATATCAAGTTAACACGATCGAGAATGCGTCACGACTAAGCAAATCCACTATAAAATTGACCGTGCAGAACACATCCCTTAGAGGGAGTGCCACTCCGGTTAGAACTCAGTCTGTGCACACGCTTCGTTGGAGAAACAATCATTCTTATTATGTTTTTTTTTTTTTTTTTTTTTGCTGAAAGCACAGATACGCAATGGTGGCCCTTCATGCTTGTTATTCAGAGGCTATGAAGCCCACTTAGAAAGAACATCCCTAACGGCTCATTGAAAAATGACAGCTGGCTAGACATCGTATAAAATGCGGTGTCAAATTCAGCCTATTTTTTAGTGTCCAAAGATAGCTCATGAGCACTATATTGTTGCAGTTAATGAAGCCATGCTCAGTTTCTGGGACGCCGCAAAAGCGGGAATTTACTCCAGACATAAAAACTCTGTTACTTGTGTCCAACCACAGTTTAACAGCCAAGGTCTCAGTGTGCAATTTATGAACAAAGAGAGTGTTTGTACAAGGCGAGAGAAGCAATATTACGTACACTAAGTGCTATGGCATGCTGCGTTAATCCAAATTACACAGAAAAGCACACCAGGAGAAAGAAAAAAAATACAAATTAAATCATTTTACACTCGTTTCCGCGACATAGAAACATAGATGCTCGTATTAGAGGGTGTGAAGGTGTATGAAAAAGCATGAATTGCGAAACTATCTGCCGGCCATACTGGCGGACTAGGCCAACACCTCCAGCGCCTTTAATCAGGAAAAGGTTATCACGCCTAGAAGGATCAAAAGACGAATTCCACACAAATGTGGCGAAAACTGTGTGAATACGCTGGATATATAGCCTTGTGCAGTGAATAATTAAGAGTTTTAGGGGCGAGAAACTGTTTGCAGATGGCCGCCTTTACAAAAGTAGAAAGACTCAGGGGGTAAAAGCCTGGCGTAGTGCTGAAGTGTTTGCACGCAGTCGTTCCACAAATTTGCGCTCTGCTTATACTCCCTCAAAGGGGCTTCAAGGTACCTGGCTGGTGGTACCTTGGAGTCCATACTCAGCAGGTGTCGATCGCCACATACCAAAGCAGAGACCACAGCTCTCAAAACGATTAATCCGAGCCCCTGATACCGGCCCAAAGTTTTCCATTAAATGAATAATTTAATCGATGCGTGGCTTGTCAGCGCAGAATAACGCGAGGTCATCTGCAAGAGCTAACACCCTCAGTTCGTTACCCATAATTAGAAAAGCATTGATGGCTCTGTTCTTTAAATACTTATGCATGGTGTTCCCATGTAGACAGAAAAAAGAAAAAAAAAAAAAAAGAGTAGGGACAATGGGCAATCTTGTTTCACAGCGGACTAAATGGGGACTGGTTGTGCGAGATAACCATTCAGAATCAAGATTGTAGAACAGTTTTTGTAACAACGACATGTTCCAGTTGAAAGAATTTAAAATGAACACCGATCAAAATAGAAAAAAAAAAGAAGGAATAATACACTTATTCAAATTCCTTCGCAATGCCAATTTGCAGCATTGCTAATTGGTCCTGAGCATCACGCAGTACTTCAAACCTCTGAACTTCCCATGTGGATTGGAAGGCATTCACCGGCCCGGCCCCTCAGCCCACATATTTGACGAGGTCCACTTGAAGTAGCCATTGAAAGCTGTAGTCAGTTTAAGAGGACTTAAGCGAAAATCGTATGATCAACATGAGAAAGCGCGTGAAGGCGTGTCGTAAAAATTGTGTTGAGTAAATGCATAATCGATAATCGATATATATATTTATATATATATCATATTGCAGAGGTAGTGCAGCCGTCAAACTATATAGGGGTACTGCAGTCATACCTACTTTAGCTGCCAACGTTAAATATATTTAATCGTTGTTTGTTTTAGGTTCAAATAAATTACGCTAGATTTAAAACCTCTAACGTGAATATGCGTTCCCAGTATTTTTAAAACGTACCCCGATTGAAGAAGCTCGGTAGCACAAAAATTACTGTGAAGGAAAAAGCCACTTGTCACAGCTCTGGTTTTGCGACGAACGAGGCACTTAATTCGCTGTAATCATGATCGTGCAGCGTGCGACTATGTTCCACTGCAACACATTATCCCTACTATGGCCTGAAGCAGTACTGATATGGCGTGGTGGTACTCCTGTAGACTGCTCTTTTGCGCCTACTTAAATCATATTTTTTTAATATCGCGGGCATAGAAAAAACTTAAAACATTTGTTTTGGAAATAAACAATTTAAGTGGCAATTTCTCAATGTGCCCTAAAGCTCTTCTCAAAATATTTGCGCGTAAGCTAAATATTAAAAATGCTGACCAATTTAGCTTTTGCTTCGAAACTACACGACGCGTATTTTCCAAATTGCTGTTTACCTCACACTTCTCGAATTACCGTTGCGCATTTTGCTTTCTTTAAATTCTGATGCATATCTTCTAAAACGCAATGTTTACATTATTGATTACTATTCGAAAAAAAAAAAAAGACGGACCTGTAAGGATTGCAGTCAATGGAGGATTGCCACAATACTTACTTTTACTCTGCATGAACGAATTGCCACTTCAAACAATCAGACCACTGATGTAGTGCAACGCAAACAATTACGCAATGCTATTCTCGGTCGATTAATACCCATTTGTAGCCGCCAACAATATTGTTTTTAATCATTTTCCTCTATGTTCATGCGAATCGCGAACATACACTCAAAACAAAATGGAAAAAGATGCCTTGAAATGAATCTAAGCAGAAGGCTAAGATTCGCAAAGTTAGGCTAGGGCTGACGAGCAGCTTTCAACTGTCATTCGACATTTGTTCATATTAGTAACACAGAAAAAGAAATAAAAAAAAAATGATTTATAGCCTATCACGCTGAATCGCGTTCATGCGGTCTATTACGCGTTTTCTGTTATGTTCTATAATGCCTCCTATTGCGCTATGTTCTGATCTAACGAGAAGGCCTGCATAAAGATTGCCAATGTTCAGGTAAATCATAAACTTCACCTGAATATAAAGATTTGCGCACTTAACCATGGCTCTCTTTGCCCTGCAAGATGATGAACCCTGAAATCAACTGCAGCAAAGTTCCGTCGTCCAGAATTCATTTCAACATACAAATGTTTTATAAAAGGGCACAAGAAAACTGCCTGGTCCGTGGGTCATATAAGTTGAATGCCCGAGGTTAGGGTGTCCGGAGAGCTGTATACTTTCAGTAACGAAGTGCCCAAGAGGACATTTAAAAAAATAGACGCCTTCGCCTCTGTCCCTTAAAGCACGTTTTTGGGGCTAGATGATGCATCTCGTTAAGGAAAATGACTGCCAAAAAGAACACGCACACAGGAAACTGGTAAGAAGACGCGGACCGAGCCACTGTCTGTCTTCTTCACAGTTTCCTGTGCACACCTTCTTCGCTTGGTGTTTTCTTAAGTATACCAATCTCGGCCCGGATCAATTCAACTAGTCTGAGTACTGGTCCACGCGGGCAATCCCAACAGTGAAGCTGTCCACTCAGCTCGAGTGTCCCTCAACCGAGGAGGGCGCGTTATGGATTCAGGCTGCCTCCGAAACTACCTGTTCACATACAACGAAACCTCCTCCACTTCAGAGAGCCGACTCCGGTATTCCCCGCAATACAAATCCCTCACCGAACTAGAACAGGTTACTTGGAGGCCGCTCCAGGCCCGCACGTCATATCCCAGCCTACTTTTCACTCCTCCATGTGGGCCAGTATACACTCCTAATGCACCCAGTGCGGCACCATATAGCCGATTCCCATCAGATCCGATACATATGTGCTGAATTCCAACCCTAATCTCTTTGGTAACTCACGCACTTAGAAAGTGAGAAGGTCGCTCTGTCCAGCTCAGATCGGGCCGCAAAGAAGCGGTCATGCAAGTCGGCGAATGCCACAGGCCACCGGTCGCTGCTAGCGACCACGAGCCAACCAAACAGTAGGATGTGCAAAAAAAAAAAAAAAAAAAAAAAAGGCTTCCTACTAATAAATGTCTTTACCACCGCCTTTCTTTAATACACCTATTTAGCTTTCTCAGAACTTTGTAGATGGAGAAAAATGCTAGTGATCAGGGAGAAATATGTGCGCGAGTACGTCGTATTTCAGTTCGCTTCCGGCTCGAGGCTATATAAGGTCAAGGTCATGCATCAGAAAAAATCCACTAAATCACAGATTGGGGCCGTTAGTGGAAATTTATTCACGACAAAATCTCCTAAGAGGGCAATGTGATAGCAGTGTTTTCTGGATACGTTGTGTATGGATGGAAGTAGATAAAGACGGAGACATGCAGTGCTCAGTATGAGAGAGTTGCAGGAGAAAATGCGCGAGTGATCGGCAGCAACGATAGCTTAGCGCTGCCATGCAATGGCCAACGAAGCTGATCTGTTTGCCCTGCCGAAAAATCGAAGCGCAGTGGCGGCCATATTTATTTTCTTTTTCAGATTCACAGGCTTCAGACATTCAAATAGACAACGAATTTTTTTTCTTTGAGTTTGGAAGCTTTGGGGGTGCTACAGCTCTGGAACTCACGCTGTCGGTCTTACTGAGCTCTCTTTTGCGCAACTCAGCGGTCAGAAAAACAGTAATCATGGCTGCTCTTCATATCAGATTCCGTAGTCGTTTAGCCAGATTTAGACAACGACGAGGAGCTGGCGTGCTGCAGTATAAAACACTAATTTCAATCGCCGTGGCTGGCGCCCTCCAGGAAAATAAATCAACGGGGGTAAATCTAAAAAGGCGAACGTTTTTTGTTGACCTGCTGATTTAGAAATACTTCTGAAGAAGGCTGAATTTAACCTACTGTGACATCAAGAAAGGCATAAATGGCGCTGTTTTCCTGTGAGTAAGCGGGTGTTCTATTTCAGTCAGCATGCGTCACTTTGGGAATTCTGAACCCCTGCGTTTCGGTGAAATAATTCAGCCACTTGGCTGCTTGTAATCAAAGTAGAATAAGCCTTTAATTTATTCGCAGGCTCACGGGCCAGCAGTACCAAATTTCGTTGGATGATTTGCCCCACTGTAATTTTCCTTGTTAACGGGAAATAAAGAAAAAACAGTTTGTGTCATAATGTTAGGATTGATCATTTGGTTATTCGGAATGGGGAGTACTTGCTACCACAACAGATTTATTGAATTTCCGGTGTTGAGAAATTGTGCTTTTTATATGTTCTATATCAAATTTCGTCCATTTTCCTTCTAAATCCATCGGTACCATCAGTTTGCATCATGTGGAGCTCGTGGGAAGTGCGGTTCTCGAACGAAACAATGCCGTCTTGATTGAAGGCGGCCTCTGTACGCGGGCATGGATACTAAAGCCAAAACCAACAAGTTACAGCATAAACGGTTAACATGCGTGACTGCTTAAGCTCTTTTCCCTCTCACAGATCTCACATCGCGGTCCCCTTTCTGTGGGAATGAAGTCAATTCGAGAGGCTAGAGGAGATAATTATTACAGTCGCTGCGCTGTAGAGGGATCGAAACTTATGCCGCACAGTTAGTTTCCTATTGCACAAAGTACTTCTGCACAGGAACTAGTTTCTTGCTTTTGGTATTCTAAGTAGGTCAGTAATGATCCAACGTGAATCTTTTTTACGCGTACAATTATTAATCAGAATGCTATCTAGGGTTACGCTTCCCTGAGTGACCTGCAAGTATCAGGGACCTCCGTTGTCATCGCTGGTTCTGCAACAAGTAGTACACACACTGTTGCCCCTGAAGTCATTTTTGGCTATTTACAAAATAGTTGCAAGGAACGTAACATGCATAACTTGTATGAACTACATGTCCTGTTTCCCCAGACAAATTGCTACATATAATTATGAGAATGAAGCTTCTGAGAAGCGCTAGGGGAGGTTATTACAGTCACAGCTATTACTAATTCAGACGGTTATTCCTCGATATCTAGTGATTTCGACGTGCAGATTCCTTTTCAGCTCTCTGTTCAAGGTTGTTTAGTACAGTGCAGCAAATTGCTTTTCGAGAATATTTTTTGCTTTGTTTTACTAACCTATCTCACTTTTCTAAAAGGTAAGATAGAACGCATAACGCATGAAGGCACTCTAGAAATGCCACATTCAACTGGGTAATTTTATCTCTGGTTTTTTAAATCTCGCATGTTTATTCATAATCACCGTCGCCAAACTTAAAAAACTCAGCCCAGACTCAGTAAACTTGTTGAAATGGTGGTTCGATCTGCAAACTGTGGCTTCCTCCCTCTACCCTTGTTCAGTGTTCCTTCATACCGTGTTATCCTTCTTCTTCCCCTCGTTCTACAGGGACAAGTGTACTCATATTGCCACGATGCCAACCTTTTCTCACCCTTCCTACGAACATACGATCCGAAACAAACAAGGGGACCTTTTTGCAGTGGTGGTTTTGTGTACACCACGGAATAATCGCGATGTGACGAGTCTGCGGTCGCGATGTTGTCGTGAATGAGTTCGGCGTTTATTCCGTTTATTCTTGCGAATCACGTAATTTCGCTCATTTTGTAGCTGAGGATAGAGCGGCATATTATATCGAAATTTTATCTGTACCATCTTATGTTACTCTCAATAGTTAGGTTGCAGACAGCAAACGTGAAACATTCACCGCTTTCTGTCTTTTAATATTTCGAAAATAAATTCAGGCTTTCCTTTGAGCCATCTTAAAGCCACCTGAAAAATGCAACACCATAAACGAGGAGCAAACAGCACAACGGACAGTCGTCGTTCTCTGTTTCTTGCTCACTGTGTTTTTGTTTTTGTTTTTTTCGCTGGTATTATTTTAAATCAGTACCAACTCTACCAGTCGTCAGCCTTGCTGAAGTCCATTTAATCACATTACACAACTTCGAACAGCAGGTCGGCCTGAAGGTGTGGTTAGAGCTCGTTTCAAGATGTCTGTGGGCATGGCGAAATACAATAATATCTTTTGCCAGCGTTCGTACTGCTGCGGCCAAAAGTACGCCCTGCCGCATGAAACCTCACTGGAATTCAATTACGGCAAACGATTTTCGCTCCACAGACGTAAAAATGTTTTAAGAGGCCTTCGTCAGCCCACCCATGGCATTCGTTGATATCCAAAGCGTAGGGCTGGCCCGCATCCGCATTGTGCTCTGATATCATGATATCGTTCAATGGCAGAGATTAAACTGCAGCATTGTGCTGGGAAACCCCGGCGTATCTCCTCCACCAAGCCGTTTGCGACCGTCGTATATTTTCAATATAAAAGCGCTCGTCTGCCAGCAGAAAACGAACCTCCTCGGCCCACTACCGCAGCACACGGTAAGTTTCAATCTTGATCAGTTTTACGGGGCTAGCCCCCTTTTTTAGAGGGGCACTTACCAATTACAGCTAGTGGCAGCTACGACATTTCAAATTGCAGTGAACCTAACGATATTTTTTGTCGGTAACTAGCTGGAACAGATGTTTGGTTTGGGCTAGTTGGTAGCAGTTTCTTGAAGACATAGCGCAAAAAACACGGGGACAACACATATGTAGCGCCTGTCCTGTCTACATCTGTGTTGTCCCCGTTTTTTTCGCACTATGTCCAAGAAACTAGCTAGAGACTGAGAGGGGACCTGCTAAATTTGGCAAACTTTAAAGTCAGCTTTTTGGAGGGTACGACGAATAGATTTCGTATGAAAAAACTTGTCAATGAATATTTCCTTTTTAGTCTATTAAATAGGGTGCAATAATAACGTGAGGGGTCTATGAGCAGGGGTGAAAAAAAAAGAGGGGGGGGGGGAGCACCACCTTTAAAGTCGCAGCATAAGAAGTTGCGGAGGCGCTTCCAGTCGTGCTCGTATTGCTAAGCCAAATGCTGTTTCATGCGCAAAGCTCTATGGGCAGTGCTTTCGTTAAACACTATACGTCATAGGAATGTTTTAAGTACGCTTGGCTTTTTTTTGCTGTTCCTTTATTTCCCCCTAACTGTTTGGCAAAGTTTTAGCCTCTCGACCCATGGAAAAGACTTGACCTTTGTGCCGGAGATGCGTGCACGTGTCCAAGAAAGTCAGGTGTTCTAGACAGCGAGACCCTGAGGCAACAGGGATTACTATGATGTTAGCAGATTGGCAGATACCCGGTGCTTCTATTTATAAAATTACTCAGGTCATAACCAATCTCTGCATGCTGTGACAATTTGGACTTGATTATAAATACTGCCAGGTCGAGTTTAGTGAATTGTTCTGAGCAGGTCAAATGACCGTTAAATAGAAATTTCGGCACTAACTGATAAACAATAGAAAGCCACTTTGCGTAAAGCTGCGCTCACAGAAATATAACAGGAAAGTATTGTTGCTTTAAACGAAGAGTTCTAACGCCACTGGCCAACAAACAGACTAAAACACTTCGCGGGAGAGGAGGATAGCCCATCGCAAGAAACATCCCTAGAAACGTCTTATCACTACATGCATAGTTTCTTATTCCCGTGTACTTTTTCAGGTAACATGGTTCCTCGTAGAACTTACAGGTGGTACATTGCACCTTCCGAGGCGTCCTCAGTTCAGCCCATTTCGAGGTTGAAAAATAATTGCCAGTTCTGAGTCTCTCATTTGCGTCGTTTGTGGCGCTATCAAGAGTGCGCCTTTCTTGGTTCTTTGAGCGCCAAAATACAAATTACTGTGAAAATGTTATTTTCGAAGTTCAGTTCAGTTCAGTCGTTCAATCGTGTCCGACTCTTCGTGACCCGATGGACCATGTCACGCCACGCTTTCCGGTCTCTCACTATCTTCTTAACATCACATAACTTCATGTGCAGTGCCTCGAGGATGCCATCTAACCATCGCGTTCGCTGCCTACCCCTTCTCCGGCGACCCTCAACCTTTCCCAACATCAAATCTTTCTCCAGCGACTCCTCTCTTCTCATCAGATGACCAAAGTAGCTGAGCTTTAACTTTAGAATTTGACCCTCCAATGTGCAGTCAGGGTTTATGGTCGACAATATCGACTGATTTGATCTTCTGGCAGTCCAAGGAACTCTCAAGAGTCTTCGTCAGCACCACAATTCAAACGCGTCAATTCTTCGGCGGTCAGCCTTTTTCACAGTCCAACTCTCGCATCCATACATCACAACTGGAAAGACCATAGCACGCGGATCTTGGTTGGCAGACTAATGTCTCTGCTCTTTACTAGGCGGTCAAGGCTAACCATTGCTCTCTTTCCTTGAAGCAGGCGTCTCCTAATTTCATGGCTGCAGTCGCCTTCCGAGGTAATCTTGGAGCCCAAGACGAGAAAATCTGTCACAGCTTCCACTTCTTGTCCGTTGATGCTCCAGGACTTGATAGGGCAAGACGCCATGATCTTTGTCTTTTTGATGTTCAGTTTAAGCCCAAACTTCTCACTCTCTTCTCGTACGCGCATCAGAATTCTCTTGAGTTCCACTTCAACTTCTGCCATTAAAGTGGTATCATCCACATATCTAAGGTGGTTGATACGTTTTGCAGCAATCTTCACTCCAGCTGAAGACTCGTTCAGACGGGCATTCCTCATGATGCACTCTGCATATAGGGTAAATAGGCAGGGCTACAGTATGCAGCCTTGCCTCTCTCCTTTCTCAATCGGAAACCAATCAGTAAGACCATGCCCAGTTTTGACTGTGGCCTCTTGTCCTTCATACAGGTTCCTGAGGAGACAGATGAGGTGAATTGGAACTCCCACCTCTTGGAGAGCTTGCCACAATCTGCTGTGATCTACGCAGTCAAACGCTTTCGCATAATCAATAAAGCAGAAGTAGATGGGTTTCTGGAACTCTCTTGCTTTTTCCATGATCAAGCGAAGGTTGGCAATTTGGTCTCTAGTTCCTCTGCCCTTGCGAAACCCAGCTTGCACGTCCGGAAGCTCCCGATCCACATACTGCTGCAGCCTTCCTTGGAGGATTTTCAACATCACCTTTCTAGCATGCGAAATAAGCGCGATCGTGCGGCAGTTGGAACAATCTTTGGCACCGCCTTTCTTTGGAATAGGGATGTAAACTGACCTCCTCCAATCCTGTGGCCACTGCAGGGTTGTCCAAATCTTCTGACATAATGTATGCAGAATGTTAACAGCGTCATGGTTGAGGTTTTGAAGCAACTCAGCTGGAATGCCATCGATTCCGCTAGCTTTGTTCTTAGCAAGGCTGGCTAAGGCCCATTCAACTTCACTCTTCAGGATGCCCGGCTTGAGATCAGTAATCACAACCGTCTTATGTTGGGTTTGCACATTCGGGTCCTTCTTGTACAGTTCTTCTGTGTATTCCTGCCACCTCTTCTTTATCTCTGCGGCTTCAGTGAGGTCCTTGCCTCGTTTGTCCTTTATCACGCCCAGCTTAGTACAGAAGCTTCCTTTGATAGCTTTGATTGTCTTATACAGAGCTCTTGTGTTCCTTAATTGGCTGTTGTTCTCAACTGCTTGGCACTGTATGTTCAGGAAGGCATTCTTATCTCTCCTTACTATTTTCTGAAAATCCGCATTGAGAACCTTGTATCTTTCTCTTTCCCCCATAACTTTTGTCATCCTCCTTTCCTCAGCTATTTGCAAAGCCTTTTCAGATAACCAGTTTGCATTCTTGCATTTCTTTTGCTTTGGAACTACCTTAGTAGCAACTTCTTGTATTATATCACGAACATC
Organism: Amblyomma maculatum; assembly: GCF_055883805.1. NCBI lineage: Eukaryota > Metazoa > Arthropoda > Arachnida > Ixodida > Ixodidae > Amblyomma > Amblyomma maculatum. The sequence goes on from NC_139344.1 coordinate 61,964,353, forward strand.
AGTCCACATCTCTTTGGGCTCTCTGTCTTCTAGATCTAATTCTTGAAATCGATTCCTCACCTCCACAGCATATTCTAATGGAATTTGATCCAGATCATACCTGAAAGGCCTTCTAGTTTTCTGCGTTTTCCTCAATCGAAGCTTAATTTTGGCAGCAAGAAGCTGATGATCTGTGCCACAATCGACCCCAGGCCTTGTTTTCACTGCTTGTAAAGCGCTTCTCCATCTCTGCCGGCAAAGAATATAATCGATCTGATTCCTCTACAGACCGTCCGGTGAAGTCCACGTGTACAGGCGCCTCTTGTGCTGTTGAAAATGAGTATTCGCTATGGTCAGGTTGTTTTCCTGACAACACTCTACTAGCCTCTGCCCAGCTTCATTTGGCTGGCCAAGACCGAACTTGCCTATAATTCCGGATATTTCTTCACTCCCGACCTTAGCATTCCAGTCTCCTATGAGAAAAACGACGTCTGATGATGTTATGATGATGTGGTGATGATGATGTTCGAAGTTAGCACACGTGTAAATGAAATGTGTCCAATAATTATATATTCCAGTGGCGGCTAGTTACAAACATGATGAATAAACAGCGCTACAGACTGGGACAAAGGTCAAGAAGCAAACGGGACGGGGGCTGACTCGCAACTGAAGTTATTGAAAAAACACACAGTATAAATATCCAAGCCAAGCCGCACTAAACCACACATTAAACAAAAACCAAATCATGATGATCCAGCACACACCCCACGTTCAAGAAACCTAACCTCATTATGTGTTAAAGCGATTGATAACACATTTTTCACCTAATCCCATGATATGCCCACTCAATGATTTCACGGTTAATCAGTGCTGGATGGGCATCCAAAATTCATGTCTGTGCTAGAAAAGGATGGCAGCCATAACACCCCTCACAATGCACAACCAGATTAGAGCCTCTACCAATCTCTAATGATATCTCGTTCTCTCGTGACCCACATACACTTTATCATAAGATAACGGAATCTTGTATATAACTCCAACTTTACAAGGGACGTAGGAAAACTCATGCTTAACCCGACACGTGTTTCTTTCCCCGTACTTTTGTCGCTGCTTTGTTCTTAACTATGCTACATATTTGTGACAGTTTATTTGGTGCTGAGAAAACCACATTAACATTAAACCTTCTGGTTACGTTTTTCAAATTGTGTGATAGACCATGCACATATGGCAGGGCCACATATCTTTTTGTATCTCTCTGTTCAACCCCTTCCTGCTCCTGTGAAGCTGGGCCCGACTGTTTCACTCTTTTAATAGTTTATCACATATTCCTAATATGACGCGAACAGGAAATCTTGTATTCGCTAGCCTAGATAGCTGTTCATTAAAGCTTATTCGCAAATTATGAAACATGATTTTAACGGGATTGCCCTCTGGGCTGAACAAAGTGATTTTGGCAGGTACCCCTGCTTACTAACCCAGCGCCCGCCCTGTTTCACGCACCGCCCGTCCTGTTTGCTTCTTGATCTTCGTCCTAGTCTGTAGCGCTGTTTACTCATCATGTCACCGTACCAACTCGCCCAGATGTCTCTTCTATTCTAGTTACAAAGTTTGTAAGCGAAACGGTGCACTATATATGGCGTGAGGCGTTAATGTCGTGATGAAGTAACCCTCACGTGTTCAGTATCTCTAGTTGATAGTCTAGCTTCCATCAAATGTACGTTGTAAACATGAATCACCCTATAAAGAAGTAAAACGTTAGTTGCATGTCCTCTAGTCTACTCCCTCTCAATAACACAGCACATTGTTCCTGCTCGGGGTACATTTCCATTTCTAAACATGAGAAATACAAAAGATTGGCCACGGAAATAGTTCCTCACTTCAGAAACATGAGAAGCTCTCCCAGTTACCTTGATTATAAGAGATGTTTCAGTTTCCTCTAAATTCCCATCCTTAAGACTTCTAGTGCCACTAATAATTGACTTCTGAATTTAATTTACATCAAATGAATGCTGGTTGTGGTGAAAATATCCCTCTGTTGCTAACGCTATGGCATTCCGCATATTTAGTGGCAAAAATCTACCCCAGAGCGTGAAAAAAGTCTGCTCTGATAGGAACTACGGTAGAGGACATGTTATTCAATTTTACTCCCTTATGGGGCAATGCTGTATTCGGTGTACTGATAATATGTCATCACAACTTGCATATGCTTCGTCCTTTTTTGCATGCGTGCATATTTAGTTTGGTTTGGTTCGTGGGGCCTATAACGTCCCACAGCGACTCATTTTATGAGGAACGCCGCAGGGGAGGGCTTCAACAATTTTTATTCTTTGGGGTTCTCGAACGTGCACTGAAAACGCACAGTACACAGGGTCTTGTTTTCGCCTTCAGCGGCCATTGCGGTCGGAATTTGATCCTGCGCCCTCTAATTCAGCAGCCGGCGGCGCTTATCGCTGAGCCATCGCGGCAGAGTGCGCAAATTTGAAGCACTGAGGGTGTCTGTGAAAACCATATCTTCCTGTTCAAGGCGGTGCAGGGAGCTGCGCAGAATGAACAGGTCCCCTTTAATCCGCTCGATATCATCAAAAGGAGCACTGCGTCTAACAAGCAAACGTGGCTGTATGGAAAAGAAATGTCCCATGTGATTTTCCACTGCTTCTCTCTTTTTTTTGTTCCCCCAAAAGGGTTTACTTTTGAGACAGCTACAAAAATTTTCTAATCCAGCCAGAAAAAATGAACGATGGCTTAGCTCTGCAATGCCTGGATATACGTAGCGAAAAGCGCTGACTACCTCGGGATAAGAAGAAATTTTTTCTCCAGTCTACTGCGCCGTTCGCCAGCAGCTAAACTCTCCCTAGCTTCCATGTCGAGCGCGTTAAAGTTCACTGGCGTTCTATAATTCGTTTGGAAGAAAGGAAAGGCGCAGCATCTGTCACTCGAGGAAAGCAAGAAGCGCCGACCGGCGGCGTTGGAGCGCACTCGTTCCCGCTTGTTTCTCATAGCTGACGGCAGATGGGTGACGTCACATCTTTGACGTCATCCTAATTCAGTGACTTAACTATATTAGTCTTTGGTACTTTCAAATTGCGCGCCAATCGCAGTATCTTTCACTCGCTGAATCCCGCTATCATCCTCACGGTAGACAAGCGGAATTATGAAGAGCGTTTCACGACCCGGGGTGCGGCACTGTGGTGAAGCGCTCGGCTGGGGATCCAATGGATGTAGGTTTGATTCCCGCATAGATGATATTGTTTTAATGAAGAGGAGTCGCACACCTCTTAAGCGTTGCTATAAACAACGCCGGCAACGCTTGGCGAGGGGGCTGCGCAGCTTGCCTTGGCTGTGACGTCACGGCATACGGCATACACGAAGCTCGGCTCTGACCCTCGTAGTGTCAAAAACTAGGTCTCTTGGTACCCATTCGTCCCATGATGACGCCGATGGATATTTAATGACCTTGGTTCATCCCGTTTTCATAGAGGGCAGGTAAGGTATTTTATCGGGCCTACACGTTACACTAAATTCAGTAGTGGTTTCTAAGGACGTCACTCTTCGGCAGCGTATAGAATCGTTGAGAGAACGATGATTCGTGACAGTCTTCCGCATCGCATTTAGAGTCGTGGAGGGAAGTTCATCATTCATGAAAAGCAGTTATTCACGAACCTTTCTATAAGCGCGAAAAGATCGTTATGCAGATCACAGTACACAAATATCTAGAAAATAACGATGCGGTTAAGTACATCCAAGGGAGCTATTTATGCACACTCATAGATGCACATTTCGCTTTAACTCTATCACGCTTCTGGAACCGTGATATCGGGAAAATCTACAGGCCCTGTAGTGCCTCGCCGAGAAACATCCCGAAATTCTATCGCAGCGTTGTCGTTTGCCTAGTTTTACGATAAAAGGAAATTCTCTGTTTGGATTTGAGGGCTATTGCTGAAAAAATTCACCTAAACTTTGCTTTCACAAATCCCCTAGTAACGTTCCCAAACCTTCACTCACATTCGTTCTCAACAACAAAGGAAAGTTAAGGTGTGTTTAGGAACACCAGTGCGCTTCACTCGCATAAAGTGCTGTGAATTTGAGTCGAACTTTCAGTTATAGTTTCCTGACTAAGCGCTTAACTTACTGGTCGGGGAATGGATTCAAACATTTTTTTTTTCTCATGCTCTTGCGTACAGCTACATCAACTGGCTCAATCTGCCAATCAGCCAATATGAAGGTCCTGGCCATTGCTTTCGTTGTTGTGCTTGTCGCCGGTGAGTTGTTTTGGTATTTTGTACCAACTATGGGTTGCATTACTGCTTTTTCGGAAGGCAAGAAAAAGAGCTGGAGCATGAACACAAGAAAGTCTATCCCTAGGCGTATTGCTCAATGAAAAAAAAAAGAAAAAGAAGCCTTATAAAGTTCAACCGCTGCCCTAAAGAAGCTGGAAAATCATGTCAGTGTATATAGTTAGTTTTAGCTGTGCGATATGGAGACTTGGGAGGAATTTCAGCAGCGCCGCTGACAAGATAGTATACCGAGGTATAACAGACCATCAACATATTATTCCCGCTCAAACAGAATGCCCTCAAAACTGAAAGCACGAAGTATCTTCGATAACCCCCCGATATTAATAACTCGAGAAAGTAGCATTCTAGCAGCAACGAAATACGGGGCCTAGGCTCAAATTTCTTCCTGCCTAAAAGCCATAGTGGCATTTTCTTGTTAACTAAAGAGAGTGGGTTGTCTCTCTAGTCACTGTCAACACGAAACACCGTTACACGCACTACAGTTTCCTCTTGGATTTATTAGCATGCTCGTATTGTAGCTGCAAGCAGGAAGGAACGACCAAAGTTGAAGGGAATCTCAACCATAAAATTGCCGTAGTCAAGAATGCTAATCGCAATGCTAATTTCCATCCAACTTCATCCATCGAATGTGTCACGAAAGAACACTCAATATTATCCCGATGTTACAGGATGTCTGACCTAGAATTTAACAAAAGAAAATTTTTCGCAAGGGCGCTGCAAAAAAAAAATTTTTTTCGCGGTTTATTTTTGGTGAGCGACAAACTATTACCATCTCATCACTCTTCACAGGACTCGTCAGCACTGCCGACGAAGTGGACAACTCTCAAGCGCCTCTCGTCAGAGTCCGTAAGCACCGCTGCTTTCGTCAAATCGTCGCGTAAAACCTAGATATCCTGCTTTCATCATATACGTCCTGTGCTGTATAAAAAATTAGTTCGTTACATATTCGCGTGTCATTTTTTTTTTCAGTGTTGTGCCGCCAGAGAAGGGGTCACTGCTGCTCAATAAATATACATATGCTGATATACGTGCCTACTTGGTGATTCAGGACTTCTGCATAGTCCTGCCAACTGGCTCATGCACAGCTCTCGAGTGATTAGTTCTTGAGAGCGGAAGCAGTTGAAGGTCCTTTCCTGGATTTCGTGTTCGCGGTTCAGTAACTGTAGAAAACAAAAAAAATGTCTCTGAAGATAATGGAACCCGCTTTATATCTTTCTGGTTTGGGTTTTTGGTTTGGGGTTTGGGGTTTAATGTCCCAAAGCGACTCAGGCTATCAGAGACGCCGTAGTGGAAGATTCCGGAAATTTGTGTTACTATTTAGGGCGGCTGTTTTCCAATGCGGTTTCAAAGCATTTCTACTGGTGTAAAAAATATTGTCATAAGAACAAAGTGACGACTTTGTTATAATTAAAAATATATATTTGATGGACTCAGAGGCTACAAAGATAACTAGCTGACGGGCGAAAAAAATCGTCGTACGTTTGAAGTTTGGTCGAAACAGGCTGTATCTGTAACCACTCATGTTTTCATTTCTGAGTCTTCTCAAATGCCTCGGCTGGTTCGTGAGCACTCACTAAAATACTAATAAATGTTGAAGTTCATGTAAAAATTTTCGTCTTCCACTGCAGGCCGTGGATTCGGTTGCCCCTTCAACCAATATCAATGCCACAGCCATTGCAAGAGCATCGGCCGCCGCGGAGGATATTGTGGTGGATCCTTCAAGTTGACCTGCACTTGCTACAACTAGAAAGCAAAGAACGATGCGTTTCTAATTCACTCTTTCATTGTGACCACAGCTATTCGGATACATACCAAGGGACTGTCACAGTATAAGGATGCCCTTTACCCAATAGCGTTCACCCTGAGGCATTTTTCTCTACTGACAGCCCGGAAGAAAGATATGAAAATGCTACAGTTCGTGAAGGTAACTACAATGCTCCTCGATGAAATAAAAGATGGCAAATTTTTTTAATTCGCAGTCTTGAGTGTGCATGCCTTTTCCCAACGTCATCACTGCCTGCGCCATCATACACCGAGTATGCTTATGAAATCCTCTTGCGATGGTAAAGTCACTATATCGACAGTAATCTAAACTGAGGATGAAAGACCTGTGATATTATTTTACATAGTAATACTCCGGGTTAAGTGGAGAAATATGGGAGAGGCCTTCGCCCTGCAGTGGGTATAGTCAGGCTGCTGCTGATGATGATGATGATGACAGAATATATAATTGCACTTGAAGCCAACGCTGCACGGGAACATTGCTAGCAACACTGCATTAGCTGGCACCCTTGAAGTGTGGTCTAGCTTTGGCAAATGAGTGTAGGCGAAGGAACGTTCGTGACAAATGCATTCCTTCTAGCTCTTAGGATCTTATCTAGGCCAACTAGAATGAGGCAATGCTAAATCGACAAATGGAGTTGGAAATTGGAGCTGGGAGCAGTTCCCCAACTGGGAACTGGAGCTGGTTTCACGCCTTGCTCATTATTGCGCATGGTTCACGCATCGGCCGATGCTGCCAGGTATATCAGCTAATGCGAATTTTTTACTAAGACCCAATTTCGACAATATCGTGTTGTACGCTTTGTTCAGGTGTAGTCTTGTTTGATGGCGGAACAAGTAAGGAAACAATGATGGATCCCCCTGCCTCCCGTTAAATAAAAAAGAATATAACAAATCATTTAAAAAAACGCGAAGAAAATAACATACGGAGGCGAAAACCATTCGAACCCACGGCTACGCGTGTCAAGCTTCCCTGGCTATTGCATTATGCAATTAGGCCATCATTGGTTCTTTGTCGAGCATGGTATTTATTACAGTGAAGCAATGTTCTATATGCATGAAATTGTGTGCAAACTATTATGGCACTAATATCAAGTTAACCCGATGAAGAATACGTCACGACTAAGCAAATTCTCTATAAAATCGATAGTGCAGAACACATCACTACGAGGGAGTGATACTCTGGTTAGAACTGAGTCTCTGCATACGCTTCCTTAGAGAAACAATCATCCTTATTATGTTGTCTTTTATAGGAAGCACAGATTCGCAATGGTGGCCCTTCATGCTTGTTCTTCAGAAGCTATGGAGGCCACTTAAAAAGAACATGCCTAACGGCTGATTAAAACATGACAGTTTGGCTAGACATCGTATCAAATGCGGTGTCAAATTCAAGCTATATTTTAGCACCCAAAGATGGTTTATGAGCACTGCATTATTGCAGTAAGTGAAGCAATACTCAGTTGTTTCCGCGACGCTGCAACAGCGGGAATTTACTCTAGACATAAAAATTCCTTTGCTTGTATCCAACAACATTTTACCACGCAATATCTCGGAGTGCAATTTATACAAAAAAAAAGCATTTTTACAAGGCGATAGAAGCATCTTATCTTTACTAAGAGGTACGGCATGCTGCGTTAAACCAAATTACACAGGACAGTACATCAGCGGAGAGAAAATAATACAAATGAACTTCTTGTACACTCGTTTCCGCGACAATGAAACATGAATGCTTGTATTATAGAGTACGAAGGTGTATGAAAAAGCATGAATTGTGAAACTATCTGCTGGCAATACTAACGGACTAGGTCAACACCGTCAGCGCTTAGAGGCCGGAAAAGGTTATCAGCCCGGCGGGTCAAAAGACGAATTCCGCCCAAAAGTGGCGAAACCTGTGTGAATGCGCTGGATATATGCCTTGTGCAGTGAATAATTCAGAGTATATATTTCATTTTAGTGGCGAGAAAGAGTTCGCAGGTGGCAGCCTTTACAAAAGTAGAAAGACTGCGGGGGATAAAAGCCTGAAGTAGCGCTGAAATGTTTGCACGCAGTCTTTCCACCAATTTGCGCTATGCTTATATTCACTCAAAGGGACTCCAAGGCTGGACTACAAGTCAATTTCACAACACACTCAGCAGGTGTCGATCGCCACATACTAAAGCAGCGATCACAGCTCCAAAACCGATTAATCCGAGCCCCTGATACCGAACCAAAGTTTTCCGTTAAATGAATAACTTCATCGATGCTTGGCTTGTCAGCGTAGAATAACGCGAGGTCATCAGCATGAGCTAACACCCTCAGTTCTTTACCCATAATTCGAAAAGCAGTGATTGCTCTGTTCTTTAAATACTTATGCATAGTGATTCCATGCAGACAGCAAAAAGAAGTATGGACGATGGGCAATCTTGTTTCACAGCGACTGAACGGGGACTGGTTGTGCGGGATAGCCATTTACAATCAAGCGTGTGGAACAGTTTTTGCGACAAGGACATGTCCCAGTTGATAGACTTGAAGCAAAATTGACAAGGGTGAAAATAGAAAAAAAATAGAACGAATAGTATTCAAATTCCTTCGCAAGGTCAATTTGCAACATTGCTAATTGCTACTCAGCGTCACGGCGGTACTTCAAACTGTGAAGGTCCCATGTAGATTGGACTGCATTGACCGGTCCCTCAGGCCACATACTTGAGGAGTTCCACTTAAAGCAGACATTTAAAGCTGCAGACGATTTGAGAGCAGTTTAGCGAATATATATATATATATATATATATATATATATATATATATATATATATATATATATATATATATATATATATACGCAATTCATCGGGAAATGAGGGGCCCGTTATTATGGAGTTTTAAAGGTGTTGAAGGTGTACGTGTCCAAGGCAAACGTATTTGGCAAGAATTAGTCTTATGTTGATTATCACAATAAAGTATATTAAATGCAAAGCGGAAGGAAAAACAACGCGCGTTGGTTTTCCGGCCGCTTTGCATTTAATATTCTTGATCCCGATAATCACCATAAGTCTAATTTTTGTTAAATACCAACAACAAAACAGGGAAAAAAATCCCCAACGTTTGCCTTGGACTCGTACACTGTCAGCTCCTTTAAAAAAGAAAAAAAAATATATATATATATATATATATATATATATGAAGGAAAGAAGCCAACAGTCGGCGAGGCTAAGGAAAGCGTTGGGGATGGTACTTTATGTCTTTTTTTTTTGTTTAATGTTTACTTGGATAATCCCAGAAATTAGTAATGTAATCTGTTTAGGGGAAAGATTATTAAACACAAAGTAGAAGAAAGAACAACGTGCCGATGGTGGGAACCGAACCCACGACCTCCGAATATCGCGTCCGGTGCTCTACCAACTGAGCTACATCGGCCGCTGTCCCCCCTGCTACTTGCTTGGGTATTTATGTTGTCTGTATACGAACCTTGAGAGTGTTCACCAGCGCCACCCTCAGCCAAAGCCGCGGACGTGGAACGTCCTTTGTTACCGCCAGCGTCAGGTAGAACGTGATCAAGAGCGAGGGCGAAAGCTGTGCTAGAACCCTCTTACGCTACCTATGGCTTCAAGACTGCCAGAACCGAGACCCCCGTAAGCTACAAGCAGATCAATTAAGGCGAAATGAGGGTGCTCGTTATAATACATGAAGGAAAGAAGCCAACAGTCGGCGAGGCCAAGGAAAGCGTTGGGGATGGTACTTTATGTCTTTTTTTTTTAATGTTTACTTGGATAATCCCAGAAATTAGTAATGTAATCTGTTTAGGGGAAAGATTATTAAACACAAAGTAGAAGAAAAACAACGTGCCGATGGTGGGAACCGAACCCACGACCTCCGAATATCGCGGCCGGTGCTCTACCAACTGAGCTACATCGGCCGCTGTCCCCCCTGCTACTTGCTTGGGTATTTATGTTATCTGTATACGAACCTTGAGAGTGTTCACCAGCGCCACCCTCAGCCAAAGCGGCGGATGTGGAACGTCCTTTGTTACCGCCAGCGTCACGTAGAACGCGATCAAGAGCGAGGGCGAAAGCTGTGCTAGAACCCTCTTACGCTACCTATGGCTTCAAGACTGCCAGAACCGAGACCCCCGTAAGCTACAAGCAGATCAATTAAGGGGAAATGAGGGTGCTCGTTATAATACATGAAGGAAAGAAGCCAACAGTCGGCGAGGCCAAGGAAAGCGTTGGGGATGGTACTTTATGTCTTTTTTTTTAATGTTTACTTGGATAATCCCAGAAATTAGTAATGTAATCTGTTTAGGGGAAAGATTATTAAACACAAAGTAGAAGAAAAAACAACGTGCCGATGGTGGGAACCGAACCCACGACCTCCGAATATCGCGTTCGGTGCTCTACCAACTGAGCTACATCGGCCGCTGTCCCCCCTGCTACTTGCTTGGGTATTTATGTTGTCTGTATACGAACCTTGAGAGTGTTCAGCAGCGCCACCCTCAGCCAAAGCGGCGGACGTGGAACGTCCTTTGTTACCGCCAGCGTCACGTAGAACATGATCAAGAGCGAGGGCGAAAGCTGTGCTAGAACCCTCTTACGCTACCTATGGCTTCAAGACAAAGGACGTTCCACGTCCGCCGCTTTGGCTGAGGGTGGCGCTGGTGAACACTCTCAAGGTTCGTATACAGACAACATAAATACCCAAGCAAGTAGCAGGGGGGACAGCGGCCGATGTAGCTCAGTTGGTAGAGCACCGGACGCGATATTCGGAGGTCGTGGGTTCGTTTCCCACCATCGGCACGTTGTTTTTTCTTCTACTTTGTGTTTAATAATCTTTCCCCTAAACAGATTACATTAATAATTTCTGGGATTATCCAAGTAAATATTAAACAAAAAAAAAGACATAAAGTACCATCCCCAACGCTTTCCTTGGCCTCGCCGACTGTTGGCTTCTTTCCTTCATGTATTATAACGAGCACCCTCATTTCCCCTTAATTGATCTGCTTATATATATATATATATATATATATATATATATATATATATCGAACATAAATACGCAATTTAGTTGCTAACGCTAAATAATTTTATACGTTGTTTATTTTTAGCTTCAAATAAATTACGCGAGATATAAAAGCTTTAACATAAACATTCGCTCCCATTATCTTTGAAACGCATCCCGATAGAAGTAGCTCGGCCGCACAAAAATTATTATGAAGGAACCGGCCACTTGTCACAGCTCTGGTTTTGCGACGAACGGGGCACTTAATTCGCTGCAATTATAATCTTACCGCGCGCGACCTTGTTCTACTGCAACAAATTATCCATACTCTGGCATGAAGCAGTGGTGTTATAGCGTGGTGGTACTCCTGCATACTGTTCCTTTGCGGCTACTCAAATCGTATATATATATTTTTTTAAATGAGCGGGCATAGAAATAACGTACAGCGTTTGTTTTGGAAATAAATAACTTGATATAAGTGGCAATTTATCAATGTGATTTTAGAGGTCTTCTCAGAATATTTGCACCTAAGTTAAATATGGAAAACGCTCACCAATTTAGCTTTGCTATTGCAAGTGAAGTATGCTTCGAGAATATTATGCATGTGTTGCAGACCACTGTTTACCTCGCACTAGTCAAATTACTGGTGCGCACATTGCATTTCTTTAAAGTTTGATGTATATCAGCTGACACACAATGTATATTACATTCATTACTATTCGCAAAAAACAAAAACAAAAGTAGCTGTAAGCACTACAATCAATGGTGGCTTGCCACACTACTTACTTTTATCCTGCATGAACAAACTAGAACTCAAAACAATGCAACGCAAACAGATGTGCGATGCTATTCTCTGTCGAATAATGCACATTTGTAGCCACCAACAATAGTGTTTTGAAGCCTTTTCCTCTACATTCATGCGAATAGCAAACATACACGCAAAACAAAACGGAAAAAGATGCATACTTGAAATGAGTATCAGCAAAAGGCTAAGATTCGAACATTTAGCTAGGTCTGACGAGCAGCTTTCAGATATCAATCGCCATTTATTTATAACAATAACACAAAACAGAATAAGAAAAACTTTGACTTATAATTTACTGCACGCTTAATCATGTTCATTCGGTCGATTACGCGTGTTCTATTATGTTCTATTACGCATTCTATTGCGCTATGTTCTGATCTAATGAGAAGGCTGACAAAAAAATTGCTATGTTCAGGTAGACCATAAATTTCACCTGTTTATAAAGTTTGGAGCATTTAACCATGGCCTCTCTTTGCCCTGCAGGATGATGGGCCCTGAATTCAACTGCAGCGGAGTTCCGTCGTCCTGAATTCATTTCAACATACAAATTATTTATAAATGGGCACAAGAAAACTGCCTTGTCGGTGGGTCATATAAGTTGAACGCCCGAGTTTCGGGAATCCGAACAGCTGTATACTTTCAATAAAGAAGTGCCTAAGAGGATATTTGAAAAATAGATGCCTACGCCTCCTTCCAGTAAATCACGTTTTTAGGCTTGATGGAGTAGTCCGTTATGAAAAATGACCCTGCTAAAGAGAACACGCATGCTAGAAACTGGTAAGAAGACATGGTCCGAGCCACTCCTTCACTGTCTCCCATGCACACCTTCCTTCGCTTGGTGTTTTCTTAAAAATTGGAATCCAGGCCCGGATCAATTAAACTAGTCTGAGTACTGGCCCGCCTGAGCAATCGCAACAGTGAAGCCAGGTGTCCACTCAGCTTGAGCGGCCCTGAACCGCGGAGGGCAAGTTATGTATTCAGGCTGCTTCCTTGACTACCTGTTAACATACAACAAAATCACCCTCCAATTCAGGGAGGACCCTACGGTAGTCCTCGCAACACAAATTCCTCACTGAGCTAGAACATGTTTCCTGGAGGCAGCTCCAAGTCCGCACGTCGTGTCAGTCTTCCTTGCACTCCTTCATGCGGGCCAGTACACACTTCGGAGTGCACCCAATGCGGCACCCTTTAGCCGATTTCTATTAGATCCGAAACATCTGGGCCGAATTCCAACCCCAATCTGTTTGGTAACTGAGCACTATTTACACATGTAGGATTCACCAAAGAGCCAGTGCGTCTTGCAAGGAAGATAGCACTTTTTTCTTGATAAAGCACTCATAGCGAGCAGTTTTTTTTATTCCCTTTGGCCCAAGCCAAGAGCTAGCGTCAAAATACAGCTCCACTGTGGGCATAGTGCAGCCATCCTCTCCGCCTGCATGATGCAAGAAAAAACTGCAGAGCCGAAAAACGATCAGATAACAGTCTGCGCTAGTCCAGCAAAATGCCCAGTTTTACACAAACAAATCCAAGACAGTGCCTAAAAATATGTCCATATCGAGAATGTACTTTTCTCAAACTCCGTTGGCGCGATACAGTTCTCGGAGGCAGTCTGCAAGCTACATTCATACACACAAGAAGGGCAAATGGGCGCACTGTGCTATGACCGGACTTTATTTCTAACTCAAACGAAAAGGTTAACCTCCCTGTTTTTCTATTTTATTTTCTCTCTCTCTCTCTCAAACGGCCGAAACGGGGCTACAATCCGTCCTTTGACTCAAACATGCCCTTATTAGAAATGCTTAAAAAGCACAGTTGTTATACATATTTCACACAAGAACTGCACTAACTGCATATAACCTGAGCGGTAGAATATGGTGCCTTATAGGGCTCAGCGATGAAAATCAAAAGTGGTTTACTGCACATAGCATCACACACAGTGATGTGATAACGTCAAAAAACTAATTATTCTACTCCATAAAGGCTCATTTCATGCTGGAGATGTCGAAACAGGTGTAATTTTAGGCTCAGTGATAAGGTGGACGCGCGACTATGCGCTGCTTTGCTGTACATCCAGTTTGAATTTGGCTCCCTTTATACTCAAGAGTGGAATCGAAACTATGGTGTCGGCGAGCGTTGCAAGCTATTTTCTCTAAAGAAAAAAGAACTGAAAGAAATCACTAAATGAAAATTAGTAAGAATAATGCCATGGGCGACACTTTCCATTTTGCTTCACTTTATCGCAGTGTGAAGTGCTGCAGTTAAAAGTGCGAGTACTCAGGACTAAATAGAAAAGAAAGAAACTGTGAACAGGTATTACAGAACATCCGGCACTCAAGAGAAACAACTGTTATGTCAGTCACACTACTCATTTTACTAGGCGTACACGGAGTGCATCCGCCATCAAAACGCGTGACGAACCCGGCACCATCGCTGACCATAGACGCTCGCTTCACCAACTAAGCTAACAAACTTTCTTTAACTTCTGTGTTTTTCTACAAGCTGTAAGCTTTCCTCTGCAGCCGTATATAGGGATGCGCGAGGGGGAATCCGCGCGAGTGGAGTAATTGATGGCTTATTAAAGCGAAATCTTTACTAGCCCCATTACACGAAAATCCGGACGCCGGCGTGGGAACTCGATGGTACTCCAAAACGACTTCAGTTGTCCTTAAAAACAAGTTTATCAAATCAAATCTTAAGAAGATTTGGGCGCTTAATGTAAGAGCACTGACGCGAAATTATGAGTAAGCGTCACAGAAATGGTAAATGTTCTGGCAACTGCTCCTCTGTAAATATAGAGGAGCCGTTGGTTCTGGCTTCACTGACGGTTTTGTACAAAATTCATTGCCTCCATCGACACAACGATAACGTGATGCACTACATCTTCACTCCACCCAGCGCAAACTCTCAGCGATATCACGAAGACCCAACCTTATCAAGGGCCGAGCCCCATTTTCGCTTTTATCGGATGGTTCCATCATTCAACGTTCGCTCGCTTTTTAGCTGCTGAAAACTTTTGTTTTTTTCACAAGCAAAGCTTTAGGTACGAACACGTATGCAATATAATAACTGATAAATCGATCACTCACGCTATGAGGGCTGCCAAGGTAAACACTAAATTACTTTTGGGAGCTTACGACTGCCACTTACTGGAGCACCGATAAACACCGATGATCTATATATATATGAAATGATAATCACCAAAAAAAAAGAAAGGTTTTGAAATAAACAAAAATGCATACACATAAAAAATAGAAACCGAGCAGCCAAACCCTTACTTAAAAGCAAGGCCAGAACTGTTTTCTCCACTTTCGACGTCTGTGGGGCTTTGTCGTGTGGCCAGAATTGCTTTACTTAAGCAACGTGTTAGGCTGTACGCTGCGGCTTCAAAACTTAAACACTTTTAATTGTGCTTCTTTACTCTTCTTGCGACTGAGTCATTAATGGGACAATGTATAAGCTTCGGCTTTTTTTGAGAATAATCAGTGATTACCTGCCAAAAGGAAGAAAGTTTACACCAGAAATTTAGATGTCTGACTTCTATATACTTGGTGTTTGAGCGAAACCCACTGGTTAATTTTTTAAAACATTTTTTGGAAGTATAAAGGTCGCTTTTGCAGCTGAGTAATACAAGCATTGCCACACATCAGAAAACGAGTTAACCAAGTGAACAGTTTGCTAACAAACGTTTCATAGGAAACTTCTTAATTATTACAGTTAAGCACCTGGTCACATTTAGGGATTTGTAGCTGGTCGCTTGTATAGCAGCTATACCAGTGCTGGAAATTTTAACTGCGCGATTATCCTCTCCATTGTGGCTCAGTACATCGTGCAGCGACCTCTATTCATCAGCAGTGCCTCATAAGCAGCGCTCTCTATTCAACGCGTTGTGAGCCCTACCAATGTCAATTTACTCTTTCTTCATTCAGCAAACGAATAACCAGCCTGTACTCGTTCTTTAACCTGCGCTGTTGTATTCATGTCTCTTAGTATTACGCTTACAATTTTTCTTCCCACAGCTCTCGGTGTTCGCAGTTTACTTTCAAGATTTTTAGTTACCATCCATGGTTGTGCCTTGACAATGACTGGCAAGACGTAATTAATAGCCACTTTCTTCTAGAGGTGCACAGGTGGAAATAATTTTCATTTCACTTCATTATGGCCGGTCAGCCTTTATTAAAGTTGGACGTGAAAATTGTGATCCATCGACGCGCAGTTGCTCATGGGAAGAAATTAAACCTCACCGAGGCTAAGGGTCACAGGCGCCCAACCAGCCCACCTGAAAGGACTCAACAGCGCAGATTTCCAATATGAAAATAGCAATCAAGAAATACATTGGTCTATTTTTACATCAAGTGCCTAGTTGCGAGTATACACTATCGTTTTCACAGTATTCAAATAAAAAGGAGGATCTAGCATGGCCACCACTCTATACAACTACCCCTGGCCAATTGTTTTGTATTATATATATTCCTAAATTCGATGGCAAAAACGTCGCTGCTTTCTGTGACGAAAAAGGGCGGAAACACGCAGCCGATTTCAACATCCTACACGGGATCAGGCGCATCAGCCTATCTCTGACCCCTCGCCTCCTACAACCCTAATTGACAGCCAAATACGCAGCTCATATGTAACCGGCACTCTTGAAGGTTACTATCTCTCACACAAACTGGTTTTCATACAACGAGTACTCAAAATTCATCCAGTAATCATGCGACCACACAAATAATGAGGAAGCACAGAAGAGGGATGGGTTTAAAATAAAAAAAAAATAAATATCCACTTTATGCTGAAATACAGCTAGGCGCCAAACACAGAACTAAGTTGAAAAGCGTGCTTAGATCAGCAACGCCTATGACTTCTATTAGCTTGTTGCATCTTCAAAACTACAACATTAAGTAAGGAAATCATTGTTATTTGAGCTATAAGCTAAAGAAACATCAATGGACGAAAAGTATAACAGGGACGCTAAAATTTACAAAACACAAACCTGCAAAGAGTACAGACGATGTCATTGTAAAGAACTTCCTGAATGTCTTTATTATACTGATTTATGTCAACATCGTCAGGTCGACGAATTAAAATATCGTCAGAAAGAGAAGTGCAAGAAAACATCGCGAAAAGTGTAGCGTCCAAAGAGCTAGAAGTATGGTGTCCTTGTAGGCCTCTGTTATAGGCACACATTGCCACCCCGTCCGTATGTCCCATTATTGGCTCAAGATAGTGGTCCGTAAAAAAGCAAACTATAGCAATCGAATGTCATCCTTGCTGTTAGCACAGAACAGTGGACCGGTTTTTCTCATGCGAGGATTATATGCTTTCTCAATACCTAGTTTTGTTGAAATGTGTACCCAAAAATTCTTTTCATCATATGGTGCGTCGTTATCTGCCATAAATAAAAATCACACACAACTGTGCAAAGCTGCCTTTAAACAAGCAACATTTTTGCAACAAACACTGGCTCATAATTTCACGAAGTAGGTTCTTTAAATTCGTATATTGGCCAAGTACTATACATATTTAACTGTGCTGGTAGTTTCTTCGGCGACGGCCGAACGTGGCTGCTTGACTGCGTTGCAACGATAGCATCGCAAGTACACAGATAGACAGAATACCCAGAAAACATGTCTGGCCGCCCTTTCAGCAGCCTGTTATGTCAGCTTTCTCTTATTTATGGGCACTCACCCACATTATCCCATTTCTCATCAATGCATTCGCAGTTGAAATGACGCATTGCTAATCTTTCATTTAGCGATTTAAGGGGATGCAACGGTGTTGTGTTCCGGGACTGGTGGCCTTCTCCTGCAAGTGTTAGTGCCACGAGCGCCCCGGCCTGCCCGCTGTGGTCCGGGGTGCCCTCCTCGTCGAGGCAATGGTGTTTTCGTTACCAGAAGGTGAACCTTGTTATGAGAATTTGACGGGTTTGTGAGGGTCGCGAAGCGCGAATGACGCCTACCCCTCTCCCGGCTACGAAACTTGGAGTTCGACAATACCAGTTGTTGGGCGAGTTGGTGTGCACGGTGACCCATAACAACAGCGCGACAGAGCTCTGTGTTGTCGTCCTTTCTTCCACGTCCCGTCTGTCGCGCTGTTTTTATGGAACTTGGAGTGGTCCCAGTTCGGTCACCAATGCCGCTCTTTTCCTGTAACCTGCGGCTGGGTCACGTGACCACTGTATTCGAAATGATACCGGCAACAGACAACGGAAGTCTTCTTTCGGCAGTAGAAGAGAACAGCTGCTCAGGGAGCCATCCACATTATAAGGGTATGGGACCCCTTTAATTCATTTTGGGTGGCTAATCTAATAAAAGACCCATTTTAACTGTTTCTTCTCATTGAGTCGTTTTATTTCGTTAGTCCGCAGCCCTTACTTTGCAACAACGGGTACTGTTGGCTGCAGCTTTATGCATCAATAGCTACTGCATATTTTCTCATTGAATTTTTTTATGTTAATTACTCATCCTTCTGGACTTGAAACCCACGAAAAATGTTTACTGTGGCTTTGCGTCTTCTTTCGTCTCAAACGTAAAACGTTAGGGGGTTATAACGGTAAATGTACCTTTTCTCAGTAACAAAAATTAGTGTGCACATTAAACTTTGTATGCGAACTTTACACTTTATAAACTGAACCTACGAACACTTGGTCTCTTCCCAACAAGCGGGAAAAACATATTGCTCTCTTGTTGTCAACCGTACTGAGGAACTTCAGATGCATTAATTTATTCAGACTGCTGGCAACAGACGGCCAAAATATATGGGTAAATTTTAGCCTACATGGATGAGCAGATTATAAGAAAAGTACAGTAAGGTTGAAAATGTTTTTAACGTCATTTTGAGAAATTTGCAATTTTATTTTTGCACTTTTAAAGCAATGCTTCAATAGGCAACTGGAGAATGAAAGGATGCTCTCTATCAAGACAGTTCTGAGACATTTCGATACATCTGGCGTTATGTCTAAATGTCTATAAAACAGCATTAAATGCTTCCCTCTCATAACTTTAGTGAGTCACAGCTTCTTAAGCGGCAATTTTTACGGTGGCGGACTCAACAAATGATTTAAGGCAGGAACCGAGCTTAAATTTTGTCAATGATGCCTTAGTGTTTTGCGTCTTGTCGGGCAAACACTTGCTCAAAGGCCGGACAACCCCAAACCCTTAAATACATGGTCTGTTACATTTAGAACAGCAGTTCGCAGGCTCTTTTCATGGGAATATACCTCAAGGTTACCCTTACTGGAGCTGCGGTTGTACCCACGCGTTAATGGCACTTCCTTTTGGACAGTTCTTGATTTTGCTTCTCGCGCGTATCCTTCATATATTGTTTACCGAATAACTTCGCCTCCCACTTCTTTGTGACCCAGTTTTTGCCAAGGCTGTTGCAACCTTGAGTGAAAAGTGCATTTGCACTCCTCTCTACTTTGCTGGTTGAGCATCTGTGTGAGTCGGATTCGAGCTCAAAAGGCTCCGGGTAAAAAATGACTACAGAAAGTGACAGCCAGAGTGCGTATCGGCCCTGGCGACAGCACTCTGAGGTCCTTACCAGGCTGACGGGCGGGCAGGCTGGGTTCGAATACAGGGAGACACGTGACGCCATAGCTTCCGAGGAGCAATAGATCAAAAGTAGACAGCCTAAAATGTAATGCAGTATTCCTTTAACAATTCAGCATTGATCGAATATTTAGGTGGATCTCCCAAGTTGGTGTAGATTTCTAATAAGAGAGTAATTACTGATTGGCATCCACCCAAGCGTAGCCATACGGCTCCAAAGGAAAGCTACACAGCTTTCTCAGAAATTTCGTAGTTAAAGAAAAATTTGTCCGGGTCCGGGTATTGAACCCGGGACCAATGACTTTCCGGGGCAATCGCTCTACCAACTGAGGGAACCAGGACGGTCGGCAGATCACATATGGTAGGGCGAGAGCGAATTGATCAAGCTTTCTTCTGTAGCCGTAAGTTGCGCTTGACTGTATGTCAATGAGCAATTACTTTCTCATAACTTCAGCGTTGTGAATTTATTGAAGAGCACACAAATGCATCAAAACAAAAAATACGATTGATGTGCTTTAAAGCGATTGCTGTTGAAGTCTTCATATAGGGCGACCTATGCATTCAAAGCACCAAGAAAAATTTTCGAGTATCGGAAAACTAATTAAGATCAAAATGGGCATGCTAATCAAATCAAATCAAATCATATTTATTTTCCAACAAGTGGATGGTCGCCTGGGCTAAAAGCTGTACAAACACCTTGACAGAGGCCCAGGAAACCGGAACACAACAGAGCAGGAGCAAACAGCAGATTCCAAAAGTTCGTTAACAATATGACCATGACATCCAAAAGTGTTATACTATGCATACGTCACTGCAGCACGATATGAGAACAAAACAAAAAAGTTGATCAATGATGAAAACAATGGAACAAGCTCAATGCAGAAAGTTCGTAAAGGTGAGTATGATATTTACAGAACACATGCATGAATAGATTATATATGCACGAAGTAGGTTCTTAACTGCTTAGGACTAAACCCAACTGTGTTTTTATGTTTGTTGAGAAAAACGGGAAGATTATGAGCCAAGGATTGTACTTTGTATTTTGTTCTAAAATGTGGTAGAGACCACGTGTCAGTGCATCTAGTGTTTACTATTGCAGTGCGGTGTTCAAGAGATGCAAGTTTTACCAAGAAATTACCCATACCTGTCGAACCGAAATATGTTAATTGTAACAAACTATATTCATAAATATTGTCCACACGGATCATATTAAGTGATGTTGTTAAGGGTTGAAGATTTGATGTTGGTTCTAAGTTTGCGATGAGACGAATAATTTTTCTTTGCAACACAAGAAGCTTGTTCATATTTGTTTTAGTTGTTGTTGCCCATACTAGAGTACAGTAGTTAACATGAGAAAGGAACAGAGCATAGTAAATTTGTAGTTTAGCACTTATGGGGAGCAATGTGCGACAACGTGAAATTACACCAGTAACAGTCGAGAGCTTTCTAGAAATATGGTTTCTATGAGCGTCCCATCTAAGATGCGAAGAAAAGTATACACCTAGAACCTTATGCTCGTGAACTATCACTATGTGCTGGTCTTGAAAAATGAATTGATCTAGGGGAGGAACTACTTTATTATTAGCTCGAAATATAATGGCTTTGGATTTATTTGGGTTTACCGTGATTTTATTTGCTTTGGTTCAGGCTGAGAGTTTACTAAGGACATCATTAGATTTTAACACTAGTTGGCTGATATTATTCGCAGAAATAAGTAGGGTACTATCACCAGCATAGATCACAAATCGAACTGAGGTATCAATGTTGACAATATCATTTATATAAGTGTTAATTAAAAGAGGGCTCAAAACACTTCCTTGTGGTACGCCACATACTATTGTAAGAGGGATGACCTTTCTTTATTGATGCATACGCACTGGTGCCTATTTTTCAGGTAAGATTGCAGTAGAGCCAAAGCTGTCCCACGAATTCCATAAGATGAAAGTTTATTAATGAGAATACTGTGATCGATGGAGTCAAACGCTTTGCTGAAATCGATAAATATTCCTGCTGTCAGTAAATTATTATCAATATTTGCCAAAACTATTTCCTTCAGGCTTAGCAAAGCAGCCTACGTAGAGCGACCCATTCTAAAACCATACTGTGAGTCTGTTAAAATTCTTTTCTTGTCAAAAAAGTTTGCGATACAAGAAAAAAAATTTGCTTTTCTAATCCCTTAGAAAATACTGGGAATATGGAAATTGGCCTGAAATTAGATACAAGATTATGATCCCCTCCTTTAAATAATACAGACACCCTTGCACATGTCATAGCAGTGGGAAATATACCAGACTCAAGTACCAGATTGAAAATATGAGCTAAAGGAGATGTTAAGAATTTTAATGCGTATTTAACGGGTTTAATTTGGATACCGTCGGCATCTAACGACCTACTGTTATTTAGGGCCATGAATGTTTTGTATATCTCGTTTTCATTAGTAGGATCAAGAAATATGCTTTCAACACTGTTATAAGCTAGGGAAACTGTATCTGATGAAGTACAAATTGGTAGTGCAGCGTTTACAAAGTAGTGGGTGAAGTGATTTGCCAAGTCACGATCTTTCAGATTACGCCCATTTACGGTAATTGTTCTTGGAATTGAACGAGAGCCACCACGTCCAAGGACAGTATTTATAATTTTCCATTCAGCACCGGGCTGTTGTCTGTTAATATTTGCAAACAGGTTAGCATAATATGCATTCTTTGCCACTTTAGCTCCGCGTTTACTTGATTTCTTGTTTTTTTAAACTCCTTTAGCACAGCTTCACAGCGCGACTGCAGAAATGAATTATATAGGCGGTTTTTATTTCTGATTAATTTTAAATGCTGCCGGTTAACCCATGGTTTTCTTGTTTTATTTGATGGTTTTACTGATACTAACGGAAAATGTTTTGCGTATGTATTCACAAAGAGTTTAATAAATTCCGCGTATGCCTCATTTACATCTAGTTTGCTGAAGACCGTAGACCAATCACAAGCAATTATGTCTTGTTTGAACGATTCCAGACTATCCTCGGTGATGGACTGAACTATTAGCGACTCCTTGTGTTCCCTTGTTCCTTTGAAAATAGTCTGATAGGTCATAAATACAGGGCAGTGGTCGCTTATGTCAGATGTTAGAGTACCAGAGCTGTAAACAGCAGTATTATTGTTCGTCAAAATGAAGTCTCGAGCAACGATTGAGTAATGACAGTGATTCGTGTAGATGTTGTTATTAAGTTCAGAAAACCAGAAGAATGCAACACACTGTTAAAGTCCCGAGTAGTTTCAGTATCATCAAGTAAATTTATGTTAAAATCGCCACTGCAGTCGAGGCGGAAGTTGTTGCTGCACACATGTTCTAGCAAGAGCCCAAAAAACTGCATAAAAGAATGCATGATACCTCCTGGTGGACGATATAAAACTGATATGGTTTCATTTTTGCTCTGTAAGGTTATTATCTCATAGTCAGATGTTACTTTACTAAATTCAGGTACAATTTCGCAGTTCTTGCGCATTGTAACGTAAACCGCGACACCACCGCCCCGTCTGCCTGTACGATTCAAAAAGAAATTATTGTAATCTTTTAATCTTAACATTTGGCATCCATCATAGTACCATGTTTCTGATAACATCACAATGCTGAATTTAAAACTAAAGTCATCGAGACATGAAGTAAGCATGTCCTCTTTTCCAGTCACCGACCGTGCATTGATATGCAGAACTGATTCAAAAGGGTTTTCTGCAACTTCACATTTTTAGGAAAAGTGAATTCTTGATAATTCATTGCAGAATCCATGATATGATTGTCAATGTTCGTTGTTTTCAGCACAATCGGATTTACTCCGGTTTTGAAAATATTTCTTCTAGACTACTTTCGCGTTTATCAACACGGCTGAACTGCCATCTGCTTGCTTTGCATAGATTTTGCCGTTGAATGCCCAGACAGATTTCCATTTGTGCTCGTGTTTCTTTTTTACAGCCATGGCAAGCAATTTCTTGAGTGTTGGACAGAGGTGCTCATTTGCGAAAACAATTGCTTTATCATCAAGGCCGAGGTCATCATTTGTCAGGCGCGCTTTCTTTGCTTTCCTTAAAACAGCATCACGTTTCGTGCGTGTTTTAAACTGTACGACAATGCTTTTTGTCTTATCAGTCTTTCGCGTGGGCACTCGATGGCAGACTTCTATATCGCTTCCCGTTATTGGTTCGTTCACAGCACAACCGATCTTAGAAAGCAAATCTGGCAAGCTTTAATTTTCTTGTTCAATAACACCCTGAAATTCGATGTTTGCTTTCCGAGAATACTGTTCCAGAGAGACCATTCGGTCTTCAAGTACTTGAATTTTAGTTTCTGCTGCAAAGCAATTTTCGCGGAGGGATTCATTTTGCGTTGCCAGATCTTCTCTCTTCAAGATTTCTGCCTCCAGTTTTTGCTTTAGTTCCTCGATTGTTCTGTGAGCAAATTCAAGGCTCTGAACCAAATTTCTCTGTTCAGTTTTCAAATCCCGTATTTCACTGCGCAAATCCCTTTCTATGGACTCGCGAAACATTTTCAGCTCTTGCCTTATTTCCTCTTTGAACTTGTGGGGGTCGGCCTCTTTAACTGGCATATCGCTTGCGATATGCAGAGCAAAATTAAAGACAGCGCTGAAATTGTAGGATCAATCTGTTTCGTTAGTTAGGAACAGCAGTGCATGGTCAATACAAATGAATAACCAGAGCAGCAGCAGCGACAGCGGAACAATGAATTGATCAAAAATAAAGAAATAAGCACTGTAGTGACAGGACTAACCTGCGCAAGAATAAGGGGCAACTTAGATGCTGCACACTTTGCTGTCGCTGCTGCTGTTGTGATGATCTGCAGATGGCGACTTGAATTTATAGGCAGGGGCTCCCGGAAGATACTCTCATCTGTAACTTGACACACATATTGAGGTTTATATTTAATAAAAAAAACACTGATGAGCGAGAATAACAGCTATTACCATCACCTGGGCAGCTGCCTATCTGCATATGCCGAAATAAATTAATGTATGGAACATTCAATTGCACAGGAAGTGACCGGCAGGTAGGCATCATACCTGCGCTTTTTATTACGATTAGGCGTGAATGTTTCATTTGAATTATTTTACCCTCCGGGTACGGGGTACATTAGAGAGAAGAGGGGACAATACAATACAAAAGGTACTACTGATGATGCTAAGCACAGAAAATCAAAATACAGAGTGCACGATGGTAAGCTTACATATGTAATTAATGACCAATTCAACAGTTTTTTTTATACTTTTTGCTACCCCGCCATGGTGGTGCAGTGGTTAGGGCGTTCAACTACTGTGCACAGGGATGCGGGATCAAATCCAGGCATCAGCGGCCAATTTCCGATGGAGGCGAAAAGCAAGGCGCCCGTGTGCTGTGCGATGCCAGTGCACGGTAAAGAACCGTAGGTGGTCGAAATGTCCGGAGCCCTCCATTGCCTCAGTTGCTGTGGAACGGTAAACCCCATAAACCAAACCAAACTTTTTGGAAACATAATAAGAACGCAAAAAAAAATGTTAAAGAAAAAAGAAGAAAAGCAAGCACTCGAAATACGTCAAAGAAAAGTATTTTCAAGCGCGCTTCTAAACATGTCAGGATTAGGTATAGTTGTTAATAACGGCGATAACTTGTTCCAGTCCTTGCTGGTTTTGGAAAACAATGGGTTATAACCCATTAGAGTGTTAAAGTATGGTATTCAAACTTTCTGATTATGTTCTCTCTGCGAAAAATAAACGGCGCTGGCGTGATATAAATAGTCTGCAAAATACTTTTTTGATAGTACATTTCGTGCCAGAAACAAATGCGGCAGAGGTTTCGACGATATAATAATAAGGGTAGGTTTAATAGTAGTTTCATTTGTGCTACGCTTATTGTCCTATTGGAATTATTTAGGATGAAGCAAGCTGAAACAGTTTTGCGCGGCCTCCAGATTCTGTGTTAGTGAGGCCTAAAATATATCCCATATTGGTGAAACGTACTCAAGCTGTGACCAAATATAAGTAGTCTATAACATGTGTTTGTGCACTACTGCAAGCTTCCAAACAATAGCATAAACCTGGTCAATAGTTCGTTTGGTAAAAAGAATACACGCTTTTTCACTTATCTGCCCAAAGTTTGCTAATGCTTCAAATCTGTTCGTGATACTATGACACCTTTTATTAAGCCTGCACAGAAAGAGTATTTCAACGGGCACTGAAATAGAAAAGTATACCGTAGCAGGAGGAGATGAAGCAGGAATACAACACAACACTGAACCAAACGATCAAAACACTCGCCTTATTGTAGTACTGCTAACAAGAAAAAATTGGCAGTGGCTTAGCATGGTTAAGCCTGGTAATTGCGAAAGCAATAGCTATGGCTACGCCTAGGTTCAGATGGTGGTGTAGCTGGTTGTGGTGCTTGTGGTTATGCTTATGGTTATGCGGTGATTCACTCTGGCCACGGCATATGGTTCAACTATTGTTTATTGTGGGGTTCTACCTGGTTTCTATGTATAATTAGTAGCTAGGCAAGGAGTGCCGTGGCTGCAACGATATACTTGGTTGTGGGTGAGGTTAAGGCAGAATGTACAACTGCCGCTCCGACAACGGCTGCAACGGCATTCTTTACGTCAGCAGAAATGAAAGCATCCCTGGAGACTGCGTTGGTTCCACTGGAGTACTGGAGTAACGACTGGAGAAGAAAATAAGCCATGCAAACGCAAGAGAGTGCATTTAACTAGTACGATAGCTGCGACCAGACTTACCTCGGGAATGATATCTGGGCGATATTTTTAGGTTATCATAACGCTGGGCTCTTTCCCTTGCCTGGTATTTATCAATTATCGCTTCCTTTCTGTCCTGCATGACACGATTCTGACACCCGCTGCTGTCTTCACGGTGTGCAGCTTCAACTAAACATCAGGTGCCGCTGAGCTGCTTTCAGGTGCGGTTCCCTCCTGCAGCTCACCACACCTTAAGCGCAACTTGTGCTTTCTTTTTCTCGTCTGTCGTGCTGAATTTTTTGTGGATTTTATCACACTTGACGCCCTTCTAAGAAGTTCCCGATAAGAAGAGGACGTTGACCACGAAGTGCTGCCTGATTATGCGCTTAGTCTTTATAGCCACTCGCTCACAACACGCCCTCTTTCCTGTGAACTTTGATTTCTAACATGCTACTGCGTAAAATGTTTCACCTCTATTATTCCTGCAGGGCAGGATACCTTCCTGGCATTGCACAGTTCTCAGGACGCTCGTCTTCAGCGCTCGAGTGGTGCGCTGCGGAACAAGAGAAATCTTGGCTCCGCTGCCTCAGAAAAAAAGTACAGCTCAGTTGACGGGGCACATAATATGGCCATTCATATTCGGTCTAGCGCGATCATCATCACTACAGCTGAATACTATATATGCTCAAAACTTTCGCTTCCTGACGACTACACGCATATTGTGGCCGGCTGGTGTAGACCATATTCCAGAGCTGTTCTCGTGCGCCGCCGTTTTGTTCCGACAGGGACGCTGCCGTGTGGGCGTTTCTTTGGGGACTGCGGTTATCCGGTTGCTCCGTGACCGCGCTTGTATGGTAGCCACAACTTACTGCTCTTTAGATGCTGCAAAAGATTTCCGAAAATACTTCCGCAGCACCACTGCATTCCAGCAAGTTTTTCGCTGTATCCTAGACATAAAAATCGATGCGTTAGACATCCGAATTAGTTTCACGTTCCTGCTGCTTAAGTCGGCGTTAAACGAGCATTAGCTCATTCGTCGAACTTTAACGCAGGAAAAGCTCCTATTGAACAATTCAAAGCTATATGTATATGACTCCTATGCAATTCCAATTTCAGGTCGCTTCTCATCCGGCCTTCTTGATAACAAACCCCACATATTGTGGTGTGTATATTCGCGTGCGTGGTAGTGCGGCAGTCGCATCAACAAATTATCATTGCTATCTCGGCTCACTTGTAGGGGTAGCAGAAGACAGGTTTTGTGGCGCTTCATTCATTAGCATTACCTTCTTAAAATATGTTTTTTTTTGTGCTTAGCTAATTTACAATCTATCAAACTAGCGCAGCTGTATGTGAACAGATACATGATATATAAGCTCAGATCCTCAACACATATTACGCACATGCCAAGAAATATTAGCTAATGAATGCTAGCTAACGCGCAACAACTACGTCTTGATAATGTGTATTAGGTTTGAAATGCCAAACAGATATCGGCTATGAGGGACGATAGGGGGTATGAGGGAGTTTTAGGAAGCAGTGTACGGTTACACCGTTTGTTGTTTAAGTACCCCTGTGACAGCTGCCGCTTCGAAGTCGCTCTGAGAATGATTTTTTTAGAAGGGGGTAGGAGGGGGGTGGGGGGTTTCTGAGCCCTTGATTACGCTCCTACGTTTTAATTACATACGCAGAGGGCGTGGACCAGGTGACAACGATCATCTTTGCAAAATATTAGGATTGTCCCTGCTGAGCTGCGGGCGAAGGCAAAATGTAAACACTGCTTTTCAGCATGGCCAATCTTCTTGCTAACGCAGGCAACAGGTAATACGCAACCGCGCTGCGTGTATCCAAGAGAGTTTCATTGGTTCTATAATCATGACCTACAGGATAGATGTTTCGCTGCCGTTCAGACGCGCGATCTCTGTCTTCGTGCTCTTCGGAGCCCTTTACGGGGAATTCGGGGATCGTGGATGCGGATTCCACCAGGGAAGAGTGGTTGTTTTTTATTTTACATTTACCTCCTAAGCAATTAATTTTCAGCCAAAAAATGATTACGCTATAATTCTACCATTTACTAATGTCACAAACTTAGAATTCAAGTATAAAAACATTCCCTTCTGCATGCATGTTTCGATGAGCGTTGGTAACCGGCTCCTTATTTCCACACTCTTGTATGTTGTACAGCCATTTAAGCCAGACGTGAGTACAGCAAGTGAAGTCCCGAGTAGGATGGAGTCACTTGCACGAATACTGCATTTTCTCATCATTTATTGAAGCATCGTAATAAGCATCAGCATGTCACACATAGGATTTACAAGAAATATAAATGAAGCAACAATTTAAGCTGCAAAGTAGTCGCGCTGACGCTGTCATTTGTTAAGCGCTTGCTGAATAACTTCATATAGGAACTTTTGTTTCGCTTAAGAGGACAACGATGTCCAATTTCGGTTAAGAGGACAACGATGTCCTATTTCGGCCAGCCATCTCATCGTCTTTCTATGAGCGGTAGCAGGTGCAGGTTTGCTTGATGATTCCAGCACAGTAGCCTCCCCTACGTCCGATGCTACGGCAATGGCGATGACAGGCGCCCTGGTTCAATGGGCATCCGAAGCCACGACCTAGAAAATAGAGTTCAAATAGAACATCGTAAATATTCTGCTTATTTTGCTGGTCGAGCATCATCAGTAACAATGAGCCTCTTTAAAATGAGTTGAAATATGTAAAAACAATTGCACATGCTTTCAGACTTCGAAACAAAAAACTACACTTTTTTCCAAACGCTAATCAAGTCATGATATTATACTCACGAACTCTAACGTGTGCAACTTCTCCGTCAACATCCTGAGAAACCTCGCTGCTGACGAGTCCTGCGTAAATGGTAACAAAAAAAAATCAAAAAATTCTTAAGCCGCTAAAAACAACGTGCATCGAAAGAATTCTCGTCGAAAGCATTTGTAAACAGCACTGCATCTTTCCTAGAAGGTAAACACGATTTCAAGCATGTCTTACTGACGGGCATAGCATAACAGGAATCTTCACGCTGAACTTATGGAAATGTAGAAACAGTTAAGTATTCGTATTTACACTTATATGTATTTTTTCAGACTTCACAATTTCATACTCACGTTGGCCCCCGAATATCCTGTAATACTTGCCATGTGTTAATAACCGCTAATTTGCAAATCTTTCTTTATGGTGTTGTACACATTCAATTTTCATATTGTACCGCATATAGCGAATAAACCATAAAGTAACAACGTTTGATGAATATTACTTGATGATTGCATGGTCATATGTTTTGTTTAGAGCGATGTCATGTCTGTGGGCAGTGATCGCTTGGTTTGGTAGCACCACTCAAGATTAGGATGATCGAGATGAAGAAATCTGCGTCTACGCTTACACTTGTGTCAGACTCTTCCGGCTATAAGCATGATTCTGTTCACTGACCACAAGATTTTCTTAACTAGAAGACTTTTCATCTTGATGAAAGCGGCAAAATTACTGCTTAAATGTAGAATTTTCCTCATAGAGACTTGCATCACAAAGTTATGCATTGATGGAACAGTGTAAATGCGGAACGTCGTGAAACTTGAAAGTACGGAAACACGCCAAGCTTTCTCGAGTGACGTGGGGAGGAAACAAGAGTCCTGCTTCTGTGTGCTTCCTTTAGCACTCAATCAGATTGTGGGTTACTGCCGAAGGCGGCTAAAGAACAAGATGAAGAGAACTGAGGTAGTGCAATACGGCGTTACAAGCAGGTGAAATGAACACCTGAGCGGAATTGACCTGACTCACTGCTGATTTGGGAAATACTGAATCTCAGTTCAAAAGTATGAAATCACCAGCTTGTGATTTTAACAGACTTCTTGGAGACGACCTGCAAGAACACTTGGGTAGAGTAGGACCGGCACTACGATAACGCCAAGGTCCTTGAAAATGTTTTTAGACCTGGAGACATTTGAAGCTACTATAAACAAAATTGGGCTAAAAATCAGATGTATGTACCCTCTTACAGATATATGCCCCGTGATGAAGCTGTCCCAAAGTGCGTCAAGGTCATTCACTGCCTCCAGATGAGAAACTGCATGACATTACTAGGCACTTATCTGAGAATAAAAAACAAAAATTACGAGAGCACTGCAGAATCTGCACTGGAGAAATGCGAAAGCCTGAGCGCTGCTGCTGCATACGGTAGACCGCGATCCCCTTGTATAGATTTTCCTAGCAAGGTCGGGGCTGGGGCCGCACATCAGAAATTTTCTTTCCTTGTTCCGACCGCCGGTGGCTGCCTTTCGATGGAGGCGATTCGAAGAGGTGTCCATGTGCTGTGCGATGTCATTGCATAATAAAGATCCCTAGGTGGTCGAATTTACTCCGCAGCCCTCCACTACGGTATCCCTTTCTCTCTTTCTGCTTTCACTCTCAACTTCCTCCCTTGTCTTATGGCGCGGTTCAGGGGTTCACAGCAACATACAGCGCCGTTCCTTTCCTGACAATCAGTTATTAGGTCAGAAACACATCCACTTCCTGTTGGGGTGTCGTCACATCAATTAAACGTCGCATTAGTCGTATGGCTAATGTCGACGTATGTTTGGTTTTACTTTTACATTTTGCCTCTAATTATAATTAACTGCTCATTCTATCAACTTATCTGTTTCCAGGGCTGGGCAAGATACTTCAAAAAAGAATCGTCGATAGCGATACTTGATATCTTTAAAAATTGTATTTCCGATACCAATACATGATACCGAACCGAAATCGATTTCCAATACAGATACTCGATGCAGTATCTTCGATACTTCGATAATCTCTGAAATCCCAATGTGATAAAGGCGGTAATATCATTAGCGAAGCTGGAAAATTTTACCATGCTTTCTAGAACTTTCAGTGGTACTTATATCACAGTTTTTCTTACTCTGAAAGGGCTTAAACAAATTGGACAGTACGGATTAATTGAAGCTCCGCTGTCTCTGCAGCTGGCCTTGTCAGTACTTCACACTGAATTGAAACAATGGTTACAAAGCTTCCACAAGCAGCCTAGGGAACAATTTCTTTAAGGTAGTGTTCTTCATACGAACCACCCTGTGAGAACATGGCTACATGCAATTAAATCTGAAACTTTGGTTGTAGCTTTAAATTCCTAATTACCCGATGGCCCCTTCCGTTTTCTCTTTGCTATAAGGCTCAATGCTGCGTGCGCGTGGGGAACTAAGCAGGTATTTTAATATTAGTGCGATAGCAGACATTTGAAGCTCGCAGTCTGTGTAAGAAGCTAGAAGATAACAAAAATAAAATGGCTGAACGTTTTTATTAATTCTGAAATATCCCCGCCATGTGAACGTTCTGTAAACAAAGAAAATAAGAAAAGTCTCTCTATATAATTAGTCGAGCATCCCGCACTGCTACATTTGATGAAGGCGCCCTTTACCAAAAGATAACAGTGGCCTATAGCCGCGTCGACTCGAGGACCTTGAAGGTAGCTAACAAAGTCAAGATTCAAGAGCGTCTCTTGATAACTTAGTAAGGTTTAGATAAAAGAAAGAATTGTTCTTTTGGGAGAGGGGCTAATATGACGTCAATCAATTCGCATATTTGAAATACATTTTAACAGTTTATTGCTTCATGAAACAAGGGTACCTTGACAAGTTTTATTCAAGTTTCGCTGAAATGTTTTTGGCAAAATCATTTGACCATGTATTGTTATTCAAATTTATGTGACAGAAACGTGCAGTTACATAGCTTTTACGTCATGTATTTCTTGATATTTTAGACGTAATAGTTTTTACAGGAAAAACCTTAGTGGAAGAAAGATGTTTGTTTCGAATCAAACGCTGTAAGCTACAAGAATGGTGACTGCATCGTGCGCGACTGAGGCCTTAGACGCTCATTTACCAGCCGCCAAGCAAAGCCGGCATGCGAAGCACAAGAGTCTTGAGAGCTACGGTCTTGCATAAGTTACTGAGTTCGTCAGTACACTGAGCATGCTGCTTGGCAAGAATCACATCCCTCAGAGGCGGACAAGGAGAGGGATTGTAAAGCATGGGAGAGCAGCTAGGGATGAAGTGCGCGTGGTCCTTACTGCCTGTTTGTCTTCTTTGGTGTTTCTTTGTTTTCGCGTGTCTGTTAACCGTATAGCGGCTTCGCGGTACGCACTCGGTGCTCACAAGTAAACAACCTCATGAGCGCCTACTCGCAATCGGCTCCTTCAGTCTTAAAGAAAGGGAATATGGATAGATGGAGGCTAAGGAGACAGAGCGTTTGAAGGAAAGTTCGAGCAGGAGGGAAATCAGGATGCACTGCAAGAAAAAATGCCTCCCGGCTTGTACTAGCACCTGAGTGAGCGCCGTCGACCAGATGTCTGACACACAGTGGCTTCAATATTTTGCAGGGTATCGAGTATCGTTAAAATACACGATACACAAAAAATGTATTTTCGGTACCGATACTCCAATACTTTCATTTTCAGCACTCGATACCTGATACCGATACACAAAATGTATCTAAAGACACTATGACTGACTGTTTCTCTACAGCATCATCATATTATCCTCTATTGATCACATTTATCTGTTTTATCCTAACTCCTCGAAGAACAACACAACGGCTGCGAACACGTTTTGCGGACACGACCTTGTCTACAGCTTAGAAAGGCTTTCGCGTTAAGAAAAATAAGTGTCATAATTATCATTGTAGAAGGAAGCCCGAAGCGAAGAGCACAAAATACGGCATCCTCCTTTGTCTTCTACACAGTAGCCGATTTTCGCTCAGACATGAGAAGAGTCCCAGAGTGCTCCATTGGTGCAAGGAAGCTTAAGACTTCTTAATATCTTTATCCTGCTAGATTGTGCAAACTTTATTTGCATATTTCTATTTTAAAAAATGACACTGGTTTAGCCATAGCGATGCACAAGTTTTACGTGCGAGGACTGGAAGTGATTTCGCATTAAACAGGTATAGGCCTATTAGGGTAAGCTGAGCCCATTCTCGCTTGGAATTCGGACTCGTATTTGTATTCAGACTCCAGGGAGCAACTTGCTACTGTAATGTGACATTAAACACCTTTAGGCTTAGCTAGGTCTGTTAGGCTTAAACCGAACACGTTCAATGAGGCTAGGAAGGGATAATTCGGTCATTTGTCCAGACACATATAGAATCCATTTCCATATCTGTGTTTCACACAGATTTATTTATGGTAATTAAGCGTGCTTGGTTTTGGCCTTGTCCTTGGCCATGGTACTCAAGGTAGTATTGGTCTCTCATCACAAGTCACAGTGCTGCCATGTTAGCGAAGGTATGTTAGGATTTTTTTTTTTAATTAAGACGCTCAGTTAGCCGGAAAGAAACCGGAAATTGACGCAATCCATCGTGCTAGGCTAGAAGTGTTTTCACAATAAACAGCATTTCATAGACATAGGAGTGACTAGGCTTTGCATGCGAGCCGGCTTACCAGCGACAAGAACAAATATGAGGGCGATGGCCAGGACCTTCATTTTGGCTGTGCTGTAGTCGCCGTCTGTCGACAGATGTATGTCCCTGAGGATACAAAGATATTTAGCTCAATTTTGTACTTTTCGCATGTTTCGTATACACATGATAAAAAATGTTTTCATGGCGGCAAAAGCAAAAAAAAAAAATCTAATTTACTTGGCCGTCTAAGCCAGTAGCCGCGAGATACACTTCCTAACGCAACTAGCACATGTAAGCCCGACGGTGCAGGAAGCGAATGAATTCAGATATTTCTTGTGCTTTCTATGCTCTGGTAGCTTCGGGTGCTACTATAAACGGAGATTGATTAGGCGTGCAGTATAGAAAGTATCTGCGTACACTGAAACTGATATACTGATTATGCGCAGCAACCAAGGAACACAAGTCAGCACATATTTTAATGCATAAGTGATGAAGCACGGGTCGCGTGAACCAAGAACACAAAGACTAGTTCGCGCCTTTATATTCTTTTTCTTCGCGGTCCTGACCATTTTATGCTCAGAGGTTCTGCAACAGTCACAACTAGGCCATATTTTGTTTTATTGGAAGTGCACATAGAGTATTCTATACACACATACCTTTGAGAAGTAGTATTTGCAGTGAAATGCGGTCAATATTTAGTTTGCATGACTTACCTGGGCTGTACCGGGAGTTGTTTTTTTATTATTTATTTACTCGGTAAAATAACAAGTACGGCAGGCATACAGGAAAGAATGCAATAGTTATATCTCGAAAAGATTTTGTTCTGATTTATTCTTTTGTCTCAGCATGCATAAAGTTGATGTGCTGCCGGGGCTCGAGGTCGTCGTCCAGGCAGCTCATTTTCTTTTCACATTTTAAATATTGTGTTTCAAACAACCACTCCCACATCAAGTTTATTTTCAAATTAAGGTATATAGGGCATCGAATTAATTAACTGCGTATTCCCAATGCTTCAAATGGCTTCGAGGCATCAATTGAGACTTAGTCTACTCCGGTCAAAGGGCAGCTTATATTATTTCTAGACGGCTGAATGATAGTGTTTAGTTAAGCCAGTGACATAATTAGTATATCAAGCATGATCCTTTTTGTTGGAGTACAGCTGGCCGTCGCACTAGGAAAGGT
This sequence comes from Amblyomma maculatum, assembly GCF_055883805.1. Lineage (NCBI taxonomy): Eukaryota > Metazoa > Arthropoda > Arachnida > Ixodida > Ixodidae > Amblyomma > Amblyomma maculatum. The sequence continues at coordinate 61,999,035 of NC_139344.1, forward strand.
TTCCTTTTGAGATCATAACGAAGAAGGTAACCATTCGCTTCACCTTGGGGTTTAATGCGCTGCGACTGCGTTTCAAACCACCACTGCTGAGAATTCTTGCTGAGCTACGTGGCTACAGAAGATAACATTTAGGACAGACGGCTGTCAGCGTTCCTGTAACGGGTGTTTAGGAGAAGGCTTGTATATAACGTTTGCGCAACCTTTAAAACGCGACCAGTACTGCTTGCCGCAAATAAAACGTGTTAGGAATCTTGCAGCCATAGGAATAAAGCTGCACCATTCCTAAGGCAGTTTACTATTTTACTCGAAAAGTTATAGAGCAATGGCGACACCATTCGTATTCTTTTTTTTTTTAAGGGAGGGGGGGGGGGGGAGGGGGGAGACTTGGTTACTGGTGGCGAAGGTTTCCTAGAAATAGAGCGTCTTAAGATCTTTTGTACAGATCCCAGGTAATCAGAAAGCAGCATGTGAAATCTGAAGAAACATTTTTTTTTTTTTGTGATCGTAAAAACAAGAACAGATGATTGCCACGATCATATACCACGCATAGTTGGGCCTGTGGGGCACTAACAGCCACAAAAAAAGCTCAAAAGCAAACGGTTGGCGGCCGGCCGCTTTGAAAATAAAATCTACGACCCTGTCGACATTTTTTTTTTTTCTTCAATGAAACTGCATCAGCGCCATCGACGCCTTTAGAATATACATTTATAACCTGACGCTAAATATCTGAGCGCATTCTAGAAATTTAGTATATGAAGTAACGTGTTGTTATAACTGGACTCATAAGCGATAATGAATAAAATGCGATGCGCACAAAAAGGCTTACCGTTTTCGACTAACTCCAGAGGCTGGAACTGTGCCTCGTCTAACGGCTACAACTGGCTTATATACTGAGTGTAAGGCGGAAGCAACGAGGAAATAACTGTTGTTCGTGTTTCGGTTTTTCCCATCCACAGTGGGATTGCATGTTGTCATGAAAATGCTCCTGAATGCAGCCCGAGCAATCATAGCCCCGAAAGAAGCAACAAGGGTGTGAAGACCGCCGCGGCGACGGATGGAAGTTCCATGCAGGAAAATTATCTCCCGTCCGTGCAGCGGCAGTTTCTTAACTCACGCGTAATCCCCTGTCAGGAGGTCCGTTAACACGAGTAAATAACAGCTTTATTCTTTCCCTGGGCAATACATGTATACAGGCTTCTTCTTAGCTACTACATGCGATTTAACACTCTTCAGGTTCTAGGGAGGTTGGCCGTATGCCAATTCTTGATTCACAACATCGTTGGAGCAGGAGCGCTTCGGATGACACACGACAGTTTATCACAGAGGGAAGATATAGCAACGCAAATGAGGCAGTCAGGCTTTCTGCTAATGCATCTTTTATAAAACATATTAACACCCGATTAAGCACGATGAGAAACGTCGCCTTCTATCTATTTTTCTTGGATAATATGCGCTCGTTTGGCTACGTGTTTTCTTATCGCTGTGTTTACTTTCTACGTTTCAAGCAATTTGTCGAATCCCTCCTCCTTTTTATGTAGAATGTCATTGTTTTATTGTAGATATAATTTACTAAAGTGGCATTGAGAATTATTGTTAGACATTCCGTGTGCAGTACACAAGAAACTATGGCGAAGCAAGCCTCGGCGATTATGCAGAATATTGCTGCGCCCAACGAAAGAAAATTTAAGAAGCATAATTCATCCGCCAGCGCTTTTTCTTGTTACTATCGCGCACGACGCGCTGCAACCATGGTATCCAGCATGCGGAACACCTGAGGAAATTTCAAACGCAGCCGCATCTTCCGTAATAGTTTTGCCCCGTTTCTGCGTGTTTATGTGGTCATTTAAGAGTTTGCGCGCTTAACATCTACATTTTAAGATAATTTTAGACAAATATTTTCAGCATCGGTGCAACGAACCTGCCGTCGCTTGTTAAAAGACTTAGAAGAAGCATTTTTTTTCCATGTGCTGAGAATTACTCGCGTAAACATTGTGCTACATTTATTGTGAAAGAAAGATTTCAATGACTGCAATACATTGACAAATATTTTTTTTTCTTGTATGAAGCAACGGTTACAAAGAAATTGTGAACATCATCTGCGCTGACCAGCCTACCTGAGGCAAGGTAAGTGCATCGGAACGGCAATCAGTGAGTTACCGAGAGAATGAATAAAAATTGAATGAAGACGCAATGTTATATCCGGGCCCTGAAGACCATCAACATGCATTTCTAACGTCGTATTTTAGTCGCGAAGGAAAACCACTGCGCATGAGTCCAGTGTATTGCGTTTATTCGCGCCCATGTAGGACATACAAGGACAGTCATGCCTTTTAGGCTGTGGAAAAGTGTAATGCAGCCAAAATCTCAACTTCATATTTCATTGCTGTTGCACTATAGAAGCTACACTGCCTTTTTAATTAAATGCAATGGAGTGCGTGACACGACGTTGGTTACCTCCATGTGTGAAGAACAAACTTCAACATCCTATTAATGTTCTTCTGTGAGAAGACTTCCAGCGGTGAGAGAGTTGTTTCACGTTTCTGTGTATGGCGGCAGCGATCACTGAGTTTCTTCCCATTTGGAGAAGTGGCGTTCGTAGATTGTACGTAGGAAGAAGTGGCGAGACTAACAGTATGTTATATATGTGAATTTAAACGAAATACGCTTTGCAGCCACGGTAGTCAAGAGGTTATGGCACCCTGTTTCTCAGCTGAAAGCTACAAGATGCGGTAGCCCGTCCGGATCCCGTTATTTCTTTCCTCCCTAGAGCGCCTCCGTGTATACCGACGCTACAGTTACCGAACCTCTGGTCAGTCGCGTAAAAAAAACTACTCCGTGCTGCAGTTCGCATGAAAGATGGCGCGTCAACGGGCCGGGCTCGCGAGCGAAGTGAGGGCCGTCGCATCCGCATGAGCGTTCCCAGAAGGAGCAATGAGATGATGTCAGACGTACAGCGCACACGCAGCCTGCGGCGTTGCGTTGAGATCTCCAATATTCGCTGAAAGAAGACCTGCAAGTATGTCCTTTGCAAGCGGAAGGGTGGTTGTCAGAAACGACAGGGTCCTCAAACCTACCTGTGAAGGACACGGAACTGAAATTTGTGATTTACGCAAATAGTCGCAACGCACTTTTCACAATGTCCGCAGGTGAAAATAACCAGTTGTTTCTGCACATAAGCACATTAAAATTTGGACCTTGGGGCGGAAATGAAAATGTGCCTTGCTGTAAATGTTCTCATTATTTACGCTTATCTATTTCCTTTGTAATTGTTATTGCAATCACCACAGTGCAAATGTTTGCCCGCGTAGGTGGAGGCAAAAACGGTGCCACACTACATCCAATACCCACATAATATAATTTCTGTATAATTTTTGTCTTCAGGCTAACTAATTATCTACCATTTTTTATAGTCTGAGTTCTAAGGCCGCACTCTTTGAGACGTTACGTCATACCTTTTGATTCTGAGGAAACATAGCACTATATAGTCGCATTCTATTGGCCGTAGACTGGAAGAGAACGCGAAGCGATGGCTTCGAAGCCTACGTCGTTGCCTTTCGCTAAAGACGTCCCCGCTTCACAAACAAACTGGCATAAAGGGCACCCTGATCGTCAAAAAGGTTTCAGTTCTTACCAAGACTTCGGCGCGAGTCTTCGCGCATTTTTATACAGTTTTTATTCTGTTATAGGACTTTAGCTGGTACGTGCCACTCCTCGTACAATAGACAGTTAAAAGCAAAACGTTTCTTTCACAAGGTTGGTAACACTTGCGTACGCGACAAATATCGACCGGAACTTTCTATACCTCAGCATTTTAACTTAGCTCGTTTTTTTTTTTGTTTCAGAGGTCTATTCATGGCCTATAAGATTTACAGGATAAACAAGACCACCTTTCGAGTGCGCCTTCTCATACATTCAATACACACAGAGTGTGATGGCCCAGGGAAAGATGTGTTCAAGCGAATTAAGAGAATGCCAGTAAGGGCTGGTGTTGAATCTGGTGTTAAAGAAAATATAGCTGCATCATAAAGGCAAATTTGTACCTTGGAGAACTAATTGCATGCTCTCTAAAAAAACCCACAAATCATCGAATATGCATTTCAGCACATTGTACAGCAATGCCTAATGAAACAGTTGCCCTTAACGTCACACGGGTTCAAGTTTCTCCTTGTCGGTAACTATGGTGATGTGCCCTTATACATGTTTATGCTCCTGAGCCTCCACTGTATCTGGCTGACCAGAATGACAGTGCCCCATGCAGATTTTCAGGTTCGTTTAAATCGTGAAAACTTTGTTCAATGTGTGGCTTACGTGCGGGAAATTTACTTTGCACTCCCTCAAACGCCTGTGTCGATAAGTGTATCTGATGAACTGATGAGCATAAAACAGTTTTCATTTTTCACGTCAGCCGAAGTTAAGCTGACGGGTTTTATTGTATGCGAACTTTACCGGCAATAAAGAAAAAATCTTAAAGGTTGCCTTGCAATAAAGCATCCGCCTCGCGTTCGGGAAGTATTACGTTCGATCCCTGATGCCGCCGAGTACCCACCAGTTTTCAATGGTTATAAGACTTCCCCCCAACTCGTGCTCGGCTCTTCTGGAATGAAATGCTTGGAAAAGGGGTTATGAACCAAAGAAGGCCACGTATGGGTTTCAGCCACGCGTGGCGAACTTATGGTTGCCCGAAGGCAGAACAAAGTGCGGACCCAACAGAGCAGCATTGTTTTCATCAGGATAGAATTTACGTAAAGTACTTTTTTTTTTCTTTTTACCAGCCGAAAACGATACCAGGCGCAAAAAAAAAAAAGAAAAAAAAATCATCTTAGCGACACGCCCACACTTTAAAGCCGGGAAGCGCCCAGATAAGAAAATCTGCTTTGCTCTGCAGTACTCACTGCGATGAAGTTAGGTGTGCGCACTTGGCGAATGCTTTATACAGCCGGTCACCTAACAGCATTTTTGAAGGCCTGTAAATAGTGAAGTAAATGGTAGGTAGCTTGATGGAAAATGTATCGGGCCGTTTTTCGAGGTGGTCGCCAACCTCTGCATTTACACTTTTGTATAATATATATATATATATATATATATATATATATATATATATATATATATATACCACATAATTAACCGCGGAGGTGCGCTCCAGAACATGGTATGGGCTGAGGTATTTAGCAAGAAATTTTGAAGACAGTCCAGGTGCATTGGAACGTATCCGCAGCTACACAAGAGCGCCAGACGAGAAGTCCGGTGTCCAGTGTTGGTTTTCATAGTTGGATTTACGGCGGTACTATGTGTTAGCCGTCAATGCGCGGGCAATTTGCCGACAGTCTTCCGCATGCTGGGCTACTTGAGACGCCTGAGTATACTCGGATATGTCTGGCTGATACTGGAGTATGGTGTCAATTGTAGCAGAGGGGTGATGGCCGTAGAGAAGAAAAAAAGGAGAGAAGCCAGTAGTAGACTGCGTTGCGGTATTGTAAGCGTAAGTGACATACTGAAGGACGAGGTCCCAATTTGAGTGGTTGGAGGCGACATACATAGAGAGCACGTCGTCAAGGGTACGATTGAAACGTTCAGTGAGACATTAGTCTGGGGATGATCGGCGGAGGTGGTTCTATGAATAGTGTTGGACTTGGTGAGCAAGGCTTTCACAGCGTCACCAGCCAAATAGAAGTGCGGCGGTTTCTGCATACCTCGTCAGATGATTAACGGCTACGATAGCCCAGCGGTTGCCGGCTGCAGTGTAGGGAGGCGGCCCGTATAAATCAATGCCGACGCAGTCAAAAGGGCGTGATGGGCTGCATGGATAACGGCAGCAACTCTTCAGCAGAACGTTGAGGAGATGGCTTGTGACGTTGACAGGTGAGGCATGAGCGAACGTACTTGAGTACGAAGGTGTACATGACCCGCCAGTTGTAACATAGCCGGAAGCGAGTGTATGTCTTGAAGACGCCGGCGCGACCGGATTGTGGGTCAGCGTGGAAATAATCAAAGATTTACGAACGTAGCTACCGGGGAATAACTAGCAACCACTTGCAGCAATCTGCGCAGTAGTTGCGGCGGTAGAGGAAGCTATCACGAATGGCGAAGTGGGAAGCATGGCGGCGGAGAGCACGCGATGGAGAAGCAGCTGTAGGATTGGCGATAAAATAGAGGAGAGAATTTATCCAAGGATCTTGCCGCTGCGCTGACGGCATGTCATTGATGTGAAGCGATAGCGGGGAATCGTCGGAAGAGGAAAGGCTCGCGAAATCAGCTGTAAGGGGGCAGCGGGAAAGGGCATCGGCGTCGTGATGCTTTCGGCCGGAGCGATAAATAACGCGGACATCATATTCCTGAAGGCAAAGAGCTAATCTTGCCAGTCTGCCGGACGGGTCTTTTAGTGAGGAAAGCCAGCAAAGAGCATAGCGGTCAGTCACTTCCTCAAAAGCGCGGCCATAGAGGTAAGGGCGGAATTTGGTAAGAGCCCTAATAATCACTAAGCACTATTTTTCAATGACAGAGTTATTGGATTCAGCCTTCGTAAGTGCACAGCTAGCATAGGCGACCCCGTATTCAGTATAGCCTGATTTGCGCTGAGCGAGCACAGCGCCGAGACAAACACCACTGGCGTCCGTGTGGACCTTGGTAGGCGCTGTGGGGTCGAAGTGACGTAGGATAGGCGGTGCCGTGAGGATGCTGCGTAAAGCATTGAAGGCGTCGTCGCACGTTGGCGACCACGACGGAAAGTCGGAACTGCCGGACAAAAGTTATGTCAAGGGAGCAGCTATTAAATCAAAATTTGTACTAAAGCGGCGAAAGTATGAGCACTGCCCGATGAAGCTATGTAGATCTTTGATGGAAGTCAGTTTGGGAAAGGCTGCTTCGGCACGAAGTTTGGCAGAATCTGGAGATACACCTTCTTTGGAGACAACGTGGCCGATAATGGTAAGCTGGCGGGCGGCAAAACAACTTTTTGTTCAAATTCAGCTGCAGTCCGGCATCGGATAGGCAGGTCAAAACGTACTTCAGACGGTAGAGGTGTGTGTGAAAGTCAGGATAAAAGACGACAATGTCGTCGAGGTAGCAGAGGCACGTCTTCAACTTTAGGCCATGCAAAATGGTGTCCATCATCCGCTCAAATGTTGCCGGAGCATTACATAGGCCAAACGGCATAACTGTAAATTCGTACAAACCGTCGGCAGTTACAAAGGCATTTTTCGGGCGATCAGCCGCTTCCAGGGGAACTTGCCAGTACCCGGAACGTAAATCTAGGGAAGAAAAGAGCTCGGCTCCTTGCAAACAATCGAGAGCGTCGTCGAGGCGCGAGAGAGGGTAGACGTCCTTTCGTGTAATCTCATTAAGGCGGCGATAATCGACGCAGAAGCGAGAACCATCTTTATTTTTTAAGAGGACAACAAGTGACGCCCAAGGGCTGCTTGAGGGCTGAATCACGCCATTCTGGATCATTAGGTCGACTTGCTCTTCAATAGCCTGGCGGTCGATTGCAGACACACGATGGGGGCGCAGTCGCAGTGGTGCGTGGGTGCCGGTGTCAATGCGATGAGTGATTGTGGAAGTTTGACCCAAAGAACTTTAATGAGAGTCGAAGGAGGAGCGAAATTGGTGTAGTAGGTTCAAAAGCTGCATGCGCTGCTCTGGAGGAAGATCGGCGTCGATGGAACGGAGGAACAAGTCTGTAGAGGGGGGAGCGGGCGCAGGTGAAGAGGGCTGAGTGCAGTCACGCAGAGTGCGGAGCGTCGTCAGGTTTCTCAAAGCTCACACGAGATGCTATTGGCTGGATACTGCCGAGGCATTCACCATGGCGCAAAGCAGTAGGGGAGTTAAATGGATTAGAGACCTATAACATGGAAAGGACAGCGGAAATAGCGAGCATAGCGTAGGGCAATGGAAGGCACTTCCGGCGAGGAAAGTATGGGATGGTGTGAAGAGAACTGTCTCATCGCTAATAGCGGCACGAGCGACACGAACAAGCATAGAAGAGTAGGGAGGAAGGTCGATATCTTCGGCGACGAGGGCTTTAGCACAGGAATTCGATGAATCAGAGTCTGGTAAGGCATCGGACAAAGTCGAGAACCCCACTTCAGCTCGAGCACAATCGATAATAGCAGCGTGACGCGACAGGATATCCCAGCCTAAAATTACAGCGTGTGAGCAACTTGGCAGCACGACGAACTCAATCGTATAAAGGCAATTCTGGATAACTACTCGAGCGGTGCAAGCTGCTAAAGGCTTGATATGCTGATCGCTGGCCATACGCAATAAAGTCCCGCAATTTGCGTCTTCACTTTCTTTGAAGAGCTTCATAGTTTTGCGTCCATAACCGAAATTTAGCACCAGTGTCAATTAGAGCCATGACAGCAACACCCTCCATGATAACTTCAATAAGGTTGTCCGGCGAGAGGTGAGGTCTTGGGAAGTTCGAAGGGATCGCAGTTCTCACCTCAGGAAGTGCGGCCTCTAGTTTTCCTCCCGTGAAGCGTTCTGTCGACGTCGCATCGGAGAGATAGAGCGGCGTCGCGGCAACGGTGAACGGCGGTTGGACATGGCTATGCGGTCTGGGGAGAAATGAAGGCTGACTAGAGACTCGGTAGGCGCGGAATACTAAGGCGTCGTCTACCAGTACCCAGAACCTTACGTAGGTGGAGCCGACACTGGGAGACGGTTTCGGCAATATCGGGAAATATGCCCAGCCAGTCCGCAAGTGTAACAATTTTGCCGGTTATCTGTCGTACGCCAGGGATTGCATGGTCTCGGAGCCGGTCAAATAAACTGCGCAGGTTCTCGAGCAGGACTAGGAGGCGGCTGAACGTAGGCAGGTTGCGGCGGACCTTATTTAAGTGATGGTCAGGCAGCAACAGCCGCATATGTCAACGGGGCTGCTACATGCATGAATTGAAGGGCTGGAGGAAGAGATTCAACTACCTGTTCTTGAATAATCTGGCGCAAACTGGGAGCTACGTGTGATGAAAGCTCTTCATGGCAGGACATAAGGGAGAGCTGTCGAGCAACTTCTTCCTGAATAGAAACTCTTGATTTGTGGCAGGAGCGCAGAATGCTCACCTGCATCTCTCAGGCCAGCAAGCGACTCGGAGTGCATGGTGTTCGCGCGAGTTATGGCCCTTTGTCTGCACACTTCATCATAACTGTGACGCAATGTGACCACTTCCGCGACGGTGCGGATATCTCAAGCAATCAGAACCTGAAAGGCGTCTTCATCGATGCCTTGCAGCATGGGCTTGATCTTGTCAACCTCTGACATCTGTGCTTTCGCGCGCATGCACAACTCGACGACGTCCTCAATATAACTTGTAAAATTCTCGCCAACCTGCTGAGACCGCGCACGCAAGCGCTGCACAGCGCGGAGTTTCCTCAAAGCCGGACGGCCGAAAACTTCAGAGAAGCTGGCTTTGAACACGGACCATGATGGAATGTTCTGCTTCATGGTTTCGAAACCATAGATTTGCTACGCCGGTGAGATTGAAAATCACGTTGCTTAGCTTTGTTTCCGCGTCCCATTTGTTGTATGCGCTCACTCGCTTATAGGATGTGAGCCCGTCCTCGACGTCATGGTCGTCAGTTCCGCTGAAGATGGCGAAGACTCGCTGGCGGAGGGAGCCGGGACAGATGATGGCCGACCCAACTTGTATGGTTTGGTGGTTAACGCCCTCAGGTGGTGGTAATGTGCGGCTGCGGAGTTCCAGGGCTAGAGGATAGATCTTAACCGGCACCTCCACCAAATGTAAGATGAGGGTTCATTGAGCAACACACGTAGCGATCACGGTGCCACTGACTGGAATGTTCGTCGTACACTTCTTCCTTTTCACAATATATATATATATATATATATATATATATATATATATATATATATATATATATATGAAAGAAAGAAGCCGACAGTCGGCGAGGCCGAGGAAAGCGTGGGGGACGGTACTTTTATGACTTTTTTTATTGCTTACTTGGATAATCACAGAAATTGTTACTGTAATCTGATTAGGGGAAAGATAATTGAACACAAAGTAGAAGAAATAACAACGTGCCGAAGGTGGGAACCGAACCCACGACCTCCGAATAACGCGTCCGGTGCTCTTCCAACTGAGCTACATCGGCCGCTATTGTAGTGTGGCAATCTTCATCGTTATTGCCACTGACATGCATCGCATGCTGGCGCTCTCGAGGACGAAGAAGTTGGTCGTTGTCTTCGTGATTGGATACGCCTGACGCTCCGCTGCGAATTCATCCTGAGCAGCTGAATCCCTCTGCATAGACTGACTTGACACACCCCCTACAATTGGTGGAGGTGCTGGGTCGGGACGTCACACAAGACGGTATCACAAAGAGGTAAAAAGGAAACTTCCGTGCGGGCGCAGTCAATAACGGCATGAGTGGAAAGGAAATCGTAGCCCAGGATGATGTCGTGTGAGCAGCGAGACAGTACAATAAACTCGATGGTGTATAAGACGTCTTCTATGAGAACACGGGCCGTACACGCCGCTGAGGGATGAATTCGCTGTGATGAGGCGGTGCGAAACGAAAAGTCGGAAAGCGCGGTGGTCACTTTTCGAAGACGACGGCAAAGAGCTTCACTCATGACGGATACGGCAGCGCCCGTGTCGACAAGAGCGAGTGTTGCGACGCCGTCGACAAACACTTGTATTACGTTAGTGGGAGAACACCGAGGACTTGAAGAGTTCCAACCAAGCGCAGTTCTTGCCCCGGGAACTGCGACTGTTAGTTTCCCTCACCCGTGCCAGTAGAACGTCGAAGGGGGGCGGGGAACGGCGACGAGGGGAAGGTGATCGGCGAGTAGTATAGATTTGATTGCCGCGAGTTGCAAAGTCGGAACCGGGCGGAGTTCTCGACGAGGGCTGGTCCGTATCGTAGGAGTAGTTCCAGAGGTCAGCTCGAGAAGGTGGAAGGCGTTGGCGGCAAAGGCGTGCGACATGGCCCGCCAGCTCGCAAGAGTAGCAAATTGGCCGGTTGTCGGCGGTTCGTCAAGGGTTCGTAGGGCGTTGGCGTACCCTTGGAATAGGGACATGGAATGCAGATCCAGGCAAAGGCGAAGGAAGATTGGAAGGAGCGGCCTGGTAGGAAAGAGATGTTGATGGCATTAACGGCCTGGCCGTAACTTGGGCGTAAGTCAGTGGTGCCGTTACTTGGGCCGGCACGGGGCTAGGCGGCAGCACAGGGCTGGGCGGTAGCACGGGGCTGGGCGGGAGCATGAAGCTGGGCGGAAGAACATCAGCGATGTGATATTGCACTGCACGCCGTACGGTAGGGGCCAATGACGGAGCCATGTCAGGAACAAGGCGGCCAGTATCCTGTAACTGAGGGATCAGTGATAGCTGGCGGGGCTCGACCTCTTTGATTTATATATATAAACGATTTGAATATATATATATATGTATAGTGTAACAGTACAGAAGAAGGTGAAGTTTAGAATATAAGTGAAGGAGAAAGACGTTGAAAAGAAGAGGACTCTCGTGCCGGACGCTTTGCCGTTGACCAGCTGAGCTCCCTGCCCTATCGTCTTGTTCAGCGCTCCGACGTCTTATCCCCGTCGTAACAAATTGGTGGTCAGGTGCGGGGTACGACTATCCTTAAGACGCATCTTCAAGCGCTGGAGCTTCGTTGGAGCAGTCGCCTCGCTGGTCTCCCACCCTTTTCAACAAGAATGCAGCACACTACCGAGCAGCGCCGAACATCAACACGGGACCCTCTACCCCCATCTCGCGATGTGCCTCTGACCACCACGAATGCGACGCTACCATTTTCGGGAGCCTCGTTCCTTTGCCGGTCAAGCAGGGGAAGATGTTGATGACTGGCTCACTCATTATGAACGTGTGAGCCGCTATAACCGCTGGGATTCAGTGGCTAAACTAGCCAATGTTGTCTTTTCTTTTTTTGACGCAAACGGCCTTGATGTGGTATGAGAACCACGAGGACTCCCTAACAACTTGGGAATGTTTTGTCGAAGCAATCAAGGAATGGTTTGGCGACCTAGCTGCAAAGAAGAAACAGGCCGATCAGACACTTGCTCAGAGGGCCCAGGCTGCCAGAGAAACTTGCACCACCTACATAGAGGCCATACTCAAGTTGTGCAAGACCGTCGACAGCAGGATGACTGAAGAAATTAAAGTAGGCCATCTGCTCAAGGGAATTGCGGAAGATGTCTACCACTTCCTCATTGCCAAGGAAAACTTGAAATCGGTCTCTGACGTTATCCGGCACTGCTGAACATTCGAGGCCCTGAAGACTCGTCGCATTACATCGAAATTTGGACGGCTCGCAAGTGTGACTACAGTGGCTAGTGTTGAAGAATCGCCATCTCAAAGCCTCCTGTGCGCCATCCGTGAAATTGTTCGAGATGAGATGTAACGACGTGAGCAGCTTGCCCGGCCCAATGGCTTCGGAGGGGACGTATATTCTCTTCCAACCTATGGGGGTGCGTGCCCGCCGATGTCCGCGAATGTCACCAACTTTGCCTGCCGCGAAGACCTATACACTCCGCGACCAAGACCGGAAGAGAGTTTCCAACGATTCTCTTGCCATCAGCGTAGAGATCCTCGCCCTTTCACCAGTCGTACATCGCGCCGACTGCCGGACAACTACATCGTCCCGGAACCACCATCTAGATATTCGTCGCGGCCTACCATGCAGGAACCAGCTGACACGCCACTTTTTGACCGACCTCTTCCAGTGTGCTACAGGTGTGGTGTCGCGGGTCATATTTCCCCCTACTGCAATCAGCGCGCACAGTTCAGGATTCCTCCGATGGCATCGAACCGAAGAACCGTCCAGCCCTATATCGACAACTATCGGCCAGAACATCCATCCCGGAGGGGCCGTTTTCAAAACGAAGGGCTCCGGAGCCATTCTCCAGCAGCGTCTAACCGTAGTGTGACACCGCCTCCGTCATTTCATGTGCGCCAATCCCCGTCACCACGGCGCCGATCTCCACCCCAACGCAGGAAAACTAGCCAGCGCGGCCAATGGAGGTGAGGTCGCTGGACAATGTGCGCTGCTACCTATTATTCCTCCGTCTGTGTTCATGTTAAAGAACAAGGTTAATGTGCTCGTTGATAGTTTACCTACGATGGCGTTGGTAGACACTGGTGCCACTGTCTCAGTAATGAGTTTAGATTTTAAGAAACTTTTGAAGAACAAAGTCATGTTTGTTTGGGACAAAACTGCTAATTTTTATGGAGTAAGCGGAGAGATATTGTATCCGGTTGGGGTATGCAGCGTTAAAGTTTCTTTGGGGGGCACAGTATTTCCGGCGGAGTTTGCAGTACTGCCTCGATCTACACACGACGTAATCTTGGGAATTGACTTCCTGCGTATATGCGGCGCTACAGTTGATTGTCGAACTGGAGAGCTAAGTGTTAGTGGTTCTCTTCCTCGTGAACTTTTGGAAGAGACGTCAAATTATGAAGACGTTTTGTGTGTGTGTGTGTGTGTGATGAAGTCGTCATACCGCCACATTCTGCAGTGTGTGTCCAGGTGTACTGCTCCCGTGCTATTAACGACTCTTTTGAGGCTACTGTGGCACCTCTTAATATACAGTGCGTAAAGAAAAATGCGTTAGTGCCGCATTGTTTGGTTCGCGTGAAAGAGGGCCGTACCGGACTGTGGACTATAAATTGCTCATCGGAGCCAGTTATTTTTCCAGCAGGCTCCAAACTAGCTTCATGTAGCGCAACTCTCCCGAATTGTGTAGCTGTCGTTACTCCTTCCCTAGACAACCCCGCTACTAACTTACCTGCTGACGAAAAGCTTCTTCCGATGATCAACGCATCGTTGAACACCTCACAACGACAGATATTGAAGAACCTCTTCTCCCAGCACCTATCCGTCTTTGATTTCGCGCAGTCCGACGGCTGGCAACGTTTTCCGCTGTCTCGCGCGCCACAGGATTGACACGAGATCTGCACATCCGATCCGTCAAAAGCCGTACCGTGTGTCGCCGTCAGAGCGTAAGATCATCACCGATAAAGTCCAAGACATGTTGAACAGGGGCGTAATACAGGAATCCTCGTGTCCTTGGCTTCTCCCGTGTTATTGGTGAAGAAAAAAGACGGAAAATGGAGGTTCTGCATTGACTATCGTCGCCTCAACTCCATCACTAAAAAGGATGTGTATCCTCACCCGCGCATCGACGATGCCATAGATTGCCTTTTCTCCGCATCTTATTTCTCTTCAGTTGATTTGCGATCGGGGTATTGGCAGATTCCGATGGACCCTGCTGACAAGGAAAAAACTGCATTAATTACGACGGAGGGCCTATTTGAATTTAACGTGATGCCCTTCGGCCTATGTAATGCCCCGGCCACATTTGAAAGATTTATGGACACAATACTTCTTGGCCTCAAGTGGGAAATCTACATGTGCTATTTAGACGATGTTGTTATTTTTGGCCGGACTTTTACTGAACATAACACGCGACTCGCTGTTGTTTTAGATTGCCTACAGAAGGCTGGCCTTGTCCTGAATTCCAAAAAGTGCCGTTTTGGGGAACGTCAAGCGCTGGTACTCGGGCATTTCGTCGACCGCGATGGAGTTCAGCCAGATCCACAGAAGACTGCACCAGTTGCAGCATTCCAACGACCACAGACTCAAAAAGAGCTCCGCAGTTTTCTGGGGCTGTGTTCCTAATTTCGACGATTCATCACAAGGTTTGCTGACGTCGCCTACCCTCTGACATCCCTTCTACAAAAGGACATCCCTTTCCACTGGACCTCAGTTGTGACGCGTCTTTCGGCCAACTAAAGTTTCTGCTTACGTCACCCCATACTACGGCACTTCAACCCCTCCGCTCCGACTGAAGTCCACACCGATGCAAGTAGGATTGGTGTTGGCGCTGTGCTTGTGCAACGTTCGGCAACAGGCGAGCATGTAATTGCGTATGCAAGCCGTTCCCGCAGCAAACCTGAGCGTAACTACACTGTTACGGAGCAGGAGTGCCTCGCTGTAGTTTTCGCTGTTCAGCGGTTTCGGTGCTATTTATATGGACGCCATTTCACGGTTGTGACGGACCATCATGCCCTTTGTTGGCTCGTCAACCTTCGTGATCCATCTGGTCGTCTGGCACGCTGCGCCCATCGTCTGCAGGAGTACGACTTCACTGTTTCATTCAAGAGTGGCCGCAAACACGCCGATGCAGACTGTCTTTCACGTCTTCCTCTTCCTACGACCGATTGTGACTCTGGTGATTTCGATCATTACATCGCCTCCGTCGTGCCCGAGTTTCCCGACGCCTCGGCTCTGCGCACTGCGCAAGGGACCGACATAAGCCTCGAGCCACTGCTTGCGGAGGCGCGGGATTCCACTGCTTCCAGCCCATTTTGTCTCCGTGACGGCCTTTTGTACAAAAAGGCTTACTCAAGCACCAGCACGAATTTTCTGCTTGTGGTTCCAGAGAGCTACCGCTCGTGCATCTTACGTGCGATGCACGACGACCCCACTTCCGGTCACCTGGGCTCAGCACGAACGCTCCATCGTGCCCGCGACCGGTTTTATTGGCCAAAGATGCGCCAGACAATTGAGCGATATGTGGCAAGCTGCACGCCACAGGGCCTTCTACATCCTGTGACTCCACCACGTGGCGCATTTGAGAAAATCGGAATCGACCTTATGGGTCCCTTTCCGAAGTCATCCGACGGAAATCGTTGGATCGTGGTTCGCGCCGACTACCTCACCCGCTACTGCGAAACGGCAGCTTTTCCTTCAGCCACCGCTCACCACGTGTCCCTGTTCTTGCTCCGTTCTGTGATCCTCCGCCATGGACCTCCGCGAGTGATCATCAGTGACCGAGGCCGCCAGTTTATGGCAGATGTTGTGGAAGAGCTTCTTCGTTTGTGTGCGTCGCATTTCCGGCATTCCACACCATATCACCCTCAAACCGACGGCTTGACGGAGCGCACAAACCGCACACTCAAAAACATGCTATGTATGTACGTCGAATCTGACCAAAAGAATTGGGATACTATACTTCCGTTTATAAATTTTGCATTCAACACTGCAACACATGAGACGACTGGCTACAGCCCGTTCTTCCTGCTATATGCCCGTCCTCCTCGGTATTGTCTAGACACCAATCTTCCTTTCTCCGTCCATGACGAACCGCGCATCGCGGAAACTCTTTGTCGAGCCGAAGAAGCTCGCCGGCTCGCCCGTTTGCGAATTCTCGCTTCGCAAGAGCGTTCAAAAGCCGGTACGACAGCCGGCATAACGATGTGTTTTACGCCCCTGGAGATTTAGTGTGGCTTTGGCGACCTCTGCGAAAGCGTGGGTTAGCCCAGAAAATGTTGGCGCATTAGGCTGGCCCTTACGTCGTGCTTGAACGCGTCAGTGAAGTCAACTACCAAAAAGAACGTATGACAGCAAGTGGTCGTCGTTCAGCCAGAACCGAAGTTCCCCACGTCGCCCGGATGAAGCCGTGTCACTCTCGTGGAAACGAATAACTACCTCGCCCGGGGGGCTTCGTCTGCCCAGGCGGAAAATGTAACAGTACAGAAGAAGGTGATGTTTAGAATACAAGTGAAGGAGAAAGACGATGAAAACAAGAGGACTCTCGTGCCGGACGCGCTGCCGTTGTCAGCTGAGCTCCTTGCCCTATCGTCTTGTTGTTCAGCGCTCCGACGTCTTATCCCCGTCGTAACAATATATATATATATATATATATATATATATATATATATATATATATATATATATATATATATATATATATATATATATAATTATTGCAATGTATATACAAAGGTTGGATACCGTCTCTGTGGTGACAAAAAAATTAGGGGGACACCTAAACTCCGCCGTTATGGATATAAAGCGATATCCTTTTCAACGCAGAGACAATGTTTTTCTCTACTTTAGTTTGTATTTTTATTTTGTTTTTTTATTTGTTTTCTTTTTATTTTTACTGACTCAGCATCAGACATTATTGGTTTCCCGTTCAAAGCATAAATGACACTTCTGAATGCAATATTCGTTTTTAATGTAAAGAAGCGGTTCAGATGGTATACACAGCAATATATTTCTCTTATCGTAGCAGCTATGCAGGCCAGCGCTCACAGCGACAGTAGGAGTTTCGTCCGCTTGGCCGTCTTCAAAACTTCATCGTCTTCGGCGCGTGACGTCTCTGTTTTCCTTTTCTTTCTGCTTTGTCACCAGGTCAGGCATCTCTCTTACAATACTCCCCCTGTGAAAATACGCCATCCTGGCGAATTAAGTGGAGTTCAGGATGGCAGGGCCATATACATAGTAGAGCTTGATGCGATCAAGGTGGACAATTTCACGTCCTCGTCGGTGGTGGTCTGATGATAGCGTAAGCGACTCGATAAGGTAAATAACCGGAGAAGTTTGCGTATTCACACGACAGGGTCCCTGGTATCGACTCATAAACTTGGGCGACTGGCCTGAAGTCGAAGAGGGCACTCATAGCTACACTAACGAGTCTGGACGATAAGCAGGCGGCAGACATGAGGAACCGGCGCGGTTGTTTTTCTGGTGGTACTGGTTTCGAGCTGTGCTTTCACGTGCGACCTGACGGCAATCTTCGGCATAGGAAGCGGCTTGAGAAAGAGGTGTCAATTCACAGATGTCGGGACGGCATGGTAGGATCATGTCCATTGCGCAAGAAGGTTCGCTGGCCGTACAGAAGGAAATAAGGTGAGAAACGGGTAGTAACTTGCGTATCAGAATTCTAGGCGTAGGTTATGAATGGTTACACACGGTCCGATTAGGAGTGGGTAGATGAAACATACATAGCTATCATGTCTCCAAGGATCCAATAAATGACCCGACCATTCCATTTGTCTGGGGATGGTAGGAAGACGTCGTACGATGAACAACACTGCACGCCTGAAGAAGGGCCTCTACAACACCAGACAAAAATACGCGACCACGGGCACTCAGTAATTCATGTGGCGCACCGTGACGCAGGATAAGGTTCTCAAGGATGAAACCAGCGACGTCACGAGCAGTTGCAGCCGGTAAAGAGGCAGGTTCAGCATATCTGGTGAGGTGGTCGACGGCAGCAATGATCCACCTGTTTCCGGCAGAAAAGCGGTGAAGAGGCCCGTAAATATCGATTCCAACATGTGCAACTCGAAGTGGAAACAGTAGAGGCTGCAGGGGAGCTGGAGGGAGTGCTGGATTCTTACGACGCTGACAGATGATACAAGAGCGGATGTACTGGCGAAAAAGAAAAACGATACGTGCTCTGCCAGTAGTAGTGATGACGTAGGCGAGTATATGTTTTCAGGAATCCAGCATGGGTGCATGGGAGTGGGGGGTTCTGGGCTCTTGATTACGCTCCTACGTTTTAATTACATAGGCAGAAGGCATGGACCAGGTGACAACGATGACCTTTGCTAAATATTACGATTGTCACTGCTGAGCTGCGGACGAAGGCAAAATCTAAACATTGATTTTCAGCATGGCCAATCTTCTTGCTAACGCAGGCAACCGGTAATACGCAACCGCGCTGCGTGTATCCAAGAAACTTTCATTGGTTCTATAATCATGACCTGCAGGATAGATTTTTCTCTGCCATCCAGACGCACGATCTCTGTCTTCGTGCTCTTCGGAGTCCTTTACACGGAATTCGGAGATCGTGAATGCGGATCCCACCAGGGAAACGTGATTGTTTTTATATTTTGCATTTACTTCCTAAGCAATATTTTCAGCCAAAAAATGATTACGCTGTAATTCTAACCTTTAAAAACGTCACAAACCTAAAATTCAAGTATAAAAACGTTCCCTTCTGAACACATGTTTCGATGAGCGTTGGTAACCGGCTCCTTATTTCCACACTCTTGTCTGTTGTACAGCCATTTAAGCCAGACGTGAGTACAGCAAGTGAAGTCCCGAGTAGGATGGAGTCACTTGCACGAATACTGCATTTTCTCACCATTTATTGACTCATCGGAATAAGCATCAGCATGTCACGCATAGGATTTACAAGAAATATGAATGAAGCAAAAATTTAAGCTGCAAAGTAGTCGCGGTGACGCTGTCATTTGTTAAGCGCTTGCTCAATAACTTCATATAGGAACTTTTGTTTCGGTTAAGAGGACAACGATGTCCTATTTCAGCCGGCCATCTCATCGTCTTTCTATGAGCGGTAGCAGGTGCAGGTCTGCTTTATGATTCCAGCACAGTAGCCTCCCCTACGTCCGATGCTACGGCAATGGCGATGACAGGCGCCCTGGTTCAATGGGCATCCGAAGCCACGACCTAGAAAATAGAGTTCAAATTGAACATCGTAAATATTCTGCTTATTTTGCTGGTTGAGCATCATCAGTAACAATGAGCCTCTCTGAAATGAGTTGAAATATGTAAAAACAATTGAACATTGCTTTTAGACTTCGAAATAAAAAAACTACACTTTTTTCAAAACGCTAATCAAGTCACGATATTATACTCACGAACTCTAACGTGTGCAACTTCTCCGTCAACATCCTGAGAAACCTCGCTGCTGACGAGTCCTGCGTAAATGGTAACAAAAAAAAAATCAGAAACTTTTTAAGCCGCTAAAAACAACGTGCATCGAAAGAATTCTCGTCGAAAGCATTTGCAAACATCACTGCATCTTTCCTAAAAGGTAAACACGATTTCAAGCATGTCTTAATGACGGGGATAGCATAACAGGAATCTTCACGTTGAACTTATGGATTAGTAAGACAGTTATGTATTCGTATTTACACTTATATGTATTTTTTCAGACTTCACAATTTCATAGTCACGTTGGCCCCCGAATATCCTGTACTACTTGCCATGTGTTAATAACCGCTAATTTGCAAATCTTTCTTTATGGTGTTGTACACATTCAATTTTCATATTTTACCGCATGTAGCGAATAAACCATAAAGTAACAATGTTTGATTAATATTACTTGATGATTGCATGGTCATATGTTTTGTTTAGAGCGATGTCATGTCTGCGGGCAGTGATCGCTTGGTTTGGTAGCACCACTCAAGATTAGGATGATCGAGATGAAGGAATCTGCGTCTACGCTTACACTTGTGTCAGGCTCTTCCGGCTATCAGCGTGATTCTGTTCACTGACCACAAGATTTTCTTAACTAGAAGATTTTTCATCATTATGAAAGTGGCAAAATTACTGCTTAAAGGTAGAATTTTCCTCATAGAAACTTGCATCACAAAGTTATGCAATGGTGCAACAGTGTAAATGCGGAACGTCGTGAAACTTGAAAGTACGGAAACACGCCAAGCTTTCTCGAGTGACGGGGGGAGAAAATAAAAGAGTCCTGCTTCTGTGTGCTTCCTTTTGCACTCAACCAGATTGTGGGTTACTGCCGAAGGCGGCTAAATAACAAGATGAAGAGAACTGAGCTAGTGCAATGCGGCGTTGCAAACAGGTGAAATGAGCACATGAGCGGAATTGACCTGACTCACTGCTGGTTTGGGAAATACTGAATCTCAGTTCAAAAGTATGAAATCACCAGTTTGTGATTTTAACAGACTTCTTGGACACGACCGGCAAGAACACTTGGGTAGAGTGGGACCGGCACTACGATAACGCCAAGGGCCTTGAAAATGTTTTTAGACCTGGAGAAATTTGAAGCCACTATAAACAAAATTGGGCTAAAAATCAGATGTATGTACCCTCTTACAGATATATGCTCCGTGATGAAGCTGTCCCCAAGTGCGTCAAGGTCATTCACTGCCTCCAGATGAGAAACAGTATGACATTACTAGGCACTTATCTAAGAATAAAAAACAAAAATTTTGAGAGCACTGTAGAATCTGCAGTGGAGAAATGCGAAAGCCTTAGCGCTGCTGCTGCATACGGTACACCGTGATCCCTTGTATAGATTTTGCTAGCAAGGTCGGGGCTGGGGCCTCACATTGGAAATTATCTTTCCTTGTTCTGATCGCCGGTGGCTGCCTTTCGATGGAGGCGAATCGAAGAGGTGTCTGTGTGCTGCACGATGTCATTGCACGTTAAAGATCCCTAGGTGGTCGAATTTACTCCGTCGCCCTCCACTATGGTACCCCTTTCTCTCTTCTTGCTTTCACTCCCACCTTCCTCCCTTGCCTTACGGTGCGGTTCAGGGGCCCACACCGTGTGTGACACATACTGCGCCTTTCCTGTCCTTACAATCAGTTATTAAGTCAGAAGCACATCCACTACCCATTGTGGCGTAGTCACATCCATTAAACGTCGCATTAGTCGTATGGCTAATGTCGATGTATGTTTGGTTTTACCTTTACATTTTGCCTGTAATTAATTAACTACTCATTCTATCAACTTAACTGTTTCCAGGGCTGGGCAAGATACTTCAAAAAACTATCTTCGATACCGACACTCGATACCTTGAAAAATTGTATTTACGATACCGATACCGTTACATGATACCGAGCCGAGATCGATTTCCTATACAGATACTCGATACAGTATCTTCGATACTTCGATCCATCTTTGAAATCACAATGTGATAAAGGCGGTAATATTATTAGCGAAACTGGAATATTTTACCATGCTTTTTAGAACTTTTAGTCGTACCTATATCGCAGTTTTTGTTACTCTAAAAGGCCTAATAAAATTAGACTGTACGGATTAATTGAAGCTCCGCTGTCTGGGCAGCTGGCTTTGTCAGAACTTCACATTGAATTGAAGCCATGCTTTGAAAGCTCCCACAAGCAGCCTAGGAAACAATTTCTTTAAGGTTGTGTTCAACATACGAGCCACCCTGTGAAAACATGGCTACATAGAATTAAATTTGGAACTTTGGTGTAGCTTTCTATTCCATATACTATACGTTAATTACCTGATGGTTTCTTCCGGTTTCCCTTTGCTATAAGGCTCAGTGCTG
Organism: Amblyomma maculatum; assembly: GCF_055883805.1. Lineage (NCBI taxonomy): Eukaryota > Metazoa > Arthropoda > Arachnida > Ixodida > Ixodidae > Amblyomma > Amblyomma maculatum. The sequence goes on from NC_139344.1 coordinate 62,020,879, forward strand.
CGTGCGCTCGGGGAACTCAGCAGGTATTTTGATATTAGTGCGACAGCAGATTTTTGAAGCTCGCAGTCTGTATAAGAAGCTAGAGGATAACAAAAATAAAATGGCTCAACGTTTCTATTAGTTCCGAAATATCCCCGCCATGTGAGCGTTCTGTAAACAAGGAAAATAAGAAAAGCCTCTCTATATAATTCGTCGAGCACACCGCACTGCTACATTTGATGAAGGCGCCCTTTACCAAAAGATAAGAGTGGCCTATAGCCGCGTCCACTCGAGGATCTTGAAGGTAGTTAACAAAGTCAAGATTCAATAGCGTCTCTTGATAACATAGTAAGGTTTAGATAAAAGAAAAAATTGTTCCTTTGAGAGAGTGGCTAATATGACGTCAATCAATTCGCATATTTCAAATATATTTTAACATTTATTGCTTCATGAAACAAGGGTACCTTCACAAGTTTTATTCAAGTTTCGCTGAAATGTTTTTGGCAAAATGATTTGACCACGTATTTGTTATTCAAATTTATGTGCTGGAAAACTGCAGTTACACAACTTTTACGTCGTGTACTTCTTAATATTTTATACGTAATAGTTTTTACAGAAAAAGCCTAGTGGAAGAAACATATTTCTTTTTAATCAAACGCTGTAAACTACCAGAATGGCGACTGTATCGTGACCGCCTGATGCCTTAGACGCTCATGTTCTTGCTGTCAAGCAAAGCCGACATGCGAAGCTCAAGGGTCTCGAGAGGCAGGGTCTTGCATAAGTTACTGAGTTCGTCAGTACACTGAGCACGCTGCTTGGCAAATATCACATCTCTCAGATGCGGACAAGGAGGCGGATTGTAAAGCATGGGAGGGCAGCTTGGGATGAAGTGCGTGTGGTCCGTACTGCATGTTTGTCTTTTTTGGTGTTACTTTGTTTCTGCGTGTCTGTTAACGGCTTAGCGGCTTCGCGGTACGCACTCGGTACTCTCAAGTAAACAATCTCATGAGCGCCTACTCGCAACTGGCTCCTTCAGTTTTAAAGAAAGGAAATATGCATAGATGGAGGCTAAGGAGAGTGAGAGCTTGAAGGAAACTTCGAGCAGGAGGGAAATCAGGATGCACTGCAAGCAAAGATGACTCCCGGCTTGTACTAGCATCTGAGCCTGAATGAGTGTCGTCGACCAAATGTCTGACACACAGTGGCTTCAATTGTTTTGCAGGGTATCGAGTATCGTCAAAATACATGATACAGAAAAATGTATTTTCGGTACCGATACTCCGATACTTTCATTTTCAGCGCTCGATACCTGATACCGATACACAAAATGTATCCAAAGATAATATCGAAGACACATGTATCTTCGATACTTTCCATGACTGACTGTTTCTCTACAGCATCATCATATCATCCTCTATTAATCACAATTATCTGTTTTATCCTAGCTCCTCGGAGAACGACACAATGGCTGCGAACACGACCTTGTCTACAGCTTAGAAAGGCTTTCGCATTAAGAAAAATAAGTGTCATAATTATCATTGCAGAAGGAAGCCCGAAGCAAAGAGCACAAAATACGACATCCTCCGTTGTCTTCTACACAGTAGCCGAATTTCGCTCAGAGATGAGAAGAGTCCCAGAGTGCTCCATTGGTGCAAGGAAGCTTAAGACCTCTTAATATGTTTAACCTGATGGATTGTGCTAACTTTATTTGCATATTGCTATTTAAAAAAATGACACTGGTTTAGCCATAACGAAGCACGAGTTTTACTTGCAAGTGCGGGAAGTGATTTCGTCTTAAACAGGCTTAGGCCTATTAGGGTAAGCTTGGAATTCTGACTCGTACTCGTATTCAGACTCCAGGGAGCAACTTGCTAATGTAATGTGACATTAAACACCTTTAGGCTTAGCTAGGTCTATTATACTTAAATCGAACACGTTCAATGAGGCTAGGAAGGCATAATTCGGTCATTTGACCAGACACATACAGAATCCATTTCCGTATCTGTGTTTCACACAGATTTAATTAATGGTAATTAGGCCTGCTTGGTTTTGGCCTTGTCCTTGGCCATGGTACTGAAGGTAGTATTGGTCTCTCATCACAAGTCACAGTGCTACCATGTTAGCGAAGTTATGTTAGGTTTTTTTTTTATTAAAACGCTCAGTTAGCCGGAAGGAAACCAAAAACTGACGCAATCCATCGTGCTAGGCTAGAAGTGATTTCGCAATAAACAGCGTTTCATAGAAATAGGAGTGACGAGGCTTTGCATTCGAGCCGGCTTACCAGCGACAAGAACAAAGACGAGGGCGATGGCCAGGACCTTCATTTTGGCTGTGCTGTAGTTGCCGTATGTCGACAGATGTACGCCTCTGAGGATGCAAAGAGATTTAGTTCAATTTTGTACTCTTCGCATTTTTCGTATGCACTTGATAAAAAAATTTTTCCATCGCGGAAAAAGCACAAAAAAAAATCTAATTTACTTGGCCGTCTAAGCCAGTAGCCGCGAGATACACTTCCTAACGCAACTAGCACATGTAAGCCCGACGGTGCAGGAAGCGAATGAATTCAGATATTTCTTGTGCTTTCTATGCTCTGGTAGCTTCGGGTGCTACTATAAACGGAGATTGATTAGGCGTGCAGTATAGAAAGTATCTGCGTACACTGAAACTGATATATTGATTAGGCGCAACAACAAAGGAACACAAGTCAGCACATATTTTAATGCATAAGTGATGAAGCACGGGTCGCGTGAACCAAGACAACACAGAGACTAGTTAGCTCCTTTATAGTCTTTTTCTTCGGGGTCCTGATCATTTTATGCTCAGAGGTTCTGCAACAGTCACAACTAGACCATATTTTGTTTTATTGGAAGTGCACCTAGTGTATTCTATACACACATACCTTTGAGACGTAGTATTTGCAGTGAAATGCGGTCAATATTTAGTTTGCATGACGTACCTGGGCTGTACCGGGAGTTGTTTTTTTTTTTATTATTTATTTACTCGGTAAAATAACAGGTACGCTAGGCAGACAGGAAAGAATAGAATAGTTCTTTCTCGAAAAGATTTTGTTGTAATTTATGCTTTGGTCTCAGCATGCATAAAGTTGATGTGCTGTCGGGACTCGAGGTCGCCATCCAGGCAGCTCATTTTCCTTTCACATTTTAAATATTGTGTTTCAAACAACCACTCCCACATCAAGTTTATTTTCGTATTAAGGTATATAGGGCATCGAATTAATTGACTACGTATTCCCAATGCTTCAAATGGCTTCGAGGCATCAGTTGAGACTCAGTCTACTCTGGTCAAATGGCAGCTTATATTACTTCTAGACGGCTGAATGAAAGTGGTTAGTTAAGCCAGTTACACAATTAGTATATCAAGCATGATCCTTTTTGTTAGAGTATAGCTGGCCGTCGCACTAGGAAAGATTTCCTTTTGAGATCATAACGAAGACGGTAACCATTCGCTTCACCTTGGGGTTTAATGCGCTGCCACTGCGTTACAAACCACCACTGCTGAGATATTCTTGCTGAGCTACGTGGCTACAAAAGATAGCCTTCAGGACAGACGGCTGTTAGCGTTCCTGTAACAGGTGTTTAGGAGAAGGCTTGTATATAACGTTTGCGCAACCTTTAAAACGCGACCAGTACTGCTTGCGGCAAATAAAACGTGTTAGGAATCTTGCAGCCATAGGAATAAAGCTGCACCATTCCTAGGGCAGTTTACTATTTTACTCGAAAATTTATAGAGCAATGGCGGCACCATTCATATTCTTTCTTTTTTTCAAGGGAGGGGGGTGGGGAGGGCGGGAGAGGGGAGACTTGGTTGCTGGTGTCGAAGTTTTCCTAGAAATAGAGCGTCTTAAGCTTATTTCTACAGATCCCAGGTAATCAGAAAGCAGCTTGTGAAATCTGAAGAAACATTTTTTTTTTCGTAATCGTAAAAACAAGAACAGATGATTGCCACGATCACATACCACGCATAGTTGGGCCTGTGGGGCACTAAGAGCCACAAAAAAAGCTCGAAAGCAAACGGTTGGCGGCCGACTGCTTTGAAAACAAAATCTACGACCTTGTCGACCATTTTTTTTTTCTTCAATGAAACTGCATCAGTGCCATCGACGTCTTTAGAATATACATTTATAACCTGACGCTAGATATCTGAGCGCATTCTAGAAATTTTATTATATGAAGTAACGTGGTGTTATAACTGGACTCATAAGCGATAATGAATAAAATGAGATGCGCACAAAAAGGCTTACCGTTCTCGACTAACTTCAGAGGCTGGAACTGTGCTTCGTCTAACGGCGACAACTGGCTTATATACTGAGTGTAAGGCGGAAGCAACGAGGAAATAACTGTTGTTCGTGTTTCGGTTTTTCCCATCCACAGTAGGATTGCATGTTGTCATGAAAATGCTCCTGAATGCAGCCCGAGCAATCATAGCCCCCAAAAGAAGCAACAAGGGTGTGAAGACCGCCGTGGTGACGGATGGAAGTTCCATGCAGGAAAATTATCTCCCGTACGTGCAGCGGCAGTTTCTTAACTCACGCGTAATCGCCTGTCAAGAGGTCCGTTAACACGAGCATATAAACAGTTTTATTCTTTCCCTGGGCTGTGACATGTACATAAGCTTCTTCATAGCTACTACAAGCGATTTAACACTCTTCAGGTTCTAAGAAGATTGGCCGTATTCCAATTTTTGATTCACAACTTCGTTTGAGCAGGAGCGCTTCGGATGACACACGACAGTTTACACAGAGGGAAGATATAGCAACGCAAATGAGACAGTCAAGTGTTCTGCCAATACATATTTTATAAAACATATTAGCGCCCTATTAAGCACGATGAGAAAAGTCGCCTTATTTCTATTTTTCTTGGATAATATGAGCTCGTTTGGCTACGTGTTTTGTTATCGCTGTGTTTATTTTCTACGTTTGAAGCAGTTTGTCGAATCCCTCCTCCTTTGTTTGTAGAATGTTATCGTTTTATTGTAGATATAATTTATTAAAGTGGCATTGAGAATTATTGTTAGACATTCGGTGTGCAGTCCAGACGAAACTATGGCGAAGCACGCCTCACCGATCATGACAATCTTGCTGCGCCCAGCGAAAGCAAATTTAAGAAGCATAACTCATCCGCCAGCACTTGTCCATCTTACTATCGCGCACGACGAGCTGTAACCATGGTATCCTGCATGCGGAACACCTGAGAAATTTCAAACGCAGCCGCTTGTTCCGTAAAATTTTTGCCCCATTTCTACTTGTTTATGTGGTCATTTAAGTGGTTGCGTGCTTAACATCTACATTTTAAAATAATTTTAGACAAATATTTTCAGCATCGGTGCGACGAACCTGCCGTCGCTTGTTGAAAGACTTAGAAGAAGCATTTTTTTTCCATGTGCTGACAATTACTCGCGTAAACATTGTGCTACATTTATTGTGAAAGAAAGATTTCAATGACTGCAATACATTAACGAATATTTTTTTTTTTTTTCTGGCATAAAGCAACGGTTACAAAGAAATTGTGAACATCATCTGCGCTGACTAGCCTACCTGAGGCAAGGTAAGTGCATCGGAACGGCAATCAGTGAGTTACTGAGAGAATGAATAAATATAGATTGAAGACGCAATGTTATATCCGGGCCTTGAAGACCACCGAAATGCATTTCTAACGTCGTATTTTAGTCGCGAAGAAGAACCACTGCGCATGAGTCCAGTGTATTGCGCTTATTCGCGGCCATTCACAGGACATACAGGACAGTCATGCCTTTTAAGGTGTGGAAAAGTGCAATGCAGCCAAAATCCCAACTGCATATTTCATTGCTGCTGCACTGTAGAAGCTACACTGCCTTTTTAATTAAATGCAATGGAGTGCGTGAGACGACGTTGGTTACCTCCATGTGGGAAGAACAAACTTCAACACCCTATTAATGTTCTTCTGTGAGAAGACTTCCAGCGGTGAGAGAGCTGTTGCACTTTTCTGTGTATGGCGGCAGCGATCACTGAGTACTTCCCATGTGGAGAACTGGCGTTCGTAGATTGTACGTAGGAAGACGTAGCGAGACTAACAGTATGTTATATATGTGAATTTAAACGAAATACGCTTTGCAGCCACGGTAGTCAAGAGGTTATCGCACCCTGTTTCTCAGCTGAAAGCTCCAAGATGCGGTACCCCGTCCGGCTCCCGCTATTTCTTTCCACCCCAGAGCGCCTCCGTGTATATCGACGCTACAGTCACCGAACCTCTGGTCAGTCGCGTAAAAAAAACTACTCCGTGCTGCAGTTCGCATGAAAGATGGCGCGTCAACAGGCCCGGCTCGCGAGCGAAGTGAGGGCCGTCGCATCCGCATGAGCGTTCCCAGAAGGAGCAATGAGATGATGTCAGACGTACAGCGCACACGCAGCCTGCGGTGTTGCATTGAGATCTCCAATATTCTCTTAAAGAAGACCTGCAAGTATGTCGTTTGCAAGCGGAAGGGTGGTTGTCAGAAACGACAGGGTCCTCAAACCTACCTGTGAAGGACACGGAACTGAAATTTGTGATTTACGCAAATAGTCGCAACGCACGTTTCACAATGTCCGCAGGCGAAAATAACCAGTTGTTTCTGCACATAAGCACATTAAAATTTCGACCCTGGGGCGGAAATGAAAATGTGCCTTGCTGTAAATGTTCTCAATATTTACGCTTATCTATTTCTTTTTTAATTGTTATTGCAGTCACCGCAGTGGAAATGTTTCTTGCAAGGGTGGAAGAACGGGCTAGTTGGTAAATCATCTTGAAATCAAACTAGCGCACTTCAAAACAAAGACACAGGAAGAGAACACAGCGCTGTGTTGTCGTTCTCTTCCTGTGTCTTTGTTTTGAAGTGCGCTAGTTTGATTTCAACTGGAAATGTTTGCCCGCGTAGGTGGAGGCAAAAACGGAGCGACACTACATCCAATGCCCACATAATATAATTTCTGCATAATTTTTGTCTTCAGGCTAACTAATTATCTACCATTTTTTATAGCCTGAGTTCTAAGGCTGCGCTCTTTGAGACGTTGCGTCATAACTTTTGATTCTGAGGAAATATAGCACTATATAGTCGCATTCTATTGGCCGTAGACTGGAAGAGAACGCGAAGCGACGGCTACGAAGCCTACGTCGTTGCCTTTCGCTAAAGACGTCCCCACTTCACAAACAAACTGGCATAAAGGGCACCCTGACCGTCAGAAAGGTTTCAGTTCTTACCAAGAGTTCGGCGCGAGTCTTCGCGCATTTTTATACAGTTTTTATTCTGTTATAGGACTTTTGCTGGTACGTGCCACTCCTCGTACAATAGACAGTTAAAAGCAAAACGTTTCTTTCACACGGAAGGTAACACGTGCGTATGCGACATATATCGACTGGAACTTTCCATACCGCAGCATTTTAACTTCGCTCGTTTTTTTGTTAAAGATGCCTATTCATAGCCTATCAGATTTACAGGATAAACAAGACCACATTGCGAGTGCGCCTTCTCATACATTCAATACTCAGGCAGTGTGATGGCCCAGGGAAAGATGTGTTAGAGCGAGTTAAGAGAATACCAGTAAGGCCTGGTGTTAAATCTTGTGTTAAAGAAAGTATAGCTGCATCATGAAGGCAAAGTTGTACCTTGGAGCACTAATTGCACGCTCTTAAAAAAAAACCCACAAATCATCGAACATGCATTTCAGCACATTGTTCAGCAATGCTTAATGAAACAGTTGCCCTTGAGGTCACACGGGTTCAAGTTTCTCCTTGTCTATAACTAGGGCGATGAGCCCTTTTACATGTTTATGCTCCTGAGCCTCCACTGTATATGGCTGACCAGAATGACAGTGCCCCATGCAGATTTTCAGGTTCGTTCAAATCGGGAAAACTTTGTTCAATGTGTGGCTTACATGCGGCAAATTTACTTGGCACTCCCTCAAACGCCTGTGTGGATAAGTGTATCTGATGAATTGATGAACATGAAGCAGTTTTAATTTTTCACGTCAGGCGAAGTTAGGCTGACGGGTTTTATTGTATGCGAACTTTACCGGCAATAAAGAAAAAATCTTAAAGGTCGCCTTGCGATAGAGCATCCGCCTCGCGTTCGGGAGGTATTAGGTTTGATCCCTGATGCCGCCGAGTACCCACCAGTTTTCAAAGGGTACAAGACTTCCCCCCGACTCGTGCTCGGCTCTTCTGGAATGAAATGCTTGGAAAAGGGGTTATGAACCAAAGAAGGCCACGTATGGGTTTCAGCCACGCATGGCGAACTTATGGTTGCCCGATGGCGGAACAAATTGCTGACCCAACAGCGCAGCATTGTTTATTTACGTAAAGTACTTTTTTTTTTACCAGCCGAAAACGATACCCTGCGAAAAAAAAAATAAGAAAAAGTCATCTGAGCGACAGGCCCACACTTTAAAGCCGAGAAGCGCCCAGATAAGAAAATCTGCTCTTCTCTGCTGTACTCACTGTGATGAAGTTAGGTGTGCGCACTTGGCGAATGCTTTATACAGCCGGTCACCTGACAGTATTTTTGAAGGCCTGTAAATAGTGACGTAAATGGTAGGTAGCTTGACGGAAAATGTAGCAGGCTGTTTTTCGAGGTGGTCGCCAACGTTTGCATTTACACTTATATATATATATATATATATATATATATATATATATATATATATATATATATATATATATATATATATATATATATATATATATATATATATATATATATATATATAGAACACAGTATGTGCTATAGTATTTAGCAAGAAATTTTGAAGACAGTCCAGGTGCATTGGAAGTCCACAGCCACACAAGAGCGCCAGACGAGAAGTCCGGTGTCGAGTGTTGGTTGTCATGGTTGGATTTACGGCGGTACTGGGTGTTAGCCGTGAAGGCCCGGGCGATTTGCCGACAGTCTTCCGCATGCTGGGATGCTTGAGACGCAGGAGCATGCGCGGATAGGTCTGGCTAATACGGGAGTATGGTGTCGATTGTAGCTGAGGGGTGACCGCCGTAGAGGATAAAAAAAGGAGAGAAGCCAGTAGTAGACTGCGTTGCGGTATTGCAAGCGTAAGTGACATACGGAAGGACGAGGTCCCAATTTGAGTGGTTGGAGGCGACATTATATAGTGAGCATGTCGCCAAGGGTACGATTGAAACGCCCAGGGAAGTATTAGTCTGGGGATGATAGGCGGAGGTGGTTATATGAATAATGTTGCCCTTGGTGAGCAAGGCTTTCACAACTTAACTCAAGAAAACATGCCCTCTGTCGCTGAGCAGCTCTCCAGGTGCGCCGTGGCGAATAACAAATCGCTGCAAAGTGAAGGAAGCAACTTCTGACGCTATGGCAGATGGAAGTGCGGCGGTTTCTGCATGCCTGTTGAGATGATCAGCGGCTACAAAAGCCCAGCGGTTGCCGGCAGCAGTGTAGGGAACCGGCCCGTGCAAATCAATGCCGACGCACGCGGTCGAAAGGGCGTTATGGGCTGGGTAACGGCAGCAACTCTTCAGCAGAACGTTGAAGAGAAGTCTTGCGACGTTGACAGGTGAGGCATGAGCGAACGTATACTTGAGTACGAAGGTGTACACATGCCCGCCAGTAGTAACGTAGCCGGAGACGAGTGTTTGTCTTGAAGACGCCTGCGTGACCGGATTGTAGGTCAGCGTGGAAATAGTCGCAGATTTGTGAATGTGGCTGCCGGCGAATAACTAGCAACCACTCGCGACCATCTGCGCAGTAGTTGCGGCGGTAGAGGAGGTTATCACGAATGACGAAGTGGGAAGCATGGCGGCGGAGAGCACGCGATGGAGAAGCAGCTGTAGAATTGGAGATAAAATCGGGGAGAAAATTTATCCAAAGATCTTGCCGCTGCACTGATGGCATGTCGTTGATGTGAAGTAATGGCGGGGAATCGTCGGAAGAGGAAAGGCTCGCCACCTCAGCTGTGAGGGGACAGCGGGAGAGTGCATCGGCGTCGTGAGGCTTGCGGCCGTAGCGGTAAACAAAGCGGACATCATATTCCTTAGCGCGAAGAGCCAATCTTGCCAGTCTACCGGACGGATCTTTTAGTGAGGAAAGCCAACAAAGCGCATGGTGGTCCGTCATTATTTCAAAAGGGCGGCCATAGAGGTAAGGGCGGAATTTAGTAAGAGCCCAAATAATCGCTAAGCACTATTTTTCAGTGGCAGAGTAATTGGATGCAGCCTTCGTGAGTGTACAGCTAGCATAGGCGACCACGTATTCACTATGCCAGATTTGCGCTGAGCGAGCACAGCGCCGAGACCAACACCACTGGCGTCCGTGTGGACCACGGTAGGCGCTGTGGGGTCGAAGTTACGTAGGATAAGCGGAGCCGTGAGGATGCTGCGTAAAGCATTGAAGGCATCGTCGCACGTTGGCAACCACGACGAAAGGTCGGAACTGCCCGACAAAAGTTCTGTCAAGAGAGCAGCAATGGAAGCAGAATTTCTAATGAAGCGGCGAATGTAAGAGCACAGCCCGAGGAAGCTACGTAAATCTTTGATGGAAGTCGGTTTGGGAAAGGCTGCTACAGCACGAAGTTTGGCAGGATCTGGAGATACACCTTCATTGGAGACAACGTGGCCGACAATGGTGAGCTGGCGGGCGGCAAAACAACATTTTTTTCAAATTCAGCTGCAGTCCGGCATCAGATAGACAGGTCAAAACGTGCTTCAGACGGTAAAGGTGTGTGTCAAAATCAGGCGAAAAGACGACAATGTCGTCGAAGTCTTCCACTTGTCTTCCACTTTAGGCCACGCAAAATGATGTCCATCATCCGCTCAAATGTTGCCGGAGTCGGAGCATTACAAAGGTCAAACGGCATGACTGTAAATTCGTACAAACCGTCGGGAGTTACAAAGGCAGTTTTGGGGCGATCAGCCGTTCCCAGGGGAACTTGCCAGTACCCGGAACGTAAATCTAGGGAAGAAAAGAGCTCGGGGGCCTTGCAGACAATCGAGAGCGTCGTCGAGGCGCGGGAGAGGGTAGACGTCTTTGCGTGCAATCTTGCTAAGGCGGCGATAATCGACACAGAAGCGGATAGAACCACCTTTCTTTTTTACGAAGACAACAGGTGACGCCCAAGGGCTGCTAGAGGCCGAATCACGCTGTTTTGGATCATTAGGTCGACTTGCTCTTCAATAGCCTGGCGTTCGGTTGTAGACACACGATCGGGACGCTGTCGCAGTGGTGCGTGGGTGCCAGTGTCGATGGGATGTGTGACTTGGGAAGTTTGACCCAAAGAGCTTTGATGAGAGTCAAAGAAGGAGCGAAAGTGGTGTAGTAGGTTCAAAAGCTGCGTGCGCTGCTCTGCAGGAAGATCGGCGTCGATGGAACTTAGGAACAAGTCTGTAGAGGGGGGAGCGGGCGCAGGTGAAGAGGGCTGAGTGCAGTCACGGCAGAGTGCGGCGCGTCGTCAGGTTCCTCAAAGATCAGAAGAGATGCTATTGACTGGTTACTGCCGAGGCATTCACCATGGAGCAAAGCAGTAGGGGAGTTAAATGGATTAGAGACCTCTAACATGGAAAGGCCAGCGGAAATAGCGAGCATGGTGTTGGGCAATGCAAGGCACTTGCGGCGAGGAAAGTGTGGGATGGGGTGAAGAGAACGGTGTTCTCGCTAATAGCGGCAGACACGAACAAGTATAGAAGAGCAGGGAGGAAGGTCGATATCTTCGGCGACGAGGGCTTCAGCACAGGAATTCGATGAATCAGCGGCTGGTAAGGCATCGGGCAAAGTTGAGAACCCCACTTCAGCTCGAGCACAATCGATAATAGCAGCATGACGCGACAGGAAATTCCAGCCTAAAATTACAGCGTGTGAGCAACTTGGCCGCACGACGAACTCAATCGTATAAAGGCAATTCTGGATAACTACTCGAGTGGTGCAAGCTGCTAAAGGCTTCATATGCTGGGCGCTGGCCATTCGCAATGAAAGTCCCGCAATTGGCGTCTTCACTTCCTTTGAAGAGCTACATAGTTTTGCGTCCATAAACGAAATCGCAGCACCAGTGTCAATTAGAGCCATGACAGCAACACCCTCGATGAAAATTTAGGTAAGGTTGGTTGGCGACAGATGAGGGCTTGGGAAGTTCGACGGGGTCGCAGTTCTCGCCTCAGGATGTGCGGCCTCTAGTTTTCCTCACGTGAAGCGTTCTGTCGACGTCGCATCTGAGAGATAGAGCGGCGTCGCGGCGACGGTAAACGGCGGTTGACATGGCTGCGCGGTCTGTGGAGAAATGAATTAATCTAGAGGCTCGGTAGGCGTGGAATACTCAGGCGTCGTATACCAGTACCCAGAACCATGAACAGGTGGAGCCGGCACTCGGAGACGGTTTCGACAATAACGGGAAGTATGCCCAGCCAGCCCGCAAGTGTAACAAATTCGCAGGTTATCTGTCGTACGCCAGGAATTGCGTGGTCTCGGAGCCGGTCGGATAAACTGCGCAGGTTCTCGAGCAGGACCAGGAGGCGGCTGAACGTAGGCAAGTTGCGGCGGGGCATATTAAGTGGTTGTCAGGCAGCAACAGCCGCATATGTTAACGGGGCTGCGACAGGCATGAATTGAGGGGCTGGAGGAAGAGATTCGGCTACCTGTTCTTGAATAATCTGGCGCAAACTGTGAGCTACGTGTGATGAGAGCTCTTCATGGCAGGACATAAGGGAGAGTTGTCGAGCAACTTCTTCCTAAATGAAACTCTTGATTTATGGCAGGAGCGCAGAATATTCACCTGCATCTGTCAGGCCAGCAAGCGACTCGGAGTTAATGGTGTTCGCGCGCGTTATGGCCCTTTGTCTGCGCAATTCATCATAACTTTGACATAGTGTGACCACTTCCGCAACGGCTAGGATATCTCAAGCTGTCAGCACCTGAAAGGCGTCTTCATCGATGCCTTGCAGAATGTGCTTGATCTTGTCAGCCTCTGACATCTGTGCGTTCGCGCGCTTGCACAAGTCGACGACGTCCTCAATATAACTTATAAGATTCTCGCCAGCCTGCTGAGACCGCGCACTCAAGCGCTGTTCAGCGCGGAATTTCCTCAAAGCTGGACGGCCGAAAACATCAGAGAAGCTGGCTTTGAACACGGACCATGATGGAATGTCCGCTTCGTGGTTCCGAAACCATAGATTTGCTACGCCGGTGAGACAGAAATGTACGTTGCTTAGCTTTGTTTCCGCGTCCCATTTGTTGTAAGCGTTCATTCGCTCATAGGATGTGAGCCAGTCCTCGACGTCAGGGTCGTCAGTGCCACTGAAAATGGCGGAGACTCGCTGGCGGAAGGAGCCGGAACAGATAATGGCAGACCCAACTTGTAGGGCTTGGTGATTAACGTTCTCAGGCGTCGCAGGTGGAGGTAATGTGCAGCTGCGGAGTTCCAGGGCGCGAGGATAGATCTTAACCGGCACCTCCACCTAATGGGGAGGGTTCATTGGGGTACTCGGACTGGGCAGATCAGCGGCGTACACAGTCAGGTCCAGCACACGCAGCGATCCCGATGCCACTGACTGGAATGTTCCTCGAGCCCTTCTTCCTCCTCACGATATGAATATATATAAAGGTTGGATACTGGCTCTGCAGAGATAAAAAAAATTAGGGGTACACTTTAACTCCGCCGTTAAGGATATGAAGCGATATCGTTTTCAACGGAGATACAATGTTTTTCTCTACTTTAGTTTGTATATTTAATTTCTTACTTATTTGTTTGTTTTTTATTTTTACTGACCAATACTCAGCATCAGAAAACATTGATTTTCTGTTCAGAGCATGGATGACACTTCTGAATGCATTATTCGTTTCTAATGTAATGAAGCGGTTCAGATGGTTTGCACAGCAATATATTTATCTTATCGTAGCAGCTACGAAGGCCAGCGCTCACAGCGACAGTTCGAGTTTCGTCCGCTTGGTCGTCTTCACAACTTCATCGACTTCGGCGCGTGACGTCCCTGTTTTTCTTTTCTTTCTGCTTTGTCACCAGGTCAGGCATCTCTCTTACAGTACTCCCCCTGTGAAAAGACGCAATCCTGGCGGATTAAGTGGAGTTCACGATGGCAGGGCCATATATATAGTAGGGCTTGATGCGATCAAGGCGGACAATTTCACGTCCTCGTCGGTGGTGGTCTGATGATAGCGTGAGGGGCTCGATAAGGTAAATAACCGGAGAAGTTTGCGTATGCACACAACAGGGTCCCTGGTATCGACTCATAAACTTGGGCGACTGGCCTGGAGTCGAAGAGGGCACTCATAGCCGCACCAACGAGTCTGGACGATAAGCAGGCGGCAGACATGATGAACCGGCGCGGTTGTTTTTCTGGTGGTACTTGTTGCGAGCTGTGCTTTCACGTGCGATCTGACGGCAATCTTCGGCATAGGAAGCGGCTTGAGAAATAGGTGTCAATTCACAGATGTCGGGACGGCATGGTAGGATCATGTCCATTGTGCAAGAAGGTTCGCGGCCGTACAGAAGGAAATAAGGTGAGAAACGGGTAGTAACTTGCGTATCAGAATTCTAGGCGTAGGTTATGAATGGTTACACACGGTCCGATTAGGAGTGGGTAGATGAAACATACATAGCAAATCATGTCCCCAAGGATCCAATTAAATGACCCGACCATTCCATTTGTCTGGGGATGGTAGGAAGACGGCGTACGATGAACAACACTGCGCTCCTGAAGAAGGGTCTCTACAACATCAGACAAAAATGCGCGTTCACGGTCACTCAGTAATTCCTGTGGCGCACCTTGACGCAGGATAAGGTTCTCAAGGATGAAACCAGCGACGTCACGAGCAGTTGCAGCTGGTAGAGGCAGGTTCCGCATATCTGGTGATGTGGTCGACGGCAGCAATGATCCACCGGTTTCCAGCAGAAAAGCAGGGAAGAGGCCCGTAAATGTCGATTCCAACATGTGCAAATGACCGAAGTGGAAACAGTAGAGGCTGCAGGGGAGCTGGAGGGAGTGGTGGGTTCTTGGGACGCTAACAGTTGATACAAGAGCGGACGTACTGGCGAAAAAAAAAACGTTACGTGCTCTGCCAGTTGTAGCGATGACGTAGTCGGGTATATGTTTTCAGGAATCCAGCATGGGTGCACTGTGGATCATCGTGATAACTTGCGCAAATGACGGAACGGAGATGTCAGGAAATAACGAGCAGCCATGTTCGGCCATCAGGGAGGTAGTGATGGGCTTGACGTAGGAGAGCTCCAGAAAAGTGGCGCCATGATTGGTTGGCCAAAACTTTCATGAATGAAACAATCCGGTGATCTTTGCGCTCTCAGATGCCATATTCATGATTTCAAGGGAGGAAGGAGTGAGGCCGGCGATAGCGTGTGGTTCAGGGTCATAGGTGACAGGGTTGTGTGAAAAGGCGTCTGCGTCGGAGTGCCTGCGACCAGAGCGATAAAGGATACGAATGTTATAGTCTTGCAAACGGAGAGCCAGCGAATGAGGCGTCTGGAAGGATCTTTGAGGGACGACACCCAGCACAGAGCATGGTGATCGGTGATGACATCGAATGGCCGACCATATAAGTGAGGATGAAACTTAGTGATGGCCCAAACAATCGCCACACATTCTTTTTTGTTACTGTATAGTTGATCTCTGCTTTGGTCAGGGCACGACTGGCGAATGCTGCGATGTACTCAGGGAAACCAGGTTGGCGCTAAGCGAGAACGGCACCAATACTAATGCCGCTGGCGTTCGTGTGGAGCTCTATAGGAGCGAACAGGTCGAAGTGACGTAGAATCGATGGAATTGTCAGAAGTCGGCGGAGCGTAATAAGAGCTTCATCATATACAGGTGACCAGCCCGACAAATCGGGGTTTCCGGCAAGAAGCTGAGTCATGGGGGCAATAAATTCGGCGAAATTTCTGACGAAGCGGCGCAAATACGAGCAAAGCCCTGTAAAGCCTCGCAGTTCTGTCAGTGAGGTGGGCCTGGGTAATTCCGCCACTGCACGAAGTTTGGCAGGGTCGGGCAGGACTCCGTCCTTGGACACGACGTGGCCGAGTATCACCAGCTGTCGAGCACCAAATCGACACTTCTTCAAGTTTAGCTGCAAGCCTGCATGCGTCGCTCAGACATCGAAGAACACTCTCGAGGCGAAGAAGATGAGATGGAAAGTCCTTCGAGAAGATGACAACATCATCTAAGTAGCAGAAGCATATCTGCCATTTCAGCCCGCGGAGGATATTGTCCATCCTGCGCTCAATTGTGGCTGCAGCATTGCACAAACCAAAAGGCACAACATTAAATTCATATAGACCGTCTGGCGTTATAAATGCGGTTTTCTGGCGGTCGGCTTCAGCCATTGGCATCTTCAAATAGCCAGAGCGGAGATCCAACGAAAAAAAGTATTTAGCTCCCTGCAAACAGTTAAGGGCGTCGTCGATGCGTGGGCGGGAATAAACGTCCTTCCGAGTAATCTTGTTGAGACGACGGTAGTCGACGCAGAACCAAATGGAGGCGTTTTTTTTCTTTACGAGCATGATGGGTGAAGCCTATGGTCTGTGAGAAGGCTGCATCGCTCCGCACTCGAGCATGTCACTCACTTGGTCATCGATGACGTGGCGTTCAGTGGCTGAGACTCAGTAGGGGCGCTGGCGCAATGGTGCGTGGAGGCCGGTGTCGATAGGATAGTGAACAACAAAATTCGGTGAGAGTCGAAGGAGGCGCTGAATCGCTGAAGCAAGGCTACGAGCTCATCGCGCTGGGTGGGCGGCAAAGATGCGTCGACAGAAGGGTCGCAAATGTCAGATGTGGTCGAGTCAGTGACTTCAGTGGGAGGAGTGCGGGCGGTAATGTGATGCACTGTAGGGCCTGCAATAACACTAGAGGAGTAGGCGGGATCAATGATATCGACAGTGCCAAGCGATTCTTCGCGAAGTCGTTGGAAAAGGCAACAAGTTGGCGACGTACAGAGTGCTAATACCACTAGAAATTGTTAGAACGGCATGCGGGAGCAGCACATATTTGCGATGAGCACAACGCACGGATGGTGTGTACATTACTGTCATTGATTGCGTCACATTTCACAGGCAGAAAAGCAAAAGAGGAAGCAGGAACAGCAATGGTCGTCGGCAGCGAAGATTGGCGCCGCTGGAGCAGGAGTTTTGTCTACGAAAGTGTCATAAAGCGGCAACAAATCTATGTGAGATGGTCGATGATGGTATGATGCTTGGACAAAAAGTCCCATCCGAGGATGATTTCATGAGAAGAGTGAGTGAGAACAATGAATTCAATAATGTAGAAGAGCCCTTGTATGATAAGCCGTGCGGTGCACGCAGCACGTGGTCGAATCTTTTCGGCGTTCGCGGTTCGCAAAGAAATATTGGGGATCGGCGTCGTCACTTTTCTAAGTTTGCGGCACAGGTTTCAACTAATCACGGACACCGCAGCACCAGTGTAAACAAGCGCATCAACAGGAACGCCTTATTTCAGTTAATATATTAAATACACACTTCAAAATTTTTAATTATCCCCAGTTCAGTTCAGTCGTTCAGTCGTGTCCGACTCTTCGGGACCCTATGGACCATGTCACGCCACGCTTTCCGGTCTCTCACTATCTTCCTAACATCACCTAACTTCATCTACAGTGCCTCGAGGATGCCATCTAACCATCGCGTTCGCTGCCTGCCCCTTCTCCTGCGACCCTCAACCTTTCCCAACATCAAATCTTTCTCGAGCGACTCCTCTTTTCTCATCAGATGACCAAAGTAGCTGAGCTTTAACTTTAGAATTTGACCCTCCAATGAGCAGTCAGGGTTTATGGTCGACAATATCGACTGATTTGATCTTCTGGCGGTCCAAGGAACTCTCAAGAGTCTTCGCCAGCACCACAATTCAAACGCGTCAATTCTTCGGCGGTCAGCCTTTTTCACAGTCAAACTCTCGCATCCTTACATCACAACTGGAAAGACCATAGCACGAGTTATACGGATTTTGGTTGGCAGACTAATGTCTCTGCTCTTTACTAGGCGGTCAAGGCTGACCATTTCTCTCTTTCCCAGAAGCAGGCGTCTCCTAATTTCATGGCTGCAGTCTCCTTCCGAGGTAATCTTGGAGCCCAAGAAGAGAAAATCTGTCACAGCTTCCACTTCTTGTCCATTGATGCTCCAGGACTTGATAGGGCAAGACGCCATGATCTTTGTCTTTTTAATGTTCAGTTTAAGCCCAAACTTCTCACTCTCTTCTTGTACGCGCATGAGAAGTCTCTTGAGTTCCACTTAACTTTCTGCCATTAAAGTGGTATCATCCGCATATCTAAGGTTGTTGATACGTTTTCCAGCAATCTTCACTCCAGCTGAAGACTCGTCCAGACCGGCCTTCCTCATGATGTACTCTGCATATAGGTTAAATTGGCAGGGCGACAGTATGCAGCCTTGCCTCACTCCTTTCTCAATCAGAAACCAATCAGTAAGACCATGCCCAGTTCTGACTGTGGCCTCTTGCCCTTCATACAGGTTCCTGAGGAGACAGATGAGGTGAATTGGAACTCCCATCTCTTGGAGAGCTTGCCACAATCTGCTGTCCACCAAGCTCTATATATTCATTCTGACCACTTTGACGCCTTTGAGCCTTTTTACAATTTTTGTTTTCAATTATTACAATTATTTAATTGATCAATTACATGCTCTCATTTTTACTCAGCATCATGAATCATCGGCGTTTCATTCCGAGTATTTGACAATTTTAAGCAACCCCTGTTCTAGGTTTTCGTTTTTTAATTATTCCAGTTATTCATTTATCAATTGCATATTCTAACTATTATTAATTATCATCATGAAGCATTGCCATTTCATTCTGAGTAGTTTGTCGCCTTTGCATCCTGTTTTTGCCACCCCTCATTTTTTCAATTAATTTATCAGTTACAGGCGCTGATTTTTTAATTAGCGTCATCAAGCACATGCTTTTTATTCTGACAGCTTTGGCCTCTTTTACAATTACTGAATTGATGAATTACATACGATAACATTTTTATTCAGCATGATCAAGCATTAGCTTGTTACTGTACTTTGACACCTTTTAGCCCCCTTTTTCAAGTACTTCAAATAACTAATTAATCAATCACGCGCTTTCCATTTTCTTAATTAGCATCATCAAGCACTGACTTTGCATTTTGAGCACTTTAAAAAATTTGAAGCCTCTTCTTTACAATTTTTCCTTTTCTCAATTATTTGACTGATTGATTAAACGCTATTTTTAATTAGCATTACGAAAATTTTTATTGTTATTTTGTGAGTTTTGCCACTTTTGAACCTTCCTTTTTACAATTTTATATTTCATCAGCCAAGAAATTAATTATAACGATTTCATTAACTAATAATCATCGATCACAAATTAGTCATCAATAGCTAGAACCACAAATTACCATGACCGAATTTTTAACGTAGCCCCAATTATTTCCGACACGCAGTGTCGGCTACAACTACAACTGCTTTTTGGCCGAAGCAGATCTATAAGCTGTCGAATAATCAAGCCCACAGAAGGCTGCGCGTTTGTCTTCAGATCAACACGAAACCAGCTGTTGCTAATGAAATGAGTAAATTATGAGCCTGAATCAAGCATTCGGCGCCTTAAATACGCCCCTACAGAAAGCCTTTGTGCCACCCGCAAGAGCTGGAAGAATACTTGCGACAATGCGCGAACGCACTGGCAGTCGTCGGTTCGGGAAGAGCGCTAGACGGCTGGACCATGTGATCAAATATGGCTGCGCATATTCTCCCAAGCGTCTTTCATTTTTAATTTAATTTAATAAGCCAAAAAAGCAACAAGAGGTAGACTTATATGTCGCGGTACATGAAGTGGTCAGAGATGCAGTTACCAAACCCTCCACACTGGGGCACACCACTCAAAGAAACGTTGCAGGTTGACTTTGCTTACGGCCAACTCGTAGGGGCATAAAGCCAGAATAGTCATGTCACAGAACACTCACTATGCTTTTGAAAAGCTTTTGAACCTGCTTTGTTAAAGCTGCTCTTCAATTAGTGTGCTAGGGTGAGTATCTGCAGAGAGACAAGAAATGCAGACTGTGAAGAAAGTGTACTTATGCTAGGAATCAGTGCAGCTGATAGACAGGCACTGCTGAACGAAGCCATCCTTCAAAGCGTTTTCATCTTAATGCCTTGGTATTCAACACTCAGGATGTAATGAAGTAGATGGCATATACCTACGTTGTACGTATTGAAAATCCAAAAAGGAAGTACCAACACAGCTCCGCTACACTGCGCTAGAGGGGCTGCACAAAGCTGTTAATAGAACTAAAAGCAGTACTGTCAGCATATATAAGAAAACCTTTTTCCTGGTTATTGCTAGGTGACAGGGTTTAGCATAAGTGCAAGTTTACGTTCGAATGCTGTAAGCCACTTCCAGCACTCGCACGTGAAAATTTTGCACATGCCTGTGACTTGATGACTTTGTGGACCGATAAGGGATTTTAGAACTAAAAGCTCTACTACTTCATGTCTGTCAAGGTCAAGTCCGGCGAACGTTTGACATGACCGCAGATGCAGCGCGCGGAGCCAGCGGTGCTCGCGCCCTCCGTAGCGAATTTGTTAGCTGCGCTTGCTTGCCCAGCCTCTCCGCTGTGATACTGCGTGTTCGCTTTCTTCGGCTCTGTCAGTGAGATATCAGGTGACCAGGAGAGTTATAATAACAGTTGATTTGCCGACTGTTTCTCTTCCAGTTTGTTCGCCTAGAGGGAGGCGCGCGGCGGATCGAGTTCATCAACTTTTCGACGGCGTCGTCAGGCCGCGTCTGAGGATCCAGCAGTGCTTTTCTATCTTTCGCTAACGTCCAACCATAGCCTCCTTTTATTGAGGCTATAGTCCAAAGCAGCCGCGATGAAGACGACACCGGCCTGCCATAGACGCACCCGTGAGACGCTATCGCACCCGTGGCAGGCACGCATCAAACCCACCTATCGCACGCAAGGGCCGCTTGTATGGCTTGGGAGCTAGTGGGAGTTCATACGTATACCGTGTGGTCTTTCACGTAATGTATCGTACAGCCATAGCCTAATGAGTATGTCAGCAGTTAGAGAGATCTGAAGGCCACTGTCAAATCACATAGTGCTCCTCAGGTGAAGCCCGTCATTTACTCGGCTATAGATCGTATTATAAAAGCTTTGAAAGAATTTTTTTAGCTATAGTCGCACTTACGACGCTGCACTAAATTACCACGATATATTAAAAGCTATACCCCAAGAGGGCTAGGGTACTTTAAAGAATGGTTCCGTGAAAAAAGAAGTCACTAATCTGCTAGTCTTCGTTCTACTCTGAAACCAGCGAATTGGTGGAACTTGGTTTTCTGCATAGAGTTCACCTCTTTTACAACCCTTATAAAAATGGTAGCCAACAGTCTTTAGAATCTGTGATCCTTTATTGACTCTATCAATGCTGTACGTACTTTTAGTCTGTATGAACATGACTGAATACGACATTAATAGAAACTGCTTTGTATGTACTTTAGTGAATAAAATACTGTGCATAGAGCTGGCAGGTGGATATACTTCTTTCTATATACTCCCGTTAATATACAGCACCTAGAAAATCTGGAAATAATTCAGATGTCAGAAAAAATTGTCCAATTTCAATTTGGTTCAACAGTTGACATTATGTTTTTCCCGTAAACCCAATGATCCCTTAGGCAATTTAGTGCATGCTGAAATTCATAGCAACTGATCGACGTTTGGGGGAAGTTTTGATTCCAACATGTATCTGATATTTTCCCATTTTATTTGACGACAATAAATTGAAAATGTTAGACCATATAGTCATATCAGCTAAACGAGTAGTTAGGGCATGAAGAAAAATTCAAGAAAGGATTGGAGGCTATTTAGTTCTTATTGGTTCAGAAGCTATATATGTCGAGGGCGGGCCATCAAAATTAGACAGATACGCGCAATAATAGAAGATGAAGGAAGTGGCACGCATGCATGGTAGTTTAAGACTATGTACAGATGCGCAATCATGTGCAACCAACGATCAAAGTATCCGTGTACTGGAGTAATACAATTCATATTCATATACAAGAGCGGGTACTGTTAGAATAAATATAATATATAAAGATGCGTACCCTTTGATTTGCGACCACAAAAGTGCGGTGGGTGAACGTCTCTTACACGCCCAACTCACGACGTAGATTTTTTTCAGCTAACAGCTAGAGAGACTTTAATAATATAAATCTTCAGACATAAAGTTGTGAAAGATGAATTTGGAATAAAATTAGGATATTAAAAAAAATTTGAAACAAAACGGGGCTTCTCAGGTCTGGGCACACAATTACGTGACACAAAAGTGACGAGGGGCTATGTTCCTCCTGCGGGCCCTGTGGGTGTATTTTTATTATTATTGTATTTTTTTTTTATTTTACTAGAGAGAGTGAGAGGGTGGCGGCAAACTGTCTTTTAAATCCAATGCGCGGGCAGGATGCAAGGAGGCGCTTGGCGATCGGAGCGCGGCTTTGAGCTGGAGGAGGGGGAGCGTCTAGCCGTCCTGCAAGCAAAACACACAGCAGCACGCACGCATTTTTTTTTCCCCCTAGAAGTGCGGAAGGTATGAAAGGAGAAGCGGTCAGGCTAGCCAAAGTAGACAGCGCGGTATCGAACCAGTGACGGCTTGGAGCTGCCCTTGGCAAAGTACAAAGTAGGCTGCACGCTTTCTTCCTTTCATTATTTTCCCCTACAAATTAGGTATGGACTGCTTTAGCATGAGCGGCAGCTAGGTAGCACTGCAGATTTGACTGCTACATCAGCATTTATGCGCCCTTCAATAAATCAATCAATCAACCTTTTATTTTCAAACCCAAGGATGGGGGGGGGGGGGGTGCACCTCAGTGAAAAAGCAGTTGCAGACTGCTTGAGAGTGCCGAAGATCCCCGCATACATCAGCAGGTGGCATTTCAACAGGAAGTTAGTTTACATATGGAACACATTACAGGCATAAATACAGGCATAAACATTTCAGGCATTACAAAGATGAACAGCATCAAAAAGAAAAAAAAGAAGGAAAATAGGTATGTTTTTACCGAATAACAGAGCAATTTCACGGTATTACCGCAGTGATGTCATCAATACATCAAAAAGGATGGCTTCAAAGTTTCACAAAATATTCACGAAGTTGTCTCCGAGTAAAGGTAACGAAATCAGATATCAGTTTTTTATGTTTATTTAGCACAAATGGATGATGCTCTGAGTCTTGAGAGCTATTTCTTTTTCGCCACTGCAAAGCTGCATGCGTGTGAGTGCGCGTGTGTGCAAATAACTCGTGCGCAGGTACTCAATATTTGCGGCCCCGCATACGGTAAGTACTCAAGTTTTCATTGCAATGAGGAAAGCAAACACACGATCCATGCAGCGCGCTGTGAAGAAGCGGACTCGCGACACCATCTCTGCGTCGCCTCGTATACCGGCCACCTCACAAAATCATCGGAAGAAAAAGAAAGAAAGCAAAAGATTGCGAACGCACAGAACCAGTGCTCGCTCGGCATTCCACGCATCCCGCCTTTCGTCTGAGCAGCGCGGCAGCGCGACTGAAAAAAAAAAAAAAAGCAAACTCCACAAGACATGAGTGACGCAGAGGCCGCGACGACGAAGAGGCTACGTTACGCATGCCTTACGTCGCTCATGTGTCACGTGATTGCGCACCGAAGATCTGCAAAAAACTTCTCCCGCGACGGGAAAGCGGCATTTGGCAACGTCGAGCGTGGAAAATAGTTATTTCTGCCAGAAGCCTTCAATGTAAGTAGCCAAACTTTATCATTCCTTTCTTATAAGCCCTTTGCCCACACTCACGGAAAAGTTTAGGTTTCTGAACTGAGCAGTTTTTAAATTACACGCGTTTCAGTTCAGTTCAGTCGTTCAGTCGTGTCCGACTCTTCGTGACCCTATGGACCATGTCACGCCACGCTTTCCGGTCTCTCGCTATCTTCCTAACATCACATAACTTCATCTGCAGTGCCTCGAGGATGCCATCTAACCATCGCGTTCGCTGCCTACTCCTTCTCCGGCGACCCTCAACCTTTCCCAACATCAAATCTTTCTCCAGCGACTCCTCTCTTCTCATCAGATGACCAAAGTAGCTGAGCTTTAACTTTGGAATTTGACCCTCCAATGAGCAGTCAGGGTTTATGGTCGACAATATCGACTGATCTGATCTTCTGGCAGTCCAAAGAACTCTCAAGAGTCTTCGCCACCACCACAATTCAAACGCGTCAATTCTTCGGCGGTCAGCCTTTTTCACAGTCCAACTCTCGCCTCCATACATCACAACTGGAAAGACCATAGCACGAGTTATACCGATCTTGGTTGGCAGACTAATGTCTCTGCTCTTTACTAGGCGGTCAAGGCTAACCATTGCTCTCTTTCCCAGAAGCAGGCGTCTCCTAATTTCATGGCTGCAGTCTCCTTCCGAGGGAATCTTGGAGCCCAAGAACAGAAAATCTGTCACAGCTTCCACTTCTAGTCCATTGATGCTCCAGGACTTGATAGGGCAAGACGCCATGATCTTTGTCTTTTTAATGTTCAGTTTAAGCCCAAACTTCTCACTTTCTTCTTGTACGCGCATCCGAAGTCTCTTGAGTTCCGCTTCACTTTCTGCCATTAAAGTGGTATCATCCGCATATCTGAGGTTGTTGAAACGTTTTCCAGCAATCTTCACTCCAGCTGAAGACTCGTCCAGACCGGCCTTCCTCATGATGCACTCTGCATATAGGTTAAATAGGCAGGGCGACAGTATGCAGCCTTGCCTCACTCCTTTCTCAATCGGAAACCAATCAGTGAGACCATGCCCAGTTCTGACTGTGGCCTCTTGTCCTTCATACAGGTTCCTGAGGACACAGATGAGGTTAATTGGAACTCCCATCTCTTGGAGAGCTTGCCACAGTCTGCTGTGATCTACGCAGTCAAACGCTTTCGCATAATCAATAAAGCAGAAGTAGATGGGTTTCTGGAACTCTTGCTTTTTCCATGATCCAGCGAAGGTTGGCAATTTGGTCTCTAGTTCCTCTGCCCTTGCGAAACCCAGCTTGCACGTCCGGAAGCTCCCGATCCACATACTGCTGCAGCCTACCTTGGGGGATTTTCAACATCACCTTGCTAGCATGCGAAATAAGCGCGATCGTGCGGTAGTTGGAACAATCTTTGGCACTGCCTTTCTTTAGAATGGGGATGTAAACTGACCTCCTCCAATCCTGTGGCCACTGCAGGGTTGTCCAAATCTTCTGGCATAATGTATGCGGAATATTAACAGCGTCATGGTTGAGGTTTTGAAGCAACTCAGCTGGAATGCCATCAATTCCGCTAGCTTTGTTCTGAGCAAGGCTGGCTAAGGCCCGTTCAACTTCACTCTTCAGGATGCCCGGCTCGAGATCGGTAATCACAACCGCCTTATGTTGGGTTTGCACATTCGGGTCCTTCTTGTACAGTTCTTCTGTGTATTCCTGCCATCTCTTCTTTATCTCTGAGGCTTCAGTGAGGTCCTTGCCTCGTTTGTGCTTTATCACGCCCAGCTTAGCACAGAAGCTTCCTTTGATATCTTTGTCTTATACAGTGCTCTTGTGTTCCTTAATTGGCTGTTGTCCTCAACTGCTTGGCACTGTATGCTCAGGAAGGCATTCTTATCTCTCCTTGCTATTTTCTGAAAATCCGCATTGAGAATCTTGTATCTTTCTCCTTCCCCCATAACTTTTGCCATCCTCCTTTCCTCAGCTATTTGCAAAGCCTCTTCAGATACCCAGTTTGCTTTCTTGCATTTCTTTTGCTTTGGAACTACCTTAGTAGCAACTTCTTGTATTATATCACGAACATCAGTCCACATCTCTTCGGGCTCTCTGTCTTCTAGATCTAATTCTTGAAATCGATTCCTCACTTCCACAGCATATTGTAATGGAATTTGATCCAGATCATACCTGAAAGGCCTTCTAGTTTTCTGCGTTTTCCTCAAGCGAAGCTTAATTTTGGCAACAAGAAGCTGATGATCGGTGCCACAATCGGCCCCAGGCCTTGTTTTTACTGCTACCCATTTTTTAATTTGCCGCACACTGCATGAAAAATGTGCTAGGAAGATATTTCATCGTTTAGCGTCTTATTGCGAAAGCAATACTACACTAGGTTTCGCCTTTTCGCTGTACCGGAGCCTACCCTTCACGGTCGGTGGTCGGTCACTTGACTATTGACGTCATACCAGAGCGAGAGACGGGGGACCAAGTCGGCTCTTCAGCGCGCCGCAGCTACGCTCCACGGCCGGTCGACCACCTGCGAACGGCGGCAATTAGCGATTTACGTCATACAAGTTGCAAGAGTTTGCAGGCCTTGCTGCGGTCCATTGGGCTACAATGAATAATAAAGTTTGGAGACGTCTAAAAAATATGCCTTTCATTTCGTTGGTACACAGGAGATTAGCAATGCGCACCACCACAAGCGAAACACTTTGCGTAGCCAAGCGTACATTGCTTTCGCAATTACCAGGCTTAACTAAAGCTAAGCCCCAGCTAACTTCTTATCACCTAGTTAAGTTTTAAAAAGTGATCCTCGATTGTCCGCGGCTTCTTTCTGATCATTTTGCAACATAGTTCAGATCATTAGGCGTTTTTTTTTTTCGGATTTCGGAGTTCTAATTATTCAAAGGTAAACAACCGCTTGGTCTCGCAGCCATAACTGTCACCTTCAAATATTGAGATAGGCCTTGTACTGCGTGAAAGCAGCGTAGACGTATACAACCTGCCTTTTTTATATTCTATCAGATGTGTGCGATAGTTCGCTACTTATCTTTTTTATTTATAGCGTTTCTTTGTTGTGCTATTGGCACATAGAGTCGGTAATTCGAGGTTCTTTGGAATCGTACATAAGCAACGACTTTTGCGCGTACAATTAAGGCCCGACCACATGGCAGCGTTTTTTCGGCGTCGTGTCAGCGACTCGTCTACGACGTCGGCGCTCGGCGCGCGCCGGAGAGGGTGGCCAAACACATGACGGCGTACGAACTGGCGTCTGCAAGCCAAGGCATGTGGGAATCCTGGAAGTTGAACAATTGCTTCCCGTCCGTATTCGGCAACGATGGGAACTTACTGGGGAGGCAAGGGGAACAAAGACGCAGGCGTGCGAGCGGAACAAAAAAGGAGCTCTCGCTTCCGCGGGAACGAGTTGTGCCTGTGAGGGTGGGTGCTGCAATTGCCTATTCGTGGCTTGTCATTGGTCCCCGCCTGCGAATCATTTCCGCCGTCGACGCTGAGATCTGGCACTGCCAGATACCTGCGCCTTTCAGCGTCGCCTCGCTTCAAGGACCAGAATTGCGCCTCCGGCGACGCCGATAGCCGAGACGTTGTCGAGGCGCCGAAGAAACGCTGCCATGTGGTTCGGCCTTTATACTGTTTTTAAGCTTCCCTTTAAAGTAAGCACAGATTGTGATATATAATTTTATTCGTAACAATTCGCAGACTCCAACGCAGTAATAGTTATATATCCTCAGTAATAGTTATACAGCAATAGTATCCACAGTAGGTCAGTATACTCACTCTTTATTTAGGTACTACAGGCCGAACGTGATTTTTTTTTTTTTTTTTTTTACGGAGGCGTGGAGACAGAAATCCGGCAAGTTTTGTGGGTCAAGCTAAAAATTGGCCAGGAATTAAGCGATTCGAGCTTTGAAACTTCGTCTACTGTTTTGTTTAGTTTAAGCTTCACAAAGAAACAACATATTTTGAAAAGTGAATTTCAGCTATGGAAGTTCGTTTTATTAATGTTTGACATTGCTGACAAGAGTCAGAATTGAAACAGATGATAGGATCGAGTTTGTTGGTGGATTATGGCATGTGTAACCTAGATCTGCTAGGAGTTCATTTCCTGAGACAGCCTTTCTTTAAGTTATAGGGAAAATAATGGTATGTTATCAGGGATTTTTAGAAGCATGTATTTAATGATGTCTTTCTTTTACTGCATTTATGGCTCTTTTGTCAATAATGCTCGCAGTCCAGCTGATACAATTGTATCGTTATACTGCTTTTGCACCAGATATCATCTGTCATCTAGGGAGCGCTGCCTGAATATGACGCAGACAGCGCCATGAATCTGTTGGGGCAGTTTAAACTATCAGCCTTGGGTGACCTGCCCTAAAGAATCCTTCCTGTAAAAGACACATTGATTTGGTAGGTATCACATGCTGATATCTTTTGCATTCTTGTGTTTGCTTTAATACTGTCAAAGCTTTACTGGTTGACGCTCTCTGGCATGTATTGTTTTCTTTTGAGGGTATAAAGGGTGGATGTGTAACAGGCTTCATTAAAGCAAAGCTTCAAACCAGCTCGGTGTTAAATGATTCTTGCTGGGTTTTTAGCTCCAGACTGACCTGTTGGTGTATGTTGCTCATAGTCTATACTAAAGAAGCTTTGTTTTGCCTCTTCAGTGCTTTAAAACAGGAGATATATACTTAGCTGTTTTAATTCAGCAGTACCTACTATTTCAAGTTGAGGCAAAATTGAGTAAACCTGTGTTTTAATTAGCTCAATGACAGACATGGCTTCATAATATAGCTGACTGCACTGTGCACGTGTGTGCGTGTTCATGCTGACATTCAGTTACTGGTTGTTTAGAATTCCTCAGCATATGTACACATACAGTGAAGCTTCACTTGAACAAAGTTAGAGGGACTTTAGGAAAAAGTTCGTTAAAATGAAAGTTCGCTCAACTGAAATAACTGTGTGGAAGATTGTTTCCATTAGCTCCAAGAAACGTAACGTAGATTGCTCAAATCTTATCTGAGCCGATTTAGTTTTCACTGCACTCATTTGCAAGTGAAGAATGTGTAACCTTTTGCATCACTTTGAAAGGACTACAGTGGTCTTGAACTCGGTCACTGTGTGCAAGCTCCCGAGAACCTTGCCCATCACAACGGCCTGCTGAGGAAAAAGGCTTTCATTTTCTCCAAGCAGATCATGGTTAACCAAAATGCACACGTTCTCAATTCTTGGAGCTAAAAGACCTAGTAAGGCTGAAGATCTGGCTTTGACTGGCTACGACTGTACAGCTAATTAAGCGTGCGAAGACAGCTATGGATTCGGCTGGTTAGAAGCTAGTTCAGACAGTCAATTCACTTTAAAGCTAAATAACGGCCACTTTTTTTCACGCGATAATGAGGAGTGGTTCTCAGCAAAAAAAAGCATGCAAAACAGAGTGCGGATTGTGCTTTTTTAAGTGCTCAGTATGACGTTGAAGACACAGAACGGCGCTGCTAAAAATGTTCGTAGAACTGAAATAGCAATAACTGAAGTCCGTTAAAATGAAGGGCATTTGCATAGTGTTCAATGGAGCTTCGATGGGGGGATTTATTAAAGTCGTACAACTGAATACTTCGTATAAGTGATACGCAAATATTTACTTCCTTGCTAGCCTCCAAGATTTGTAATTAACTTCCCACCTTATTTTATTCACAACCTAAATAGATGCATCGTTAGCCCTAAAGTCAAACGGTTACTAGCAGTAACATCATGAAGTAATATTTCGATGTTTATCTTTTTTGGAGAACATTTTTTGTTTTTGTTTTTTGTGTGTGTTTTTTCTTTTTTTTTAGTTCTGCAAACATGAGTGGACTTGTTGCAGAAAGGGTGGGCGGGAAGACGAAGGAAGTATCAGTGTGGCTGCCCTTTTATGGGTATCAAATAATAATGTAACGTGTAAAACGAATGCCTTTGCAGCCTGCTGAAAAAACGTCTTTTTTTTTTTTTAATTGCATGTTAGTGTTCTGCCTAGGTAAACATGGATGGCGGAGAAAGATCTTTCTGCCATGGGGTGTGCACTCTATTTTATGCGGAAAGCCAGAGGCTGTCAAACATGCGTTTATAGATTGTTGTGATTGTTTTTTGTTTTTTTAGGGGGGGGGGGGGGAGATATCCTACAGTGAACTTTGTTCAAAAATGTGTCTTTAAATCCCCATAGAATTTTGTTTTTAGCTGTGGAAAATAACGACAGTGTTCTGCTAGATATGAAAATTTCTATTCAGCTTGCATAGCGCATGGAAGCGCCGAATGGCTGTTCACCATGCTGATCTTTATTATCAGACCTATCCAAGAGTATATTGAGGGTTCTGTCCAACAGATGATGTCTTGAAAGCTCAGTCACGTGTACCTGAGCTTATCAATGTATTTGAAAAAGTGATAATTTTGAATGTTTGATAATTACAGCTATTGTATGTAAACTAGCTCTCGGCCAGCCTGTAGTGCTTGTGAAAAAGTCAACAATGACAAAAGAGGGTGCTTTGCTAGGGCTTTTAATGCTCTTAAATCTGCACAGCTCTGCTTTAGTAGATGCATTGTCTCCTGTACATGGCTAAATTATTTGTGTTAATTTTATTACATAAAAGTCATTCTAAATCTTTAGATAAGCTTGCTCACCTCTATTGTGTGTGTTTGCATTGTGTTCACCACACTTGCTATAGCTGAAAATGATGCAGTGTTAGTTACAAGTAAATAAATAAAAGGAGCAGCAACTACATTTCCTTTGTCCGCACATTTTTAAGAGAAGCATACATGGGCACATTAGATTTTAGTGTTGTTTGCTGCTGTGTTTGATAATGAAAGATCTTCCTGTCATTGCATACAAATATTTCAGAAACTTCTGAAACAGTTTGATACCTGGTGGTGTGAAGGTTGACTTCCCAGATAGTAATGTATTCCCTTACTACCGTAGGCATGCATAAGAGATAAACGTAACCCCTTGCATATATCACTCAATCTTTTACAATGGAAGAGAATTTTGCGCACAAGCATGTTACTGTAGTTTTCCTCAGTGGAGCATTGCATTTCCAATTCTGGGCTTCTCTTTTTCTGCTGTTACTCAGAAACAATATGAAATACTCCTCGTATGCTTCTTTTACTTGTGCATTTGACTTTTCATTTTTTTACAATTCAAAAGAGCTTCCTGTTGTTCTGACTAGTGTTCTCGTATGTATATGCAGTCCTCTTGTTCCTTCATTCGGCCATATCTGGAAACTTCCTATTGTCGCGGTCTGCGCCGACAAGTAAAAACGAGACAACGTGTATTCCGGGACAGGTAGCAGTGGGACGTAGCAGCGTAGTTTCTTCAGCATCCATGTGGACTTCTGATAAAAGAAAGGTATTTATTCTAAATTTTACTTTCATATGTGATCAAGAATTTACTTTGGTGACAAGCTCTTGAAAGGAAAAGATGGGCATGAGTGGCACTTCCTTATTTTCTTACTCTCGGGAATAGACTATTAAGGCTTGTTACCTGCATATGTAGCGAAAAGTATGTGTGACTGCATTTTCCAGCAGTAAGCTGCATGATTTTTAAGGATGAAATTTATTAGCTCCTATTGTCGGCAACCTAGAATTGACGAGCCAAAACAGGCAATACCAGGCACCAAAAAGTGATTATATGGGGGCCGAGTGGGTTTTAAAGAGACAAGCTCTCCACATTTTAAGCCTTTGTACAGGGTCGGCATGTCCCCCAGAATGTGTCAGGGACACATGCCAGTCTGGTGCCCTCAAAATGGCCTCGTCTTAATTTGAACAAAAGTAGGGCCCACCTATTTTGACTATGACCAGTTCAGCAGTGACCTCAAAATTTAGATGTATAACCCCCAAAATATTGCACTCTGGCTCCCCAAAATTTGATGTCATCCTCCTTTCACCAAAATCATTGTCCAACCTAAATTTAGTATATCAAATTCAGCGGTGACTTTTAGGTTTAGATGGGCCACCCTCAAAATTTGGCCTTCTGAACCCTTGAGTTTTGAGATCATTCAAATTTGACCAAAATTGGTGTCCTGCTCATTTTTAATATGACCAATTCAGTGGTGTCTTCAATATTCATATGCACTATCTCCCAAATTTTGTCCCTGTACCCTCAAAATATGGCTTCATCCATATTTGACCAAAACAAGTGTTCATTGCAATTTTCCTAAGACCAACTCAGTGAGGCTTATCAAATTTAGGTGGTACCCATCGGGGTGGTGCAGTGGTTAGGGTGCTCGACTATGGTGGTTATAGGATGCGGGATCGAATCCTGACGTCAGCGGCTGCTTTTTGCGGGGAGGGGGGAAGCAACATCCAAGGCGCCCATGTGGTGTACAATGTCAGTGCACGTAAAGAATCCCAGATGGTCAAAACTTCAGCCCTCCACTACAGCATCTCATAGCTTGAGCTGCTTTGGAAGGTTAAACCCCATAAACCAAGCAAAACCATCAAATTTAGATGGGTCAACCACTAAAGCTTCCTCACTGGGTACTAAAAATTTGACCTAGCCCAAATTTGTCAAAATTGGCATCCAACCCAACTTGAGTGTGACCAGATCAGTAGTGATTTCGAATTAGTTGGGTCACCCCATGATTTAACATGTTTATGGAATTTCCATGCATGCAGCTATTGAGCCTGATCCCATGAGGAAGAAAGTAGGTTATGGAAAGCGATTGCTTTGTGAGTTACATGCCATGGCAGAAGACTGGTCACCCTGGCCAAAAATACCTTAAATATGCAGCCACTCCCACATGGAATAACAACCACAGAGACCATGCAGGTTCATGCTTGCATCCATTCTAAATTACGGGAGAGGCAGCCGTTCTTTATTACATTCAGCAGTGGTGCCATGGTTACGCTCGACTTCTATGCCCAAGTATTCGGTGGCCGCTTTTCGATGGAAGCAAAAAGGCATCCATGTGCTGTGCGATTTCAGTGCACGTTAAAGAGCCCCAGCTCGTCGAACTTTCCGAAGTCCTCCCCTACGGCGTCTCTCATAGCCCGGATTGCTTTGGGATGTTAAACCACATAAATCAAACCAGGCATTTTTACCACCCCATTTGACTTGTCTTTCGTTCCACATATCACCAAAAAATGGTGCCTACTTAAGACTTGCCACTATTCCTCAGAATACCTAGATTCCTAATATCTAGTGCCTACATAAGACCGCAGCGAGGCAAGCGCATCAACGGCCGGGATGGCGCTTCCCTCACTGTTCGACAGATGATGTACCATGTCAAAGCAGCTTTTCGACTCCTCTGCGAAAATTGTGCACGCCGCCGAGAGCAGTTTTTTCTCAATTTCGGAAACTCTAGGCAAGTACCGATGTTGAATCACTTATCAGATAACGTAGACCATATTTTGCTACTTTGTGAATGTTATTTATTTATTTATTTATTGCAAAATACTGCAGGCCAATATTTTGGCCCAGGCAAGAGTGGATATACAAGGCATTAAAACAACAAATAAAAATAAAAATCAAAACACGGGATTAGAGTAAATGAACAAGTCAACAAAATACAACACTGTATCATTCAAAAAAATGTAACTCTAGAGCTTTAATGAAATTGGAAGACTGGAGAATGGCCTCAGGAAGACAGTTCCAGTCGGAAATGGTCCGTGGAAAAAAGCTGTACTTGAAAGAGTCAGTCCTTGCAAAAATGGGTTCGAGCAGGTTACTTCTTGAATGATGTGTCCTGCGCGACAATTGTTTAAGAATTTCAGGGCGAGGTATGTTTAATTTGTGTGTTAAGAGGTTGTGCATAAACAATAAACGGGACATTTTTCTGCGTAGTTCAAGTAGTGGAATATGGTTAGCTTTCATTAGTGTAGTAGGTGAGTCTGACCTCTTGTATTTACTGTAAATGAACCTAACCGCTTTCCTTTGCACCATCTCTATTTTATGTATGTCTTTTTTTAAATAAGGATCCCATAAAACTGAAGCATACTCTAATTTAGACCTAATAAATGATGTGTATGCAAGAAGTTTGAGTTTACTTGGAGCATCATTAAGTTTCCGCCTCAAGTAGCACAGCTTGGAAAATGCGGAGGAACAAATGTCGGAAATATGAGAAGACCAAGTTAAATTATGAGTTAAGGTTACCCCTAAATATTTATAATGTGTAGTCTCCTCAATTAAATGATTAAGCAGGCTGTAAGAGAAATGACTGTATTTTTCAGCCTGAATGGGGTAGTAGATTTTGCATAGGAATTTTTTAAATCCCGGTCCCCAAATATTCAAGACCCTGTATGTGTGCTTGTACAAAGCATGTGAAACTGGCAGAAAAGTTTTGAGCATGTATATTTTTTTTTCTAGGTGACACCATGATAAATTTTGATATGGCTGGTACATCAAAAACACAATGTAATTGTTGCCGTAGGCAACCAAGCACTTCTGTGTCAAGGGTTTGGCAATAAATGAAGGTATGAATTTGCACCTCTTTCTTTGAGCAGTCTCACTTTTCACGAAATATTACACACATGTAAACAGTGAGTAAAACCCACATTATTATTGGACACTTGAAATATGGTTAGCATGATAACACAAGATATTAGTACTTTGTATGAACACGATTCTTTGGAATAACGGTGGCCAATTATCGGAACGCAAGAAATGTTTACCTATTGTCGCACTTACGATGCTGCACTAAATTACCACGATATAATAAAAGCTATAAATCAAGAGGGCTAGAGTCGATTAAAGAATTGTTCCGTGAACAAAGAAGTCACTAACCTGCTAGTCTTCGTTCTACTCTGAAACCAATGAATTGGTGGAACTTGACTTTCTCCACAGCGTTCACCTGTTTTACAATTGCGTTTTTATGGGGAAGTTCAAGTATACTTTTATTAACTTCGCAGTTACAAAGTAATACAAGTTTGTTGTAAGCGGTTCATCTTCTTCCGTGTAGTAATTTCCACACACAATTCTTAAACTACCCACATACTGTCTATAAACGATATATGAATGGTCTGAAATTTTAGCATGAGACGACAAATGTTGGTGGTATATATCAAAGCATCTGATAGGCGACTGCGTGAAGATGGCAATTATAGCTCACTTTTACTGGCGTTCGCTCGTTAACAGCGAGGCTGGTCTGGCATCGCCACGTTGATTCCTTGTAGCATGAACGGCAACACAAAAGTCAAAAGAGATAGTGACCATGTTTTCCCATTCATTTGATGTGCAGCATTCGCACCCATTTAAAATTCATAAGCTATGTGCTAGGCTTCATGCGAGTCATGTGGATAGGTGGATCAATGTGCACGAAAGAGAAGGAGCAGAACCCGCAGCCTGATGCTTCGTTATAATGATTCGACTGAGTGGGAAAAGGCTTAGAAAGGGCTTAAGCTCCCCCGAAAAGTGAAAGCATGAAACTTCGTGGAGCCAGTGGGCGCGTTCCTCCACAGGCTCGACACTTCGGGCGGTGGTGACATCGGAGTCATGCGGCAGTGTTCTTTCGAACACAGATAACATGGATCGCCAGCGTGTACTCCCTGGTGGGGTACTGCGGATACCTAGGAAAGTCGGAAGGAGACGGGGGAGGGGGTGGCCTTTACGCCTAGCTCGGTCAGTAAATCAGCTCGTACGCATGGATCATAATGCGGCCAGTGGTATGGTCCAACATTCTCCTCGTCAGGATGTCAACAAA
Organism: Amblyomma maculatum; assembly: GCF_055883805.1. Classification (NCBI taxonomy): domain Eukaryota; kingdom Metazoa; phylum Arthropoda; class Arachnida; order Ixodida; family Ixodidae; genus Amblyomma; species Amblyomma maculatum. The sequence goes on from NC_139344.1 coordinate 62,056,268, forward strand.
GCGCTGCAGAGCTTTTTCTGCACCCCGGCTCATTTCCCTCATTGTAGCGCTGTCACTGGGACCGCACAGCGTTCTGCGACACCCTGCGCTCCTGTTCCTTTAGCAGGCGGGCAGAGACGCTCGCTACAGCCTGTAGCTCACGCTTTCTGCCCGGCATGCTGCTGCACAAAGACAATGTCCGCGAGCTAGCCAAAGAAGGGGCCTAAAAACATTTATTGCTCACATCGCATAAGTCTTGTGCGTTTTCAGTGCACGCTAAAGAATCCCGAATGGCTCCACTACATCGGCTCCAATAACCCATCAGTAATTTCGACGCTAAACCTCGCATACCGTAGCATTATATCCTTACGATCGCTTACAAAAAAATATTTAAGCGCGCCTAAATTTGCAGTCCTAAAGAGCACATGCGTTCAATTTAGCATAAGCGTTTCTTAGTAGCGTTGGCTTCGTCACGTCTCCTGTTACATACGTAGTCGTGTCGCTGGCCACTGTAGTAAAACATGGCGATGCGCTAAACATGCATATTGAGATGCCAAGCTAACATATTTCTCTCCGTGAATCACACCGGCTAGGGCAATATTTCCCTGTTTTGGAGTCTTCCTTTCTCCAATCAAGCAGACATGCAGCACTGATGTGAAACCGGCTGGGGATATATTGGGGATATATACATCCGCTCACGGATGGTTATGATACGCTGGGTTCCAGGATGGGTGTAAGTGCAATAGAAGCTCCTGTTTTATCAGGTGCCAGGGAGAGCGGTGCAGTATGTTATCCATAAAGGTGCATTTTTTTGCAGTGCATGAGGCGGTCAATAATGTTCTGAGGCTCAGAGACCAATACCAACTTCGCGCTTAGAGGTTGGGAGTTCAACGGTTTCTCTACTCCATAAGTGAGCGCGACCGCTATTTTAGACTGTTCTATAATGCATGGCACCCTGGATCGCATCAACATCCCAGATCAGCGAGGGAGGTCGTGTGACAGTTTTTTACAAGGAGGATGCTCAATCTACTGAGGTCTTGAAGAATACCTTCTCGTGGGATTATTTGACTGGAGTCACATACGTAGACAACACTGGGCTTACTTCCCAGGTACTTCCGCCGCCCCGCTGCCGAAAGCCACCGGCCTAGGAAAGCCGTTCGGATGGGCTATCGTACATCAGCAGTATTCCGGTATAGAACAAAAGAAAGGACCTCTCGTGCTTTAACATGGCAGTCCCCTGCTTAAACGTACGCCAAGCCGAACGCTGATTTTTTGAACCCTAGGTTGAGAATCAATAGATTTGAAGGAAAATTTCGGTATTGGCTCTACGGTCGTTTTCGGTGACATTCTTGGCCTGAGGTTCTCCTGTGTTCGGGGTTGTTTTTGACTTACATTGCCTAAAAGGGTAGCTAAAAGATGTGCGTACTGCAATGAAAGACGTATTTCTCATTTTTCAGTTTTCCATTCCTAGCTGCGTGGACATAAATCCTTCGCGTATTTTGCGGTTGAACTCGTCACTGCCTTGTAATGCGCCTACCTGTTCACGTTCATGTGTAACAACCTGGTTGCAAGAGCCAGTAAGGTCACAACGTGTACAAGCGTTTAGAACGCAGGTAAAGACTGTTCGGACTTTGTCACCACTTAATCAAATCAGAACGGTTCCCAACATCTGAAAGCACATATCTTTTAGCTGTAGTGGCATTGCAGCTCTCATTATTTTACATCAGAAAGCCGCGTCTATCCTGGCACATGGACTCAGCAAGGAGCACTAGGGAACAGAAATAGCGAAGCCGCGTGACGAGAAAAACCTGGTCGCGACACTCAGGGTAGCAGTTCCATCTGTCGCTTCTCAAAATAATCGCAAGTCGTTGAAGGCGCTTGGTCCCCGTCCTCTATATGCTACACAGAGAACTATACATATGAGTGCTTGATCGAGTGGGAGTACAAGGCATCGTTAGTGGAGGCCAAGTTTTACCTGGTGCAACAGGTCCAGCGTCACCAGAAGTCGGATTCTCTTGATTTAATATGCTTGCTTCTCTCATCCCTCTTTAATCCCCTCATCCCTTTTAATCAGTGCAGGATAGCCAACCAGCAACCTTTCTGCTAATATCCCTGCCTTCCCTCCTTCATCTATATATCTATGCAGATTAGTGTCCCGACATGTTTATTTCTAACGAGATTATGAAATGGCATCTTGAAATGGAAGGTCACTGTGATTGAAATCTGTTTCCGCTATAACAAGACCTCTATTCAAGCATCGCAGCATCTTCTGCAGCTATATCCATCGGCATTTTGTAAAAACAGCAAAAAGAAATTTCCACCTATATTTTGCAGTCCGTATATTACTAAACCAATGCCGTAATGACTACGGTAAAAATGATTACAAAATGATTACGGTAAAGGTGATTGCATAGTGTAACCATTGCCATACAGTCACATCCTGGTTTTGTTCACGGCTGTTTTTGCGGCTATTACGAATCAAAATAATGACATGATACAAACTAAAGTGGAACACACCGCAGCAAAGATGTTAGTAATTCCTTACAGTGTGTTGAATTGCAGAAAAAAAATATTTAAAAAATGTGCTCAGGGCATTCGAACAGACGTTTAGGAATCTGAGACTACATTTTTTCTTTATTGCAGCATAAACAGACATTCTAAAAAAACAACACATTGGCTGTTGTTACATTACTAAAAGCGCTTTAAATTAGGCAACTAATTTAATACAGAACACCATGATGGTGGTTCTTTTTAAGCCTTGAAAACTTCTTGAACATATATGACACTCTGATTGAAGTTAACTCTCAAAGATTGAATATCAACATCAGTGTTGTGCACAGCCATACGCGTTTTCCTCATGGCTTGTAAACAATTGCACCACAGAAGCGTAAAGCAAGGCTCACTTTAAATTCGGTTTTATTGTTTTATTAATATTTCCACTATTTGTCGCCAGGTGACACTACTCAGAGGACCCTACTAGGGTGCCTCGATGTCTGCCCGCCGGGCAACGGCGGCGCGGCGGGCAGACATCGAGGCACCCTAGACCCTACCGTTGGGAGAACGGGAGCACAATCGGTGGTGACGGGTGTGCATGCGCTGTTAGTTTTCCTATATGTGCAAAAGAGGTTTTATATGCGCGTATTAACTCGCTTAATCACTAATCCTTGTGCTTGTATTACCTCACACATACTGATAAGCACGCAGTCGTAGCCTATACCTCACTACAGGAAAAAGACCACGCATTATAGATATGTCCTCCTTAACCGAACCGTATGAAGGTTCCTGCGTGGCTCTGGTAAGTATGTCCAAATCAGAGTTCAAGGTTCCAGGAGGGTTCTACTCCTTCTATACACCCACCTGAGCAGAGCAGCCAGACTTCGCAGCTCCCCGCTAAATGGGAAATATCACATAGTCACGTGACATTGCACAGTCCTACATCCCGTTTGTTCCCAACTTTGTAAGCTGCCTGCTACGACTTGCCAGCGCCATGTTCGTTATTTTTCGCTCACAACTCCCCCCCAAGATTTTCCGCGGAATGGGGCCTTTACCGGAATCGCGTTAAAAATGGTTGCAGCAGTTATGCTTTGTAACGAGTGCTGAAATTTCCTATACGATTTACAAGTGCTGGAATAGGAATGGCTGGCTTGGCGCATGGAGTTTCAGTATCCTGCTTAAAGGCCAAGGTACTGAAAAATGCGCCGTAAACACGCCCACTGAGACGCCCCATTTCAAAGTTTGAACTCGAGTCCACCGTGGCCCACCGATGAGCCACCGTCTGTTTCTCTCGGGTGAGGTGTGAGCCACTGGTGTGGCACGTTTGTGAGATTGTTTTGTCGGCTTGCACAAAGATGGTATTAGTGACATTGGTCTGTTTGGAACTTGCATTTTATCACACAAAATCATCACGTGAATAATTGGACGCTGCGTATTGGATGGGTAGTTGCTTCACCTGAGGACAAACAGGCGTCAACCAGATTTTCAGTTGGCCTGACTTAACGCAACGGCGGCAGCAGCCAAAAACAGCAAGCGGCATGTCACAGAAATCAAATTTAGGCAGTCCCCACGTAGACGATATCTAGTGTTCATAGGCAGGAACACTACCGATAGCGTTGGAAGCTCGCCACTCTCCGGCTCACCATTGGTTGCAACATACACAGCCAATGATGATGTATGTTATGGATGTGCGCAGGGCAGAAACCTCGAGCGCATGACAGGAGTACTTGCAGCGTCGTGCTCTAATACCAGCCAGCTTTGTCACTAGAAGTATTCCAAACACGAACGTCATCCATAACCACTACAACTGCTGTACGTGCACGCGCGTTCATCTGTACCGCTATCTGTCAGATAAAAGCGAAAACGAATGCCCCCTTCAGGCCAAACATGTGGACGCGATTTCTGCCCAATAAAACTTCGTCAATACAAAGGGGTGGTTTATAAAAGAGGACGCAAAAATTAAACTGATACCAGAAAAAGTACTATAAGACCTTTTAATTAGCTTTCAGCCGTAATAAGAATACAGGAGTACACGGCAGATATTGCCTAATTAATGATCGGGGGACATTCGGGTCCCTTGTATGAAAGGTTGGTATGTTTCTTAGAAACATATAAATATTATAAAAATTATGGGGACGCTCAGGCTCCACCTTATTAGTAGACACTATAGCGTCTTTAATAGCGCCTTTTCACTCCGCAATTTTGTTAAATATTTTTGCTCTATTAGGTTTTTGTGGAAAAGAAGGAGCAGTATCTCTCTCGCGTTTTGTGAACAGTTCAGTTGAGTTCAGTCGTTCAGTCGTGTCCGAATCTTCGAGACCCTATGGACCATATCACGCCACGCTTTCCGGTCTCTCATTATCTTCCTAACATCACATAACTTCATCTGCAGCGCCTCGAGGATGCCATCTAAACATTGCGTTCGCTGCCTACCCCTTCTCCGGTGACCCTCAACCTTTACCAACATCAAATCTTTCTCCAGCAACTCCTCTCTTCTCATCAGATGACCAAAGTAGCTGAGCTTTAACTTTAGAATTTGACCCTCCAATGAGCAGTCAGGGTTTATGGTCGACAATATCGACTGATTTGATCTTCTCGCCGTCCAAGATTCTCCGCCAGCACCACAATTCAAACGCGTCAATTCTTCGGCGGTCAGCCTTCTTCACAGTCCAACTCTCTCATCCAAACATCACAATTAGAAATACCATAGCACGAGTTATACGGATCTTGGTTGGCAGACTAATGTCTCTGCTCTTTATAGGCGGTCAAGGCTAGCCATGACTCTCTTTCCCAGAAGTAGGCGTCTTCTAATTTCATGGCTGCAGTCTCCTTCCGGGGTTATCTTGGAGCCCAAGAAGAGAAAATCTGTCACAGCTTCCACTTCTTGTCCCTTGATGCTCCAGGACTTGATGGGGCAAGACGCCATGATCTTTGTCTTTTTAATGTTCAGTTTAAACCCAAACTTCTCACTCTCTTCTTACACGCGTATCAGAAGTCTCTTGAGTTCCACTTCACTTTCTGCCATTAAAGTGGTATCATCCGCATATCTAAGGTTGTTGATACGTTTCCCAGAAATCTTCTCTCCAGCTGAAGACCCGTCCAGACCGGCCTTCCTCATGATGCACTCAGCATATAGGTTAAATAGGCAGGGCGACAGTATGCAGCCTTGTCTCACTCCTTTCTCAATCGGAAACCAATCAGTATCGCTATGCCCAGTTCTGACTGGGGCCTCTTGTCCTTTATACAGGTTCCTGAGGAGATAGATGAGGTGATTTGGAACTCCCATCTCTTGGAGAGCTTGCCACAATCTGGTGTGATCTACGCAGTCAAACGCTTTCGCATAATCAATAAAGCAGAAGTAGATGGGTTTTTGGAACTTTCTTGCTTTTTCCATGATCCAGAGAAGGTTGGCAATCTGGTCTCTAGTTCCTCTGCCCTTGCGAAACCAGCTTGCACGTCCGGAAGCTCCCGATCCACATACTGCTGCAGCCTACCTAGGCGGATTTTCAACACCACCTTGCTAGCATGCGAAATAAGCGCGATCGTGCGGTAGTTGGAACAATCTTTGGCACTGCCTTTCTTTGAATAGGGATGTAAACTAACCTCCTCCAATCCTGTGGCCACTGCAGGGTTGTCCAAATTTGCTGACATAATGTATACAGAACGTTAACAGTGTCGTCATGGTTGACGTTTTGAAGCAATTCATCTGGAATGCCATTAATTCCGCTAGCTTTGTTCTTAGCAAGGCTGGCTAAGGCCCATTTAACTTCTCTCTTTAGGATTCCCGGCTCGAGATCAGTAATCACAGCCGTCTTATGTTGGGTTTGCACATCCGGGTCCTTCTTGTACAGTTCTTCTGTGTATAACTGCCACCTCTTCTTTATCTCTGAGGCTTCCGTGAGGTCCCTGCTTCGTTTGTCCTTTATCACGCCCAGCTTAGCACAGAAGCTTCCTTTGATATCTTTGATTGTCTTATACAGAGCTCTTGTGTTCCTCAATTGGCTGTTGTCCTCAACTGCTTGGCACTCTTATCTCTTCTTCTTCTTCTTATCTTAGCATTCTTATCTCTTCTTGTTATTTTCTGAAAATCCGCATTGAGAGCCTTGTATCTTTCTTTTTCCCACATAACTTTTACCATCCTCCTTTCCTCAGCTATTTGCAAAGCCTCTTCAGATAACCGGTTTGCTTTCTTGCATTACTTTTGCTCTGGAACTACCTTAGTAGCAACTTCTTGTATTATATCACGCACATCAGTCCACATCTCTTCGGGCTCTCTGTCTTCTAGATCTCACTTCGAAATCGATTCCTCACTTCAACAGCATATTCTGATGGAATTTGATCCAGATCATACCTGAAAGGCCTTCTAGTTCTCTGCGTTTTCCTCAATCGAAGCTTAAATTTGGCAACAAGAAGCTGATGATCGTTGCCACAATCGGCCCCAGGCCTTGTTTTTACTGCTTGTATAGCGCTTCTCCATCTCTGGAGGTAAAGAATATAATCAATCTGATTCCTGTACAGACCGTCGGGCGAAGTCCATGTGTACAGGCGCCTCTTCGGCTGTTAAAAATGAGTATTCGCTATGGTCAGGTTATTTTCTTGACAAAGCTCTACTAGCCTGTGCCCAGCTTCATTTGCCTCACCGAGACCGAACTTGCCTGTAATTCCGGATATTTCTTCACTCCCTACCTTAGCATTCCAGTCTCCAATGAGAAAAAGGACGTCTGATGAGTGAGTGCGGTCTAAAAGGCATTGCAGGTCAGCATAAAATCTCTCAGCGTCAGCTTCTTCAGCAGTAGTGGTTGGTGCATAGACTTGGATAACTGTTATGTTGAAAGGCTGACCTTGGATCCGAAGTCAAATCATTCGGTCGTTTTTGGGGTTGTACCCTAGCACTGCTTTGCCCATTCTTCTGTTTACTATGAGAGCGACCCCATTCCTTCTCCTGGATTCGTGCCCACAATAAAAGACATAATGGTCGCCGGAATTAAATTCTCCCATTCCGGTCCACTTGAGCTCGCTGATACATAAGATATCAATGTTCAATCTGTCGATTTCTCGCTTGACGACATCTAGTTTACCTTGCGTCATAGATCTTACATTCCATGCTGCTATGTGATATATCTCCTTGCAACATTGGACTTTCCGGTCGCTTCCCGACACACCCACAACTGAGCGTCCTTTTAGCTTTAGTCCAGCCGCTTCATTCGTCCTGGAGCTACTAGGAATCGCCCTTTGTTCATCCCCAGTAACATGTGGGACGCCTTCCAACCTGGGGTCTCATCTTCCGGCGCCATATCATTAATGCTATTGTGACTGGTCATAGGGTATTCTTGACAGGAAATACTGGAGTGGGCTGCCATTACCTTCTTCAGTGAATCACATTTTGTCAGAACTCTCTGCCGTGACCTGTCTATCTTGGGTGGCCCTACACAGCATAGCTCACGACTTCATCGAGTTTCGCAAGCCCCTCCGCCACGACAAGGCAGTGATCCTTGAAGGGGGTTTCCTGAACACGTACATTTAATTTTTAAATTGGTTTAAAGGAAAGGACAAGCGCAGTATATGAACTGTGAAGACTTGAACTGTGCCGTAGGAGAAGGGACTCCGCCTCAACTACAGGCCTCAACTATTCCTACCACGTTCGGAACATTCGGAAAATCAATGTCGGCAAAATCCGACAAAGCCCGAGCCGGAACTTTGTATGGCGACCGCTTTTCGATTGATTTACCTGTATATTTCGACCGAAAGAGCATTTAAGAAAAAAAAAACGACCAAATTATGCTTAACAAACATCTGCAAGAAACTTCGGACTGTTGCACCAAATACGACATGCATATAAATACTTATAAGTACTTAGTTCTTCGCATATGCAGGAACAAAACCGTTTTTTAGCATTCCTACTCAGTTAACGGCATTACATTTAATGAATCACCGGCTGTAAAATTAGAGGATTTGCAATTGAATAAACAAATTAATAACATCCGCACCCAAGCCTTTGTCTCTCTAGTTTCTCCGACATTAAAGCTTTCAAAAGGTCCTGTCCATGTTAAGTTAGCAGCATATAGAATATTAGTCAGGCCATATGCTTAGAGTACGATTTGTGTCTGTGGAAGTCCTTCACTTTCAAAAACATAGCCAGGTTAGAAAAAGTCAAAGATCCACGGCCAGATCCATTTGCAACTAATAAAAAAGGACCCACAGCCGACAGAAATAATCAGGTATCACGGCATCGACATACTATATCTCATATACAACAATCATATCCAAATGAACAATCATAATTTCATTACCGCTGACACCTAAAATGGCTGAGTGAACACCCTAGTCACTGTACCAATATCAATGTACGCAGCCGAAAAATTCGCTTTGAACGCATATTTGCATTTTTTTTACATTTATTCAAAACACAGCAAAAATTCAAAAGAAAATACTGAAGAAATCTCTCTTTCTGTCTCAAAGAAAGAACGAATAAACTGAATCGTTATTGGCAAAAGAAAAAAAAAGAAACTTGTCAAAACGTGCAAGACAAAGTGCTTACAAAACCACGAAGTGGTAAATGCAAGAAATACAGTTAGGAGCAAATACGCTCATGTGCAACGGGACGCATCCTTGTGTTGGGTGCAGGTTCATCCTGACAACCCCTCGATACTCCGCCACAACCACCACCACCACACTTTGGACACACATCTCCTCTTTTGACCACTGCTCCTGCTACTCTGCTGCATATTCCTCCTCTCCACGAAATCATTCGTCGTCAATGTCCATGGACAAAACGAAGCTTGATGTCAAGGTTGTTCTAGATGGCATCATGCCGCTGCTGGTTGGGCGCAGGTTCATCCTGAAACCTCTGATTGGCATCTGCTGCTAGTCAAGCTTCAATACTCTCCAAATGGTTGCCACCCACTCTATACTGCTGGACCTAGTGCTGCTGCTGTCAAATATAGACGTCTTGTCGTCGTCTCTTCATGATGCGCGCTGCTTTCTCCCAAAAAGGAATTACATAAAAGACAAAGTTACTGGCAACACGCACAAGATGAATGGGGCGAGATCCTACCTCAGTTCTCGGTTCGTTCCAAAATCCACATCCCACACACACGCGCACACAGAAACACACGCACACATATAAACGCACCATAAGGCCATACTGTCCACTTGGCGGGCCAGGAAGTCCCGCCGTTACTCACGGCCACCGCACAAAAATGTAGCCAAAATAAAAAAAACGGTGTCATACTCCTTGGTTGTGCTGAAAACTTCCGTTGAGGCCATTATATGAAAGTAGCACTAACGATGCCGTGGCAGCAATGTAATGATGGAGACGTGTCCCAGTCGCCGTGAATTCCCGAGGCGGCTGGGGATCGTCAATGCCACAGCAGTGAAGCCATCGTTGTGGGTTTGCTTCATACGGAGGTCGCTTGTGCATTGAAATTCCCGCATGACATCATCCCAGCCTCGTATCTGCTGGCACAGGACCTGTGCAGAAGACGAATGGGCTTTAGAGACGTGCCTCAAAACGTTTTTCGTGCAGTGGAAGAGCACAGCCTTTTCTGAAACGCGGGGAATTCGAAATTGCTTACTTGCGTGCTCTTGCACTCGGGCATCGAAGCTTGAGGGCACACATGCGCAAGCCGGAAGGAGGACCTCCATACCGCTGTGGTCCTTGGAGATCCTCGAACTAGAAGCCTGGCTTGTGTCTCCATGCCGGGTGCTGCGATACCTTTCCTTGTGACGCCGCCGGGTCCAGGCGTGCGGTGCCGCCATGGCGCCGCACCGATAGAAAGCTCAAATAGCAGATGCTGGGGGCAGACGCTAACACCACCCTAGTTTAGAACGCCGCGTCAGACTCCGAGCTGAGACTTTTTTCGTTCTGCGCGTGGCATCCATGTTTCACTTCTTCGTCGTCCCTTCACTTCCGCTGGTGACGACGGTCCAAATACGTGGCCCTCATGGACCTCTCAGTGCGCCTTAGCTATTGGAGCGCGTTGTCCATTATATTTACAAACGCTAAGTTGTTCTGGGTGTGATGTTTTCCTGGCGTATATGCCAGAAGGTCTTCTACCGACATTTCGTTTCATATTTGCGCATTTGTGAGATAAGACCACCGCAAGCAAAAAAAGATGTCGGCGCCACGCACGTGGTAGCCCAGGCCTCTGAGTAGTTTCTTCTTTGCAAAAGAGGTACCTAACCAACATTACGATGTACGTACCTACTTACTAGTACCTAGGGACATCGGGTTCAACTATAGACCGTTTGAATATATTTCTGCGCATGCGGTTTTCACTTCTTTCGGCTTCGACAACAGTGGCAGGGAAAATTATTCCGTTTTCCTGAATACGTAACAATTATTTTTCATGCGCGCAGCTATGACGGGGTCTTTTTTTAGGTTTCTACTGACCATGATATTCTTTTTGACCGACGTTTCATGTAGCTGGCTACAAGAAGAGGCGGTACTATGGGTAACACGGCTTCAGGTCACTGTCATGTCAGCTGCCGCTATATGGCAAGGGTCTTTCTTTGACAGAGTGGCACTGTTCAACTGAACGCGCGTAACGATAAAAGTCACACCCCTAATTTGGCATTTCCCTTTTATTCAAGAGTGACCTGTATGGAACCCGCGATTTCTTGCTGAATGCCACAGCTGCTGAGCACTGGGCTGAATTTATACCGCGAAATGATGCCTGGACGTAAATCATGTTTCCTGTGACAGGCCTCTTTTGGTGCTGCACAGTTTCCCGCATCATGCAAGCAGGAACGTCTAAGAAACCTCTTGTTTTAAGCATTACATTTTTTTCGCTCACTGTACTCGTACCGGTTGTTGCGGTTAACAATGCTTAACGTTGAAAAGCAAATATATGTAATTTCTGGCGAGTTAAATATTTAGCAAGAAGACTATAATAAGAGGACAATAGCAAGAGGACTAAAGCTAGAGTACTATAGCCATCGCGCGAACGTTGTGAAAAATGGTGAGTGGCAGCGCAAGCACGAGGACTCAAGCTTTAAGCAGGACCATCGCCACAAAGGCCTTGTCGCGGTGGCTCTATGGCTGTGGTGCTCGACAGCCGAGCCCGGGCAAACGTGCTCGATCTCTGCCGCGGTGGAGGTGAAACACAAGGTGCCTGTGAATGTGCAATGTCAAGAACATCAGACAGTCAGAATTAATCACAAGCCCTCCCTTGCGACATCCCGCATAGTCAGGATCTCTTTGGGATGTTAATACCATATGCAATTATACCATAAATCCGTCCCTTCAACTCTACTCCTAGAAGTACAGCTTCTGGTGTGGCATGTCGGCCCAAGCGAGCGCCGCCCTTTACGGGACGTGAACTTCCTAACTCGGGAATCGGATTTCCGGCACTGGAAGTTTCTGGATCGGCTTGTCTGAGGGACATTAGATGACCCAGCCGTTGCCGCAAAGCGAAAGCGCAAAAAATGAAACTATACCACGAGATGCAGCACGTGGGCGCCATTTCACGAGACGCCGTTGAGCGACCTGTTTTTCCCGTCATCTGCTTAAGCGAAAGAAGGAACGCACAACCTTTTGCATTTCGATTACCTTCCCGAAACCCAGTTCCGTGCTAAAGTGAGGATTACTCTATTGAAAAATAGAGATAAACTTTTACTGGGAGCAGGCGAGACATACTCGTCCCACGTGGACAGCCTCTTCAGTCCAGGAAGCCGTGAACCCGAGCCATCTCGTAGTTGTCATGCCCAATCCTTTATACTGTAATGATAATAATTTAATTACTCCGTCTTGTAGCTTATAGCCTAAATAATTACTTTTCGTTATATTAACTTAGTAGTAGAAATAATGATTTAGGGGAGTAATTTCGCCCCAAAAGCAATTAGATCCTTTCGAAATTACTTTAGCTGAAATACACCACTCCTCTTTGCTTAGGCAAAACTACGCGGTAAGCTTGGGCCAGCGCAAATGATCATCAACATGAGACAGAATCGAGTAGAACCGTATTCCTGAGACTACGATTATCATGGTTGTAGTGCGTAATTGGATCACTTACTGCGGATATCCTATGGGGAGTCGCGACCATTCCCCAAGAAGCAAGATGCGAGATGTGAGGCACTGATGGGGCCCCCAAAGAGGCGGATGGAGCAAGACGGAGTGCGTCAGGTCAGTGTACTATAGCGCCAGGTTACACAGGTGGCCTCGGTGCGAGGGAAGGGGGGGGGGGGGAGGAAATGGCAGGCTTAAATGCTCATGGCACAAAGATTACCACGCAGAAGCTAGAGCTTCCGATGGTAATTCCTGGCACTGCTGAATTAATAAATTACCTGCCACTCGGGCTTAAAATTCCGACAGCACTGCAGAATCCGCACCACACAAATGCGAAAGCCTGAGCGTTGCTGCTGCACGCGGTATATCACGCGCTCCTTGCTGAGCTTTTTGCTAGCAAGGCCGGCGTTCTTGTCCCGCAGTGGAAATTTGCTTTCTTTGATGCGCGTCGTTGCAGTTTCATATTAATTAGAATTGCTTTACAGGAAAGATAAGTCGCAGTATCTGTCACACGTCCTCCTGCAAATGAAATATTGGACGGTAAATCGTCGCTACTGTCGCATGCAAGCTCCCGTTTTGAAAATGAATAAACGATCCAAAAGTATGGCGCTGTAAAAAATTTTATATTTTCATTTTTTTCTAAAACCCCTAGCGACTGGAATAAATTACCGGAACATAACGTCGATATCTCTAGAGTTGTTGATGCATTTATTGCAGATTTGAAGACAATGCGTACGTCATCTCCTAGTACTGCTCTGTCCAATTTTGTTTCCTTCAGTTCATGTCAAGGTGTGGTGTAGTTGATGCTGTTTGTGTGGTGGATGTAATTCTAACGCGAGAGCCTTTAATGACTCATACTCACGAATAATGTTCGTGCGTCCACCGTTCGTCCGTCCGCGCATCTGTAACGCTTTTGGTACCTGGGAGGCGGTTGCGGGCAGCTGACATAGCCGAGAATTAACTGGACGTAGGGCTTCCTCACATTACGTTTGGCAGGAGCTGCCAACTCGGGCCCCTCCTTCCACATGGGAGGGTGATATCAGAATCAGCCTGCCAAGACCAATGCATTCACGTTATCCCTAGGCCACGCAGGCACGTTGATAGGGCTCAGTTAAAGTGAGGCTTTATATGCTGGCTATTAGTTTACGCCATCGCTTCATCGCGAAGGTGGGGGCGAAAACGAAGAGAAAGAGGTGCCATAATGGAGGGCTTCGGACCACCGTGCGGTAAAAGCTTTCGCCTCATCGCAGTTTGGTGATCCAAAGTCACCCCTAAATTTTTTTTTTTTTGTGCTCACTCTTCCTCCACCTTGATGTCGTGTGATTCTGTAGTATTGTAATAAAACAAAAAAAAAAACGAACAAATAAATAAATAGGCCCTCTCGACCAGAATTTCTCGGCCCGTGAATACTTGCCTAAAGGAAATTCACTTGTTTGATGAATCATATTTCGGGTGCACAGCAGCACAGACATCGATATTTTCTGCAGCATGGCTGGTCAGGGTAAAGGAGGTATCTTTCTGCGTAACTCACTGGTGAGCGTGACGTAGTGCACATGTTCAGCTTCACTTTTTTTGTGTCCTTCGTGGGCCGTTTGCGAAGGAAGTTTTGGTATACGTTAGCAGCGGTACTAACCGAGCTGCCCTTCAGGAAAGGTAGCTACGCCGATCAGCTGAATGAAAGCAATGTGCGCCTGCAGTATAGAGAGAGGAGAACCGATAACCATGGTAAAACACGCCACGGCTTTCAATTTGCACGAACGCAACTGCTCTCATTGTGAAATCATTTCACCACCTTTTACTGCAAAAAAAACAATGAGAAGCGATTGGACGCATATATAGCTGAGTAAGATGAAATGCAACGTAACCAATTTCGCGACGACGTTGTCGAGTGCTTCAGCCTTTCCCACGAGCTGATCCCCAGGGATATCCTTCTTGTCTGTGTAGACGTGTACGTCTTTTTATACACGAAAATTCACATCGCTTGGTCCAATTTCGGTATCAGGGGCAGGTCTGCTTGATGATTCCAGCGCAGTAGCCACCTTTGCGGCCGATGCTACAGCAGTGGTTATGGCAGACGCCTTGGTTGAGCGGGCAGCCAAAGCTTCGACCTGGCATAGCAGAGGAAAGAAAAGACTCAGTGTGCATTTCGCTACGAATTGCACTTACACTATTTACCATCCAAACGAATCACAGTTGACATACTTCGAACGCGACTATCGGTCAAGGGAACGCGCAAACTAAATTTGCGAGTTCAAGACCTGCAACTCTTGTTAAAAGATGCAATAGAATAGAGAGGCCAAATTGTATTTGTACAAAATACCTTTTATTTATTTTTTTTTTTCAGCAAGAAGAAGCCTAAACTCTCCAAGGATTGACAGATACCGACAAATTTACACCTTCAATATTTTCCTGTGCCTTCATTTCCGGCGTTCCCTTTTTTTCCGGTGGGTAGCTCCAGAGAGGGGTATCTTAATTTTCTGCTCAAATAAGCTTTACACCCACCGTCGGGAACCTAGATAATAACAAGTATATCGCTAGGTACTGAAAAGAACGCATTTTTTTTTATTTACATCTAGGTGACCCCGAGCAACTCTTCAATGATTTCTAGTCTTTTGCGTTGGATAAAAACATTCGTGTAAGGAAATGTATTTCTGCGAATAACAGTAGTAAAGTAAAAATGAAAGTAATATTAAAAATAATTCTTATATTCCGCTTTTTTAGGTTATATAGGTGGTTTCACCGCCTCTACTTTCATCCTACAAGCAAGGTAATTTGAGCGCGTATTTTTGTTTTGTTTTCCTTTTTTTTAAGAATTAACCGACCACCAGAAGCGTTTGAAGAATGCAATCGCGTCCCCTGAACAGCCTGGTATCTGCGAAATTTGGAATTCAAAGACCAGTTATGTTAGCGTGAAAATTTTGAACTTAAATATTTCTACGTGTAGTCATCGTATACCAACCAGGGTCTACGAGGTTGCGAACAAAATCGGTTTAATTCCAGAACCGTAAATTCAGCTTACACGCGGTGCCACGTGTACATGCCTATATAGTCACATGAGATAATGTTTAGCGCTCAACTGAGGTACTGAAGGTGAAAACGGAAAATGGGATCAGCCAGGTGTTTTTTTCTTTTTGTGGTAATAGCTTTATATGAGCCGGTATTTTTATAACATCAGCTTTCAAGGTGCACGTGTTTGTGTGTCTAATACGAATGCACTCATTGCTTCACAGTTTCACAGTGGCCAAGAACTGAGGGTCTATAAAGTTTTTCAGTCAGGAAACGTCGCCAACTCACCTTCACTTTAGTCATCAAGCATTTAGGTTTCTTATTTTAGCTGTGTGTTTAATCAAACTGCCAGACTCCTTTGCATAAAAGGTAATATTGTCTGAGAAACCGTACTTTATACTCCATTTGCACTTGTGAAATAGCTTTCGAATCTGCCTACAGCAAAATGCAAGAGTCGGAAATGGACATTGAAAACGAGGCCGTTCTGTCGAGCTCTTAATTTCAGCATATGCCCCGGTTGCTTGTTAGCCTTGTGGAGCGCAAAGCAATGACATCACATTTTGTGGCCCGTGTGCTGTTCATTGTCAGCGCATGTTAAAGAACCCCAACTGGTCAAAAGTTTCGGAACCCTTCGCTAGAGTGTTTTTCATAGCTTGAGATGCTTTGGGACCTTAAAGTTCATAAAGCAAGTCAAACCAAACTTATTGCGACCGTGGTGAGAGAACAAAGTATCAACATTAATAATACGTTGCGCGTGCGCGGGGTGTGTGAAGGAATTGCGTGCTCATTATGAGTGCAGCACGTAGAGCCGAAAGCACCAGACGATTTTTTTTTTAATGCTGTTTAACTTGATAAAGAAAACCTGCAGCCAAACTAAAGCCCTAGTAATAAAACACTTACGGACGCGGACGTGGGCCACATCGCTTTCATCGTCTTAAGCTGCCACGCTGCTGACCAATCCTATAAGCAGTAAAAAAGCTCTAGTACTTTCTATAAGCACAGTACATGGCAGAGATAGAATACCGTCTCTATGAGCTGACATCAAGCTGACAGTATAAGGATTCTCATAAATTTTAATTGTGTACAAAAGCATAAAGCATAACACTTTACCTCTGACATGTTCGCATGAAAGGTATGTGGTACGCCTACATAAAGTGTAATCTAAACAGTGAATTTACGTATAGACGCGGTGTGTAGAGTACGCCATCCATGCTGCAATGAAAAGAGTAATTATTGAATACTAATAAGAATCCGGCCAGATGTTACTAACTTATAACACGTCGTTACGTGGGACCAACAACCTGAAGCAAAGATCCGAGATAAATGCCGAATGTATCATCACATAACATGCTCGTCATGTGCATGCGCTGCCTACTGCAAATTTTTCCCGTGGACGATAAGGGATCGTGTGCCCTAGCGGTAAAAGGCTGCGCTAATTTGCTGGCGAGAAGCTGACATAAATAAACGATTGCCTCCTATACCTCTTTACTCGTAACATGGATGAATGCCAGCGAACAGTGCGCTAAAGTATAAACCCGAGATTGTTGTGGTCCCGAGTGTTTCGTCATAGGAACTTCTGCAACTCGCAGTATATACGCCCTTTCTTTTTTTTTTTTTTTTTTTTTGACGCAGTCGTAATGGGTAATCTCTGAACGGTGTTGAGCAAAGTAGCAAGTCAAGAAATATTATTGCGTATTTTTTTAAAGTGACCAATTTGTTTCTCTCTTTTTTTTTTTTTTTGAGACGCACGGAATAAATCTGGGAACACTAAATTCCGGACTGAACGAAGAATGCTTACCGGTGACAAGAACAAAGTGAAGAGCAATAGCCAAGACCCTCATTTCGCTTGATAGGCCGCCGGCTTCGGTTGAGTGACGTGACTAAAAATCAAACAAAAATTATTTTTACGAACAAAGAGATGGAACTTTTGAGTCTACGAACCTCTGTCATGGGCACTGAAGAAACAAAAATTCACTCAAACTTGGCAGGACCGTTTGACCAAATAATAAGATCACGCTCATACTTCTCATAAAAGATTCAATACGTCCACTTTTGACCACGAACGAAGGTGAGCAGACAATAATTCGAGGGCACATTATACCCGCTGTTTCTGCTCAGCATTCTGGAGGCCGGTAAATAAGGAAGGGGCGAGCACTACTGCTTTTTATGACGTCCCGTTTTTTGCAAAGCGCCTGCTTTTCTGCAAGTGCAAACAATCCTGATACGTAATTAGCTACGCGCAATGAAATTTCAGCGAGGCCTGTTGTTTTCCGATTAGTTGTTTTTCAAGCGATCGATTCGGTCACTGGCGTAAGCATCAGAGGACCTTAATGATTCAAGATAATGGTTTAACATCGTGACGAATCAGGGTACGCCGCAAACTGCCAAGGTAAGACCGCTCAACAATGCTCCGCTAGCCTTGCCCTTCCGCTCAGGCGCCGGCACCGTATATTCCGCTTTCAGGTGCGCAACGCAAGAACAGCGAAAGCATGGCAGAAACTGCGTGCGTCGAGATTCGAAGTCCCTAGACGCTAAAGCACTTTGCGTACGTCCGTTTGCAATTGCCCCGTTCGCATCTTATTCAGCGATACTTATTAACGGTGCACGAGCGTGGGCATTCCAAATAACGGTGGCTATTCGTGACGCCGTCTTTAGTACTTAAAAGTGACCGAGGGCAATGTATACGGAATAGGGCATCTGGGACCCAGGACAATTCTCTCTCTCGCTTACTGCCTAGCCGACTTTCAAATACCAGATAAACTGTATTCTCCTGAACTGTAATCTGAACGCAATTTTGACCGGAATAAGTCAGTGCCTCGGCAAAATACAAAGCAAATATTTGAATAAAAATACTCCAGTTGAATTCTAAAACTAGTTCGTCTTGTTTGATGCACCGTGCTTCTCAACGCGAGGCTGCAAAGTTGACATTCATAAGGTGCAGTCAAGTCGGAACAACCGCTGATGTGTCTCTAGGCCGCATTTCTGCAAAAGCAGGTAGCAAAGTCAGGAACGAGCAAACAAAAAGTACCCTTGGGAGACGTTTTGGCCCAGCAGTTGACGCCACAGGGTGTGTTTCTTCGATAAGTTTCACATCACGTACTTAGCTAGCCCTTCAGGGCTGGGACAGGTAGATCATCACCGCATGCGTGGGGACTAGCCTGCCATCTCATTTTTTATCGGTTGTAGGCCGTGCATTGCACGCGCCACCGCGTAAGTGGTGGACAACGGCTGTTGCTACGTGCGTCTTTCTCTCCCTCTTCTTCGTCGTTGTTCTCTATTTTCTGTCCGCACGAGACGGCAGATTTGGCTCACCTACAGAGACAGTCGCAGGCCCGTGCATATTCTTTTCCTTCTTCCTACAGTTGCAACAACAGAGTCCGACGGGCAGATTTTGATTAACATTTCTCGTTAGTTGGATGGTGGAGGTGCAGCCTTTTCATTTGCTTGTATGACTTCTCGGAGGTACACTCTTGGAATTTACCTGTACGACTTCATAGTTTCGTTCTTTTTTTCACGACTCTGCTTTTGGCTGTTCATTACTTAAAAAACTTTTATTCATTTTCTTCTTCTTCTCCTTCGCTGCAAATGGCACATACCTGAAGTGGGGTATTGGCCATAGTTCATTGCAGTTGTAAGAATAGAATTCATAATGTCTTTTTATACTGTGTGATAAATAATTAATAAATTAGGAATTAGTGCTGCTAAAGTAATATGAATAATTTTGAAGCGATAAGAATAGAAATCAATGAAAAAAGGGGTAGCATATATATCTTTAAATTGTAAAGTGTAATTCAGACAGATCAGTGCTAACACACAAATCTTCCGGTAGCAATATTACAGTTGTGAAGAAACTCGCACCGGCTTTAGGGCGTACCCTTTAACGGTTGCACCAAAGGAGAGGAGGACAGGAATTTTAAACGGCAATCCTAGGTGAGCAAGAGGTATTTTCAAAAAATTTCTTCTCTGAGTAGCGGCAGGAGAGGATATAATGTTCAATTGTTTCCACGTCATCAGATGACGCACAAAGATTTGACGACGCGAATCCACAGCGACATAAAGATTAAGGCAAGGAATTCTACAACGAATGAACGTCGTGGAGTCCTCACATTGCCTCGAAGTTACAATGCCTGACATTGCAATGAAAATTTCAATGTTCGAACTCCGTAGTCGCAAGGAGTGGCTCATGGCTCAAGCAGTGTAACGTTTGAAACCGTTCAAAACCAGATATATTTAGCCAATAATATTTAATACAACATCAGCAACAGGCCTATTGAGAGCTGTATTTGCTAATAATTCGCCATTATATTAGAAGTAATGCCGCAGTGCCCCAGAACCCACCCCAGGTCACCTTAGCCTGATCGCCCTTGGCATTTTAGTCGCTTCGTCTTAAGCTAGAGCCTGATGGATGCAAGAGGCACAATCAGAATTATTTTATGTTGTATAGCGCATGAATGAGAAAACCCATTTGTTCTCGAACAGGTCCAGTCTTGCGAGTTAACATGACGACGCAGACCGTATGCGAGATTTGTCATTCCCCCGTGAAAACTGCTTTCTTCACTGGGCACAACCGAGCACTTTAGTTAGTTCATATTGGAGATGCTATTTTGTTGGAGAGACCATTGAACAATGTCGCAAGAAACTAGACATAGATAAGGCAGAACTTGTTGCTGCAATTACCCACTGTGACTTCAATGCTCTTCTCGAATGTAAAGTTCATTTTCTTTTCTCGCTCCTTTTCTAGTTGGCAAAGAAAGGCTCAGCTGTAAGGACGAAAGCTGAACGGTAGCAATTTTGTGGTGTGCACGTGTGCGCATATTTTCAGCGTGCTCCGTTCTTATTTATTGATCATAGCCTCTGCAATTTTTGCCAACTGCGTCGTTTCTCATTACCGCTGAACACGTGTGAAGTAAGAAGGAAAAGTAAGAAGCGATACGAAGGCATTGTGCTTGTATGAGATACAGTATTGCAAAATACTCATAATAAAGAACAAGATGAAGATCACGATACGGGCATGAAGCAGTTGTGATACCGGTTTCAATAGGTTTTTTTTTTTTTCTGTGTGATTCCTTGTCAGTGCTGTCTTAGCTTCAGGCAGGAACTTGTAAGCAAAGATTTGCAAGACGAAACTTTATTGAAAACACAGTGAATTATAATATAGTAGGAACATATAAAGTAAAAAGTTTATCTACAAAGGTTGTTTAGAAGCTATTCGTGGTATAAGAAGCCCCTAGGGGAGCGTTGTATGAACGAAAAGCCTTTTACCACACCGGAAGGAAGGGGAGGAAGGTGGAAGTGAAAGTAGAAAGAGAGAAAGAGGAGCCGTAGTAGAGGGCTAGCTACGGACCGATTTCGACCACCTGATGATCTTAAACGTGCACTTACATCTCACAGTGCAAGTTAAAGATCCCCAGGTGGTCGAAATTACTGTGAACGCCTCTAATACGGCATTCTTTTCTCTCTTTTCACTTTCACCCACACCTTTCTTCTTTTCCTTGCGGCGCGGTTCAGGGGTCACATAAACAATTGTGTGACAGATACTGCGCCTTTCCTTTCGTATGAAGCAATTATTATGAGAGGCTGCAACGAAAAAAGAACAAGCAATACATTCATATACAGCAAACCACTGCCGCATCCAATGTCATCGCCAGACAAGAGTCACATAAAATAAGCAAATGAACAGGTTATCAAGCCATCCATTCGAACTAAACCTCACCTTCGTTGTCGAAGTATGTTTATCGTCACATAGACTACATCGCCCATGACCTGTCTGACAGTTACCCTGAATGCCTTCTCCTGAAGCTTGTTGCGCTCCGTAGAGGCTTACCTACCTATTTCGCCTTGTTACCATCCCAAGGACGGCCTAACTAATGCCTTCCCAGGATAGATAAAAGCCCTTGAACTGACAAGCTGCATGTCCCATCTCGCTGAATAGACGTGTTTCTCGATTGCAGTAAGTCGCGTCACTGCAGACAATTTGATCAAAGAGACTAATGCTAGGTACGCACAACATAGCTTCGTTATACATTGAATCAACAATAGCTCGTGTAGCCTGGGACTGAAAAGGAAAACCATGTCGGCAATGATGCCTGTTATGCCCGTCGACAAAAGGAAGCGACCTCTTCAAACGTGATATCAACTCTGAACAACAGGAGAACGCTGCGTTGGTGTTCATGCATTTTAATACATCGAACAATGATTATTATTGAAAACATATGCGTAATATTTTTGACGTGAGTACGCTGCTGCCGACGTCAAAAAGAAGCGCTGCTTAGACGTGAGCCATGGCTGTCGTGACTTCACGACGTCAGCACAAGAGGAGCTTGGACCGTTCCGATCCTTGAGCCGAGTGGTGAAAGGCTCCTGCAAACAGAGGACGTCTCTTACGACTAAGAAATGATTTTATGGAGAGACAAACACGTATAATGTTTGTCGAAAATGTCAGGAAAAACATTATCGGCTGCTAATTGGACACTACATTAGACGAAATTACAGGTGTATTTCACGTCACACTCGGCACTTAACTAATCGCCATGGCTGAGTAATACTTACTACCGCTACATGTGCACGTGAAGAGCGCACACATGTCTTATATGCCACTTGCCGACTACAGATCATTACGAAAATGTGGTCACAGAGATACATTGCAACCCGGGTGGTATCAGCTGTGAAAATAAACACGACATGCGTAATGCGCTCAAGCAACTGATTTTATAGACGACTCTGTAATATTTGCCTAAACATCGCTTTTGCTAGTTTGCGAAATTATACGACGAACTTCGAGTGGTATGACTACAAGGCGAGGTTTGAAGAGAGTAGCGGGGTATAATTACGCACCCCTCTCGTTAGGGCAGAATACAACGCAGCGTTCGGGGCGTCGCCTTTCAGTACGGCGAGAAGGCGGTAGTAGTCGCTTGGGCATTTAAGCAGGCAGTATTAGCAAGTTTGTTCAAGTTCGCTGTATTGACAGTTTTACCAGATAGCGTAATGGCTCCGCGTCGCAGAGAAGTTGTTGTTGACACTGAAGGAAGAAAAAAAAAGAAAATGCAGGGGCCTGCTACTGGTTCTGCAGCTCAGCCAGCTTCGCTGCCTCGCGCGGACAGAAGAGAAAATAGAGAAAAAAGAAAAAGAAGAGGCGGAGAAAGACGCATGTCGCAACTGCCTTCATCCACCACTGAAACGGTAGCAGGTGCAATGACGGTGTACAACAGATAAAAATATACTGGCAGGCTAGCCCCCGCCGCAAGCGGGAGTGCCTGTCCTGGAGTGTCCGGAAGTACCTGTCCCAGCCCCGTAGGGCCAGGAGCAGCCATCCCATCACGTCGCAGAAAAGCCAGTGTCGGCGGCGTTGCTGTCCGTTGTAATGCGAAAATCTTCAATGAATGACATAAGAAGAAGGGAAAAGCTACCTCCGTGTGCGTTAAACGGTATTGCGAAATAACGGTGGAGTCCCCTCGGCGTTGCATTGAACGCAAACAGCGCATTCCGCTGAACGCGCACTGGGACGCGTCACAATTTAAGAATCGGCATTCAAGCTTACCGCTGATGTCATCGCTCGGCAGGCCTTAAGAGAAAACAAAAAAATTAAAGTTAAAAACTGAGAAAACTCCTTTCCTGTGTGTAAGTCGCTATCGCGTATAAGAGCATAAGTGCCACCTTAATTTTTTCTACGCCTGATATGTGCCATAAGAAAAGCCATAAAGACGATGAAAGAAAATCATGAGGCATTCGCGGAAATTGAGATATCCGTGGCAACTATTCGCGGCACCATGTTTTAGTGTGATGTCGCGACGCTGGACACACAGGGCCGGAGCCGAGGGTAGCGTTGACCGGCGAGGCGTCGAGGAACCGCGGAGACGAGGAGCTTTCATTAGAGCCGAGTACAAGTAGTTTATTTACATCTGTACACTTTGGAGATTTCAGAAGGAAGCCCTCTCCCGATGTCAGACGCCAGGCTTCCTTCTCTTGGGTCTCCCTATGTCCCTAGGCAGGGAATTGGTTCAATTTCGGCACGGGCCAATCGCAAAGCGCGAGGCGACAGTTTGCGCACTGCATCACCGAGCCCCGCCCAGCACATTTTGCACGTGTGCCCCTATACTTTAATACACACGTCACCAGTTTACAATCGAACCCCCGTCGCTCTCTTCACAACTGAAAGTCAAGTTGCCTCTGCTTTTTTCCGTTCGGTCCGGCGCCCTGTGGGTCTACCCCTCACCGGCAAACACTTCATCCAGGGGAAAACCTCGCGTGAAGCCGACGATGGCTTCTCTCTCCGCTTTTGTCCAACGTCGAGAATCGTAGTCTGACACCGCGCGGCTCCGACGACGGTTTCTTGCTCCGCCACCGTCCCTCTGTAGGTCATTAACAGGCCAGACTCTTCTTGGGAAGTCAGGACGTTTCTTCACAAAGCGACCAAATCGGTGCATCGAAATGGCCATGGGTGAGGACAGCGGTTGTTCAGGCGTGCGTGCAGACTGGGTGGAAATTTGCAGACGAAGCTTGCTGAAATGCCTGTGGAGCGAACGCAGACACACAGACGCCTTCTGAGCAATAAATTAGCTCGGACACAACAGTGAACCGCTGTTTTCTTCCAAAGCCCGACAAATTTATAACCTTCATATTACTGATCTTTTGTAATTATTGTTATTTTCAAATTTATGAATTATATGACAATCGCTTGGTTCGACAAGATGCAGGTAACGAGCATGCGTGCGCCATAGTATCAACGCCGCAGCTCCAGCAATGGAGCCGCAGGGTCCTCGCATGGAGGACCTCGCATAGAGCCGCATGGAGCCTCACTACTACCCTCCGCTTATCTGCCAGCGACCCCGTAAAAGTCAAGTATGGCGGCCCCGGGACCGTCGGCCCCTGTGCTATCATTGCGGTGAAGCCAGTCACCTTTATCGGGCGTGCCCGTACCGCCACGTCAGCATGCGGGGTTTCGCCTCGGAGGACCTCTACCCTCAGAATGCCGAACGGCCTACTGAGATTGCAAGCGAACTTGCAGCGCGACAGTATCCCGTCACATCCGGTTACCAAGAGCGTCGGTCTACGTCCCCGACGAGCTACCATTCAACAAGTCCCCACTCTTCCCGACGCCGCTCTCCCAGCCCTAGCCGGGAAAACTAATACCAGCGGCCGTCAGAGGCAGGGTCGCTGATGTCGAGAAATGTGAAGATCCTCCGCCATCGTCAGGCCGACCCGACGAGATTTCGCTTGTGTCAGGTAGCGACAGCATCCGGCATACTACCTCCGATTTATCTGTAACGATAGATGGAGTGAATGTCACCGCGTTACTCGACACTGGTGCCGATTATTCAGTAATGAGCCGTGGTCTCGCCCGAGAATTGAAGGAAGTTTTGACACATTGGTCCGGCCCGAAATTTCGCACGGCGGGAAGTCAGTTAATTGAACCTGCAGGCAAGTGCACAGCGCGGGTCGGCATCCATGGTTTTGTGTATGTCGGAGAATTTATCGTGGTTCCTGAGTGTTCTAAAAACTTGATCCTTGGTCTAGACTTCCTGCAGACCAACGGCGCTGTCATGGACCTAAAAGAAGCGCGTGTTTCCTTTTCGACGTAACGAACCGTAGCGCGCATTGAAAACGAAGATCCGGGTCTGAACGTTTTGCGTATAGTCGACGATGACGTGAGGGTTCGGGCACATTCTAGTGTGCTGGTTCTTGTAAAACATGATTTGTTCCACGATTACGAGGGCATCGCGGATGGGCACCTTCCGCTACTACTCGAGAAGGAATTTGCCGTTGCTCGAGGACTCGTGCAACTCCAGAAAAGTTGTGCTACGGTCCTCCTGACACATTTTGCTAAGGAGATGCGGCATCTCGCCAAGGACACGGCTATTGCCATCCTTCACGATGTTACTGCCTTGCCTCATTTATGCACCGCCGGAGCGAACCCTAAAGAAGAGGCCGCACCTTGTCATGCTCTGCAAACCGTTAAAATTAGCCCCGACTTGTGGACCGATCAGAGGAATCTTCTCTCGGCTCTTCTGAGCGATTTCGCAGACTGCTTCGCCATAGGCTCTTAGGTTGGTCGTACTCCTGTCAGCAAACACCGCATCATCACCGATGAGACCACGTTACCGGTATGCCAGCGCCCGTACCAGGTTTCTCCTAAGGAACGTGACGCCATTAAAACGCAAGTGGATGAAATGCTTGCGGACGAAGTGACCCAGCCTTCGACGATCCCATGGGCGTCGCCAGTGGTCCTTGTAAAAAAAAAATGGCACCTTGAGATTCTGTGCGATTACCGAAAGTTAAATAACGTGACCAAAAAGGACGTCTATTCGCTGCCGAGGATTGATGCAAAAAGGACGTCTATTCGCTGCCGAGGATTGATGATGCCCTTGACCGACTACGCGACGCCAGGTACTTCTCCTCATTAGACTTAAAAGCTGATACTGGCAAATCGAGGTGGATCAGAGAGACCGAGAGAAGACTGCATTTGTGACGCCCGCCGGCCTATACGAGTTTAAGGGGCTTCCGTTTGGTCTTTGCTCTGCACCGGCCACGTTCCAACGTATGATGGACAGGGTTTTATCAGGTCTGAAGTGGCAGTCGTGCTTGGGGTACTTAGAGGATGTTATTATTTTCGAGCGACACTTGGACCGGTTGCGCATCGTGCTTCAAGCACTCAAAGGAGCGCAACTGACGATCAAGCCTGAGAAATGCCACTTTGCTTTTAAGGAACTACGCTTTCTCGGCCATGTTGTCAGTGCACAGGGCGTTCTCTCTGATCCCGAGAAGACTTCCGCAGTGTCAAAATTTCCACGCCCGACCGACAAAAAGGCACTTCGACGATTTCTAGGTCTTTGTTCATACTACCAACACTTCGTCCAAGATTTTTCTAAGATAGCTAACCATTGACAGCACTAACCAGCGAAGACATACCCTTCCTGTGGGGAGACGATCAAGAACAAGCCTCCCAGGAGCTTAGAAGCCGCCTACACAGACCCCCAATGCTCGTCCATTTCGATGAAGACGCCGCAACCGACGTACATACTGATGCCAACAACGTTGGCCTCGGCGCGGTGCTCATTCAGTGGCAAGACGGAGTAGAAAGGGTTATCGCCTACGCGAGCCGAACACTCTCACGATCGGAGGCGAACTATTCGACAACGGAGAAGGAGTGCCTTGCGGTAATCTGGGCCATCAGTAAGTTTCAACCATATTTGTATGGACGACCCTTCCGTATTGTCAGCGACCATCATTCCTTGTGTTGGCTGGCATGCCTTAAAGACCCGTCTGGACGCTTAGCTCGTTGGAGCCTCCGTCTTCAAGAGTATGACGTTACTGTTGTCTATAGGTCGGAAGATAAACACCAAGATGCGGATTGCTTGTCACGCGCGCCATTGGACTCCACTGCAGTGGAAAAAGCTGACAATACGAACCTTACACACACTAGCCATAGACGGGCCACGGCATACCACCCGCAAACTAATGGCTTAGTGGAACGGCTAAACATAACTCTGGCCGACATGCTGTCTATGTACGTGGATATAGAGCAAAGGACATGGGATCAAATCCTCCCATATGTCACGTTCGCATATAATACGGCACTTCAGGAGACGACGCGGCTCACACCCTTCGAGCTTGTCTGCGGCCGTCGAGTGACCACTCCACTGGATACAATGCTCCCCGTATACACCGACGACGAACACGAGCTTCACCTGGACATCGCTAGTTTTACTCAGCGTGCGGAAGAAGTGCGGCAGCTGGCAAGGCAGCGCATATACCTACAACAGCAACTAGACGCTGACCGTTACAACAAGGGACGGCGCTTCGCTGCCTACGAGCCTGGAGACTATGTCTGGATTTGGACGTCCGTTCGTCATCTTGGGCTCTCTGAACAATTGCTGCGCCGGTACTTAGGCCCATACCGTGTCCTCCGCCGCCTCAGCGACGTTACTTACGAAGTTGAATCCGCGACCCAAGATCCCTCAAGCCGCAGATGACGCGAGTTCACTGATGTTGTACACGTCGTCCGGATGAAACCCTACCACGATCGTCCCGCTGACTACTCTTGAGACTGATGGCGCCCCGTTTTGTGTTGTGGTATTCCATACCAACCTAGCATACTGTCAGCTCATCGCATCAAGCAGCATTTGCAGCATCGAGGTGATGCTGCCAAGAAGGGGGGGGGGGGGATGACACATGCCATTCATAGACGACGATGATTTGAACGGGTGATTCAGAGAAGACGAAGCTAAACGGTGCTCCGCTTTCGTGCTGACCTGACTGGTTTTTGATGTTCCTTGGTGCCAGAGTGCCAGTGCGCCTTCTGTGTAACGTTACGTTACAACATATATATCGAGGAAGGTAAACCTATTTCTGCAGGTGGCCTTCGTTGTGTGTTGAGCGTTAACCCGTGTTTATGTGCGCTAAAGGATTTAATCCAGCCACTGCAAACACAGAGCTGTCATGACACGCTCGCCCATCATGACTCTCTTGCTGTCAACGTCCGTTATAAGAAGTTCATCTTGCAATGCTTAGTATATGAATACGCATACCTAAGAGAGCATGCTGATGAACTATGAGCTAAAAAGCAAACTTAAATTTAGCGTACCCTATGCTTGTTGCAAGAATATTTAACTGAGCGCATTTAACGACTGCAGTCTTCGCGCAGCCAGTTTTTTCCTTCTGTCGGAAGAGCATTTAGGTGTATTTTCTAACATTCCCGAAAACCACTGACAACCGAAGAAAATGCATTGAGAGCGTTTTACCGAAGGCTGAGTAAACTGAATTACGTGTCGTAACGTCGCTTAGGCATTGAAAAATTTTCACTGCCTATGTGATTTCGATACTCAAATGCGCCTGAGCAACTTTGCCATATTTTTTCTCGACTATAGTACATTGCCCCATGTTAGGTACATTGCACGGCTTGAGCCGAATGATGAGGGCGAAAGCTGTATTTAGCATGGCAATGCAGATTTGATGGCCTAAATTATGGGGGACTCTCAATCTTCGCTTTGAGAGTAGCTCCGATAGACCTGTAAACCGCTTTTTCAATCCGCAATATTTAATATTGTTTCTTTCGATTTTGAGCAAAGATTTAGTACACTTTTGATTACAGTTACTATCAAGTCACGGTCACACCACCTTTCTCAAAGTAAACGGCCCGACAGGTTGACCTTGGCTAAACATAGTGTACTGAAGCTTTAGTTTCAATATAAAGGCAGGTAACATCATCAGAAAATTCGAGCATCAAGCACCCACCAACATTACCGCTGCACTACAAGCAGACGCCGCGCGACGCGCTGACAACGCCCGAAGAAAAGCGCCGCTTTGAGGCGCGCATACCTGTAGGAGCCACCCAAGACTGGCCAGTTTTCACTAGAACTCCCCTTCTAGACATCCAACTTATGGTTCTCTGCATGAACTCACTCAAAAAGAAAAAAAAAAGATTTGATAGAGAGGCTTCCTGCCCTATTTAGTCAGTGCTTCGTTGAGTTTTTATGAACAGGATAGAGACACAAGACGCCGACGGTGTTGCGGTACAATTTTTCTCTTTCGAATACAAGCACATCACGGAGTACGGTCAAATGCGTCTACGTCTTTCGGCACGCGAGTTTAAGTAGTTCTTTTACACTTCACTACTGCAATGAGCTGGAGTGATCTTAAGCAACCTAAACAGCTTAGTCACTGCTTAACACTCCGAACACCAAATGCTCATACCACAATGAGCCTAATCTATAAATTTGCCGATTCTGCCTTCATACGCAACTTGAAGCCGAACGGTGAAGGCGCAGGGGCGACACCAACATTTGGTGCGGCGTCTTGTGATGGTCGGGAAATGAGCAGTCTATAGGGCCGAGTGAATTGAGGAGCCTGGTGTTTACAAGCAGAAGAGAACGGCAACCCCGATTTATTCGTCGTAGGTTGATGCGACAGACATGCGAACGGCTTATTCCAAACGTATAGATTAAAAAGTATTCGCCCCTCTTAGATTGTTCTAATGCATTTGCAACCACAGCTTGTTCTCATTTGTGGGCACCAAAGAACGATGCGAATTTTCTAGGAAAGTCAATTCCTAATGCTAATCACGCTGAACGGAACACTGCCCAAGAAGAATTTCACTCTTCGCCGCGTGTCAGACTCAAAGTAGACAACGCTACAACTGTTCACCATGAAGTGGAAAATAACCACACTAAAGCAGCCGCTATCGATAGACTGCGCTCGAGAGATGCACCATGATACGCAAGGAAAATCATTGGCTCATCGCCTCGAATTCCACTTACGCGCAGAAAATGGCAACGTCCTGTGACCCGGAACACTGGGGCTCGTGCGTCAGTGCGGCCAGACCCAGGAAGACCTCGGGCGCGCGTGTTGCGCACTGCGCTGTGCACGCACTGGTTCTGTGTCCTGCACGTCTTCAGGACGCCGACCGTTGACAGCAAGTCGGCCACGGCCACGCTGTTAATTCCCACATATTGAGAAGCCGGACCGCGATCGCCACAGATCAGTTGTGGAATCTTGTTTCGAGGAAAGAACTAAAGAATGAATTCCATTCGTAGCCTTGTTCAATATTTCTCAGCACATAGAGTGCCAGTAAAACGTATTGTTGGTCTTCCAAAGCAACAAGGCTCCAAAACGCTCAAATAGATCGAAACACTTGCGACAGCAAGCAATTGTCGCCGACTTCACATTTGCCGACACTTCAGGCAAGAAAATAATCAACAGGAAATGTGGTGCAAATTCTTGTGTCAACTATCGCAATGTATAGCTTGGAAGTGGCAGATTTCATTCAACGCCGCATGCATCGTTTTCTATCAAGCGAGGTTTCTCACCGCTGCGATGCTCTACAAATCTCTTCCATGTGCTAGAATCACAGGCGCAATACTAGCAGTCAAGTCCTCATCGCCCCAGGTGCCGGACTTCACGTATAACATGGGCCTGAGAAGGGGATCCCCAGCACCCAAATCCACCGTGTGGTCATCGAACTCGACATAATCGGCCGTGCACGTCGTGCAACCGGGAGCCCCATCCCTGACACACAGGATGCTGTTATCGCAGGAGTTGGGCATGCCATCCGACCAAAGGGGTGATTCGCCTACGAGTAGCCGGAATTCCTGCTTTCGTCACAGAGTGGACATCGAATCGGCGCTTCGCCATCACCGCAAGCAGCCTGATGCGACTAAACTCTCATGAAGGATGGCTTAGGGTCGTGAACGATAGCAGACGGCATTAAGACACAATAGGGAAGTAAGCATGACCTAAATCAAGCAACGGTATGTCAGACGTGTCTATTAAATACTACAAGACAGGTGTTGCCAGGGAGGTGTAGGCAAACATCCATTAAAGAAATCTTAGTCAAGGGCAGTATTAAAACAGCGATGTCATTTAATTCTCTTTTTGCAGTTCAACAAAGCTGGTGGTGGTCACAGTTTATGCTGCACGTTTATGGAATTGTGCAGCCTTATTATTGAAGCAATTATTTTGAAATTTGGCGGCTTAAATGATATGGGTGCAGTCTTGAACAGCTCAGTTTAATGCTCCTTCATGAGAGTTGCAGCTTCTTTACCTTCAATACCTTCGAACAAAAAATAAAAAATAGGAGAAAAGAGGGCGCATCTGCGAGAGAGCTCTGCGACACACATACCCCCACAAAGGGCCTAATGCAGCTCGCGAGTGCAACGTCAGGGGCACCTCCGGGACACCAGAGCAAACACACAAACACAGCAGCTACAGTGTCGTCTTCTTCTTCTTCGGCCTTGATATATGGCACATGCCCACGAAGGGGGATTTGCCAGGGTTCAATGTGCACTGCCAAAGTCCTACACACACTGAATTAGTGCATTAAAGTTAGTGTCAACTAAACAAAAACATAAGATTTCAGATCACAAAATAGATCGAAAGAAAAAATAAGAAGCAAAGATTTGAATGTTTGGAAACATCCTCGTCGTCTTTCAACATGTCGACTACACACCGTAACATTACCCCCGCGAGGAAAGCACGGTCCCGGTTCTTGCTAAACCGATGGGCGGGAATAGTAGGGTTTTAGACGAGGGACGTGAACAGTTTGTGTTGGTTATATAGTGCAGTCTGGGGCGAGAGACAGGAGAATGATCTTGTACATCACATCGCTAAGTTACTCCAAGATGCGGTAGGGACCCACTTAACCGGTCATGAGTTTCTCGCATAGGCCCATACGGCGAGCCGGGAGCCAAAGAAGGACGAGCTAGCCAATCGGAGGCGTACATTTGGATGGCGATTCTCGTAACAATATCTTTGGGTAATCTGCAAAGCATTCATGCAATCCAGGGATACGTTCGGGTGGCTTCGGCGTGTGCTATGGTATCGAAAGCATAAGTGTTCGGACGGTCTTCAGAGGGCAGCAAACTGTCGAAAGGGAGCAGAGGGTCGCGGCCAAAGAGGACATAAAAGGGTTAGTAGCCAATGGTAACTAGACGGAAGAAATTGTATGCAAACATGACGAATGGCAAATTGAAGTGCCAGTCACGATGGTGGTCAGAAACGTAAATAGACACCATGTCCGTAAGTGTCCGGTTAAAGCTCTCAGTAAGGCCATTCGTTTGGGAATGATAGGCTGTCGTACATTTGTGGCGGGTAGACCATGACCGGAGCAAGTCGTCATCAGATTTAGAAATGAAGTACGGGCCTCGATCCGTAAGTAGTTGACGGGGAGCACCATCAAGCAGGATGAGGACGTAAAGAAGGAAATCAGCAACGTTGGTGGCACAGTTGGTGAGGATAGCTCGCGTGACAGCAGACTGCGTTGTGTGTCAGTGGCATATACAATCCATCTGTTCCCAGAAGTCGATGTCGGAAAAGGCCCAAGCATGTCAAAACCGATGCGGGAAAATGGTTCAGGAGAAACCCCCATTGTTTTAAGATGACCACTGGGCTGAAGCTGCGGTTTCTTCGATGCTGCCACAGGTCACAAGCTGCAAAGTAGCAGCGAACATAGCGAAAGGCCAGGCCAGAAAATCGGCGGCGCAAACTATCATAGGTGCGTGACACTGTCACGCGCCCTGCTGTAGGGGCGTCATGAAGATGGGCCACGACAGTAGAGCGTAGATGAGTAGGGACAACGAGGATGCCACGCAGAGGCTGCCGAATAGAGACGGAGAGAGGCGGGTCGAACGAAACGCGCAGCCGCTTTCGCTGTGGTTTCTTAAGTTTAGCATGGGTAGACCTTTGCCTAATGTTTGTGTGAGTGCGTGCCCTCGCATCTCACAATCTACAGTAAATTTCGGGCGCTATTTTAATGGCGTGCCTTATTTAAACTTCATTGCCCACGTACGGCAACTCCTAACTTTTTGTGATCACCATCGGGCAGGTTCTGGCTACTGCAGGGAAGAAATGGCATCAACGCTATTCAAGGTTTCACTATGTATATCCTTAGTCAAAGGTTTAGAGTGCAAGGGGTATACTTCTGAGCCATACTATTTGGTACGCAATGCATTCCCAGGTTTCCCAACCTTACAAAATGTTTCATCCTACCCTCTCCAATGGCTAGGACTTCCACGATTGTTAAAGACGCCATAAGTCTTGAAAGCAAACCCTCTGGGCTCTAAACTTTGACAAGGGCTGTACATTGACGGCCGACGAAAATTTCTGATAGCAATGCGGTATGAATGTAAATGGGACGGATCAAGCTCCTAACAGAGAGAGAACGATGCAGGGACATTGGAGCGCATGCTTTACTACTCGGGATGCAGCTCTGGATTTCACCTACGCTGGGTCAGAATGAGCTTGTGTGAAGACGGACACTGCGTCTTCCTTCCCCAAAAACGAACCTAAGCCGCCGGCGGCTGCCTCTCGATGGAGATGAAACAAAGAGGCGTCCGTTTGCTGTGCGATGTTAGTGCACGTTAAAGATCCCCAGGTGGTCGAAATTACTCTGGAGCCCTCCACTACGGTACCCTTTTCTCTCTTTCCCCTTTCACTCCGACCTTCCTTCCTTCCCTTACGGTGCGGTTCAGGTGTCCAAAAAACAAATGTGACAGATACCGTGCCTTTCCTTTCCTGCGAACCAATTAATATTATGATTATCACTATTATTATTATTATTATTATTATTATTATTATTATTATTATTATTACTAGTAGTAGTAGTAGTAGTAGTAGTAGTAGTAGTAGTAGTAGTAGTAGTAGTAGTAGTGTTAACAGCAGAAAAATTGAAAAACGAATCGCGGAATGAAAAGGCGGTGTGACCTTGTAAGTGTCCAGTTAAATGTGAGAGATACTTCGGCCGCCTTTGCCCCAAAACAGCAAACTAAAACATTGAAGAAATGGCGGAATAAAACGGTGTAAAGCAAAAATATCAACTAGTTCATAAGAAAGGAAAGGTGTAGTGATTACGACAATTCTCGGTGGTCCCCTGACCGCACTGTTAGGGAAGGCAGGAAGATAGGAGGGAAAGAAAAATGGACCAAGATGAGCCGAGGGCTCCGGAATAATGTTGACCATCTGGGCATTTTTAGCGAGCACTGACATCGCAAAGGCACTACTGCGTGTGCTATTCAACGCGTCAAGGCGAAACTTGACGTGCAGAATAGTACGCGCCCCCTAATTCAGACTGTCTAAACCATTCTAAACCATGCTTAACAATGTTTTTGCTCGCATAAATAGGTTGAGCAATGCTTAAACCCCGCCATTTTTTAATACCGCAGTGAATTTGTCGGGTACGTTTCCACAACCCTTTGTCCCTCCACCGACACAACGAAGAAACATTTCCACTTAGCTACGGCGTGAGAGCTAAAGGAATTCGAAAGAAATATATTGGAAAACAGAAAGGAATAAATGGCCGAGAAATAACAAGACGCAAAGACTGACCGCACCACTAATCCAAACCA
The DNA here is from genome assembly GCF_055883805.1 of Amblyomma maculatum. NCBI lineage: Eukaryota > Metazoa > Arthropoda > Arachnida > Ixodida > Ixodidae > Amblyomma > Amblyomma maculatum. Next base: position 62,090,585 of record NC_139344.1, read on the forward strand.
TCGTGTGCAATCTTGTAATCCAAAGCTTAGCAGATCGTTCGCTCGTATACACAATACCATGAATAAATCCTGAAAATATTTTTAAGGAGAAATCCTTTCACTCACGGGGGATGAGACGGAAGTGTCTGGCCGAATGTGTCCACACGAAATGTATATACATATATCAGATATATAAAACGTTTGTTCGGGATGTGTACTGATGTTACAGTAATAACAATGTAAACGAAAATATTATCAGCAATTTTCGGAATAAAGAGGTGGTAAAGGTTCTACCACGTCAACTCTTCAGGCAAAGCTTATAAGCCCGCTAGTAATCTTTCATTTTTGTTCTCTGAACACTGTCAATGTGGCTAAATTTCTCTAAAGGATAGTTTTGAAGACATCGGTTGAGTAAAATCTGCGATAAGCAGCGGCGCCTCGGTTAAGGAATTTCAACAATGAGCTCGTCTCTCCAGCCGCTCGAGCCTCCGCGTCCATTCCTTGGGCCACGACGGCAGAAATCAACTGCGTTGACGCTTGCGTATGAAACAGGCTTATAAGCGTCCAGAAGCTAGAGGGGGAGGCTGTCCGGTCCTCTTAGGAGATACAAGGGTGCATCCGGTTTTAAGACACGTTTTAGGCGAAAGCCTTAAATGCCTCACACTGTCGTTAGCAAATGTGTCCGCGTTTTGGGGGCATGCACTATATAGGCATATGCCAATCACCATTGAATCGATACTTAATCAATAGCAATCGGATGATACCGGGACATGATTTAGGACATTTTCTAGATAATTTTATGATAATTTACGATAATTAATAAAACAGCCAAGCAGATGCCCATAAGAATTTATGCATTTGTAGGTCATCGTAACTATCACTATCACTGACTAGTCAAGGGGTGCTTAACAAACACTAACCAGACATTAACTAGTACTCAGAAAGTGCAAGCTATGGTTAACTATCATTAACCAATTGTAATGGTCGAGACATCCATAGCCGTTACATGGTGACGTCATCGACAATGACGTCATGACCGCATGTCACATCCGGTTATGTCTAATAACCTGAAGTGATAATGACGTCACATCCGTTCATGACATCATGACTGGTGATGATGTCACCACTAGATTCACGCATATACGAAGGTGACCCCGCCGGGCGTTCCATCCATTCGTCCGTGCGGCTTCTTTCATTTGGCGCTTCCTCGAACGCCGCACCACACAGCACACATAGAAATAGACGCAGAACAGCAGGCATCAGCGCCGTTTAAAATTGGTATGCCTCTCCCATACACCTATCCTTAGCCTGGTCCTGTGTTAGCTGCATCCACTCGACCCCTGTGAACTTCTCAACCACATCCGCCCACGTAACTTTCTGTCGCCCCATGCTAAGCTTTCCTTCCCTTGAATTCCAATTTGTTACTCTAAGCGACCTTCAGTTGTCCTCTCTACGCACTATGTGCGCCGCCCATGTCCATTTCTTCTTGATTTCTACTAAAATGTCATTACCTCGAGTTATTTCTCTTATCCACTCTGATGCGCTTGCTATCTCTTAGCGTTGCACCTACCATTTTTCATTCCATAACCCTCAGCGTTGTCCTCAATTTAAGTACAACCCTTTGCGTTAGCCTCCATGTTTCAGCACGATAGGGAAGGGCAGGTTAAGATGAAAATGTCGTATACGTTTCTCTTGAGCGATACCGGTAAGCTGCCAGTCATAATCTGCAAACTCTTGCCAAATGCACTCCATCTCAATCATATTCGCCTAGTTATTTCGCTTTCATGGCATGGATCTTCGGTTGCTACCTGTGCTAAGTAGGCATATTCGCCTACTGCAGTGCTTCGATACCTATTGTGAACTACTGTTCCTTCCCGAGGCTGCTGAACATTGGCTTAGTTTTCTGCATATTGATTTCAAGACTACCTTTCTGTTATTCCTGTCTAGGTCCTTAATTTTTTTTTTGCACTTCATCCCCTGAGTTACTTAGCAAGGCAGTGCTATCAGCGAATCGCGGATTGCCGAGGTATTCTCCATCAGCCCTTATCCTTAACTGCTCCCATTCCAAGTCTCAATATTTGCCGTAAGCAAGCTGTGAAGAGTACTGGGGAGATCATGTCTCCTTAGCCTAACACCTTCCTTTATGGAAATTGTTTCTCTTTCTTTATGCAGAACTATGGTTGCAGTGCCTTCCTTGGCACGCAAAATTAGTTGTCGTAACCGTTAACGCATAAAAAGGTGCGCTATAAGAAGTAAGGAACGAAAACGAAGAATGGGCGTCAAGAGGGCGCCAATCGACACAGAAGCGAGGAGTCAGCGATGCTATACGAATTCATTACCGGAAGAAACTCTAGGCGGAGTGGGTGCCACTGATTATGGCGTTTTTTTTTTTTTCTTGGTATTAGGGACTGCTACGAGATTCGTGTCCCTTAGTATCTGCTCTAATGGGGAGCAAGGGAGCATGCCTCCGGGAGAGGGCAGGTATGCCGTATTCCAACAACGTTTTTTGTTCTTTCTTTTTTTCGTTTCTTTTTTTTCTTTTTTTTTTTTTTTTTTTGCTGTGAAGGTGGTGAGATGCTGGAGACGAAGGTCATGCTTTGCGTGCGGCAGAACGGAAAGAAGCCATCTGGGAGCAGATGATAAACATCTGTAATGACAAAGAAGCCAATAGAAAATAAAGTCTGGTTCTAATCTATGAACATTATCTAAGAAAACGCCGGGTATGTTTCTGGGAAGGTATTGGGGCTGAGAATTTAGGAATTATAGCATGGAGGGAAGGGACCGTGGCTTATTGAGGGACAAGCAGCCAAATTTATTGCGTCATGAAAATCACAGTTTAACAAATTGGACACTTCTGTGGTATGCAAAATGTGTCCAAACTTATGTTCACAGCTTGCCGTAATGCTCTTTCAGTCAATTATTTGTGGAGGTAGTAGGCTTGCATGATATGCAAATACTGACATTTATTTTGGATGTTCCCTGGAGAGAAATAGGTGTGTTCTCTCTAGTTTAAACTACTATAACGTATAGCTTTGCCTCTGTGATCGCACTGTCCGTAAGTTCTCATTTTAATTCAAAAAATAACTTAAGAGAATGCATTTCCGAGGCAATATACGTTTGTTAACGCCAGGTAAGTGATCGAAGATCAAATATCAAAATGAGAAATATCTGTGGTGCTGCGGCCTACACGTGCTGGCGGCATAATTTTGACAAGACTTCGTTCTCCCTTGAATAATACAAGGCGAACTTAGTGCCTGCCGCTATGGGGCTTCTACAGCAAAGATAATAAAAAGACCGACCTATATACCGGCCCATAGGAAATTGTGTTGATTCTCTTGTGTTCAGGGGGGAAAACGAGATCATATGCGATAGCTAAGAGCCTCTTGTTCTACTGCATGAATGACAGGAAAGCATATCGCTCTTTTGATGTCCCCTGATGTTATTTTGTTTCAAATAGCTTATTACAGAATTCAGTTTAGAAGCAGAGAATGCAGATGGCTACAGGTTTGAAAGAGCACTGAACAAGGTAGTGGGGTGCATCAGTTCTGAAGCTGAGCCTACGTTTCGACAAGTGGACTTGTCTTCGTCTGGGCAGCGCGATCATTATTGGCGGGGGCTTAAATACGCCTTTGCTTCTGAAGAAGAAAAGCAAGAGAGTGGGGAGGGATGAGAGTGGGGGAGAAAGAAGAAGCGCAAAGAGTGAAAAGAATTTTCCTATGTGTGTATTTCTGAACCCGGAACCAGTAAAACCGTGGCCTGAAAAAGAAAATAAAAAGCGGCGGTAGCCGGAAAACCTACATTGCGGGGTAGAAAACGAGTCAGCACCTAAAGCAGGTTCTATGCTGACCCGCCTTTCTTGTTCAGTCTTTCTGTCCCCTTTCCAGAGAACCGGTTCCTTCTCAACCCTTCAAGGATTGAAAACGGTATCAAATATACTTGAATGAAGCAAAGAAAGAAGGGTAGTAAAGAAGGGTTGACAGCGTCTTTTTCCGCTGGCCAGAAGGAATTACATTGTGAGAGCAGAGAGCACAACCGAAACGTTGTGCCGAGCATTTCCAAAATCGTAACGCTATGAAAAGAATCCCAGAAGGTATTACCTCAAGCAAGCAGGAAATATGGAGGGCACGGGAAAGCACGTAAAACCAAATGCTGGCCTAGCTGTTGTATTCTGAATAAAGGAAAAGTTCCACACTGATAACTAAAATGAGGAGCTCACAGACAAGGGCCCTATTCCGAGTTTGCGTCGCTATCGAAGTGTCGCTATCTCACGTGACCTTGAGTCATCTGGTAGGCGGGAACGCCGGAAAATGACGTTACAACCATTTTGCGGTTTGGTAGTGGCAACAACCGGTTCTCGCGTTTCAACCAATCAGTTGAACAGAGGTCACTTGAGATAGCACCACGCTTTGATAACGACGCAAACTCGGAATACGAGCCAAGAACAGGACCGGCGCTGAACTCCAATCGGTTCAATTTTCTTTGAAAGAAGTAAAGCGAGAGCTATTCTGCATGCGGCAGTTAGCTTGCAGTGGATGTTCGCATCATTTCTCTTCACTTCTATGAACTGTCATTGGTCGACATAGCATTAGTGCAATTTTTATTTTGCCGTTATTAAAGCAGGCTGGTTCGTTCATGCCATATTTTTGCGATAAATATTGCGTTGTTCCCAAATCTGACCATACCAAGAAGAAAGGCTGCGGTCGTTTAACAGACCATTAAGCGTGAAGATAAAAAAGAAATTTATAAAGTGCATTCCTGAGAGAAAAAAAAAAGTTTAAGCATTGGTAAGGGTTTGGCGTACTAAACCTAGTATAACATGCGAAAGCTTCAGATTGGCGTTGAAATCTTGGTCGATGGCATAAGTAAATCACGTTGCTGCTGTGTTCTCGCCACCACCTGCCAGATGCACGATCGTTAGAAGACCTGTGAAGCTTGCTGCCCAAGATGCCATGTGTGGCATTGATATAATTCCAGCTTTAACGACACCGTAAGAACGTGCCTGCGTGGCCTAGGGGCAGCGTCTATAAATGGTCGTAGAAGGCTGGACTCTAGTCTCACCCTCTCATCTCAATGTGAAGCTCGAGCTCGCAGCGCCTGCCATTTCGAAGACGAAAGAAAAGGTCAGCTGGATGCACCTCGTGAGTTAAGAGATTTCGCGCAAGAAATTACGAATTTTACTGAAATGACTTTTCTTTTACCGCAATTATGTTTCATAACGTTGCAAATTCAGTCACCGTTTTATTCAGTTACGCCCATCATATAGAGTATTAGCCGTAATAGTACTTCAGAACAATCCTTTCTACTGCAATCAGGAAGCCCTGAGTAACGTCTGTTCACGGCGTACACCGTTTGCTGTCAGTACGAGTGTAACAATAGAACGTCTGTAGATCGGGACGTTATAAGGAATGGTCTCTTTCGAAAGACAGTGCACAATAGAAAGGAAATAGCCCAAGCTAGCCAGATCTAACTCAAGATGCAGTGGCTGTGCTTCGACGGAGAAGCAACGCAGGTGGTGTCTTTTGTTGGCGTGGTGACTGCAGCATCTATTTCACTCTGGCATCCTTTACTCGGGCTCGTAGTGAACCGAACTACGCAATAGTTACCACGCTTTCGTTTCCTCATAACGAAGCTATTATTCATTTCTATTAAAATTAAAGTAACTTTTATTTTCGATGACAATTTGCATATATTCTTTCTTCATTCGTAAAATATCGTCTTGATCAACGTTGAGAAAATTATTGAGGGATAGTGCGCTAACTAGAAAGCCAGCATTGAAGGTTTTCAATACTGATTCCCTGCTTACCAAACGCACCAGAAACGAAGATGGTGCAGGAAATCTATGCCTTGCTTTCTATGCCACTTCCTCGGCCCCGGCGGGTGCTTGAATTTTTCTTTTGAATCACGCGGGGTTCTTCATGTGCTCAGCTTCCTGCAGAGGCTATTTCGTTACTGGATATCCTCTCTCCTTGTTTTCTTTTGCGACAAGATTCTGCGACAGCTTTATTGTCCTGCATTAGGGCACGTGTGTGCACCATCCACGTTTAGCTTTTGCGGTGACGCTTTACCTATAGCTTTTCATCCCTACAGCACCCAATTATGACCATCATTCGGTCCTAAAGTCGGGATTTAATTAGTGGCACGGCTGGAATTTTTGTGCTCTTTGACTCGCAGAAAGGGTTCTGAATGGTTGCACTGTATTTCTCCAAAGTTATTTTTTTGCACAGTTTCGAGAATTGCTTCCTGCTGCTCTGTGTAAAGTTGCAAGTGAGAGGCGATAGTGAAGCGGTCATCATGGTCTCCATGTTTATGACAATACACATTTTACAAATAACTTCGGAGACGTCCGAAAAAGTGTGAAGTCTCCAGCTTCTCACTGAATTGTTCCTGCAAAGACTGCAGCACTTTTTCAGCCATGAGACATTGAGCGTGAGTCACTGCCTATCAAGACAGTGCCGGGTAGTCATTGAATGCCCAGATGTTCACAAAAGATACCACATCTCCAGTGTAGAACACTCTTCAGCCAACCTTGCAAATACGTCTTGCTTGAAGCCCATGACTTTGCTGACAATCCTGTCTGTGAGTAGGCGTGGGTATGTCGTCACTATGCACATGTCACTGCTCAGCGCTTTAACGCGGATAACCGAATGCCAACACTGTTCACGCAGGTAACCTTTATCGCTTCTTCTGGGCAATAATTCTTCTCTTCACTCCCGTTACGCTGGTCAATGTCGCGTTTTTCAACAGCGACCAAACAGACACCTTTTGAATTTTGTCAACGTGAATACTGCATAGTTGCTGAATTGCTTGTGGCTTTCTGTGCCCTTTTAGTGAAAGCCTGAGCTCTGTGGCCATGTTGTTTTAAAATCAATCCTGCGCGCCCTTGTTCACAGCAATCTTGCACGCTTCACGAAGATAGTACGAGAGCTCCTGAAAACAAAAGGAGGAAACAGTGAATATGTTTTATGAAATAGTTCTTATCGTGCTAGAGAAAAAGCACCTTTTCGCTTGTTCAATTCAAACGTATCAAAATTACTTTCCAATATCAATGCCTCCTAATACAACACCACCATTGTCTGTACAGAACACTAGATTTAAGTTGGAAGATATGCTCACAGTTGTGTGCACATCACCCACACATATCCTCCATCTCTAATCACCACTTTCGGATGACTAAACCTGGTAATAGTCAACTTTGCGAAATGAAAGAGAGAAAACGTACCTCGAGCGGCCAGGCGTCTGGCGAGCGTGAGGCTCTTCACATAGCAGCCGGCCATGGCGCGAACCGGCTCGTTGAGTGGAACGCCGGGGCGCCAGGTATTTGTCACAGGAGAGTAGCATTCAACGCTGGCTATATCGCATGTGCCTGCGTTTGTGAAAAATGACATAGATTGTAGCACATTGCGTTGACGCTTTGCAAGCTCTAAATACTGTATGATTTACTCAAATCAATATTCAGCATAGACATGCAGCAACCACTAAAGTATTTAACACTTTGCGTTCCTGTCAAACCACGGGTCTATCCAACATTAATTAAGAGAAGAGGAACTATATAACTCGTTTCCACGTGCTGAACGGACGCAACCATTCCTACCTGGCAGTCTCATCGTGCACGCTCTCATGATATGTCAACAATATTGGCTTCATTGTTATTTATTCTTTCAAGTCCATTCCTATGAGTTGCATTTCTTTGTTGACCTGATTGAAAGATAAATCGGGAAAGCTTTTCGCACTGTATGCCGCAGTCCCCGGCAAAGGTTTATACATAAATCCACCTGGAAAGCCTTAAAGGGGACCAGAATTTCTATTGTTGCAACGCGTATTGAACCTGCTGCTGTAGACTTCACAAAAAGAAACCTGCTCTATCTTCACTCTATTATATTCACCGTCTTTATTACTTCAGGAAAATATTTCTTGCTGACACCACGCAAAGTGAAGGCCTCTATCATAGCCATCTAGTACCCAAACCTGCACATGCCAGCGTCTTAAGAAGATCGATATATTTTAAATGTTACAAATGTTTGCCAGACTGTTAACCTTGGTTTTTCCATTATAAATGCGATACTCCATAACTGCTGATTTATGGACTGACTGACAGCCTATCTGACTGACAAACAATCTCACTGACGGACCGACTGAAAAAGTGAGAAACATATCCGACTGATAGACTGACTGTCTGTAGACTATATCATTGATACATATTCAGACTGAGGGACTGTCTATGTGAATGGCTGACTAACTGATTAATTCAGTGACATGCTCATTGTTTAAATGTTTGCTGAGTGACTGTCTGACTAAACACGCTTTTTACATGAAAGGACGCGTCCCCTCCGTGCTGGGTTATAACGCTCTGCAGATATTGGTCAATTATTTAGGGGTATCTCCTAGGGTAGAGTAGGTTTGTAATAATGGAGTAATTACTCAATGACATCCACCCAAGCGCCGCCATACGGCCACAAAGAACAGCTACACAGCTTTCTTAGAAGCTGCGGTGGTAAAGAAATATTCGTCCTGGTTCGGGGATCGAACCCGGTACCACCACCTTTCCAGCGTAACCGCTTTACCAACTGAGCTAACCAGGACGGTGTGCAGAACAGATAGTAGGGCGAGAACAAATTATCTATAACAGATACTGCATAACAAATGATACTGTATCCGCTCAAGCACTCGCAAACGGAAACACCAGAACTGCATATTGGGAGACGGTACTTGGAAGCTAAAGGTAAATTATTTGTAGAGTCAAATGTGCGCACCAGTGTATCCGCCGATGATGTAAAGTTCCCCGTAGAGTTGCGCCACGGCGAATGTACTGCGGCCAACACTCATGGGCGACATTTTCTCCCAGAATAATAGAGTTTTGTCCATCTTGCTGGCGATCACTGCGCAAGATGTAAAAGCACGACCAAGCATCAGCAGAGCGCCACATAATGAATCGATGTGTAGACAACAAATTTAAATAGACTCACATCTGCGCAGCTAACATAGGCGAGACTTCAGAAAACAGGTCTCAAACTTTGTCTTCTAGAGAACAGTATGTTGTAAAAAAAGACTACATATATTGTTCTTTCACCTTGCCTGTACATAGCCCATAGGGAGCGAGGAGACACCTTTGCACTGTTACGCTAGTCGGAAAGCTAAATGGAAAGGACAAAGATGAGGTGATCTCCTATCATCCAGAGCTGTAGAATTGTTATCGAATAGCGGTTATAAACCTATAAAAAATAATATTTAATCATAAAATGCATATTTACATATAGCCACCGTGAATTTAAACACAAAACTAAATGTACTGAACTAATACTGAGATCAACCATATGTAAAAGCTATGCCAGATGTACAATATTGTGTATATGTCAATGCGCCTACTCTCTCAAGAAACCACGAAACCTGCAGCGACAGCACTACAAGAATGAATTCAGTACTATAACACCTATGGCCGCATGAGCAAAGCTCTCGAATCTACTGCAAGTGGGTCAAAAGAGCGGCCGGACATCAAACATGTAATATTCGCGCTGCTACACAAGGCAGGAGATTTTTTGTTGCGCCATACAAATGTAGAAGAAGTGCTGCCTAAAATTTTACAACTCGCATGGAAGAAAAAGGTATATCCATCTGATCTGTTCCTCCGCTATGGCCGCGTCTGTCAAATAATTTTTTATTAAAATCATCAATCACTGACTGAGTGATCCACTGCAGGTCTTCTATATCGTTCTCAGAAATGATAGACGTTCGGGCACACCCGAGTGATGTCATCTTACGGGTGTATGAAGTAGACTGTTTTTCGAGGACCTTGGTTTTACTTCGCACAGAGCAGCTGTCACTTCAAAACCCTATGTGGTCGATATTTCCGGTGCCCTTTATTGCGGCGTCCTTCCTAGCCTGGCTCACTTTGGCACAGGAAACTATCAATAAAACCATTCAGTTATCGAAATCAATTTTACGAAGGCCTTAGGAGGACACGTCTTTATGGCCTTTATTGGTGGCGATTTTCAAATAATGTAGATGATACGGTTCATGCGCTCTAATATTTGTAACAAGGCCTTCGTACTAACATACGCTCGACCGATGGATGGAACGAGGCTATCACGAGAATGGGACGTCAGTGTGGGATAGATTTTCGTGAACTGTTCAACAGGTATGGCGCTATCATATGGTATGGTATGGACAGGCATGGCGTCTGTGGGTTCCTAAAAAGGTAAGAAGGTCCTCAAATCCCCTTCATAGTTCTTACTGGTGTTGAGTCGGCCATGGCCGTTGTATCCGCCTAGGATGTAGATGCGGCCAGCCATCGCCACCATGTGGTGGCCAGCGCGGGGGCTGGGCATGCGCGGCACCAGCCACCACGAGTTGGAGGAAGGCGTGTACTCCTCCACGCTGCTAACAAACGAGTAGCCGTCGAACCCGCCGCTTGCGTACAACTTGCATGCGTGAAATGCGCACTCAACCAATGATTTGGACTATGCTGGTTAACCGAACACGAAAGCCACATACACTGAAGTGGTTATGCTTTTAAGCGGTTTGCTTCAGTGATAGTCGGCGTTTTTGAAGCTAACCAAAGTTCACCAGTAAGGTGTCGTAAAGGCGTGAAAGGAAAAGGGAATGATTAAGTTGATGAATCTAAATGGTTCAGCGGGTTATGCATACAGCTTTAACCAAATGTAAACAGGAATAGCTGTTTGCTTTTCTGCTGTATTTTCGAGCCCAAACAGGAACACCTATGAACCAAAGTGTTATCCAAATGGATGGAGGAGGGTTTTCTTTAGATTACAGAATCCCGAAAAGGGTGTAAGTGCTCCACTAAAGAGATGAGAGACAAACACCATTGCTTGGTTGCTTTTGGCAAAGACGGCATATTCGAGTGTTATAATTTTTAATGGTATATAGTATGAAACGAGCGAAAATCGATTCAGTTTGTAAGCTATCCCATTACACGAAAACGAGACGTCCTACAAGAGACTGAAAAGAAGCTCATATGTGGCTAGAAAGGTCCATTGAAAGGTAAGTATATAAATATGTAGCGGCTCTCAGCACTTCTACGGCGATCCGATGAGTCGACAACATGCAGTCCCTTTGAAGATCCGAAGAGTCAATTAATTGAGCTTACTACACAATCCGACTTCCTTTTTGCGCACTGCTCACTGCGCGCGCACTCTCCTTCTCTAGTTATATGAGTAGATTATTTTTTACTTTCGCAACAAAACCACGTATTTAGAATACTTTCGTATCTCACTTGTGCCCTTGACGGTCTCGCGACCTGATTGGTTTCAGAGGGTGAATTGGTAGGCTATGAAAACATAATAAATTTCTGTTGTGCAAATTGCAGTCGTCTTTGAACCCTTCTGTTTTGTGCAAATCGTTTCTATAATAAAACCTTGCCATGTGCCCAAGTCATTCTCGTTGGAAGAAGTTTTGGTACGAGCGAGGAAATCGCCGCTCTCACCTGACTTCACGGCGGCCCGTATTCGCTTGAGTGTCAAGAAACCGGAGTTACAAATTTCTTATCGCTCTCTCTTTACTCCGAGAATTTATGCGTCCATGACAAATCTCCTATTCTATGTGCCCATAATAGCTACAGAATATACGGTTGCGCTTTCACAAAACTGCTATAGTCAGTTAGTGCGTTGGAGGCTCCTGCAGCGCATGTTTAGAACAGGAGGAACCATTTGACGAACTACTGAAGTTAGGAGAAAATTAACAATAGCTCTTAAGACTGCGTTAAATCATCGATGAGTGTTATACTTAGGTTAAATAAATGCTTTGATAGTGCTGAAACAACATGCCAGCATAAAGAAGCGACTTCAAGCCCGTACTTTGACAGTTATTGGTGAGGTTCGGAAGTCGAGTCATCGCAATTTTTTTCGCGCTTTGTTAGCCAGAACAAAGCGGAGGAACACATTCTAATTCCCAACATACGTCATAGGTTCAAAAATGGAGTGTGGGGCAGGCTGCTACTTTCGGCAGCAGAATGTTGTCACTAAATAGAGAAACTCTCCGACAGAAGTCACTATTTTGGTCACGGCTATTATTGGTCACCAGTGAATTGTAAAGCACCTTGCTTATGACCCGTGCATGTAGCCGTCCGGACATCAAGTATGATAACCGCATTGCAAATGACGCGATTACGTCTGCCCTGTTAGTATAGTTATACGTTCAAATATTCGGAGGGCGCAGACGATTGGAAAGGCGGGAGTACACTTTATCAAATTAACACGACGCTGGCTAGCGACATTGTGCGCTTCGTCATTCGCAAGGGCACTAATCATCAGAAGAGATCTGCATTGATCGTGAGGACCCACCTCTGAAGGCGCAAGCTGAACCACCACTACGCGCAGTCTTCATGTCGGAAACCTTGGTCCACTGGTTCGAGACGGGGTTGTACCGCTCCACACTGGCAGTGCGACTGAACTCTACGTCAAGAGCCCGAAATGTAAATGGCATTTGAGCATAACGTAACACTACCTTGCAAACAGGGCAACAAACCTGTAGCGATAATGCAATCATTGCATGCAGTCTGCGTAGCATCCATGCCTTATTGAGCTCCAGCGTCAACTGAGCGACTTATGGCAAACTGAATTTGCGTTGCGCAGTTAAATCCTTTTCTCTCTGGTCAGAACAAATACGACCCGTCGTTTCTGCAACTTGAACAATGAATACTGCTTTCACTACATAAGGCTGCTGCCATCGTGTCTATCTATTGCGAGTACGAATACGAGTTCGGCACGGCCACGTCCTAGAAAATCCTATGCCGTCAGGATAGCCTTAAAAGCGATGCGGGCAATTGAATTCCGCTTTAGGGCCCTGAGACGACAGCGTTTATCGCCTTGTCTGGTACTCCCCTTGGGGTTCCTTATTCGGGTACTATCAAAATCAATTTGTAGGTGACCCGTCACAAGCGTCTACAAATAACAGGAACAGCGCCATAGCACAGTATTCTTTTCCGTGGCACCGGACGCATCAGGCCACTTTCCCTCGCTCGGTTTGCTGCTGATTAAGCAGCTGCAGCTATTTCTTTTAGAACAACAAATGTTTCCTTATGCCGGGCTTTAGCGAACATGTAACGATATTTCGTGTGGCGTTTCAGTTAGTATTTTTAATTGGACATTTTGAGGCTGCTTACAGAGTGTGTAACGTCACTGCTCCCAAAGGCAGAAGGCCTGGATAACTAAGTAGTGCGCAAAATAAAACGGGCTATTGCCGCAAATACACTGGCAACATACCTCGAACAGAAAAAAAAATGATTTTTCACAGGGGGCCTCCTGTGGAAGAGACAAAGCAATGAGAGAGAGATGACCCTGTGCAACGTCGATTTTCACTGCAGGTCAACGCCGCGCGATTGCTTTGAAATTGACTGTGTATGTAGATTCTCTTTGCTATACGCTTAAGCACGAATTCCATAATTTTAGCCTCTCTTATCTCGCATACACCAATGAGCATACTTCGGTAAGCTATCACATTATATACTGTAATACTGATAATCCATGCACATGTACCTCACAGTGAAAATAAAGATGATGATGATGATGATGGTGATGATGAAGAATGAAAGATGATGATGAAGGACTACTCGACATTCATGCAAAGCCGATCCAAGCTGTACCTAGTGCGAGCGTGCGTGGCCAAAGATTAGTGTGTCTGGCTCGAGATCGAAGAGTCCTAGTTAATATATTCACATCTCACTCTGCCAGCGAGGCAAGCTACCCATTTGCAGGTGTCTTGTGACATCACTCACCCCGTCGACTAATTAGTGCCTGGTCCAGTCAATTCGCGACTACCACTTTAAAGGGTTATGGCCTTCATCTTTGGCTCTCAACGCCAACGCATACGGCGGATTTTCTGGAGAACGTTGTGCTTAATGGTATCGGGGTTTAACGCTTCACGGTGCAAACACATACCGTCGCGTCCCCCGATGGCGTACACGTAGTTGTCTAGGGCCGTGACAGCGACGTAGCCGCGAGCCATGTCCATGGGTGAGCAGGGCTCCCAGACGCACCGCTCTGTGTCGAAGCGGTCGCAGGAGTTCAGATACACGCCTCCCTGCATGCCGCCCACCACGTAGACGTGCTTGCCCACCAGCACTGCGCCATGGTATACCCTGCAAAGGATTCGCCCTTTTTTCATACAAGCATGACACTGAAAAGCCTTCCGATCATAAATGCTGCTTCTCACGCAATAAGATTAGTATAATTCACTATAAGAGCCTTACCGGAGCGCCAGGGTATTGTTTTATTCTTTAACTGGTGAGATAACCTGCTGTAATAAAGCTCTCCGGTTAGCGGAGCACTAATTTTTCTCCATGGTAACGTAGAACAAATAGAAAGGCAGAGGTTAAATATATATATAACTTTCAGCTGCTATATATAAATGTTCATGGTTGTCGCTGGAAAAATATCCAGCGATGAGAAAATAAACTGGAGGAAAGTTTATACAATTGGGCGCCGTAAACCATGCTGAAGAAGTCGACGCAAGCCATCAGCTAACGGCCACTTAGCTCTTCCACTAAGACCCAGTAACACTACTCCCGACAATAAAGTTTTCTCTCTGTCTCTTATCCTTGACTTCCATTCCAAATATTTAGCGCGTGTAATATTCATCACATGCTCATTGAAGGCAGCGCATCTTGCCTGGGTGTGGTGCTGTACTTTTTATGCGTGAGCCAGCGGCAGGCGCGTGGGTCGTACGCCTCGACTACATCCCGGCTCTCTCCAGAGCCCCAGCCGCCCACCATGAACAACATCTCGTGTGGCATGCGCGGAACCCAGCGCTCAGGATCCGAGCAAGCACAGCGCGCGCAGGGAAACTGAGGTGGTTCTGCTGCGTCGGCTGGAAGAAAATCGCCGCAAGGTGCACTTTTTACACATGTCAAGAAATATTTGCCAGTTTAAAGTACTGCAGTAAGCCTACAGTTGAGAAAAACTCAAACGACAGAAAGCTTATTACTCACTTTGCAACTTTTAGGATCCACAATAGAAGGCGCTTACCGATGCTATTAAACGCTCTCGCATCCTACCCGGAAATTTAGGCGGAGCTTGGCTGTTCTCCTAAGATTATCATCTTGAGCATCTTCTGTGCTGCTAATTGCAATTTAGATTGAACAAAACAGAGTTAAAGTTAGCGCTGAGGGCTGTGTAACCTATCTGTCCAGTCTCTTTAATCCATACGATTTCATTCTACTTTGGAGCTTTCAGTGACGCAGCAGGCGTACACCCGGGGAGAGACAACGCAAAGCGCTATTTGCAATGCCGGTACGTCCCCCTCGCTTACTTTGACGGGGATCGGATCGCACTTTTTCGAATCGGTTAACAGATGTATGCACATACTGCGGTCTTGGCCACATTCTTTCTGTGTGTACTGAACCGACGGTCGGTCCCACGATGACTAGGTCATTAACAAGAACTCAATCACGGTAACTGGTGACACGATAATGTTTACACTAGCTGATACCGAACTGAGAGGCATATATCTTCTTTGCAAACTGTTTGATCTTGGGTAGTCGTTTCTAGAAATATTTTGTTTTGTAATTCACCGACTAGCAAGAAGTCACTGCGGGTGCAACTCACAGCTCTTCGATGTTCTGGACGCAGTACTTCCGCTTAATGCCGCCACGCCCTGAAACTTGGATTCGAGCGCTTCGCGCGCCTTCAGACCCGCGCCTCCACATTGCAGGAGCCGTAAAATTTGAGGATTACACACACATGGTCCTCTCCACAGAGCTTCGCAGACTGCAGTTTGGTACGCGCTGTTCCTGGCCAAAACTGAGTTCACGTGCTGGAATTCGCCGAGTTGCCTGCGCCACACAAATGTATGACAAACCTATCGTTGGTTAGGCTTGGCTAGGATTCGCTAGTTTACTGTAAAAAATCAAAGAATTTTAAAACCTTTATTCGGTTAGATGGCGCTTGCAATAATCACTGACGCATGCGTTAAGAGAACACAGGTTCTACGAAATGCGAAAGAGAGCACAATAGTCGGAGCACAGTGCACCGCAACATGCCAGCGCTTGTACTTTGTCCAACGAGTAACTGAGATTGCAATGAAGAGCACCTTTATTAACTACGATTGCAGACTTCTAAGCACGAAACTGCTGTTTGCGAAAACGTTTTGTCAAACTCACGGGACACACCAAAGACCCTGCAGTGCTTACAAAATTAAGACGCAGAGATACTGCTATGTAAATACATCAAGATTACTGTTTGGGCCAATTACGGTGGTTAATCGATGAGATATCTAAATATGACAAATGTTGAAGTTCAGGAAACGCTGTTTATTTAGAGAGCGCAGAGCTGAAAAAATGGCAGTTGGGCACTGGTCCTGTCAGCTTCAGAGTACGTCTTCGTCTTTTCGAGCTGCTTACCTTAGCTATGAAACCAGACCAATAACTACAAACCAAACCTCAATTTCTTCTGACCGGCTGTCAGGCTGGCTTTCGTGAGCTTACCTGTGCCAACCGATTCCGGCAGGCTTCAAACATCCGACAACACAGAAGCCATTGTTACGTGAGTCTTCTTTGGGCGAGCATTGCGAATTATTACCGAAGTTCATGTTACCTCATTTTTGTTTTACTGCTACATTACTTGTTACCCGAATGTATTCTGCGAGTCACGAATGGATCGATTATTATGGTCCTTGGTTCAAAGTAGAGCTCACCAATGATTTACGACATGTATAATGAGCTGCCTACAGAAGTGTCCGGTAATAGATTTGACCACCAAATTGCAGTTCAGAATTACGCAATGACATCTGACCCATGTTTTCCGTCAAAAAAATTCCAATGAACTTACGCTTGCTTTCGAGTCTCTAACTGCAAGAAAAAAGTATAAATTGTACTGCAAATTTCTAAATTTACAATAAATATCGTAAGACGATCTCTGAATGCGATGGCGTTCGCAAATGTTTTGAGCAAACGCCTGGGGAAAAGAACGCGTCCGTACTAAAGTCTCTAGGTACGAACCGAGGACAGCGCAGATGTGTAACTCTGGCTGTACTGAATATTGTACTGTATATTCTGTACTGTATACTGTACTGTAAGTTCGCTCTGCATACAGGGTGCCTTACTCACGGTTCTGTGCAGAGACCGACACGTGCGCATTGTAGCAAGGTCAACAAGCCAGCAGCGCACTCCGTTGCTGGAGTACTGCCTTGCGTATACCACCTATAGACGGCATAGAGCAGGTCTGTTTCTTCGCGGACGTTAAGCTCATCCGAGGAAAACAGCTGGGCGAGCAGCGCTGCTGAAGCAATCGGGAACTCACTGCTGTTCCGCCATACCTACAGACAAATGATGAAAATCGTCAGAACTTCTAGGGGATATATCAACACTACGATACACCGAAATGCAGCGGACGATAGGTTCTATATGGTAGGAGCCAATGTTTAAACTAAAAAATGCTAGTCGGGTCGAAAGGCTCATACTCAAAGGAAGGTTAAGAGTTATAAGATATAAGGAAACACTGGTGTAGTTCTTTATACCGTCAGTTTTGCGTGGATTCAATGACCAGGATTTAAAATTTAGCCGCAAGAAAACACGGCATATGATCCTTGCAAATAGAGATAGCACCTAATGCAAAAAAAACGCTTTATTGTAGTACCTTGAGTCATTGGCTACCACCTCTTCTCTCCATACATTTTTGAAGAATGACTACTCCGCACCCGAATGAGACGATTAAGACGTAGATCGTAATATGCACTAAAAATATTTTCTGCGATAACCTATTTGGACTAAAGGAAACATATTGCAACGTGCAACGTCGGTTTCTTTTATGGCGACAACTTACTTATCCGATAAGTTTCTGGTACATATAATAAATATCCTATACTGCTCTTACGCTTCACAAAGCTCCCGCTGCCATCGCGCTACCTATATGTCATGTGAAATCGCAGAAAAGCTTCATCATGACGCAGTACCAAACTGTTGTTGAGAATTTCGTGCCTTTGCGTCTATCTTAGACTCGAGGCGCACCTGTTGAACTTTTGAAGAATGGGGATGGATGCGCCTTTTTGTGCACATGCAGCTGCCTCATGTCATTTCCACCGCGAAACAAGAGGAACAACGGGCAAAATTGGTGCTCAAATTAAGAAGCACCACCGAGCCACCTCGACAATCCATTAAGCCACAAATGTAAATGCAACTAAATGCATTTGTACTAAGAGGATTTGCGATAATAAGCTTCACCACATGAAAATCACGGATTCATAAATGTACCCAGAAATGTGCATCTTACGCCTTTTTAACTACAGCCAGTACACTTCCTCGCTGAATATCCGTCGTAGATTTGTCTTCGCTCAATGCACTCAAACGCCAGATGGTGCCCTGATCTCTCTTCTGATGAAGCCTTGATGGTGGACTGCCAAAAACCAACGGTAACTTTTTATTGCAGGCGGTAGGAAAAGTAGTAGCTCACCATGTCAAAATTTTCATGGATATAGGAGAACACGGTTTCACGGAACGCCGGCCAGTGGTACCACTGTGTCAGTTCGGCGAGGCTGAGGCAGTTGTCCACGTCCATATTCCGCAGCATGTGGTCGAGGCAGAGGTTGCGCGCCTCGTCCATTAGTAGCATGTCCGCCGCTATCAGCACCTCCTCCACGTTGTCATTGTTGATGTTCAGCTGCGATGACACCAACGTGCAGACAGCTGCTCCTCAAAAGCGAAAAAAACTTAGAGACAAGCAGTTTTCCGTCATTTGATTGATTCTCTATAGTGTCAGAAAGGAATGAGTTCGAAAAGATTTTGTGGCGTAGAAGTGTCGATTGAAGGATAATATTTTACTGCAAACTTGGATACATTTTAACTGCAACATAAGGTTAGATATGTTTAATTATTCTGGCTTCATTCAAACGTCTGGACGGTAGTCATTAATTTACGATCGGTGGTGATGGCAAAACTTTAATTGAGCCACTCAGGTGGCTCGGCGACTGTAGGGAAGCAGGAAGGAGAGCGCAGAATGTCCATAGGCCCTCGGGCCGCTTCAGAGGACTGGGCACGTTTGGGCCGTGGCGACCTTCAAGCGCCAGTCCACTATGCGAAGCTGTAGCTCCGGTTGCGAGCTGAGCAGAGCGGCCTGCCATCGATTCTGTGATTGTACTCCTTTAAAGGGGGGTTTATGTTTATTATGGCTAATTTGGTATATGTGCCTGAAATCAGTTCCGGTACTTGGACATAATATACAGTTAGGCGATTTGTCCCCCCCCCCCCCCCTTTGTATGATTCGGATAAAGAAAGTGGAAGGCATTGTGGCGGTCGACGCCAAGCCACCTGTTCAGTCTTGGGGAGGGAATAGTGAAGAGGTGGTAAGATTTTACGAAAGTTTCTATCATGCATTAATATGTCGTGGTAGGTGAGGAGGTGGTCCCTTGCACTGCGGAATAACGGCAGGCCGTCCACTGCACGGTTAACGAGAGCTTGAAATTGTAAGCGAGCGGCAGTGTTGCCAGGTGTCCGCAATGCCCTGGAACCCAGAGAAGAGTGTTGTAGCGATAGAGAGGGTGAGGAGATTGCAAGATTCTAGCGGCTAGTGCATGGATTCTTCTTTTGGAACAATTGGAGATGGCTATCTTTGAATCATAAAAAATATAATTTGCGGAAGTGTGATTATTCGCAAGGGTTATTGCTGCCTCTTCCACTTCAATGGGCTGGATCGAGTTACAAATCTTGGCAGGGGTAACTAACTTGTCAGCATTGTGAGTCATTCACTGCATCCACGAAGGGTAACTTGTGAGCATTGTGGGTCACTGCAGCCACGAATGCAGACTGCTTTGATATTCAGCGGCATCTGCATATCTACATAGACTGCAGAGGTCGACGGGGGGTATTACTTTCGAAGTGTCATAGCTCTAGAAATCCGTCAATCACGATTACGCTCAGGATGGGTGTTTTTCAGAAGCGGTGGGATGTAAATACTTGCGCTGATGATTCGTTTAGTAATAAATCCTAAAGAACATCACCCATTTGCAATTCGCATCATCCTGGATGGACCCCCATCCAAGCGATCGAACACATCAAAGTCCTAACCTTCTGCATTCCTAAAACGAAGCTGATCGAAAATTGATGCAAAACATTGCAACACTTATTAAACGCATCTTCAACCGTCATTGTGACGTGAGAGAACGGATACGCGCCGCCTCATTCAGGCCCCCTGCCTAAGCGGAATTGCCTATTTTTTCCCCTACTTCTACCACTCCACCTCACAGACCGAGCAGGTGAACAGACTTGTCAGAACGGCCTACAAAGCGGCCTTTCTCTGCCCAAAACCACTTCCATGGCGAAACGTTTTCAGTTGGCGGTACATTGTACCCGAAGAACTAGTCGAGGCACATTTATTGGGCCAATACCACCGACACTGGGACGAAAACCGTGAAGCCGCTCTAAAAATGGCCTACAAATTCGCCGCCGTGGCCAAACCACTGCCAAATGTATTCCCCTTTCGAAACCATCAGCGCAGATTGCGACCGGGTATGACAATATATTCTTATGCAATGATGCTATTCGTGGGAGCAAAGAAGCAAGATTATCATGGAATTCACCACTGCACCCTCTATTTCAAATTTAACGCTTGCCCCTCGCTGCAAACAGAGACCTCATATAGGGTAAAAGCTGGTAGTAAACCGTTGTTGAAGGCTTTTCGTAATCTGTAAAATGCAGATGTCGTAAAAATTACTGCCTCTCCCACAATCGATAGTAAATGCAAGCATGAAATGGTTACTTCACAAACCACTGCTTGTAGGTTTTCTCAGCCACACTCTTTAAATCGGTCTAATGCGCACCATGGCACATCAAGCCACCAACATCAAAGGTTGCTTTTCATTACATCCTGTTGTGTAATGTGCGGCCTAGGCTGTTGCGGTCAGTGTCGACCTTGCAACTTTTGTGAGAAACTGCATGATCACGACGCTGTTGGTAGAGCAGAAATATTTTGTTGTGGCGCATAACTCGACGAGCAATCGCTTTCCACAAGACAAAGCGCCGCCGCGGTGGCGCAATAGTTAAGATGCGGGAGTACCCGGGTTCGAACGCGACCAGCGGCGGCTGCGTTTCGATGAAGGCCAAACGTAGTGGCAACCACATGCTGTGCGATACCAGTGCATGTTAACTGGATTGCAAAACTATTTCTTTGCTCAAGCAGGTCTAAGGAGAGACGTACTAGATAGTCGCTAGTCCATGGCTAGCGGCGATCTCGTTAACCCGCTCGATGGCCTGTAGTTGCATCTTCCGGATCGAGGTGACCAGCACGGCTTCCCAGCGCTCGGGAGAAGGGAGCTGCATTAATTGCACCGCAGGCGGAGCATATGCTCAGTTCCAGAGAATGTGGTCGTATGTCTCTATTTCGCCGCATTTATTGCAGTTTGGGTTGTGCTTGCCTGAGTACATAAGGGCAAGCTCCTCTAGATTAAGAAGGGAGCATGTTTGTAGTCGACGCCAGGTACCTTCCTAGCCTTCGTTAAGGATTTGTGGGGAGGATGATAAGTGGGCCTTTTCAAACTGTAGTGGTAAGTGGTATCATGAAAAGAAATTAACTCGCCCCTCGTGGAATTCGGGTCGTAGGGCGCGCTCACTCCCGGTCGACGGAAACTCGGGCTTGCGCATAGCCGCCCCGTTCCCCGGATTAGACGATTTGGTCGGGACCCAGTTTAGTAAGATTTCTCTAATTGGAACAGGGGGTGTTTTGGAGGATGCGGAGGGAGATAGACGTGATGCGGCCCCTCCTGAAATTGCGAATGGCTGTTTTAGAATCACTGAATACAATATCAGTGGACGTGTTTGCTATAGCCAAGGCTACGGACGCTTCCTCCGCCGTCTCGGAGGAGGTGGTTGCGATCAATTTGGCTGTCAACGGAGAGCCGCTCCTATTCACCGCGACCAGTGTGACCGCTTGCCTCGGGGTTTGCGAAACTCCGCCGCGTCCACTTAAGCTGTATTGGCGTGTCAGCCGTACTTGAGATTTAGAGCGCGAGCCATCGCTATACGTCAACCTTCCTGATTTGCGGGGTGCGTATTCTTTGGTAAGGGTATAATAAATAGAGCTCTCATAATGTGTGTAGGCAACTGGGTTTTGGCGTCCCTGTCTGGATATTGCTCGTACATATCTAGTCTTGTGGAATGGCCCTTTCCGCGTTAGTGCCAATGCGTCGTATGAGCTGGGAGACAAGGTGCGCCTCGCAGAGCTCCGAGAACGTGTTTGCGAACCCCAAGGGCCAGCAACGTTTCTGTAGACGTACTGTGCGGGAGCCCAAGGGCAGCTTTGTAGGTCTTGTCGGATTAGGCCTTCGACCTTCATTCCCTCCGCGCATTACAGCTGCAGGTACGACAGGCAGTATACAGGCCTGCTCAGTACGAAAGCCTGGACTAACCGACAGAGATATTCTTCTTTGATGCCTTTTTGTTTGTTGGCGATGCGTCTGATGAGCCGTACAGGCTGATTGACGGTGGCCGTGAGTCTGTTGATTGTTTCGGTGTTTTTAAGATTGTTCTGTATCTACCTGCCGAGAGTGCGTATGGTTTGGACATCCCTGACCGGTAGTCCTCTCACACATACATTCAGGGAGGGTCGGCGGGGTCTGGTTTGCATTTCTTCCGCGTGGCATAGCCCAAAAAACTAGCAGTTCAGATTTCATGTAAGTTTCTTTTATGTCGACTGCGTGGCAGCGTATCCTCTATACAGCCGTCATTTCCTGTGGTTACCCAGAGGGTGAAGTCTACCGCGCAGAAACTCCTGTGAGTTTTGTAAAAAATTGGCAGAGCTGATTCGCCGCACATCTCTTCGACGCGAGTCCCCCGCGGCGCCCCAAGGCGAAATGGTACGTTGGGGGACCAAAAACGGGACAAAAAGTGGCCTGCGCGCGGCGCTCACGCTCACGGGGCTCTTTTTGGTGAACGTAGAGCCGCTTGTTTAGAAGGCTGACGAATTTCGCCGTCTTCTCACTGAGCCGACTTGAAGAGCGTCCCCACTCCACGCAACGTAATTTTCCGCACGAGTAAAACTTCACTGGCGTTTAAAAATTGGTTTACAAGAAAGTAAAGACGCAATATCTGTCACTCGCGAAATCCCGCTATCCTCATCGTAGACAAGAAGAATTATGATGTGCGTGTAACAATCCCGTGTGTGGCGCTGTTAAAGCGCTCGGCAGGGTAGCCTAGGGATGGAGGTTCAAATCCTGGTTGAGAAACAATTTTTCTTTTTCTGATAACATCATCAGGCTGATTGACAAGTGGAATCCAGTGGAATCTCACGAAGTGGGACACTTCTCACAGACGCACGGTCGGATACGCTGGTGAGTCATGAATCCTAAAAGATTTTCGCCTTAAGACTGAGAGGAAAGGGTGCTGTAGTGTAGGCCTGCGGAGTAATTTCCACCACCTTGGTAAAGTGCATCTTTAATGTGCGCTGACATCACACAGCACATGGACGCCTCTTCATTTCGCCTTCATCGAAACGCAGCCGCCGGTTTCTCACTGTCCGCTATCGCTTCCATATCCTTTCCTTACTGCGCGGTTCAGGTGTCCACAGACAAAAGTGAGAGATACTGCACTTTTCCTTTCCTGTGAACCAATGATTATTACTTAAAACTGAGATTGATACTAATAAGAATGCAATTTGGTTTATATATGTAGAAAGAGCTCCAATTGTCACATTTAGTTGACACCTGAAATACGTAGTCTGGTTACGGAGGGACGTGAGACTGAAGAAACAAAGCGGTGCCATTCAGGGCCCGGAAATAAATATAACAGGCACGTTAGTTCTGAATTGTTTGTTCTATCTACAAATGTCGGGGTACATTGAGTAAAGTTGACGTCAGTTTGCAACTTAACCTAAAAACAATGGCGGCACTCACTAATTCTTGTTCTAACATGTACAATGGCACCCTGAAACATATAACGCCCGCATAAAAGTTGCAAGAAAGTTTAATGTCTCGTATTCAAGTTTTTTGGAAAATATGAATCTTCCATTCTCTGTAGCATGGAAATTAACCTGATTGGGCAGGATTCGAAAATTACGCGAACGTTGACAGTGAGAAGAATAATACCGCAACGCTGACGTCCCTCCAATGTGGTTCTAACTGTCCATTTTGCCGCGCCGCGGTGGTGCAATGGTTAAGGTGCACAACTGCTGGGCCAGTGTACCTGGTTTCGAACCCAACCACCAGCGACTGCGTTTCAATGGAGGCAAAACGAATAGGCGTCCGTGTGCTGTGCGGGGTTAGTGCACGTTAAAGATCTGCAGGTGGTCAAAATCATTGTGTAGCCGTCCCACTATGGCACCTCATTTTCTCTATCCACTTTCATTTCCGCCTTATACCCTTGCGTTAGTATATGTTTGTTCTCCTCCTCCTCCCTTTCCTTACGACGCGGTTCGGATTTCGCTTGGTACGACCTTCGACAACCCATTTTCGGGACTTTAAGCGCCAGCACTTGATGAACCGCGTTTAGCCTAAAGTTAGGCCAAACGCCGTTGTCGAGCCGCCGCGACCCGTGCTCAATTTCCCAAATCACCGAGGACAGTCGAATCATGTTAGAGGGTGAAGACGTTACTGCGGAGAAGCTTGCCGAAGGAGGATGGCAGACTGTTCTAAATCCGCGAGAACGCTACCGGCGCTGTGGCCCCAAGGAAGACGGACAAAAGAACCAAAATCTGACGGACGCACGCGTTCCTCATAACGAAGGCAAGTCAACACCCTCCCCTCTCGCCATTCGGAGGAAACCATCTGCCCGACGTAGAAAGGGGCCGCTCCCAGGCTACCATCAAACGACTATAAAGTCCTCGTTAGGCCTAGAGGCATGGACTTGCGCACCGTCGCACTACGCAACCTTCTCAGAGCTAACTGCATAGCGGTCATCGTATACCGCTTCAGGAGGTACTGGAACAAGACAGCCTTCGTGTTAATACAGTTATCAACACGTTCCCCGTAAGCACAACGCACAGGCTCCGGGCTTCGGTTTACAGCAACCTGAGACTGCTCAAGTTGGGCGGAAAAGAGTACGAAGTGACATCGTACGTATCAGCGCCGGACGACTCTACGAGAGGAGCCATGAGGTCCGTTAAGGACTCCTGGAGCGCAACCAAGGGATTCCGGTGGCGGATGCTCGTTGCCTTGGCCAGTCAATGTTCATACTAGTGATATTCGCAGAAAAGAAAGCTCCAGACACCATCTATACTATTGGAAGAGTCCTTTCCATGTACACCCGTACAGGGAGCAGGTGGAAACCTGTTTCAACAGCAGACGAGCCGGCCATCAGGCGGAAGTTTGCTACAAGCCTAGGACCCAAATGTGCTGCAGGTGCGGCGAATAACAGCTTCCGCAAGACCAGGGGGAAGCGCACACCTGCAGGCCCAAGTGCATTGTATGCAAATGTGCCCACAACATCGGGAGCAAGAACTGCAAACATCGCTTTGTAGAACGCCGTTCCAAACACAACCAAAAACACAAGAACATGAACGATGATGTCCACCAACAATACGAACGCAGGCTGAGCTTAAGTGACAAAGCCGGCAGCCATTCTTCAAGCCACCAACGGGGAAGCAAGACCCGCCACAAGTCAATCTCCTTCTCACTGCAGTTATCCAGTCAGAACGTCAGCTCGAGGCAGGGACGCACGGACTGACAGCGGCGTTCGAGCAGAAGCAGGAGCAGAAGCTGCTCGAAGCAGGTGAGCTGGCAGGAAGCTGCTTGCCAGAATTACACCGCTCGGGAAAACGAGCATTTAGCTAAAATACAGTCTAGAGACGCAACCACTGCGCAAATGCAACGGGAGATAGCAGAAATGAAAAGTCGATTTAAATCTCTACAACCACCCGTAAAAAAAGCTACACCAGTACACCGCGCGCCTTCACGCCACGCTAAGCGCTATACCCTCTACCAGTAATGCAATGAAAACGGACAGCCGCATTAACTTGAAAAGACTGGCTCCTTGCGATGAGGGTTCCGGATCGAAATATGCTGCGGAAGCGTCTAAAGATGACAACCCGCATCCAACAGCCAAACATACGTCCGCACACCAGCCAAGAACAGAAATTAACGCACTCGACAACAAATTTAACGGTCTCGAGGAGAAAGTTAACATTCTCACGCACCAAATAACCGAGCTGTATACGAACATTGCTGTTTTTTAAGCATATAGTGCAGCATCGCTCGGCCTCAGAGGCAAGGGGTAATGTAATTCCGGCAACCGCAACCTTGCCCGTAATTATCCTCCCATGTCTCACCATGGTACCTCGCCAGCAAATTGAGGTATGGCAGTGGAACTGCAGGGGGTTCCACAACAAACGGAGTAACCTGTTGTTTCAGAACCGGACGTAATAGCACTTCAAGAAGCTAGAGGTCAGGCGAAATTACCGGGCTCTAAAGCCTTTATGCCCGCTTCGAGTGCAGGGACGACGGCGACAGTCCCATTCACATCCGAATTTGTGCAACGCAATATTACGGCTATACAACACACCATAGACAGTTCTAGAGAACAGCACACGCTACTTGAAATTGTGGTCAAAAAAAGGGTGACGCAGATCTCTTTATACTCAACCCATACAGTCTATCGAAAGATAGGGAGTCAAGAATTCCCGACCTCCTGTTTAAAGCAACTCGCTTTACCGCAGGAACCCAGCTGCTTGTGGAGGGCGATTTTAATGACCACCATTCGACATGCGATTATCGGAAGAGCAACCCCAAGGGTACAAAGTTGTGGCAGTCTATCCAGAACCTGGGCCTCACAGTTCTTAACGGTCCCAGAGAAATCACGCGGGTCGGCAACAGTGTTAGCGTAGATACCTCACATAATCTCACACTAATCAAAAACATTAGTGACGCCTGCTGGTCCAACACGAGAAACACTAGGGAGCGACCATCACATAATAGCTACATCTGGCACAATATTTCACAAACTGCACCACATGCGCACACGCATCATCGCTTACGAGAGCAAACTGCCCCCAGTCAGATAAACAACCTAACAGAGTAACGGAGTGGATCGCTGCACTTAAAGAAGACGTCAAGACCACAACGGTCAAGACGCCGACTGCAGAGCCGCACCAGGTGATTGACTACAAACTCCTCCACATGTGGGAAGCGCATGCCTGCCTACTAAAACGTTGGAAGAGACAGACACAATAGAAACCTACGCAAGCGTATAGAGCAACTCGAACGCCATATCGAAGCATGCACTATTGACCTGCAAGAAAAACAATGCATGGGGCAAATCTGTATAATATGAATGGGCAGCTTGGAAACAAAAATACATAGTTCTTCCGCCGAAACTTGCTCGATCCCACACAGGCAAAGTTCACTCAACGAAACCGGCTCACAAAATTAATTCACCAATACCAGGGTACGGATGCTGACCTACTCGCCGAACGGCGAACACACTGTATGAATACGTCCCACAAAGAACCCCTACCCGCGTACGTATGAGGGTCTCTCCAACAACACCCTGGATGCCGACATAGCAGATGCCGAGGTTTGGTTTGCTCTAAGTCAGCTCCGTACTACCCCCGACGCGGGATCTGATGGAGTGTGGAACAAAACGCTAAGAAACTTAGACCACACGTCTGTCGCCGCCCTGACGTAACTAAAGAACACCTACTGGAGGGAAGGCGAGATCCTTCAGGAATGTAGGCGCGCGCGGGTCATCTTCATCCCAAAACCGGGCAAGAAGCTCTCGATCGAGAATCTGCGGCCCATCTCCCTTACATCTTGCATCGGAAAGTTAATGAAGCATACATCCTTAACCGACTGCAAAATTACGCTGAAGACCGCGACTTACTTGCTCCTACAATGATTGGCTTTAGGGCAAACTTGTCCACGCAAGACGTGATGCTCCAGCTTAAGAAGGACGTGCTTGACCCTCCATGTGGAACAGGGGCTTAGGCGGTTCTTGGGCTAGACCTGAGCAAATCTTTCTACAACTTCTCGCACGAGGCAATCCTCACGAATCTCTTGAAATTGGATCCGGGTGAACGAATATTTCATTATGTCCGATGATTCCTATCCGAGTGGAAAGCAGAGCTCACATTAGGTAGCCCTAATTGGATCCCATTCCTCTGGGAAGCCGAGGCACACCACAAGCTCGGTGCTCTCGCCTTTCCTCTTTAATCTTGAACTCATTACACTTCCCTTAAGCTCGCTGTCCTGCCGGGGCTTCAGGGCATTTTCTATGCGAACGACATCACACTCGGGGTAACAACGGTTAATGACGGCGAAATAGAGGGCGCACTGCAGAAGCCAGTTGACATAATCGAAACTTACGCGTCGCGAGCGGCCCTTGAATGCTCGTATGCGAAAAAGGAACTTCTGATTTTCAGGGCCAAGCCGCGCGGAAAAATGCAAACCAGATCCCCCCCACCCCCTGATATCCTGAATGTATGCGTCAGAGGCTAACCGGTCAGGGAGGTCCAAACCATGAGCATACTGGGCATGCACATACAGAAAAATTGCAAAAACACCGAAACAATCAACAGTCTCACGGCCACGGTCAATCAGACTGTACGGCTCATCAGACAGATCGCCAACAAACGAAGAGGAATGAAAGAAAAATGTATCTGTCGATTAGTTGAGGCTTTCGTACTAAGTAGGATTGTCTACTTCCTCCAGTACCTGCAGCTGTAATTTGCGGATAATGAAGCTTGAGGGCCCAATACAACAAGCCTAAAAGGCTGCTCTTGGGCTCCCGCACAGCACGTCTACAGAAATTTTGCTGGCACTTGGGGTTCACAACACACTACCGGAGCTGTGCGAGGTACATCTTGTCTCCGAGATCGGTCGACTCACTCGCACAACCACGGGAAGTTCGATGCTACACAGACTACACATGTGCAAGCAACTTCCAGAGAAAGACACGAAAACACAGTTACCTGTACACATTAGGACAGCTCTATTCATTTAACCCTTAACCAGGAATATGCACCGCGCGCACCTAAGGTCGACCATGGCGAAGGCTCGCGCACTACATGCCATGTACGACGACACGTCAATGTGCAGCGTACGTGGACGAGGCGGAATATCCCCATTCCCAGATACAAGCGTTCGCCGTGGCCGCTGTGAATGGGAACGGTTCTCCGTTGACGGCAGCATCAATCGCCACCACCTCCTCCGAGACAGTGGAGGAAGCGGCCGTAGCCTTAGCTATAGCAAACACTTCCGCTGATATTTTATTCAGCGAATCAAAACAGCCGTTCAGAATTTCGCGAGGGGCAGCATCACGTCCACCTCCCTCAGCATACTCCAAAGTACCTCTGCCCGATTAGAGAAATTGAGCTATTCCGGGTCCCGGCCCCGTCGTCTAATCCAGGGAACGAGGCGGCTCACGCGCAAGCCCTAGGTCGACCGAGCAGTGAGCGCGCCCTCCGACCCGAATTTCAAGAGAGACGGATTACTTTCTTTCCATGATATTACCCACCACTTCAGGCTGGAAATGCGCAGATATCCGCCTCCCACCCTTAACGAATGCGCCGGAAGTTACCTGGCGCCGACTACAAACACGGTCCCTCCTAAATCCGGCGGTGCTTAACCTCATGTACCCAGGCCAGTACCACCCAAACTGCAATATATGTGGCGAAAGATCGGCATATGACGACACTCTCTGGAACTGCGCAAATGTACCACCTGCGGGGGAATTAATACAGCTCCCTTCTCCCGAGCAGTTCGAAGCCGTGCTGGTCAGCTCGGACTCGAAGATTCAACTACCGGCTATCGAGCGGGTTAATGAGGTCGCCGCCAGCCATGGACTAGCGGCCATCTAGTACGCCTCTCCTTCGACCTGCTTGAGCGACGAAATAAATGTTTTGCAATCACATCCGATCTCCACAGAATCAAGTGTGACAGAGACTGCGCATCTCCCTTCTTGGGAACCAATTATTATTTCCTTTTTCTTTCGAACTGCGGGCAAAGCCTACAATTCACACTTTACTCAGCGTTTTAAATCCCAGCCTTCGGTGCTCTCATCCAATGTATGTATAGTTGATTCACAGGAAAGGCAAGGTGCTATATCTGTCACACTTGTTCTTTGGGCACTTGAAACATTCCGTAATGGAGGAGAGGAAGCTGAGAGAAAAGCAGAAAAAGGGAGAGAGTGCTAAAGTGAGAGGCTCCGGAGTAATTTGGACTACCTGGGGATCTGTTGTGTGCACTAACATAGCACAGCACACAGATGTCTCTACGTTTCGCCCGATAGAAACGCAGCCGCCGGCGATCGGGTTCGAGCCCGGGTCACTTACCTTGTCTTCGTAGTAGTAGCCGAGTAATATGCCGAGAACGGACGCCGAGACCTCCTTGAGCAGCAACTCCCTCTGAGACCCGTGCTCCACGCCGAACGCCGCCTCGAAGAAGGGACTGGTCACGCTCAAGAAGACGCGGTGGGCAACGAATCTGCCCCCGTCAACAGTGAGGACTACGCAGTCATGGCACCCAGTGCGGTCCGACAGCAGCAGCTTGCTTGACAAGACAGACATGGCTGCCGAAGAAGGGGATGTCATTCTTCTTCTTCTTCTTCTTCCTTGATATTTGGCACATACCCACGAAGGGGGATTGGCCAGGGTTCAGTGCGGACTGCGAAGTGTCCTACACAAACTGAATTAGTGTATTAAAGTAATTGGCAACTAAACAAAAACATAAGATTTAAGATCACAAAAATTATTGAATGAAAAAATATGAAGCAAAAATTTGGAGTTTTGTACATTTGGAATGCAATTAGCAAGGGAATCTGTCCGTTGCTGTGATTTAGTTATGTAAGTACTGACAAATTTGAGGCAACGCAAATCTTTTCGCACTCGCACCGAAGGAGAGTAGGAGTGGGACCGACAACATAAATCCCAAGCGTGCAATTGGAGTTTCTAAATGCACCCTCCTCTGATGTGAAAACCTTCGGCAAGCGAAAAGGAAGTGATCAATATTTTCAATTTCACCGCAAGCCTCACAAAGGTTTGTGGGGCTGATCCCGCATCTACATAAATAAAGATTTAGGCGAGGAATCCTGCATCTCAGGAGAGTCATCGTTACCTCACACTGCCGTGATTTACATGCTCGAACTTTCCATGAGTATATAAGATGCTGGTATTCGGCTGTAGATAGCAAAAAAGCATTGTATGTAACGGCTAGGTATTGATATCGCTGGAAACGGGACATTCCAAAAATGGTGATATTAGGGATGGTACATGAAACAGATGCATCAATAGCTGATTTAGCCAGGAAATCTGCCGCTTCGTTCTGGAAAATACCGCTGTGTCCGGGGACCCAGATGAAGCGTATTTCTTTCACCCACCCCGGTATGAAATACTTTAGTGAGCGGCTCAACAGAGCATCCCGTGCTGACTCCAGTGACAACAAAACAGAGAGTCTGATAGAAAAATTATTTTTGATTGACTGCAGGGAACTTTTAGTAGCGCTAGCCCAATTGCCATAAACTCTGCTAGAAATATCGGTGTGTAATGCGGGACACGCACCGAAAAACTCCAGGAAAGAGACTCCGAAAAAATTCCAATCGCAGCTTTGTGCGCAATCATAGACGCATCAGTGGCAATTACAGTGTGATCAGGGAACTTTTCAATGTGTTCACATACAAGACTGGATATTAGACTTGAGGGTAAGTGTTTCACATTAGATGTAAATATAGAATCATAATTTCTATCCACAAAGGACGTTGAGCAACCAATAGGACATATAGAAGCAAGGTCCACACCAATGTTTGTTAAAATGCTCTGCGTAAAAACAACCAGGGGCTTGCAGACCCTTGGCCACTGGTGAGTGAGAAAGAGGGCGGGGTTTGACACAAAAATAGGTATAGCCACACAGGGAGTAGTCTCAAATGATCGCAAGAATGATCTGACAGTTAGAAGGCGGAAACGGCAGTTAAGGTCCGGAATGCGGGCCTCCAAGTACAGAACAGTAGTAGAGACTGACTGTGGAAGCCCTAGGCAGGGGCGCAGCGCCCGTCTTTCTAAAAGCAGCAAAAGGATGCAACTTATATTTTGGACACCCAGAAAAAAGAACGCAGCCAAATTCCAGAATCGGTCTCACATAGGCTTTGTACAAAAGTAGAAGAGGCTGTCATTCACTGAGTGCTCCCTGGGCTATAGCCACCGCGTGAAACTAAACTTCGACTTCTTCCGCTTCTGTCGGGAAGCCAGGTATTGAGCGCTAAATGAGGCTAACATACTTTATTCTTTGTGCGTCAGCGCTAGTCATGGGCTCACAATTTGATTTTAGAGGGGCAGGTAGTATAGCTATCATTCAAGTGATGCATATTATGTACTAAATGAGCTATATACGTACTGTAACCACTTGGTAACAGTAGGGACCCAACCCAAGCGGAGAAGGAAGTCAATGCGCTTGCTATCACTACTCAGAAGAATATGTCTAACAGACTTGCAAGAAGCCTGCAGAAACTACAACAGAAGAAGCCATAAGGATCCTCATTTTATTCAGGCAGACAAAAGTAAGGCGAAGCGACTATGGACACCAGCACACCACTTCGTAGAGGGGGACGAAGGAACACGCGCCGCAGTCCGAGCACTCCAGCACTCCTACCTCCACCTCAACGCACGGACGAGCACAACTACCCAAACATGTAGGCCACATAAGCATACAATTCGGTAATTGAATTACATAAATGAAATTACTGTAATTCGATTACTTTTTCTGTAATATGTAAGGGGTAATTACTTACAGGGGTAATTACAGTCTGGTAATTAAGTAATGTAAAATTACTTTTTTAAAGTAATTTCGCAGCAAAAGTAATTAAATCCTTTCTCAATTACTTTTGCTAAAAGCACCCCTGCTCTTTCGATAGACAACGCTGAGAGTGTGCCGCAAAAGCAGGAACGACGTGCTGCGAGCGTAGGACCAGCGTAACGGATCGGCAAAAGGAGACAAAATTGAGAACTCTGCATCTGAGACCTCCTGTGTCCTATGTAACTGGGTCACTTAGTGCAGCTATCCTATGCAATCAGTCTTAAGCAGCAGGATGTCAAGTATCAAAGGCCGACGAAGGGACAAATCGTGTAAGACAGCCGGAGTTTAAGGAGTTCAAAACTTTAGTCGGGAGCTTGCAGTGGCACTTCATGTTGCGTCGGCTAGGGCACAGTGGTGCCTGGTTACACAGGTCAGCACGGGCAAGAGAGGTAGGGGAGACAGGCAGGAGCACCAATGGCGTGAGTGTTACTGAGACAAGGGGCCGAAGGCGGTTCTTGGGACTACTTAAACAATAAATATTGCGGCGTCGGGGCCTTCAAAAAACGGATCTCTGCGTCAGCAGGACGCTGAGTCCGTCGCTCATTTCGCGAGCGCTCGACCATGCTTCTGTTTTCGTTGGTCTTTCTTTTTGGCGTTGTCTTATTTTTACAATTCTTTAATGTCACGTTTCGTTGTAAAAAAAGAGGGATACGTTGTCTGGGGGGAGGGGGGGGGGGGGCAAAATTTGTCGGGAAGACGAAAGAGTGTGTGCTGTAGCATGTTTGTCTCGGGATCCAAGGGTTCCGGGTTTCATTGCCACACCACTCTCATTTTCTACCAACAAGGCCACGTCAATAGGCCTCGTGATGTCATATAATCCGCTGACCAATCAGTGCCCGCAGTGTCACCTGCTAGAGGCCTTCTTGGGATTTTTCGATTGAAACGCCGAAAACGTCGGCGCCAAATTTCCCTGGGAACGGGAATTTATACCATATGGCATCAAACATCTGCGAAAGCACGTGTGAAGCTCTGGATGCCGACTGTGAGCAAGAGCCGTGTATATTGCCGGTGTCGTTATTCTTCCAAGCTCATCTGAATAAACCGTGTAGTCGAGACAGAATATAATCGGTGCTGAACATTATTACCTGCATTGGCCACGCAAAGTGCTGCCTTGAAAACCCTGTGAATAAATATATAAAATTCCCCCAATACACCGAACTCTAATTTCATCGGACGTATACACTATTATAAACTGCGCGCCGTGGCCCTGCAAGGGGGGCTTTTTCTGAAGCTTTGTTCTAAAGGCATTTCCTCCATGACCACCTCTTCAGGTATGAGCGTTGGAATAATTTAGATGTGGCCAAACTCGGCGCATGAAGTATAGATAAGGCAAGAAACGCGTCAATTCAAGAGAAGCTGAAGAGTTTGTCGAATTAAAATACATCGCGGTCTTGATATAGTGTCTTTATACACGAACATTTTTACGAGCAACAAGGGCAACACTGCGTATGAGAGGTGCATCAAGGGCTAAGGAGATAGCATGGACGAATTCGACACTGCAAAGGCAATGCACAATGAGAGAATGTAGGTCCATTAAGGTTAACACTCGTAGCAGCAAAGTCTATAAAGGCTGCATGGTCGGAACGTCGAGGCCAATAATGACGTCACAAGGGCAATGCTGTAGAACTGCAAACAAAACGGTAGTATGGTCACCAGAAATCTCAACATGGGCAGGGCACAGGCCGACGACTGAGAACTTGCGCCCGCCGTTACATGCCAACAGATGAAGGGGCGGGCGTCATCACCCTTCGTAAGCGTCCGCGTAGTTCAGGACTCATAATGAAAACTTGCGCTCTCGTGCCAACCAGGGCATGCATGATTGACCGGCTACTCCAACGGCGAGTACGGTGAGAGAATTGCAGCGTTCAAGAAGAGCCAGATGAACTGCAGCATAACTTAGAGATGCTGCAACGCCCAGTTTACCTTATTCATGGGGGCAGCCATAGGGGCTAAAGGAAAAGCGAAGGCGTTGGGACGGACGGGACTGGCGGCGCAATGGGGACGTCGATTTGTTGAATCGCTTAATACATTTTATGTGGAAGAGACTAAAACATCAGTTTGAACTTACGGAGAGCCAATGCATCGCTGTAGGTTTGGCTAATTCTGAAATATGGCGTATTCCCATGTCCAATATTATTAAAAGTTATCGCATCATGACTGAATTAGTATTGGTTAAATGGGCCCACGTAACGCATGCGCTACAATCGAAGTAGCAGGACAACGTCGTGTGCTGCGGCCCTGCAATTCTCGGCGTGGACAGCGATATCACGTGACCTGGCTCTCCCCTATGAAGCGCATCTTAGCCATAGAGTTTCTTACTCTTACCTAGAGGGAAAGCTGTGCTGTCGTCTATGGGAGTTTACATGGAGTTTTCAGACGGCCAGCTCAGCCACCATGGGCGCTCAAAGCATCATGGGCCGGAGAGCTACCGAGTGCAGAACTACAACATTTGGACAAAACTAATGCAAAGATAAACGTTGTTTTACCATAAATAATGTCCTAAGATTGAATATTGTGACTACAAATTACAAAAAGAGAGAGAAACAGAATGCCAGTGTGAGATTTATCCAATATAAGCGATGGCTCTTTCTCCTATTGGCTTAGTCTTGAGCAGCACAAACACCAATATTTCGCACTTAATAGTGACACTTTGAAATAAAAAAATGTTATGAAAATATTTATCGTTGTGCAATCACTTAAGGAAGTTTTTAGTGGCATTTCAGGAAACGAAAATCATTTATTGGCGACGTCTGCTTCAGCGCCTTCGCTACTATGGCTTTCGCGGTCTATGTACGCACCTTCAGATGATGATGATGACGAAAAAGAAACATCGCAGTAACGCCACTCCACGTACTCGAAAAAAACCGACTGTCCCGCAACAAGTAGCACACCGGCCCATGATTCTTAGCGCGCCCATGGCGGCTGAAGTGCAGCGCCCTCAGCTTTTCCTCTAGGTAGTGTAAGGAACTTTATGATCTTAGCGGATCGACGATGGTACAAGGAGTGAAAAATGGCTCCGCAGGAGCCTCGATTTTTGTTTGCCGTACTTTTTATTTACAGTGCTATTAGCACGTGCACAAATGTGTCGTCGTCAAGTTCAGTTCTTGCTTTGCCTCGGAGAGATGGCGGTCGCAAAACTTTCTCGCATACTCAATATTCCGAGTAGGCGTTCATATTTGCGCTTGTCAGGCATGCAAACTACGCGTACACTCATGGCTCATTCGGTTGGGGGGACGAGAGCAGAGGCGCTGAGCTGTACCTAGCATTACAGGAGCACGCCGAGCGAGGGGGTAACTGTACTCCCACAGGAACGCTCTCTGCGTGTCGAGAGCAGCGCGCCACGACCATGTCACCGCACTTCTCTTCCTGCAGCATTCTCCGCCTGCCCGAAGTGGCGGCAGTTGCAACCCGAGGAGAGGCCAACGCTCCGTGTAGAACTGCATGTTTTGTACGCCTTTGTTCTCACAGCGCGGCGATCTGCCTCTTTTGGCCCTTTCGACGCCAGCAGTGACTCTGAAACATGCATACCGCACATTAGCAATGCTTTCCTCCCGCCAAGAGCCGACGCTTTGCAGCCGCCTTTTTAAGCATCGCCAGTTCAAGAGAAAAAATAAAAGATGGCGGGGATATATGACGCTTTATGCGATGTGATTTCCTCTACACTGGCTTTAGACGAGGGACCAGCCGGGAGTGCACTCGGGTGCTCTCAGCGAAGGAAAAGTTCTCCTCCTCTACAAGTGGAAGCCAGTGATTCTACCTTATCTCTCACTAGAGGGCGCCCGCTTGTCTGAGAGGACTTTCGAAGTGCTCTCGAGTGCGCCTGCTCTCCCACTCGAATTCGCCATAAGCTCATGTCATAATTTATTTGCAGTCCGGACAACGCTGGGACTCCGGAGAGATGCAAGATAGTAAGGACGTGTGCGCATCGTGGAACAGTGTTGCTAGTTTTTCGTGCAAGCACATGATGAATGTACTTACATATGCATGTGCACGCACGCATGCGCGTTGCGTGCGTGTCTGTGAGGAAGGGGGGGGGGGCGGGGAGCCGTGTGAGTACTTGCAAAAAATTTATGTCACAAGGGCATGTAGGTTGAAGGCACCATTCAGGAAGTTTTCGTATAGAGGAAAAAGACAAAAAGCAAACTAATGGGACTGGGGTTTTATTACAGGCATGGTGGTGCCTTATTTGTGTAATTACAATCTCTCACCAGTATATTGTACTTGACTTTCGGTTTAGGCTCCTTGCTTATTTCACAGCACTTTAAAATGAGAGTTTGGCTCAAAAGCTTATTGAAATGAAATATAAAGGTTGTTACAAACACCAAAACATCCTACATCACTTTCTCGGTTTCGATGTTTGGTGTAAAGGTAAAGCAGAAAAATATACTTCGAGCAAGAGGGCTCCAACTAATTGTGTCTGGCCTTAAAAAAACAAGACTTTAATTCAGTGTAGTACATGACGTTTTTGTAGCAATAGAATTTGTTGCAATGAACTAATGTTACATGTACATGAGCTGCTTACAAATTCAGAAGAAAGCAGCATCAAACTTATATGAGAACAATACATGCCTGAGCGACCAAACTTATACCAGCAGACAGGCAGTGCTTAGCCTACTAGCACGAGGGAGTGCCAATTCGTTGAGAAGGCACTGACGCGACTGCTTATTAAGAACAATTATTTGGCGAAATTGGTTTCTATGAGAAGCGAAGCTATGGGAGGCACCGTATTTGAGGACTCAGGAAATTTCGACCACTTGGGGTTCGCACAGCACACGGGCTTTTCGCCTCTATCGAAAAGCTACCTAGGTAGGGATTCGAACGCACATCCTTGGGCACAGCAGTCGTGTGCTCTGACCACTGCGCCGTTGCCATGGCGCGAATGTGTCTGTCTAGGTGTTCATAAGTCAGTAAAGCAGGCCAATAAGACAGCATACACTACGAAAAGCCAAATTAAGTTCGCTTTTTCAATACCCACTGTATACGACATCCCAATACAGATTGCTCCTTTGCAGCTGATGAAGCGATGCTCTGTTATTTCAAGTACATCTCAGAGACGGCAATTTACTGACAATGCAAGAATGTAATTCATTATATTCGACCATACCAGCAAGATCACGTCAGCAGAAACTGCCGGTCGACACACTGCATGGTTCAAGCTACGTCGTCAGTGGGAGAACGAGCGATAAAGCATTTCTCTGGTTGGCCAGTTGCGGCGAGACGCTGGCTTCACATGTTATGTTGTGCCCCATTGGTTCGCGTTCCTGGCTGCATGGGTAAGTGGCCGGGAGGTCGGTATTTTCTACCTCAGCAGTGTCACTCCCGCGCCGCCGGTAGCCAGTGATTCGTTTGTACCGGGCTCAGCTTGTGCGCGTTTGCAAGTCAGCACCTACAATTGACACGGGCTGCCGCTGCTGTTGCACATGGGCTGCCTTCAGCCATCGATGCTTCCAGGGAATCTCGGGTTTAACCTCCTCTCCTTCCACCCTGGTTCTGCTGGTCTTTAGCTGGTCGAAGTGGCATGATATTGCTCCTTATCGGCAGTCTTTTCGGTTAATTGTCTTGCGTGAGCCCTCGGTCGACGCTACCCCACCTGGCCGCCATTTGTCAGCCGTACCGTATTCCTTTGAACCAGATTTCTTTGTGCAGCGGTTTGCCGTTGTTGCACGCGCCTGCAGAAGCAAAGTATCGTGACACGACATTGTGCAGTAAAATGCATGGCTGATAACCAAGAACCATGGAAGCCGCGGTTTTCTCGTTTGTGAGGGGAGTACGCCGATAATGAGAAAGGAGGTGGACCCGGTGAGTTTGCAGGCTGTTTTCCGGGCATGTTCTCGTTTTACCCTCTTCACAGTCCTTACTGGCGATTTCACGAGACCATAATTCTGTGGCTTGTAAGGGACTGTCCGCAGATGACTGATGCCAGTCTTCATAGCGGTAACCTCAACCAATTTCGGATGAGAATCAACCACAACCATCAACATGTGTCCTCCTATAGGACCTGCATATTAGACATAGATTCTAGACAACGGCTGTACTGTTTTCGGCTGAGAGGGTGGTTGGGCCAGATACATGGTCCCCCATTTTATGCATGTTGGACACGCTTAGACAAGCTTCTCAATGTCACAATCAAGTCCTGGGTACCAGAATACGGAACTAGCCAAGTTCTTCAAAGCAGTCATCCCTTGGTGCGCATCATACAGCACTAGCGGTCACCTTCAAAATCGCCACAAATCCGAATGTAACCATTATTCGTAATAACAGGAACTGGCAGAGCGGACCACTCTGCACTATCGATAGACGAGAGAATGCCGTACTTAACAAGTCCCTGTATTTCATTATACACTAGCTGCCGCATTTCATATGGCACAGGACGTTCTTTGCAGAATCGCTGATTCGCATTTTTTTGCAAACCGCAAATGAACTGCGGGACCATTAATACCCTCTAGACCTGGTGTAAACAGATAGCTGTGATTTTCAAACAGTGTCGCCTCTATAGAGAGTTATTTTGTCTGTTAGCGTACTACGTTTTTGCATGGATGAAGACTAGACAGTAATTTAAAAATAAATAATTTACTCAGCTGAAGTAATTGTAATGTAATTTTATTGCTTTTGGGTGCAGTATTTAGTAATGCAATTTAATTACATTACAGCAGAGTTCAAGAGAGTAATTAGTTATGTGATTTAATTCCTCTACAAAAGTACCTTTGCCATGCATGCACATACCTAGAAATACCTACAGCACTATAGACTAGGCAGAGGATACGTGTACTACATGATAAACAGCTAAACAGAGGACAAGAAATAACCATCAGAAGAATTCAAACACGTACTCCAAGCCCAAAGAGACTTAACGCAGTCTAACCACACGACTTTGAGCCAGAATGGGCACTGTGACAAGGAGGCGGAGCTATACCACATAGTATGGGCCTGTCAGTACAACACTGCCGTAGAAATGATAAAAGACCCGACGATTGAGCGGTGGGAGGAAGTGTTGTGCAGCTCGAACCCGAACGTTCAGCGCGAGCTGGCTTTATTGGCAAGAACGGCCGCGAGATTGTACGGATTTCGGAATAGGACGGTCGACCATCGAGTTCTATTTCAGAACATTTTCCGAGTTCACTGCAGAATCTGCACTGGAGAAATGTGTAAGCCATAGCGTGTCTGTGTGTTCCGCGAGTTGTTGTGGCTGTAGGAAGAAGGAAGGGAATGCACGGGCCTGCTACTGGCTCTGTAGCTGAGCCACCTCCGCTGCCTCGTGCGGGCAGAAGAGAGAAAGCAGAGAAGAAAGAAAAGGAAGAGGGAGAGAAAGACGCGCGCAGCCACAGCCGTCGTCCACCACGCGGTGGCGGGTGCATTGACTGCCTACAACAAATAAAAATTCAGTGACAGGCTAGCCTCCACCGCAAGCGGCGTTGACCTACCAGTGCCAGCCCCGTAGGACCAGCAACAGCCCCCGTTCACCTCCTCCCTCTGAGTGTGCCCTTCCCAAGCGCCTAAGCGTCATATATTTTCCGCAACAGTGTCAGCGGGATTCTACGAGCGACAGATACTGCGCCTTTCCTTTCGTGTAAACCAATTAGAACGCCGGTGAATTTTGATGTATGGTTGAATAGGAAACTTTATTCAGGAGAAATACGGGTATTCTTTCTTTTTGAGGGGACGCTTCTCCTCAAGCCACCCCAGGGGTGGTCGTCGCTAGATAGCGCTCGACGACCTCTTTGGCCCAGGCCGTGGTGGCGTGTTGCCAGCCTGGATATGACTTAAGCAATGTGGCATCCCCCTGTTCCGAATTGGTAACTTGCAGGCCATCCGGCAGTTGCATTATTTCTCATTTAAACGATGTTCTCTAGAGCTGCCCTCTGATCACCTAAAAGGGAACATGGCTGTATTCGCCGGGATACCATCGTGCTAATTTATGTGGCTTAAAGCACGTACTTGTCTGAAGTTCTCTGAGTAGTGTTTGTTGTGATTTGTTGGGTATAAGTGGGTTCCGGATATTTGTCTGTTGTTTTTATAACAGATTACTATTCCTCTGTACGTCGAGTTTCCCTCGCGAGGCTATCTTAGCTCGGGCTAACGCATCTCCCGGCCTACTTAAATGTACTTAAATGCGTTCAACGGAACGCTGTTTGTGTTCGACAGGGGGCGCGCGATGTACCGTGTGCAGCAGCAACGCTCAGGATTTCGCATTTCTGCCCTGCAGATTCTGCAGTGCTCTTGGAATTTTTCAATTATAGTTGGTTGATTACCTCTCTTTACACCCTATTTAACCCCACTCATTTATCCACCCAAATCGCGTCTTTTCCCTCTCACTCTCGTTCAAATTTTAAAATTTCCCGACACCGGGTAGCCCTACGTCACCGGAAGTCGAGTATCCGGGAGTCGAGCCCTTTATACGCCGGCATTACCCATCCTTGCTATTTCGACGTCTGATTAACCTAACTGGCTCAAATGTTTTAATTAATAAGCGCACATGTACCCGTTTGTCACTTGCATACCTTTCCTTGACGCCCTACCTGATTTTACTATTCTTTTTCCGATATTCAGAATAGGTACTCTTTTACAGCTTCGAGAAAGTCATACCCACGCGAAAATCGCGTACATAGCCATGAAATGCTTACTCATTATTAACGTTTTCATTGTCATCATGGTATAAAAAAATAATAATTATTCGGTCACAGGAAAGAAAAGGCGCATATCGTCATACTTGTTCTGTGGACGCCTGAACCACGCTTTGTGGGAAGGGAAGAGAATGAGAGTGAAACTGGAAAGAGAGAAAGGGGCGCCATAGTGGAGGGCTCCGGATTAAGTTAGACCACCTGGGGATATTTAATGTTCACTGACATTGCCTCCATCGAAACACAGCCGCCGCCGGTCGCGATCAAACCCGGGTACCCCGGCGCAGCAGTCGGGCTTCTTAACTACTGCGCCACTACGGCAGGGCGACATCATCTCGGTGGAGACCTCTTTGAAGCGAAACTTTGGGAACACGATAGCTTAGA
Organism: Amblyomma maculatum; assembly: GCF_055883805.1. NCBI lineage: Eukaryota > Metazoa > Arthropoda > Arachnida > Ixodida > Ixodidae > Amblyomma > Amblyomma maculatum. The sequence continues at coordinate 62,132,269 of NC_139344.1, forward strand.
AATCAGCCATGAACTGTGGGAAATATGGGCTGCTTACATGTAGAGTTCTCCCTTTATTACCAGAAATGGACAAACACGAAATGCCATTTAAAACTATGGTCTCCCATATTTCTTTCTTTATAATATTTCCTAACCTCAGAGCCCTATGCCCAGAAAAAGGATTCCCGTTATCATGATGCGGACTTTGTTTTCTGGGAACATGGCTCTGAGAGAAGGAAAAGTAATCAAAGAAAGAAATGCGGGAGACCATAGTTGTCGACGGCATTTCGTGTTTGTCGTATAATGCGGCGGTTTTTATGCCCACCAGCACTGAAACGTCATGGGAACAGCCTCTTGCTTATTTTTATGCGTGTGAATACATTTTTAAGGCTTCTGATGAGACACTGGCGTCTCGAGACAATATCGCTCAAACCCTTTGCTCCTTGCTTCATAAGATAGAAAAATGCTTAGCGCTCTGCGACGATGCTGTATGTTATGAACAGTTTTCCTTGTTCAGGCGAGTTAGGTAGGCTTCTTCGGTTTGCGAGGCAAAGAAAGGCCAAATGTTTATAACGTGGCTGCTCATGCAAAAGACAGGAGATAGGTCCAAAGGCTAAGTACTTCAGTCTATTCAGATGTCCGAAGATTTATTGCGGTCTTTAGTGAAGGGTTGTTTTGTGTCATGCATAAATTTCAGTTGCATAATATTTGGATTGATGAGAATCTTACTGGCTTGAAGATATGCATGCAAGCTAACCGATATTTGTAAACAAAATATTCCACCAATTGCTGTCAATTATTGTGGCGACACGTGCATGTTCGTTTCCCTGCAGGCTCTTCTTCACTCGTATGCTCTGAGCAGTATAGTCTGGGCGCACATAGCTATGCACAATTTTCGTCATGGTTATAAAATATTAATTTCTTTATAAATGTTGTTTATCAATATTTATGTAATATTCTGCATATTGGCTGCGGCAGGGAAAGGCCAATTTGCTCGCAGCTGAATGCCAAGACTTTGTGGTGTAACACTACCAGTTTATCTTGTAAATAACTATACACACAAAAAAATATGAGCCTAACAGTGCGCGCCTTTTATGTGCCTTTTTTATCTTCTAGCTTGTCCGTGCATCTGCTGCAACATTCTATTTTGCGTTATTATCTAGGGCTGTATATTTCATCTTATTTTAATATCTTCTATTTACTGTACCATGTTTCTGCTTGATCACTTCCGAGAGCTGACATTAATGTGCTGTTGCTTCTCCTGTGCTCCATTCTGCCCTTGTGTTTTTCGTGGTTAGCAAGCACTACCACGCATCTGTCATGCATCAGGCCAGTGCATGCAATTTCAGCTCACTACAGCCTGAAGGATGAATGTAAGTAGTGGAGTAGCATAACACGCTTGTACATGACGCCCACTGAAGGCCAACGACGATGGAGGCGGAACGATGCTCGGACAACTTAGCTACGAATTGACCCTGTTAAGCGCCACTCGTTGGCTTAAGAATTGGTAGACAATTTCCTATCGAGTTAAATTGCCTCATCAGTTACGGAGTCAGTACTGTGCCGACTTGACTGAGCACTGTTCCGTCTTCGTCGTCGTTGACCTTGTCTTTGGTAGTATGCAAGCAAAAAAATATTCGAAATCCGCACCAAGCATATGTCACTATGACATGATGCTTTTTGTTTGTTTGTTCTTTGCACCAGTACTTGGAACATTTTTCAGGGCGGCAAGGCGGTAACAAGAAACTTATGTTTTTCTCAGTCGTCACCATGGGGCGCTAAGCAAGTTTTCTAGCATGGGATCTACCTTGCACTTAATACGTAGCCAAAAACCAATATTTATTTGTTTTAATACCAATCCTCTGTTAGCAATTCTCTTTAGAGACTAACTCAGAAGCACCATAGCAATGCGAATGCGTGTAAATGAGTTCCTGTATCCCGTATCCTATATCATGTATGCGCCCCTCCCCTCTGTAACGTACATCTCCACCATGAGGGTATTTTAAATGAATAAATAAAGAGTGGCCGACTGCAGCGCCGCCGCTTCGCGCCTCATTTTTGAGGACCGCTGCCTCATGGGAAATCAACTCCACTGTTTGTTCTAATTCACTGTAATTAGGTTGGACACACCTTGGCCACCACCTTAGCTTAAACGTCATCACCGATATTGTCAAGACCAGTGCACCCCAGCGGCCTACGTCCCAACTGTGGGAGAGCGATAAAGGGTCAGCAAATGAAGCTACGAGCGCAGATCTCAGTCGAGTCAAATGTTGTCCTCTCGCCACTTCACCCATGCCTGTGCGCGCAGATTCATTTGCTGTGCCTTCATCGCCCATCCGCTGTTGTTACGTTTGCCGCTGAAAAATGCCATGCAGCGGTCTTAATGATTCTCGGTTGTGACGGCGTACATGATAGTGGTACCGTGGTTGCGATGACGTCACACTAGACTTCAATGCTACGGCAGTTGATCACATACTCGGCCGCCATCTTGAATCTAGACGGACACGAAATGAACAAGGGTAAGTAGTACGAGCTGACGTTCTTAAGCTATAAAGCAGGATTTTACCAAGCTACGGACTTGCTTGCAGGGATCAGCGTGTTTGACTCCGCGGGTGCAAGGATCCCGGTGGTTTTGTTCCCCATCTCCCCTCCCATCTCAAGAGAGAAGCCCGGCAGCGCCTGCCAACTCTGTCATGTCTGACGACGTCACACAACCCGATGACGAGTCAGTGCACAGCCACGTAACTTGCTAGCTACCAGCAGCTGGAAGTTTTTCTCCCAAATCGGGATCAGCATTAAGGATATCTCCAAGCTGAAGGCACGTTAAATGAAAAGTTTGAAGACAGTGGCAACAAGAACGGAGCCAATATATCTATGCACTTATTAGCAAGAAGTTGTAGACCTCATTAAACTCGTTTCCTTGTATTCCACCAGCATCAGTGCGCTGCATCAAGGCGCTGGCCTGCGAAATCCGTCTACACGTTAGTACCTACGGAGCCTTTTCCAACCGTTTTCCCTCTCTGGAATCCACGCGCAGTTCATGACGTCGGTGTTTTAAATGACACTATCTTGTTTGTACATCGTTATCCCTGGAAATCAGTGGGACGCTTGCTCAATGCCCATGCATTTTTCTTATGAGTCACGCACGCCGCCGCACCACTCTTTGATCACAGCTCGGAAACCGGCCTCCAGCTGCCTCGAAGGTCAAAGCTACTGCCACGCGCACGAAGAGAACGTACCGTCGCTGTGTGGGAGTCAACGGCACAGGCAGAGGGAAGTTGCCCTCATCCGTTACCGGACGCTCTTGCTGTTCCGGGACTTTTTTTTTTCCTCGTGGATCACATCCCCGCAACCAATGGAAAGCGGCGGTTCGGCAAACGGTATGTTATGGCGTCGGCGTAAGAGAATAATCGCTGCATGCCCAGCTTTACTCACGACTAATAAGAGCGTTAATTTTTAATGCTAAAGCCTTAATATATTCATATCGCAGAAAAGTGTCGACAGAAAGCGTGGACAGAAAGGGTATGTCCGCAATCTTAAAATTGGCCTCCCTGGGCCCCCGAAAGAACTCGTCCGAATCTGGCTGAAATTGGCGGCTCACCTAATTTGGGGGCACACAACTCAGCCGTAACATCGAAATTAGGTCTTCCCTCCAATAAAAAAAAAAATAATAATAATAAAGATATTTAGGTCGTACACCCCCCCCCCCCTCTCTCTCTCTCTCTCTCTGGATCCTCAAAATTTGACTTCGTCCGATTTGACCAAAATTGTTGTCTGGCATAAATTACGTACGGCTAACTCAATGGTGGGCACCAAATTTAGATGTAAAATGTCAATTTCTTTCGGAGTTCCAGGGAAGCCATTATGAGAGTACGGACAGATATTTTCTGTTAATTCTTTTTGCCTACAAATATCGGTGGGCCACCCCGATATTCGGCACCCCTGGACCCTCGAAATTTGACCTGATCCGAATTTGGCCAAAACTGGCGTATAAACGAATTTCAGTAAAGCCAACTCAATGGTTACTTTCAAATTTAAGTGGGCCAGCCCCAAAATTTGATCCCCCTGGACCTCCAAAATTTTACTTCATCTTCGTTTGACCAATCTGGTTTATTGGTATTAATCTAATTTGAGTATGGCCAATTTAGTATTGACTTCCAAATTTAGCTGGACCACCCCAAATCTTGGCTCCCCTGTACAGTCTATTTTGACTTTGACCGAATTTGAGCAAAATTAGTGTCTAATCTAATTTGAGTAGGCCCAACTCAGTGGTGACTTACACATTTAGGTGGGCCCCAGCCATAATTTGGCCCCTACGGAACCCCCGAAATTTGACTCCACTTAAATTTGACCAAAATGGTGTCTAACCTAATTTGAGTGTATTCAAGTGAGTGTTGACTTCCTAATTTAGGTGAATCGCACCCCCAAAATTTGATTTATTTCGAATTGGACCAAAATTATTGTCCAACCTAATTTTACTATCGCCAAATTAGTGATAGTTTCCAAATTGAGGTGGTCCACCCTGAAAATTTACATGCTTACGGATTCTCCGCGCGTGGGAGGATACATGCCCCCTTGGTATAGTTGTTGAAAGAGCACGTTGAGCGCCATAAATTAAGTGACATAGAACATAAAAGAACAGCAAAACGATGAGGTTGCCTACACAGGTATTATACCGCTATGAATAGAAATACGAAAAGCGGAACGCGTGATTTTCAGCGCAGTAAGCGCAGTCCAGCATTGGTCCGCTAGTCAAAAGATTCATGTGCCACTCCGACATGCCTTGTCACTAGGTGAATCGGCGCTTTACAGTCGTCACAGTGCCGCTGAAAAGCGGAGATAATTACAGCGTTACATGTAAACAGAATGTGCTCTGCATCTGCCCTGATGTCAGAATTGACAGTTTAGGCAGTGAGCCATGTCGTACTATCCAAAGCTGCAGAGTGTTAATGGGGCGAAAAGAGTGTTTGAATTTTGCGTAGTAAGTGTGAATGTTCCGTAGGATGGACATATATGTGGGCATATGAAAAGAAAGTTCATATTTTTAATATCTTGCATTTTTTTCCTTTACATGGTCTGAAATCGTGATTAGTTTGCAATCATATGAAAGCAACGTTTGGGGCTGCCAAAAGGCCTTGAGGGAATTAAAATTATTTCTTGCTCCTGTCGTAGTCGAGGGCTGTAGAACGAACGAAAGGTACTTCCTCAGAATGGTTCCTACGGAGGACATATCCATCTCTTCCGCAGGCGTCGTAATTAAAAAAGCTAAGATAACGAAAAAAAAAAACAGCAATGCCTGAGATGCACTAAAAGCTAAATGGTTGGTTCGTGGGGTTTAACGTCCCAAAGCAACTCAGGCTATGAGAGACGCCGTAGTGGAGAACTTCGGGAATTTCGACCACCTGGGGTTCTTTAACGTGCACTGACATCGCACAGCGCACGGGTGCCTTGCTTTTCGCCTGCATCGAAAAGCGGCCGCCGAGGCCTGGATTCAATCCCGCGTCCTCGGGAACAGTAGTCGAGCGCCGTAACCACTGCGCCACCCCGGCGGGGGTAAAAGCTAAATCTTATTTCTCGAACGGACACAGGCTGCCTGGCTACTGCTGCGATGGAAAATGTATAAAAAAAGGCTTATTCCCGGTGGCAACGTTGCACGTAACGTAACGTTTAGCATTGTTACGCACTGCAATCAGTTCAATATATGTACTGACATGGTGCATTTCTTGTTTCATTATTTTAGGTGCAAGAGCATAGCATTAGGATTGGTTGCTTACAGTGCCATTTTAAGTTTTTCGACACAATATACCACTCATTTTACTTTGTTACCTCGAAATCCTAATGCTAGCTAATATATATTTGATTGAAGGTATCCTTAAAGGATCTGCCCCACATGTCTCACAATAATTGTCTCGTTTCTGCATGCTTGTAGTAGTCTAGTTGTAATTATTTAGGTATGGGCCGAAAATACCTCCTCCCGCCTTAATTCATGACAAAGAAAGTGGCACGAGACCTCAGGCACGGGCTGTGTGCAAGGGGCGGCCGCTCGCGATGAAAATTTTCACAGGCTTGAGACACTTAGGGATTATACAGAAATGGAGTACGAAACATTTTGATGACGGTGGGTTTTAATGGCGCAAGGACATCTTGGGTCAAAAAGCGCCCAAGATGGCCTTGCGTCATCTACAATACCGAAGCACGTTCTCGCAGATTTCGCCTTGTCGGTTCGCGCCATGTTCGGGCGTCTCATATAGGCGACATTAAACTTTCTTCATCTGAAGCATCCGTTCTGGAGTCATCGTATAGAAAACTAGATTCGTTTAGGAACATATACACATTTTTATTTATTTCGTAATTTTGTACACGAAAAACGAAATCGACACATTTCAAATAAAATGTTAGAATGTTTCCTGGCAACAGTCGTCTTTCTAGAAACGTCATTGTCATGAGCATAGGCAAATGCATACAAGTATCCAAGTATCTCATATCGCAGCTTGAACAATAGATAATAATTTACGGTATGCCGCCCTTATATACTAGGAAACTAATGAGCGTGAAATATGATAATTTCACAATAACCTGCATTGTAATCATTATGAATATGACTAAATTTGGCTCTGGAAATATCCAGCTTTCGATACTTCCAAACCATTCTAAAATGTTGTTTGAATTGATAAAATATTTCGGCGGGATTTCAAAGTTTCCAATTTGTATTTGTTGTAGACAACTAAACAGCAGGCTTATTTTAAAGCTTTAATCGCACGGAAAAAAAGTTTGGTGCTAAATTTATTCCGGCTGTTTGGTGTTAAAGTGGACAAGCAGAGCTACGTGGCCAAGCTTTAGAGACTGAAAAAGCCTTCCCCTGTTATCAGTATTTACCGTTATAGAGACAGTTCAACAAACAATCTAATTTCGTTCTTGTGTCTTTTATTTGTGCGCGAATACAAAGACATTCACACTGAGAAAAGAAGAAAGTATGAAAGGGAAGAAAGGGAAGAAAGAAAGCAGCAAAAGAAAGAAAAAAATGTTTTGGGTGCGCACGCTAACCTGTTTTTAAAAATTGATGTGATAGCACTGCTTATTGGCGATTATGCGTTGTTGCTAAGAATACAATGCACAATTATTTTATAATTAGTAGTTATCATCTGCAGTGCTAATAATTAGTACCAAGTAGTCCTTCAGCAATCCTAAATAGGGATAAGTAGTAGTGCTACTTAGTAATGCTTAATCAGTAATGCAACATAGGATAACAGGATGAAAATATTTAAAGTGGGAAAGACAGACATATATAGAGCAATAATAAAGGCTTGGCAGGCTTAAATTTTTTAAGGTGTTTTGGGTTGTCGAATCCCTTCTGCACGACCTTGTACAAAAACTGTGCATCAGCCTCAAACCCCGAAATTTAATGCACTTTGCTTATTATGAATAATGCATAAGTGGACTCACTAGCGCTACCGAAACCTGATCAGAGTCACGATCAGTGTTGTACAGAGCACAGTGGATCGGTACATTGAAACCACACTCAAAAACAATTGGGAGTGAAAGTCAACCCAATTCATCATTAATCGCGCAGGCATTCCTCGAAGTACTGCGACAACTGCGTTCTAACAGTGATATCATGAAGCTTACGTGCAGCTGTGTTAATAGAGTAATGCCAGTATATTAAGTAACAAGAAGCCACTGTCGGAGAAGTAAGAGTACGTGCTGTCAGGTGGAGTGCTGCTACAACACCTTTCTAAGTAACTGTGGTCTGTGTGTCGCAATGCTTTTTTTTTTCATGTTAACTTCTTCCGTGTAATTTTTTACGACAACAAATGGCACAGAAAAGATGGGCGAATGTATCATTCACGACGTATTTTGACGCAAATGATGCGGCACTATCTCACCTGTGACTATATACTGCATGGTGATGTAGATATAGTAAACTGCGTTTCGAAAGGAAATCATAATGCTCTCATTGTACTGCTGCTAAATAGCCGTCGCCACCACCTTTACCCTGCATCTGAGCCCTTTAAATGTTGCAGGTTATACATGGGTCCCCGCATGGAGCACTAAAAGTTTTGCTTCAACCTTCCCCATGTCCGCGAACGTGGAAACATGTGTGGCGAGCGTGTGGCATCTCCTGGATGTGAACCGCGACCCCGCTGGCGGGCGAGTACTGCAGCTTCTCTGCTCTTCCACTCCAGCCAGCCGAGTCTTCGAGGACAATGGTGGATGGAGGTGCCTTGATCGGGCCTGGGCGGCCCAATTTCTCAACGCCCACTCGCTGGGAGGGGCGGGCTTCGTCGTACTGCGTTAAGAGCACCGAGACAATATGAAGTCACGCGGCTGGATCAGTCTGCCTATAGAGAGTAGCAAGTGCATGCAGCATCCGGCCCTCTTTTCACTCCTTATGCGATGATTCTGAGAACCAAATAAAAGAAAAATCCATTCCAACGTAATACGTGGCCACCTTGACTTGTTTGTACACGCGTTGCCGCAAGAAGATAGCGTGACCAAAAAACTGAACCAAAGGCATGCTCAATTTCAACAGTGGAATCACGTAGAGGGGAGGGGGGGTTGGATAGCAAAAAATGTCATGTACAAGTGGCCTCAAAATAAAACGGAGCACACGAAAGAACAAAATTCGGTTTCGCAGCGCACCCTGAAAGCGGATGCGCATGTGTATAGCTTGGATGCGTGTGGGTCACCCGGATGTTCACCTTCACACCTTTAGTGTTCGCCTCGTCAGCAGCTCAGACGAAGAAGAGCGCTTGCATTCCAAACTCTTGCTCACTTTATATGTGGGCACTAGTACATGTTCACTGCGTTGCTAACGATCACTGTTATGCGTTTGACATGGTATTTGCTGCAGTGTTTTTCATCGCAGTGGCACTGTTAGACGATCATGTGTTTGAAAACACGGAGGCCGAATATGAGTAATTTACTGAGCATGTGTTTTCGTCCTAAATGCAATCAGGGTTTCTGAATCAGATATAAAAAAAAAACATAATTTTGTCCAAGCGAAAACGCACTGGCGACTATTGCCAGCCTGCACATACGACTCCTGTAGTTTCAAATGGGTAACACGAGAAAAAATTTTAAAAGAACAAAATAACCAACTTCTTTTCCTACTGTCCACGCCTCTAGAAGGATAAATCATGTTGTTTCAGTTTTTAATTCGTTCTCCTTACAACCCTTCGCATAAGGCCGCATGATGGTTACCGGCAATAAATGGTTAAATTGTATTTATTTATTTATTTATTTATTTATTTATTTATTTACCCTCAGTGCCCGGGGGCATTACAGTGGGGAGTGGGATACATAAAAGTATATGAATGTTTTTGAAAGTGGACATTACATTTCCTGAGTGAAGAATATTAGAAAATGGGGCATATGGTAAGATTCAGAGACCTTTCTTACCTCCTTCCTCAGTTATTTAAACTGCTGTGCGCTTATTAAGTATGTATGTTTTAAAGGGACAGAACACTGTCCAAAATATGTCATGAGATTATGGTGGAGATGAAAAGACCATGCCTCATATAGTACACATCTAGCACTGCAATATGGAAGAAAAGGAACATAACAATTTTATTTACCATTGAAGATCACATAAAAGCAACTGCGGCGCTATCTGGCGGAAAAACCGTATTACTTTCGGTGTAGCACCCCACGTGACTATATGTCAGCAAAATATCGCTGGTCTTCACATGTGCTCACTGTTTTTTTTTGGGGGAGTGCTTGTCATAAATCATTATATTTTGTGTTCTCTCCACTGCGTCCTTAAATAAAGGCCACCCCTACTTTCGCACCGCGAGAGGCATGCTTTCAGGTTTTGCCATTAGATGGCGCCACAGCGTTTGGAATTTCGTGAATGAAGCGATGATAGTACCCAGTAAAACTTTCGTCGACGAGGCGTACGTTATAGTGCCGTCACAGCCTTGAGTGTGAAACAGAAAAGGACGTTACTCTAAGCAAAAAATGTATTACTGTCTGGCGAGTGAAATTTATATTTGTTTTCGGCACGTTTTTGTTGTGCACCACCAGTCGTCATCGTGGTCGCTGTTCACGGTTTCCAGCATCAGACAACGTAAAAAAGGCCGCACGCACTGATCGAAACATTCTCGGCAAAAATTCTCTACAGTGTTTCTGCCAAGACCTTTATGGAATCGAACATTTTAGACATCAATCTTCCCATTACTCCGGAAACAATTTGAGACCTAAATTCCAGTGTTCTGTCCCTTTAACGCGTCAATGCTATAGCACTGACTCCTCAGTAGAGTGAGTGCACATGATAACTTAAAGACGTCTCGGGGCCCTATTTTCGACAATTCGCCGTTTTGTTCAAATTGTGATGTACAAATTACGTGTGCAGTAGGACGGTGCCAGGTTACGTGACCACACATTTTGGGTTACGCATTGGGATGAAAAAGAGAAATAAGTGATAGAAAAAGCGCTGTCGTCTCCTACTGTATATTGGAGCCAACTATGAAAAACGACGACGCTCATGCAGGAACCGAGTCACTGCGGTGCATTCCGCGATTCGGTAGTCTCAGGTTGCAGTGAGGGCGAGTGAAATATGTCGTGGCGTTGGGGTATTCGTGTGTCATGACATACTTGAGGTCGGGCATTCGACAGCAGCTATGCACGTAGAGGCTACGCTAGTTTCAACTGAAGAGCAAGAACGGTGACGGAATATGCGCAGTGGGTTAGCACAGGATGGTTGGTTGGTTTTGTGGGGTTTAACGTCCCAAAGCGACTCAGGCTATGAGAGACGCCGTTACCTCAGAATGGGCGCGGAAAGTAGCATTGCTCCTCGTAACCGCCGATAACCTAAGTTCAATTATCAGCGGCTTTTAAATGTAGGTAGTAAAACGTTTATGGACCTCGTCGTAAACAGAAGGAATCGATAGATTTCCAAAGTGGTTCTAGCACTGACTAAGAGGCGTGGTCCATGTCCGAGGACAACACTCATAGTCTCAAAGTATCAATTATTGTTAGGTACCTTCTAAAAGCCGCGTTATGACCAGCTCAGCAGCGCAGAGAAAGTATGATGGAGGGGGAGAGAGAGAGAGAGAGAGAGTGTGTGTGTGTGTGTGTGTGTGTGTGTGTGTGTGTGTGTGTGTGTGTGTGTGTGTGTGTGTGTGTGTGTGTGTGTGTGTGTGTGTGTGTGTGTGTGTGTGTGTGTGTGTGTGTGTGTGTGTGTGTGTGTGTGTGTGTGTGTGTGTGTGTGTGTGTGTGTGTGTGTGTGTGTGTGAGAGAGAGAGAGAGAGAGAGAGAGTGTGTGTGTGTGTGTGTGTGTGTGTGTGTGTGTGTGTGTGTGTGTGTGTGTGTGTGTGTGTGTGTGTGTGTGTGTGTGTGTGTGTGTGTGTGTGTGTGTGTGTGTGTGTGTGTGTGTGTGTGTGTGTGTGTGTGTGTGTGTGTGTGTGTGTGTGTGTGTGTGTGTGTGTGTGTGTGTGTGTGTGTGTGTGTGTGTGTGTGTGTGTGTGTGTGTGTGTGTGTGTGTGTGTGTGTGTGTGTGTGTGTGTGTGTGTGTGTGTGTGTGTGTGTGTGTGTGTGTGTGTGTGTGTGTGCACGCACACACAACCGACAAAGTGGAAGGCATACGATGGGCTTTACACCTAGTCGGTTAAATTTTCATGCGCTGGCTTGCGAAAGGCTCTTGCGAACCCAAAAAGATGTCTGAAAAAGAGACATGGAAATATAAAAATGGAATAGCAGGAAGGTTACCTAGGCGATGCCCAGGCTACCGTACACGTGCGGAGGGGAATAAACGGAGAATAAGGAAAGAAAGCGAAATATGACTGATCGTGGTATGAATATAGTGCATCGTGGTATGAAACCTTGGTATGAAGATAGGGCGGCGCCGCGCGCGTGTTCCTTATTGTCGAAACGGTAAAATGCAAATCAATAAAGGAAGAGTAACCTCCGGCTGTATTACAAAAAAGCAAATAACGTATGCCACTCAAAAACATCATATTATTAGACCGTGCTATCATAACATACTCTGGAGTGCTTTTTGTTAAATAAGCAAATGATGAGCCCACATGAATATTAAAACAAAACTTTACATATGAGACGCATCACATGTGTCAAGAAAGCAGTGCTTAGGGCCAAGGTTTAAGCCAGTTTTTGGTGATCCCTCGCTGCCTGTTGCGCGAAGTTCTTGCAAGCCACCACACCGTATGACCCCTCAGGTTGTACTCACGAACCGTCCTGACAGGTAATTGGAAAGCATCCCCCCGCCGGGGTGGCGGAGTGGTTACGGCGCTCGACTACTGTTCCAAAGGATGATCCCGGCCTCGGCGGCCGCTTTTCGGTGGTGGCGAAAAGCAAGGCGCCCGTGTGCTGGGCGATATCAGTGCGCGTTAAAGAACCCCAGGTGGTCTAAATTTACGGGGTCCTCCGCTACGGCGTCTCTCATAGCCTGTGTCGCTTTGGAACGTTAAACCTCACGAACCAACCAAACCAATTAAAAAGCATCGCGTTGCTTTCTGACATTCATGATGGTTTGATGGGCCCTGTTTTACACAGAGACAGAGAGGAAAACAAGCAACTGGCGCCTTTCTTTCTCTGCCTTTCTTCTCTTTGTCTCTGTGCTAAACAGCGCCCAGCAAACCATCGTGAACAACCTACAACTCGTCGAACTTTCCCTTCTGTTGATCTCTGATATGCCTCGTCTCGCACAAATCAACCGCTGAGTGAGCGGGCTGCATTGCTGCGCTTGGCAACAATCACGCGGATTTATGGTTTGTCTAGGAGGGCAAAGCATTTGCAACGGGAGGGTAGCTAGGACCCTCGTGCGGCTGTAAACTTGCGTCTTCGTTATTAATCCTCTAAAAGGTTGCGCAGCCCAAATGTACCCTTGTGACGTATTTTCAGTGCTTTCTACAATTACAACAAGATGTCTTAGCTTGCATCACCACCCACGAAACTGTCTACCAAACTGCGGTGAGCTAACAGCCGCCTTACTCCATGTCTAATTCGCCCTTTCTTTTTTTTTCTTTTTTTTTTTTTTACGCAGCCGCCTCAATTGGTCTGATATGTGGCGCCCAACTTTCGTCATTTACAGCAACAGCAGCACATCTTTTACGTAAAGAGACGTCATTTTGACAATTTCATTTAATGTTTATGCATGACGTATTTCCCTTCACACAACGTCAGCCAATTAGATTTCAGGAGGCGCCTCTCAACAGTGGGCAGTTCACTTCCCCCCATTCGTAATACAAGCGTACGTTCTCTCTTCTCTACCATCTATACATTCGTTTTCGTTCCACAATTAATTATATATACTATCTACGCATCATGAATAGCGCTGCGAAAAATTCGCTTTCACGCTCGCGTCATTTTTACTTCACCGCAAAAAGCCCTTTCGACGAACCACAATTTCGCGCAGCAAATTTGAAACACGTGACTTTTTTGACAACCAATCGGAGAAACAACATGGCCCCGAACGGCGGCCATGCGTGTCGAAAATAGGGCCCCAGAAGTTTCTTCCCGTTAGTTGGGTGGTGGAGGTGCAGTTTTAAGCATTTAGTTGTATGACTTCTCGGAGCTGTAGTTTTTGGAATTTACCTGTATGACTTCATAGTTTCGTTCTTTTTTAACGACTCTGCTTTTGGCTGTTCGCTACCTAAGAAAAAACTTTTATTCATTTTCTTCTTCTTCTTCTTCTTCGCTGCATATGGCACATACCTGCAGTGGGGTATTGGCCAGAGTTCAATGGAGTTGTAAGAATAGAATTCATAATGTCAATTTATACTGTGTGATAAATAATTTTTTAATTATTAATTAGTGCTGGTAAAGTAATATGGATAATTTTGAGGCGATAAGAATAGAAATCAATGAAAAAAGGGGCAAAATATATATGTTGAAATTGTAAACTCTAATTCAGAAATATCAGTGCTAACACACAAATCTTCCGGTAGCAATATTATAGTTGCAAAGTAACTCATACCGGCTTTAGGGCGTACCCTTTGACCGTCGCACCAAAGCAGAGGAGAACAGGAATTCTAAACGGCAGTCCTAGGTGAGCAAGAGGTATTTTTAAATAATTTCTTTTCTGAGTAGCGGCAGGAGAGGATATAATGTTCAATTGTTTCCACGTCATCAGATGACGCACAAAGATGTGACGGTGTGAATCCACAGCGACATAAATAAAGATTGAGGCCAGGAATTCTACAACGCATGAGCGTCGTGAAGTCCTCACATTGCCTCGAAGTTACAATGCATGATATCGCGATGAAAATTTAAATGTTCGAACTCCGTAGTCGCAAGGAGTCACTCGTGGCTCAAGGAGTGTAACGTTTAAACCGTTCAAAACCAGATATATTTAGCCAATAATATTCAACAACATCAGCAACAGGCTTATTGAGAGCTGAATTTGCTAATTCGTCATTATATTAGAAGAATTGCCGAAGTGCCCCAGAACCCACCCCAGATCACCCTAGCCAGATCGCCCTAAGCATTTTAGTCGGTTCATCTTAAGCTAGAGCCCTGATAGATGCCAGAGGCACAAACAGAAATATTTTATGTTCTATAGCGCATAAATGAGCCAAATCATTTGTTCTCGAACAGGTCCAGTCTTGCGAGCTACCACGACGACGCAGACCGTATGCGAGATTTGTCATTCCCCCGTGAAAACTGCTTTCTTCACTAGGCACGAGCGTTTACTTTAGTTATATCATATTGGAGACGCTGTTTTGTTGGAGAGACTATGGAATAATGTCGCAAGAAACTAGACATAGAAAAGGCAGAACTTGTGGCTGCAGTTGCCCACTGGGACTTCAATACTCTTCTCGAATGTAATGTTTGTTTTCTTTTCTCGCTCCTTTTCTAGTAGGCAAAGAAAGACTTAGCTGTAAGGACGATAGCTGAACGGCAGCAATTTTGTTGTGTGCATGTGTGCGTATATTTTCAGCGTGCTCCGTTCATGTTCAGTGATCATAGCCTCTGCAATTTTTGTCATTTGCGTCGTTTCTCTTTACCGCTGAACACGTGTAAAGTAAGAAGGAAAAGTAAGAAGCGATACGGAGCCATTGTGCTTGTAAGAGGTAGAGTATTAGAGTAAGACCGATAAAGAGATAGAGTAAAGAACAAGATGAAGAAGATCACGATACGGGCATGAAACAGTTGTGATACCGGTTTCAATTGGTTTCGTTTTTTGTGATTCCTTGCCAGTGCTGTCTTAGCTTCAGGCAGGAACTTGTAAGCAGAGATTTGCAAGACGAAACTTTCTAGAAAACACAGGGAATAATATTATAGTAGTATCATATAAAGTAAAAAGCTTATCTACAAATGCTGTTTCGAAGCTATTCGTGGAAAAAGAAGCCCCTATGGGAGCGTTGTCTGAACGAAAATCATTTTATCACACCGGAGGGAAGGGGAGGAGGGTGGAAGTGTAAGTAGAAAGAGAGAAAGAGGAGCCGTAGTAGAGGGCTAGTTACGGACCAATTTTGGCCACCTTGTGATCTTAAACGTGCGTTTACATCTCACAGTCTACAACGGCACTCCTCTCTCTCTCTCTCTCCGCTTTTTCTCCCACCTTCAATCCTTCATTTTCGACGCGTTTCAGGTGTCCAAGAAACAAGTGTCACAGATACTGCGCCTTTCCTTTCCCGTGAACCAATTATTATTATTATTAAGGTAATGCACATAAGCCAATAGGAAAGGAATCTCAGTGCTCGCGAATAACTGCCAGGAGTTCGCTCAGTGTCAGCCAAAACTCACTCATGTTACTGATTAAGCTGCTACAAAACTCCCTCAGCAAGGCCTGTATAATTCGAAAGCAGTATATCTGTTGATATGGACAGTCAATGCTGGCAATATATTAGCTCAGTTCGAATCACATTTGGTTTGGTTCGTGGTGTTTAATACCCCAAAGCAACTCAGGCTATGAGACACGCCGTAGTGTGGGCTGATATTTAAAGGCCCACTGTCCACCCTCCGCTCCAATTTTTTTTTCCGCGTTGGCTGTGAGGCTTCGTCCCCACAATGCAAGGCCGTAAGAAGTTTGTGAAAAGAGTAATTAATAACGGAGTTAGAGCCACCGCAATCAACCGATTTTGCGCTTCCCTCTCCTTCTTTCCCCTCTCAGATGTTTTTCACTCTCCTGCTCAATCGTCTAGCTTCCGTAAGCCAAATTTCCCTTTCTCCTCCGTGTTTGGTGGGAGGTGGGACGTCTTGTGGAGAACGCCACTCGCGTACGTCATGGCCCCGCCTTTAAGACTTTTCTTTTCCTTCGCTTTTTCCATCTCGCTTACGCTGGGCCGAGTCGCCGAACCTCTCTCCTAAAAAGGAGTGTGAACGAGAGGTCACGTCGGAGTGAAAGCTTCAGGTTGCGCGAGAGAAGGGAAGGCTGTAGAAACGGCGCAGCACACAGAACGCACTCTGAGCAGGACGGTGGTGATGGTGGCACTCTCTGCGTGCCCAAAAGCGAAACCGTCAAGACAAAAGCGTGCCGCAGCCAGCGGTGGACACAATTAGTGGTGTACACCCATCCTAGCTTCCCCCGTCAGTCAGCGAGACGAACCAATGAATGTCGTTTCTCGGCAAGTACGTCAAAACTATGACTCGACGGGCCAGCGCAGGGAACGGGGAAGCTGGCTTCCCGAAGGAGAGCATGAGAGAGCTTTGATTTGTATTTTCGTTGCTTTGCGGCGCACTTGTCACTGTAGCATTTGCATAGACTATTTCCGGTACCTGATAGAAACACTGGGCTCCTTTGCTAAAAGGTCCTTCCCTGGACGGTGGCCCTTTAACGATCCCCTGATGGTCAAATTACTCAGTAGATCTCAAGTAAGGCACCTCTTTTCGTTTCCGCTTTCACTCTCACCTTCCTTTCTTCCCATTACGGCGCTGTTCAGGCATCCACCGAAACAAGTGTAACAGATACTGTGCATTTTCTTTTCTGCAAACCAATTTTTAAAGCGATACATTCACTCAGCTAGCTGATGCCGGGTATCGCCGTGTGTCGTATGTATCTGTATCCCATCAACTTCAAAGCGCTCGCCACCTGCTGTGGAGAGGAGGAGTGCAGAGGGTAGTCCCGTACGCCGTGCACGCCGCTGAGAGGAGGTGGATGGCAGCGGCATCCCGGCAAATACACCTCCGCGGGGAGGAGGACGACAATAGTTGCCACACAGCTCTTGCGCGCGCCTCAGCGGAGGGCTCGAACTGATACGCCGTTCTCTGCCGCTTTCGCCGGTGTACGAAGAGGAAGAGGAACCCCAAGTGTAGAAGGTGTGCCAAAGCCTCCAAGACACTTCACGCCTGAGCGCTATTCTCAGAGACGAATGCTCATGGTGCGGGAGGACCCATACCTTGTACCACACAACGTGGGAATGCAGTGCACATCAAATGCAAACAATTCCAAATCCAAAATGAAAGGCAGAGGGAGGCTTTGCTGGTCAGCTCTGACCCGGAGGCTCAGTTCTACCTAGTCACAAGAGCACGCAAGCTGGCGAAAGCCAGTGTTGCCCTGGACTTGGACGCCATCCTCGGCTGAAGAGGCGAAGATAAAAAATCCCCATGTATTCAATAAACTTTTACTCACTCACTCCCTCACTGAGCGCTCTTTCCGTGATGTCACACCTCATAACCGAGTGCAGCGGCAAAGTGTCTGCCGCCATCGCTTGCGCCGATTCATGAATGTAGATCCTGCGTTTCTCGGTGTTGTTTTTAAGGCGAAATCCTTTCCAGGCTCATGGAAGGACATCTCGTGCGCGAGAGTTGCGCGCGGAATCTGTCGCGAGATCGATCATATTCCACTAGATTCCTCGATACCAGTTCCTGTCTAGCGTTCATGCCATCTACAATGCCACTACTGAACGCGTGCCAAGAAACACTACGCGACAGGAGCGATGATGTGCAGTCCAAACAGGCCGGATAAATTGACACATGGTGCGCCTTTCCTTCGCTGTAAACCAATTATAATTATATGTAGCTCTGCAATGAAGGCCGATAAAAGGCAAACAATGCGGTGCAAATAATATGAGAGGAAGGGCTGGCTTTCCCCATTCCCCTCTTGATCGAGAGGCATCAAAAAGGCCTTCTAATATTTTTTTTATTTATCAAATTCCTCTACTTCCACCACATTCGCCCCCAACCCTCGATCCCCGAACTGAATCTACTAATCCATACCTCTCTGCATGTGGCAGTCCAAATGTAGAGGCTGCAAAAAAAAAAAGAACAATCAATACATTCATATACAGCAAACTACCCCCGCATCCAATGTCATAACCATACAAGAGTCACATAAAATAAGCAAATGAACAAGTTATCAGGGCATCCATTCGAACTAAACCTCACCTTCGTTGTCCAAGTATGTTTATCGTCACATAGACTACATCGCCCATGACCTGTCCGACTGTTACCCTGACTTCCTTCTCCTGGAGCTTCACGCGCTCCGTAGAGGCTTACCTACCTATTTCGCCTTGTTACCATCCCAAGGGCGACCTAACTAATGCCTTCCCAGGATAGATAAAAGCCTTCGAACTGACAAGCAGCATGTCCCATCTCGCTGAATTGACGTGTTTCTCGATTGCAGTAAGTCGCGTCACTGCAGACAGTTTGATCAAATATACTAATGCTAGGTACGCAAAACAAAGCTTCGTTATACATTGAATCAACAAAGCTTGAGTAGCCTGGGACTGAAAATGAAAACCGCGTCGGCAATGATGCCTGTTATGCCTGTCGACAATGATGCCTGTTATGCCTGTCGACAAAAGGCAGCGATCTCTTCAAACGTGATATCAACTCTGAACAACAGGAGAACGCTGTGTCGGTTTTCGTGCATTTTAATACATCGAACAAGGATTATTACTGAAAACATATGCGTAATATTGTTGACGCGAGTACGCTGCTTCCAACGCCAAAAAGAAGCGCTGCTTAGTCGTGAGCCGTGGCGGTCGTGACTGTTCACGACGTCAGCACGACAAGAGGAGCCTGGACCGTTCCAATCCTTGAACCGAGTGGTGAAAGGCTCCTGCAAACAGGGGACGTCATTTACGACTAAGAAATCATTTTATGGAGAGACAAACACGTATAACGTTTGTCGAAAATGACAGAAAAAACATTATCGGCTGCTAATAGGACACGAAATTCGACGAAATTAGAGGTGTATTTCACGTCACACTCGGCACTTAACTAATCGCCATAGCTGAGTAATACTAACTATCCCTACATGCGTATGAAAAGAGCGCACACATGTCTTATATGCAACTTGTCGACTACAAATCATTTCGGAAATGTGGTCGCAGAGATACGTTGCAACCCGAGTGGTATCAGCTGTGGAAATAAACACGAAATGCGTAATGTATGCACTCAAGCAACTGTTCTTATAGACGACTCTGTAATATTTGCCTAAACATCGTTTTTGCTAGTTTGCGAAATTATACGACGAACTTCGAGTGGTATGGCTAGAAGGGGAGGTTTGGAGAGAGTAGCGGGGTATAATTACGCATCCCTCTCGTTAGGGCAGAATACAACGCAGCGTTCGGGGCGCCGCCTTTCAGTACGGCGAGAAGCCGGCGGTAGTCGCTTGGGCATTTAAGCAGGCAGTATTAGCAAGTTCGTTCAAGTTCTCTTTATTTACAGTTTTACAAGATAACGTAATGGCTCCGCGTCGCAGAG
This sequence comes from Amblyomma maculatum, assembly GCF_055883805.1. Lineage (NCBI taxonomy): Eukaryota > Metazoa > Arthropoda > Arachnida > Ixodida > Ixodidae > Amblyomma > Amblyomma maculatum. The sequence goes on from NC_139344.1 coordinate 62,151,856, forward strand.
AAGTTGTTGTTGACACTGAAGGAAGAAAAAAAAGAAAATGCAGGGGCCTGCTGCTGGTTCTGCAGCTGAGCCAGCTCCGCAGCCTCGCGCGGACAGAAGACAAAATAGAGAAAAAAGAAAAAGAAGAGGCGGAGAAAGGCGCGTGTCGCAACAGCCTTCATCCACCACTGAAACGGTAGCAGGTGCAATGACGGTCTACAACCGATAAAAATATGGTGGCAGGTTAGCCCCCGCCGCAAGAGGGAGTGCCTGTCCTGGAGTGCCCGGTAGTACCTGTCCCAGCCCCGTAGGACCAGGAGCAGCCATCCCATCACGTCGCAGAAAATCCAGTGTCGGCGGCGTTGTTGTCCGTTGTAACGCGAAAATCCGCTATGAATGACAGAACAAGGAGTGAAAAACTGCCTTCGTGTGCGTGAAACGGTATTGCAAATTAACGGTGGAGTCTCCTTGGCATTGCATTGAAAGCAAACACCGCATTCCGCTGAGCGCGGAGTGGGACGCGTCAAGTTTTAAGAAGCGGCATTTAAGTTTACCGCTGACGTCATCGCTCGGCAGGCCTTAAGAGAAAATAAAAAAATTTAAGTTAAAACTTGGAAAACTGCTTTCCTGTGTGTAAAGCGCTATCGCGTGTAACCCTTAATGGCTGAGCATAAGTGCCACCTTAATTTTTTCTACGCCTGATATGTGCCCTAAGAAAAGCCTTGAAGACGATGAAAGAAAATTATGACAGATTCGCGGAAATTGAGATATCTGTGGCAATTATTCGCGGCACATTGTTGTAGTGTGATGTCGCGACGCCGGGCGCACTGGGCCGGAGCCGAGGGTAGCGTTGACAGGCGAGGCGTCGAGGAACCGCGGACACGAGGACCTTTCATTAGAGCCGAGTACAAGTAGTTTATTTACATCTGTACACTTTGGAGATTTCAGAAGGAAGCCCTCTCCCGATGTCAGACGCCAGGCTTTCTTTTCTTGGGTGTCCCTAAGTCCCTAGGCAGGGAATTGGTTAAATTTCGGCACGGGCCAATCGCAAAGCTCGAGGTGACAGTTTGCGTACTGCATCACCGAGCCCCGCCCCGCACATTCTTGCACGTGTGCCTCTGTAATTTAATACACCCGTCACCAGTTTACAAGTGACCCCCCCCCCCCCCCCTTCGTTCTCTCCTCACACCTGAGAGTCAAGTTGCCTCCGCTTTTTTCCGTTCGGTCCGGCGCCCTGTGGGTCTATCCCTCAGCGGCAAACACTTCATCCAGGGAAAGACCTCGCGTGAAGCCGACGATGGCTTCTCTCTCCGCTTTTGTCCAATGTCGAGTATCGTAGCCTAACACCGCGCGGCTCCGACGACGGTTTCTTGCTCCGCCACCGTCGCTCTGTAGGTCATTAACAGGCCAGGCTCTTGGGAAGTCAGGTCGTTTCTTCACAAAGCGACCAAATCGGTGCTTCGAAATGGCCATAGGTGAGGACGGCGGTTGTTCAGGTGTGCGTGCAGACCGGGTGGACATCTGCAGACGAAGCTTGCTGAGATGCCCGTGTAGCGAACGCAGACACACCGACGCCTTCTGAGCAATAAATTAGCTCGGACACAACAGTGAACCGCTGTTTTCTTCCAAAGCCCCACAAATTTATAACCATGATATTACTGATCTTTTGTAATTATTTTTATTTTCGAAGTTATGAATGATATGGGAATCGTTTGGTTCGACAAGATGCAGGTAACGAGCATGCGTGCGCCGAGGTGCGGGAAGCTGAAAGGACAGCTCTCTACATAAAAAGGTTTAACGATGGCGCTTTGCGTCTGTTTGCGATTCTAGCTGAAGAATTTGCGCGGTAAAAAGCCCCCTTTCTACGTGCCTGCCTTAAGAACTGCTCAGCTGGCGTGTGCATATTGACACAAGCCATTCATAGACGACGAAGATTTGAACGGGCGATTCGGAGAAGACGAAATTAAACGGTGCTCCGCTTTCGTGCTGACCTGACTGGCTATTGGTGTTCTTCGGTGCCAGAGTGCCAGTGCACCTTCTGTGTACCGTTACGTTACAAATCTGGTGGAGGCATTGCCGGGTATTGATCCAGTCCTGCACAAAAAACCTGTCACTACGGAGCTTACCCCCGTACATCAACGCCTCGGCCGCCGCCTACGTGGAGAGCCCCCGGAATTCGGGCCCCTTCCGGCCGCTACCAGGTCGACGCACCCTCACACGGCGGTAGAACCTACTGCAATGACATCTCAGAGCAGGCTTCCCACCCACATCCTGTGTCATTAGCCGCAAACACCCCCCTCTTTTCATGGCGACGTGTTCGAGGACGCCAAGGAATGGCTTGAGACCTACGAGCGAGTCGCTCGTTACAACGGGTGGACTGATGAGTGTAAACTCCACAACGTTTACTTCGCTCTTGAAGAGTCTGCACGGACATGGTTTGTAAACCATGAGGCTTAACGAGCGAGTCGCTCGTTACAACGGGTGGACTGATGAGTGTAAGCTCCACAACGTTTACTTCGCTCTTGAAGAGTCTGCACGGACATGGTTTGTAAACCATGAGGCTTTCTTCCCATCCTGGGCAGCCTTCTGTCGCGATTTGAAAGCCACGTTTCTTAGCGCCGACCGCCGGGAGTGAGCAGAAGCTGCACTACACTCGCGCAGTCAGCGCCAGAACGAGAGCGTGCGTATGTTCTTTGAGGACATGACACGCCTTTTCAAGCGTGCAGACCCACAAATGCCAGAAGGTTAGAAGCTGCGTCTCCTGATGCGGGGCGTTAAACAAGAACAAGGGACTGGTGCGCAGTCCACCGCACACTGTGGCGGAGTTTCTCAGCGAGGCAGCGACCATGGAGACAACGCTGCAGCACCGAACCCGTCAGTACAACCGTTACGTGAACGTCATTGGGTCCGACGCACCCCCTGTGCATGTCTGCAGCGACATGGACACATTACGCAATTTCATCCGTTCTGTCGTACGGGAGGAACTGCAAGCGCTCCAGATGTCTTGCAACACATCTTTTCCTTCACTGGCTGCAGTCGTCCGGGACGAGGTACGTATGGCAGCTGAGCAAGTTGCTGACGTTCCCCAGCAGCGCGTTCCCCACCAGACACGCGTCCGTCCTACGTAAGGCTCTTCCGCGGGACCATAGTATCAACGCCGCAGCTCCAGTAATGGAGCCGCAGGGTCCTCGCATGGAGCCGCATGGAGCCTCTCTACTCCACTCCACCAATCTGCCAGCGACCCCGTAAAAGTCACGTATGGCGGCCCCGGTACCGTCGGCCCCTGTGCTATCATTGCGGTGGAGCCGGTGAACCTTTATCGGGAGTGCCCGTACCGCCGCGTCACCATGCGGGGTTTCGCCTCGGAGGACCTCTACCCTCGGAATGCCGAACGGCCTACTGAGATTGCAAGCGACTTTGCAGCGCGACAGTACCCCGTCACATCCGGTTACCAAGAGCATCGGTCTACGTCCCCGACGAGCAACCGTTCGACAAATCCCAACTCTTACCGACGCCGCTCTCCCAGCCCTGGCCGGGAAAACTAATACCAGCGGCCTTCGGAGGCAGGGTTGCTGATGTCGGGAAATGTGAAGATCCTCCGTCATCGCCAGGCCGACCCGACGAGATTTCGCTTGTGTCAGGTAGCGACAGCATGCGGCATACTACCTCCGAATTATGTGTAACGATTGATGGAGTGAATGTCACCGCGTTACTCGACACTGGTGCCGATTATTCAGTAATGAGCGGTGATCTCGCCCGAGAATTGAAGAAAGTTTTGACACATTGGTCCGGCCCGAAATTTCGCACGGCGGGAGGTCACTTAATTAAACCTGCAGGCAAGTGCACAGCGCGGGTTGGCATCCGTGGTTTTGTGTATGTCGGAGAATTTATCGTGGTTCCTGAGTGTTCGAAAGACTTGATTCTTGGTCTAGACTTCCTGCAGACCAACGGCGCGGTCATTGACCTGAAAGAAGCGCATGTTTGCTTTTCGACGAAACGAGCCGTGGCGCGCATTGAAAACGAAGATCCGGGTCTGAACGTTTTGCGTATAGTCGATGATGACGTGAGGGTTCCGGCACGCTCTAGTGTGCTGGTTCTTGTAAAGCATGATTTGTTCCACGATTTCGAGGGCATCGCGGATAGGCACCTTCCGCTACTACTCGAGAAGGAATTAGCCGTTGCTCGAGGACTCGTACAACTCCAGAACAGTTGTACTACATTCCGCCTGACAAATTTTGCTAAGGAGATGCGGCATCTCGCCAAGGATACGGCTGTTGCCATCCTTCACGATGTTACTGTCTTGCCTCATTTATGCACCGCCGGAGCGAACCCTAAAAAAGAGGCCGCACCTTGTCATGCTCTGCAAACCGTTAAAATTAGCCCCAACATGAGGCCCGATCAGAGGAATCTTCTCTCGGCTCTTCTGAGCGTTTTCGCAGACTGCTACGCCACAGGCTCTAAGGTTGGTCGTACTCCTGTCGCCAAACACCGCATTATCACCGATGAGACCACGTTACCGGTATTCCAGCGCCCGTACCGGATTTCTCCTAAACAACGTGACGCCAATAAAACGCAAATGGATGAAATGCTGGCGGACGAAGTGGCCTAGCCTTCGACGAGCCCATGGGCGTCGCCAGTGGTCCTTGGCAAAAAAAAAAAGATGGCACCTTGAGATTCTGTGTCGATTACCGAAAGTTAAATAACGTGACCAAAAAGGACGTGTATTCGCTGCCGAGGATTGATGATGCCCTCGACCGACTACGCAACGCCAGGTACTTTTCCTCATTAGACCTCTAAAGCGGATACTGGCAAATCGAGGTGGATCAGAGAGACCGAGAGAAGACTGCATTTGTGACGCCCGACGGCCTATACGAGTTTAAGGTACTTCCGTTTGCTCTGCACCGGCCACGTTCCAAGGTATGATGGACACGGTTTTATCAGGTCTGAAGTGGCAGTCGTGCTTGGTGTGCTTAGATGATGTTATTATTTTCTCGCCTACTTTCGAGCAACACTTGGACCGGTTGCGCATCGTGCTTCAAGCACTCAAAGGCGTGCAACTAACGATCAATCCTGAGAAATGCCACTTTGCTTTCAAGGAACTACGCTTTATCGGCCATGTTGTCAGTGCACAGAGCGTTCTCCCTGATCCCGAGAAGACTACCGCAGTGTCAAATTTTCCACGCCCCACCGACAAAAAGGCACTTCGACGATTTCTAGGTCTTTGTTCATACTACCGACGCTTCGTCCAAGATTTTTCTAAGATAGCTGAACCAGTGACAGCACTACCCAGAGTAGACATACCCGTCCTGCGGGGAGACGATCAAGAATAAGAGTTCCAGGAGCTTAGAAGCCGCCTACACAGACCCCCAATACTTACCCATTTCGATGAAGACGCTGCAACCGACGTACATACTGATGCCAGCAACGTTGGCCTCGGCGCGGTGCTCATTCAGTGGCAAGGCGGAGTAGAACGGGTTATCGCCTACGCGAGTCGAACACTCTCACGATCGGAGGCAAACTATTCGACAACGGAGAAGGAGTGCCTTGCGGTAATCTGGGCCATCAGGGGGTTTCGGCCATATTTGTATGGACGACCCTTCCGTATTGTCAGCGACCATCATTCCTTGTGCTGGCTGGCAAGCCTTAAAGACCCGTCTGGACGCTTAGCTCGTTGGAGCCTCCGTCTTCAAGAGTATGACGTTACTGTTGTCTATAAGTCGGAACATAAACACCAAGATGCGGATTGCTTGTCACGCGCGCCATTGGACTCCACTGCAGTTGAAAACGCTGACGATTTTCCCCTTATTGGGGCCATTACCCAATCCCATATGGCTGACCTTCGACGCAAGGACCCGGAGCTAGTGCCGCTCATCGATTATATGGAAGGACGTGGTGGTAGAGTACCGCTTGTTTTTCGTCGTGGCTTGCAGTCATACGCTTTACGAAGTGGAGTTCTCTGCAAGCGCAATTTTGAAAGATCAAAAGAGGAATTTCTACTCGTAGTATCTACGCACCTACGGCCTGACATCTTGAGCGCTTGTCACGACGAACCGTCCGCCGGCCACTTGGGAGTTAGTCGTTCGCTTGCAAGAATTCGGGAAAAATACTATTGACCGAAATTATTACCTTTAGTACGACCTTACGTTAAAACCTGCCGTAATTGTCAACGCCGAAAGACTCCACCCGTGAAACCAACTGGATTTCTTCAGCCGATCGCTCCACCGAAAACTCCTTTCCAACAAGTGGGGATGGATCTTCTTGGTCCTTTCCCGAAGTCAACTCATGGAAAGCGTTGGATTGTTGTCGCGACAGACTATTTGACCCGATATGCTGAGACCGCGTCGCTTACAAATGGAACTGCCACTGAAGTTGTAGAGTTTTTTGTCCACGACATCGTATTGCGTCATGGCGCTCCGGCTGTTATCATTACCGACCGCGGGGCAGCTTTTACGGCCCGCCTGACTAAGGCTGTACTGAACCTTACACACACTAGCCATAGACATGCCACGGCATACCACCCGCAAACTAATGGCTTGGTGGAGGGGCTAAACAGAACTCTGGCCGACATGCTGTCTATGTACCTGGATATAGAGCAAAAGACCTGGGATCAAATTCTCCTATATGCCACGTTCGCATATAAAACGGCACTTCAGGAGACGACGCGGCTCACACCCTTCGAGCTTGTCTTCGGCCGTCGAGTGACCACTCCACGGGATACAATGCTCCCCGTATACACCGACGACGAACATGAGCTTGACCTGGACATCGCTAGTTTTACTCAGCGTGCGGAAGAAGTGCGGCAGCTGGCAAGGCAGCGCATATACCTACAACAGCAACTAGACGCTGACCGTTACAACAAGGAACGGCGATTCGCTGCCTACGAGCCTGGAGGCTATGTCTGGATTTGGACGCCCGTTCGTCATCGTGGGCTCTCTGAAAAATTACTGCTCCGGTACTTCGGCCCATACCGTGTCCTCCGCCGCCTCTGCGACGTTACTTACGAAGTTGAATCCGCGACCCAAGATCCCTCAAGCCGCATACGACGCAAGTTCACTGATGTTGTACACGTCGTCCGAATGAAACCCTACCACGATCGTTCCGCTGACTACTCTTGAGACTGATGGCGCGCCGTTTTGTGTTGTGGTATTCCATATCAACCTAACATACTGTCAGCTCATCGCATCAAGCAGCATTTGCAGCACCTAGGTGATGCTGCCAAGAAGGGGGGGGGGGAGAGGATGACACATGCCATTCATAGACGACAAAGATTTGAACGGGTGATTCAGAGAAGACGAAGCTAAACGGTGCAACGCTTTCGTGCTGACCTGACTAGTTGTTGGTGTTCTTCGGTGCCAGAGTGCCAGTGCGCCTTTTGAGTAACGATACGTTACAATATATGTATCGAGGAAGGTAAACCTATTTCTGCAGGCGGCCTTCGTTGTGTGTTGAGCGTTAACCCGTGTCTATGTGCGCGAAAGGATGTAATCCAGCCACTGCAAACACAGAGCTGTCATGACACGCTCGCCCGTCATGACTCTCTTGCTGTCAACGCCCGTTATAAGAAGTTCATCTTGCAATGCTTAGTATATGAATACGCATACCTAAGAGAGCGTGCTGATGAACTATGAGCTAAAAAGCAAACTTAAATTTAGCGTACGCTATGCTTGTTGCAAGAATATTTAACTGAGCGCATTTAACGACTGCAGTCTTCGCGCAGCCAGTTTTTTCCTTCTGTCGGAAGAGCATTTAGGTGTATTTTCTAATATTCCCGAAAACCACTGACAGCCGAAGAAAATGCATTGAGAGGGCTTTACCGAAGGCTGAGTAAACTGAATTACGTGTCGTAACGTCGCTTAGGCATCGAGAATTTTTCACTCCCTATGTGATTTCGATACTCAAATGCGCCTGAGCAACTTGCCATATTTTTTCTCGACTATAGTACATCGCCCAATTTTAGGTACATTGCACGGCTTGAGCCGAATGATGAGGGCGAAAGCTGTATTTAGCACGGCAATGCAGATTTGATGGCTTAAATTATTGGGGACTCTCAATCTTCGCCTGGAGAGTAGCTCCGGTAGACCTGTAAACCGCTTTTTCAATCCGCAGTATTTAATATTGATTGTTTAGATTTTGAGCAAAGAATATTTAGTACACTTTTGATTACAGTTACTATCAGGTCACGGTCGCACCACCTTTCTCAATGTAAACGGCCCGATAGGTTGACCTTGGCTAAACATAGTGTAATGAAGCTTTAGCTTCAATATAAAGGTAGATAACATCATACGAAATAGCGCGCATCAAGCACCCATCAACATTACCGCTGCACTACAAGCAGAAGCCACGCGACGCTCTGACAACGCCCTAACAAAAGCGCCGCTTTGCGGCGCGCACGCCTGTAGGAACTACCCAAGACTGGCCAGTTTTCACAAGAACTCCACTTCTAGACATCCACCTTATGGTTCTCTGCATGAACGCACTCAAAAAGTAAAAAAAAATTTGATCGAGAGGCTTCCTGCCATGTTCAGTCAGTGCTTCGTTGAGTTCTTATGAACAGGATAGAGACACAAGACGCCGACGGTGTTGCGGTACAATTTTGCTCTTTCGAATACAAGCACATCACGTAGTACGGTCAAATGCATCTACCTCTTTCGGCACGCGAGTTTAAGTAGTTCTTTTACACTTCACTACTGCAATGGGTTGGAGTGATCTTAAGCAACCTAAACAGCTTACTCACTGCTTAACACTGCGAACCACCAAATACTCATACCACCATGAGCCTAATCTATAGATTTGCCGATTCTGCTTTCATACGCAACTTGACGTAGAACGGTGAAGGCGCAGGGGCGACACCAAGATTTGGTGCGGCGTCTTGTGATTGTCGGGAAATGAGCAGTCTAAAGGGCCGAGTGAATTGAGGAGCCCGGTGGGCATGTCTACTTTACAAGCAGAAGAGAACGGCAACCCCGATTTCTTCGTCATAGGTTGATGCGACAGACATGCGAATGGCTTATTCCAAACGTATAGATTAAAAAGTATTCGCAACTCTTAGATTGCTCTAATGCATTTGCAACCACAGCTTGTTCTCATTTGTGGGCATCAAAGAACGATGCGAATTTTCTAGGAAAGTCAATTCCTAATGCTAATCACGCTGAACGGAACACTACCCAAGAAGAATTTCACTCTTCGCCGCGTGTAAGACCCAAAGTAAACAACGCTACTACTGTTCACCATGAAGTGGAAAATAACCACACTAAAGCAGCTGCTATCGGTAGACTGCGCTCGAGAGATGCACCATGATACGCAAGGAAAATCATTGGCTGATCGCCTCGAATTCCATTTACGCGCAGAAAATGGCAACGGCCTGTGACCCGGAACACTGGGGCTCGTGCGTCAGTGCGGCCAGACCCAGGAAGACCTCGGGCACGCGTGCTGCGCATTGTTCTGTGCACTGTGCTGTGCACGCACTCGTTCTGTGTCCTCCACGTCTTCAGGACGCCGACCGTTGACAGCAAGTCGGCCACGGCTATGCTGTTGATTCCCACCTATCGCGAAGCCGCACCGTGATCGCCACAGATCAGTTTAGGAATCTTGTTTCGAGGAAACAACTAAAGAAGAAATTCCATTCGCAGCCTTGTTCAATATTTCTCAGCACATAGAGTGCCCCTAAAATGTATTGTTGGTCTTCCAAAACACCAAGGCTCCAGAACGCTCAAATAGATCGAAACAAAATGTATAGCTTGGAAGTGGAAGATTTCATTCAACGCCGCATGTATCGTTTTCTATCAAGCGAGTTTTCTCACCGCTGCGGTGCTCTACAAACCTGTTCCATGTGCTAGAATCGCAGGACGTCCGGCCTTGAAGGCGCAAGACTACAAGTCAAGGCCTCATCGCAGCTGGTGCCGGACTTCACATATAACACGGGCCTGAGAAGGGGATCCACAGTACCCAAATCCACCGTGGGGTCATCGAACTCGACATAATCGGCCATGCACGTCGTGCAACCGGGAGCCCCATCCCTGACACACAGGATGCTGTTATCGCAGGAGTTGGGCATGCCATCCGACCAAAGGGGTGATTCGCCTACGAGTAGCCGGAATTCCTGCTTTCGTCACAGAGTGGGTATCGAATCGGCGCTTCGCCATCACTGCAAGCAGCCTGATGCGACTAAACTCTCATGAAGGATGGCTTAGGGTCGTGAACGATAGCAGACGGCATTAAGACACAATAGGAAGTAAGCATGACCTAAATCAAGCAACGGTATGTCAGACGTGTCTATTAAATACTACAAGACAGGGGTTGCCAGGGAGGTGTAGGCAAACATCCATTAAAGAAATCTTAGTCAAGGGCAGTATTAAAACAGCGATGTCATTTAATTCTCTTTTTGCAGTTCAACAAAGCTGGTGGTGGTCACAGTTTATGCTGCACGTTTATGGAATTGTGCAGCCTCATTATTGAAGCAATTATTTTGAAATTTGGCGGCCTAAATGATATGGGTGCAGTCTTGAACAGCTCAGTTCAATGCTCCTTCATGAGAGTTGCAGCTGCTTTACCTTCAATGCTTAGTCTTCGAACAAAAAATAAAAAATGGGAGAAAAGAGGGCGCATCTGCGAGAGAGTTCTGCGACACACATACCCCCACAAAGGGCCTAATGCAGCTCGCGAGTTCAACGTCAGGGGCACCTCCGGGACACCAGAGCAAACACACAAACACAGCAGCTTCAGTGTCGTCTTCTTCTTCTTCTGCCTTGATATATGGCACATACCCACGAAGGGGGATTTGCCAGGGTTCAATGTGCACTGCCAAAGTCCTACACAAACTGAATTAGCGCATTAAAGTTAGTGTCAACTAAACAAAAACATAAGATTTAAGATCACAAAATAGATCGAAAGAAAAAATACGAAGCAAAAATTTGAAAGTTTGGAAACATCCTCGTCGTCTTTCAACATGTCGACTACACACCGTAACATTACCCCCGCGAGGAAAGCAGGGTCCCGGTTTTTGCTAAACCGATGGGCGGGAATAGTAGGGTTTTAGACGAGCGACGGGAACAGTTTGTGTCGGTGATATAGTGCAGTCTGGGGTGAGAGACAGGAGAATGATCTTGTACATCACATTGCTAAGTTACTCCAAGATGTGGTAGGGACCCACTTAGCTGGTCATGAGTTTCTCGCATAGGCCCATACGGCGAGCCGGGAGCCAAAGAAGGACGAGCTAGCTAATCGGAGGCGTACATTTGGATGGCGATTCTCGTAACAATATTTTTGGGTAATCTGCAAATCATTCATGCGATCCAGGGATATGTTCGGGTGGCTTCGGCGTGTGCTATGGTATCGAAAGCGTAAGTGTTCGGACGGTCTTACGAGGGCAGCAAACTGTCGAAAGGGAGCAGAGGGTCGCGGCAAAGAGGAGATAAAAGGGTTAGTAGCCAATGGTAACTAGGCGGAAGAAATTGTATGCAAATATGACGAATCGCAAATTGACGTCCCAGTCACGATGGTGGTCAGAAACGTAAATAGACACCATGTCCGTAAGTATCCGGTTAAAGCCCTCAGTAAGGCCATTCGTTTGGGAATGATAGGCTGTCGTACATTTGTGGCGGGTAGACCATGACCGGAGCAAGTCGTCATCAGATTTAGAAATGAAGTACGGCCCTCGATCCGTAAGTAGTTGACGGGGAGCACCATCAAGCAGGATGAGGACTTAAAGAAGGAAATCAGCAACGTTGGTGGCACAGTTGGTGGGGATAGCTCGCGTGACAGCAGACTGCGTTGTGTGTCAGTGGCATATACAATCCATCTGTTCACAGAAGTCAATGTCGAAAAAGGCCCAAGGATGTCAAAACCGATGCGGGAAAATGGTTCAGGAGAAACCCCGATTGTTTTAAGATGACCACTGGGCTGAAGGTGCGGTTTCTTCGATGCTGCCACAGGTCACAAGCTGCAAAGTATCAGCGAACATAGCGAAAGGCCAGGCCAGAAAAATCGGCGGCGCAAACTATCATAGGTGCGTGACACTGTCACGCGTACTGCTGTAGGGGCGTCATGAAGGTGGGCCACGACAGTAGAGCGTAGATGAGTAGGGACAACGAGGATGCCAGGCAGAGGCTGCCGAGTAGAGACGGAGAGAGGCGGGTCGAACGAAACGCGCAGCCGCTTTCGCTGTGATTACTTAAGTTTAGCAGGGGTAGACCTTTGCCTAATGTTTGTGTTTGTGCGTGCCCTCGCATCTCACAATGTACAGTAAATTTCGGGCGCTATTTTAATGGCGTGCCTTATTTAAACGTCATTGACCACGTACGGCAACTCCTAACTTTTTGTGATCACCATCGGGCAGGTTTTGGCTACTGCAGGGAAGAAATGGCATCAACGCTATTCAAGGTGGCACTATGTATACCCTTAGTCAAAGATTTAGAGTGCAAGGGGTATACTTCTGAGCCATACTATTTGGTACGTAATGCATTCCCAGGTTTCCCAACCTTACAAAATGTTTCATCCTACCCTCTCCAATGGCTAGGACTTCCACGATTGTTAAAGACGCCATAAGTCTTGAAAGCAAACCCTCTGGGCTCTAAACTTTGACAAGAGCTGTACATTGACGGCCGACGAAAATTTCTGATAGCAATGCGGTATGAATGTAAATGGGACGGATCAAGCTCCTAACAGAGAGAGAACGATGCAGGGACATTGGAGCGTATGCTTTACTACTCGGGATGCGGCTCTGGATTTCACCTACGCTAGGTCAGAATGAGCTTGTGTGAAGACGGATATTGCGTCTTCCTTCCCCAAAAACGAACCTAAGCCGCCGGCGGCTGCCTCTCGATGATGATGAAACAAAGAGGCGTCCGTTTGCTGTGCGATGTTAGTGCACGTTAAAGATCCCCAGGTGGTCGAAATTACTCTGGAGCCCTCCACTACGGTACCCTTTTCTCTCTTTCCTCTTTCACTCCGACCTTCCTTCCTTCCCTTACAGTGCGGTTCAGGTGTCCAAAAAACAAATGTGACAGATACCGTGCATTTCCTTTCCTGTGAACCAATTAATATTATAATTATCATTATTATTATTATTATTATTAGTAGTAGTAGTAGTAGTAGTATCAGTATTAACAGCAGAAAAATTGAAAAACGAATCGCGGAATGAAAAGGCGGTGTGACCTTGTAAGTGTCCAGTTAAATGTGAGAGATACTTCGGCTGCCTTTGCCCCAAAACAGAACTAAAACAATGAAGAAATGGCGGAATAAAACAGTGTAAAGCAAAAATATCAACTAGTTCATAAGAAAGGAAAGGTGTAGTAATTACGACAATTCTCGTTGGACCCCTGACCGCACTTTAAGGGAAGGCAGGAAGATAGGACGGAAAGAAAAATGGACCAAGATGAGCCGAGGGCTCCGGAATAATGTTGACCATCTGGGCACTTTTAGCGAGCACTGACATCGCCGAGGCACTATTGCGTGTACTATTCAACGCGTCAAGGCGAAACTTTACCTGTAAAATAGTATGCGCCCCCTAATTCAGACTGTCTAAACCATTCTAAACCATGCGTAACAATGTTTTTTCTCGCATAAATAGGTTGAGCAATGCTTAAACCCCGCCATTTTTTAATACCGCAGTGAATTTATCGGGTACGTTTCCACAACCCTTTGTCGCTCCACCCACACAACGAAGAAACATTTCCACTTAGCTACGGCGTGCGAGCTAAATGGATTCAAAAGAAATATATTCGAAAAAAAAAGGAAGAAATGGCCGAGAAATAACAAAAGGCAAAGACTGACCGCACCACTAATCCAAACCATTACACCGTGTGCAATCTTGTAAACCAAAGCTTAGCAGATCATTCGCTCGTATACACAAAGCCATGAATAAATCCTGATAATATTTTTGAGGAGAAAGCCTTTCACTCATGGGGGATGAGACGGAAGTGTCGGGCTGAATGTGTCCACACGAAATGTATATACATATATCAGCGATTTAAAACGTTTGTTCGGGATGTGTACTGATGTTACAGTAATAACAATGTAAACGAAAATATCAGCAATTTTCGGAATAAAGAGGTGGTAAAGGTTCTACCACGTCAACTCTTCACGCAAAGCTTATAAGCCCGCTCGTAATCTTTCATTTTTGTTCTCTGAACACTGTCAATGTGGCTAAATTTCTCTAAAGGATAGTTTTGAAGACCTCGGTTGAGCAAAATCTGCGATAAGCAGCGGCGCCTCGGTTAAGGAATTTCCACAATGAGCTCGTCTCTCCAGCCGCTCGAGCCTCCGCGTCCATTCCTTGGGCCACATCGGCAGAAATCAAGTGCGTTGACGCTTGCGTGTGAAACAGGCTTATAAGCGTCCAGAAGCTAGAGGGGGAGGCGGTCCGGTCCACTTAGGAGATACAAGGGTGCATCCGGTTTTAAGACACGTTTTAGGCGAAAGCCTTAAATGCCTCACACTGTCGTTAGCAAATGTGTCCGCGTTTTGGGGGCATGCATTATATGCGCATATGCCAATCACCATTGAATCGATATTTAATCAATAGCGATCGGATGATATCGGAACATGATTTAGGACATTTTCCAGATAATTTTATGATAATTTACGATAATAATTAAACAGCCAAGCAGATTCCCATAGGAATTTATGCATTTGTAAGTCATCGTAACTATCACTAACTATCACTGACAAGTCAAGGGGTGCTTAACTAACACTAGCCAGACATTAACTAGTACTCGGAAAGTGCAAGCTATGGTTAACTATCATTAACCAATTGTAATGGTCGAGACTTCCATAACGGTCACATGGTGACGTCATCGACCATGACGTCATGACCGCATGTCACACCCGGTTATCTCTAATAACCTGAAGTCATAATAACGTCACATCCGTTCATAACATCATGACTGGCGATGATGTCACCACTAGATTCACGCATATACGAAGGTGACCCCGCCGGGCGTTCCTTCCATTCATCCGTGCGGCTTCTTTCATTTGGCGCTTCCTTGAACGCCGCACCACACAGCATACATAGAAATAGACGCAGAACAGCAGGCGTTTAAAATTGGTATGCCTCTCCCACACCCATCCTTAGCCTGGTCCTGTGTTAGCTGCCTCCACTTGGCCCCTGTGAACTTCTCAACCACATCCGCCCACGTAACTTTCTGTCGCCGCATGCTAAGCTTGCCTTCCCTTGAATTCCAATTTGTTACTCTAAGCGACCTTCAGTTGTCCTCTCTACGCACTATGTGCGCCGCCCATGTCCATTTTTTCTTGATTTCTACTAAAATGTCATTACCTCGAGTTATTTCTCTTATCCACTCTGATGCGATGCACTTGCTATCTCTTAGCGTTGCACCTACCATTTTTCGTACCATAGCCCTCTGCGTTGTCCTCAATTTAAGTACAACCCTTTTCGCTAGCCTCCATGTTTCAGCACGATAGGTGAGTGCAGGTTAAGATGCAAATGTCGTATACTTTTCTCTTGAGCGATACCGGTAAGCTGCCAGTCATAATCTGCGAACCCTTGCCAAATGCACTTCATCCCAATCATATTCGCCTAGTTATTTCGCTTTCATGGCATGGATCTTCGGTTGCTACCTGTGCTAAGTAGGCATATTCGCCTACTGCAGTGCTTCAATACCTATTGTGAACTACGGTTCCTTCCCAAGGCTGCTGAACATCGGCTTAGTTTTCTGCATATTGATTTCAAGACTACCTTTCTGTTATTCCTGTCTAGGTCATCAATTTTTCTTTGCACTTCATCCCCTGAGTTACTTAGCAAGGCAGTGCTATCAGCGAATCGCAAGATTGCCGAGGTATTCTCCATCAACCCTTATCCTTAACTGCTCCCATTCCAAGTCTCAATATTTGCCGTAAGCAAGCTGTGAAGAGTACTGGGGAGATCATGTCTCCTTAGCCTAACACATTACTTTATGGAAATTGTTTCTCTTTCTTTATGCAGAACTATGGTTGCAGTGCCTTCCTTGGCACGCAAAATTAGTTGTAACCGTTAACGCATAAAAAGGTGCGCTATAAGAAGTAAGGAACGGAAATGAAGAATGGGCGTCAAGAGGGCGCCAATCGACACAAAATCGAGGAGTCAGCGATGCTATACGAATTCATTACCGGAAGAAACTCTAGGCGGAGTGGCTGCCACTGATTATGGCGTTTTTTTCTTTCTTGGTATTAGGGACTGCTACGAGATTCGTGTCCCTTAGGATCTGCTCTAATGGGGAGCAAGGGAGCATGCCTCCGGGAGAGTGCAGGTATGCCGTATTCCAACAACGTTTTCTTTTTTCCTTTCTTTTTTTTTTTTTTTTTTTTTTTTTTTTGCTGTGAAGGTGGTGAGATGCTGGAGACGAAGGTCATGCCTTGCCGTGCGGCAGAACGGAAAAGAAGCCATCTGGGAGCAAGTGATAAACATCTGTAATGACAAAGAAGCCAATAGAAAATAAAGTCTGGTTCTAGTCTATGAACATTATCTAAGAAAATGCCGGGTGTGTTTCTGGGAAGGTATTGGGGCTGAGAATTTAGGAATTATAGCATGGAGGGAAGGGACCGCGGCTTACTGAGGGACAGCAGCCAAATTTATTGCGTCATGAAAATTACAGTTTAACAAATTGGACACTTCTGTGGTATGCAAATGTGTCCAAACTTATGTTCATAGCTTGCAGTAATGCTCTTTCAGTCAATTATTTGTGGAGGTAGTAGGCTTGCATGATATGCAAATACTGTCATTTATTTTGGATGTTCCCTGGAGAGAAATAGGTGTTCTCTCTAGTTTAAAATACTATAACGTAAAGCTTTGCCTCTGTGATCACACTGTCCGTGCGTTCTCATTTCAATTCAAAAAATAACTTAAGAGAACGCATTTCCGAGGCAATATACTTTTGGGTACGCAAGGTAAGTGATCTAAGATAAAATATCAAAATCAGAAATATCTGTGGTGTTGCGGCCTACACGTGCTGGCGGCATAACTTTGACAAGACTTCGTTCTCCCTTGAATAATACAAGGCGAATTTAGTGCCTGCCGCTATGGGGCTTCTACAGCAAAGACATTAAAAAGACCGACCTATATACCGGCCCATATAAAATTGTGTTGATTCTCTTGTGTTCAGGGGGGAAAACGAGATCATATGCGATAGCTAAGAGCCTCTTGTTCTACTGCATGAATGACAGGAAAGCATATCGCTGTTGTGATGTCCCCATATGTTATTTTGTTTCAAATAGCTTATTACAGAATTCAGGGTAGAAGCAGAGAATGCAGATGGCTACAGGCTAGAAAGAGCACTGAACAAGGTAGTGGGGTGCCTCAGTTCTGAAGCTGAGCCTACGTTTCGACAAGTGGACTTGTCTTCGTCTGGGCAGCGCGATCATTATTGGCGGGGGCTTAAATACGCCTTTGCTTCTGAAGAAGAAAAGCAAGAAAGTGGGGAGGGATGAGAGTGGGGGAGAAAGACGTAGCGCAAAGAGTGAAAAGAATTTTCCTATGTGTGTATTTCTGAGCCTGGAACCAGTAATACCGTGGCCTGAAAAGGAAAATAAAAAGCGGCGGTAGCCGGAAGACCTACAATGCGGGATGAAAAACGAGTCAGCACCTAAGCAGGTTCTATGCTGACCTGCCTTTCTTGTTCAGTCTTTCTGTCCCCTTTCCAGAGAACCGGTTCCTTCTCAACCATTTCAAGGATTGAAAGCGGTAGAAAATACACTTGAAAGAAGTAAGGAAAGAAGGGTAGAAAAGACACAAGGGTTGAGAGCGTCTTTTTCCGCTGGCCAGAAGGAATTGCACTGTGAGAGCAGAGAGCACAACCGAAACGTTGTGCCGAGCATTTCCAAAATCGTAACGCTATGAAAAGAATCCCGGAAGGTATTACCTTAAGCAAGCAGGAAATATGGAGGGCACGGGAAAGCACGTAAAACCAAATGCTGGCCTAGCTGTTGTATTCTGAATAAAGGAAAAGTTCCACACGGATAAAAAAATGAGGAGCTCACAGACAAGGGCCCGTATTCCGAGTTTCCGTCGCTATCGAAGTGTCGCTATCTCACGTGACCTTGAGTCATCTGATTGGCGGGAACGCCGGAAAATGACGTTACAACCTTTTTGCGGTTTGGTAGTGGCAACAACCGGTTCCCGCGTTTCAACCAATCAGTTGACCAGAGGTCACTTGAGATAGCACACTTCGATAACGACGTAAACTCGGAATACGAGCCAAGAACAGGACCGGCGCTGAACTCTAATCGGTTGAATTTTGTTTGAAAGAAGTAACAGCGATAGCTATTGTCCATGCGGCAGTTAGCTTGCGGTGGATGCTCGCTTCATTTCTCTTCACTTCTGTGAACTGTCATTGGTCGACATAGCATTATTGCAATTTTTTTTTTACAGTTAATAAAGCGGGCCGGTTCGTTCATGCCGTATTTTTACGATAAATATTGCGTTGTTCCCAAATCTGACCATACCAAGAAGAAAGGCTGCGGTTGTTTAACAGACCATTAAGCCTGAAGATAAAAAAGAAATTTATAAAGTGTATTCCTGAGAGAGATAAAAAAAGTTTAAGCATTGGTAAGGGTTTCGCGTAATAAACCTAGTATAACATGCGAAAGCTTCAGATTGCCGTTGAAATCTTGGTCGATGGCATAAGTAAATCACGTTGCTGCTGTGTTCTCGCCACCACCTGCCAGATGCACGATCGTTAGAAGACCTGTGAAGCATGCTGCCCAAGATGCCATCTGTGCCATTGATATAATTCCGGCTTTAACGACACCGTAAGAACGTGCCTGCGTGGCCTAGGGGCAGCGTCTATAAATGGTCGTAGAAGGCTGGACTCTAGTCTCACCCTCTCATCTCAATGTGAAGCTCGAGCTCGCAGCGCCTGCCATTTCGAAGACGAAAGAAAAGGTCAGCTGGATACACCTCGTGTGTTAAGAGATTTCGCGCAAGAAATTACGAATTTTACTGAAATGACGTCTTTCTTTTACCGCAGCTATGTTTCATAACGTTGCAAATTCAGTCACCGTTTTATTCAGTTACGCCCATCATATAGAGTATTAGCCGTAATAGTATTCCAGAACAATCCTTTCTACTGCAATCAGGAAGCCCTGAGTAACGTTTGTTCACGGCGTACACCGTTTGCTGTCGGTACGAGTGTAACAATAGAAAGTCTGTAGATCGGGACGTTATAAGGAATGGTCTCTTTCGAAAGACAATGCCAATTGAAAGGAAATAGCCCAAGCTAGCCAGATCTAACTCAAGATGCAGTGGCTGTGCTTCGACGGAGAAGGAAAGGAGGTGGTGTCTTTTGTTGGCGTGTTGACTGCAGCATCTATTTCACTCTGGCATCCTTTACTCGGGCTCGTAGCGAACCGAACTAGGCAATAGTTACCACGCTTTCGTTTCCTCATAACGAAGCTAGTATTCATTTCTATTAAAATTAAAGTAACTTTTATTTTCGATGACAATTTGCATACATTCTTTCTTCATTCGTAAAATATCGTCTTGATCAACGTTGAGAAAATTATTGAGGGATAGTGCGCTAACTGGAAAGCCAGCATTGAAGGTTTTCAATACTGATTCCCTGCTTACCAAGCGCACCAGAAACGAACAGGGTGCAGGAAATCTATGCTTTGCATTCTATGCCACTTCCTCGACCCCGGCGGGTGCTTCAATTTTTCTTTTGAATCACGCGGGGTTCTTCATGTGCTCAGCTTCCTGCAGAGGCTATTTCGTTACTGGATATCCTCTCTCCTTGTTTTCTTTTGCGACAAGATTCTGCGACAGCTTTATTGTCCTGCATTAGGGCACGTGTGTGCACCATCCACGTTTAGCTTTTGCGGGGACGCTTTACCTATAGCTTTTCATCCCTACAGCGCCCAATTATGACCATCATTCGGTCCTAAAGTCGGGATTTAATTAGTGGCACGGCTGGAATTTTTGTGCTCTTTGACTAGCAGAAAGGGTTCTGAATGGTTGCACTGTATTTCTCCAAAGTTATTTTTTTGCACAGTTTCGAGAATTGCTTCCTGCTGCTCTGTGTAAAGTTGCAAGTGAGAGGCGATAGTGAAGCGATCATCATGGTCTCCATGTTTATGACAATACACATTTTACAAATAACTTCGGAGACGTCCGAAAAAGTGTGAAGTCTCCAGCTTCTCACTGAATTGTTCCTGCAAAGACTGCAGCACTTTTTCAGCCATGCGACATTGAGCGTGAGTCACTGCCTATCAAGGCAGTGCCGGGTAGTCATTGAATGCCCAGATGTTCACAAAAGATACCACATCTCCAGCGTAGAACACTCTTCAGCCAACCTCGCAAATACGTCTTGCTTGAAGCCGATGACTTTGCTGACAATCCTGTCTGTGAGTAGGCGTGGGTATGTCGTCACTATGCACATGTCACTGCTCACCGCTTTAACGCGGATAACCGAATGCCAACACTGTTCACGCAGGTAACCTTTATCGCTTCTTCTGGGCAATACTTCTTCTCTTCACTCCCGTTACGCTGGTCAATGTCACATTTTTCAACAGCGACCAAACTGACACCTTTTGAATTTTGTCAACGTGAATACTGCATAGTGGCTGAATTGCTTGTGGCTTTCTGTGACCTTTTAGTGAAAGCCTGAGCTCTGTGGCCATGTTGTTTTAAAATCAATCCTGCGCGCTCTTGTTCACGGCAATCTTGCATGCTTTACGAAGATAGTACGAGAGCTCCTGAAAACAAAAAGAGGAAACAGTGAATATGTTTTTTGAAATAGTTCTTATCGTGCTAGAGAAAAAGCACCTTTTCGCTTATTCAATTCAAACGTATCAAAATTACTTTCCAATATCAATGCCTCCTAATACAACACCACCATTGTCTGTACTGAACACTAGATTTAAGTTGGAAGATATGCTCACAGTTGTGTGCACATCACCCACACATATTCTCCATCTCTAATCACCCCTTTCGGATGACTAAACCTGGTAATAGTCAACTTTGCGAAATGAAAGAGAGAAAACGTACCTCGAGCGGCCAGGCGTCTGGCGAGCGTGAGGCTCTTCACATAGCAGCCGGCCATGGCGCGAACCGGCTCGTTGAGTGGAACGCCGGGGCGCCAGGTATTTGTCACAGGAGAGTAGCATTCAACGCTGGCTATATCGCATGTGCCTGCGTTTGTGAAAAATGACATAGATTGTAGCACATTGCGTTGACGCTTTGCAAGCTCTAAATGCTGTATGATTTACTCAAATCAATATTCAGCATAGACATGCAGCAACCACTAAAGTATTTAACACTTTGCGTTCCTGTCAAACCACGGGTCTATCCAACATTAATTAAGAGAAGAGGAACTATATAACTCGTTTCCACGTGCTGAACGGACGCAACCATTCCTAACTGGCAGTCTCATCGTGCACGCTCTCATGATATGTCAACAATATTGGCTTCATTGTTATTTATTCTTTCAAGTCCATTCCTATGAGTTGCATTTCTTGGGTGACCTGATTGAAAGATAAATCGGGAAAGCTTTTCGCACTATATGCCGCAGTCCCCGGCAAAGGTTTATACATAAATCCACCTGGAAAGCCTTAAAGGGGACCAGTATTTCTATTGTTGCAACGCCTATTGAACCTGCTGCTGTAGACTTCACAAAAAGAAACCTGCTCTATCTTCACTTTATTATATTCACCGTCTTTATTACTTCAGGAAATTATTTCTTGCTGACACCACGCAAAGTGAAGGCCTCTATCATAGCCATCTATTACCCAAACCTGCACATGCCAGCGTCTTAAGAAGATCGATATATTTTAAATGTTACAAATGTTTGCCAGACTGTTAACCTTGGTTTTTCCATTATAAATGCGATACTCCATAACTGCTGATTTATGGACTGACTGACAGCCTATCTGACTGACAAACAATATCACTGACGGACCGAATGACAAAGTGAGAAACATATCCGACTTATAGACTGACTGTCTGTAGACTATATCATTGATACATATTCAGACTAAGGGACTGACTAGCTGAATGGCTGACTAACTGATTAATTCAGTGACATGCTCATTGTTTAAATGTTTGCTGAGTGACTATCTGACTAAACACGCTTTTTACATGAAAGGACGCGTCCCCTCCGTGCTGGGTTATAACGCTCTGCAGATATTGGTCAATTATTTATGAGTATCTCCTAGGGTAGAGTAGGCTTGTAATAATGGAGCAATTACTCAATGACATCCACCCAAGCGCCGCCATACGGCCACAAAGAACAGCTATACAGCTTTCTTAGAAGCTGCGGTGGTAAAGAAATATTCGTCCTGGTTCGGGGATCGAACTCGGTACCACCACCTTTCCTGCGTAATCGCTTTACCAACTGAGCTAAACAGGGCGGTGTGCAGAACAGATAGCAGGGTGACAGCAAATGATCTATAACAGATACGGCATAACAAACGATACTGTATACGCGCAAGCAATCGCAAACGGAAAGACCAGAACTGCACATTGGGAGACGGTACTAGGAAGCTAAAAGTAAATGATTCGTAGAGTCAAATGTGCGCACCATTGAATCCGCCGATGATGTAAAGTTCCCCGTAGAGTTCCGCCACGGCGAATGTACTGCGGCCAACACTCATGGGCGACATTTTCTCCCAGGAGAACATGGTTTTGTCCATCTTGCTGGCGATCACTGCGCAAGATGTAAAAGGACTACCATGCATCAGAAGGGCGCCACATAATGAATCGATGTGTAGACACCAAATTTAAATAGACTCACATCTGCGCAGCTAAAATAGGCGAGACTTTAGAAAACAGGTCTCAAACTTTGTCTTCTAGAGAGCAGTATGTTGTAAAAAAAGACTACATATATTGTTCTTTCACCTTGCCTGTACATAGCCCATAGGGAGCGAGGAGACACCTTTGCACTGTTACGCTAGTCGGAAAGCTAAATGGAAAGGACAAAGATGAGGTGATCTCCTATCATCCAGAGCTGTAGAATTATCGAATAGCGGTTGTAAACCTATAAAAAAATAATATTTAATCATAAAATGCATATTTACATATAGCCACCGTGAATTTAAACACAAAACTAATTGTACTAAACTAATACTGAGATCAACCATATGTAAAAGCTATGCCACGTGTACAATATTGTGTATATGTCAATGCGCCTACTCTCTCAAGGAACCACGAAACCTGCAGCAACAGCACTACAAGAATGAATTCAGTACTATAATACCTATGGCCGCATGAGCGAAGCTCTCGATTCTACTGCAAGTGGGTGAAAAGAACAGCCGGACATCAAATATGTAATATTCGCGCTGCTACACAAGGCAGGAGATTTTTTGTTGCGCCATACAAATGTAGAAGAAGTGCTGCCTAAAATTTTACAACTCGCATAAAAAAAAAGGTATATCCATCTGATCTGTTCCTCCGCTATGGCCGCGTCTGTCAAATATCTTTTTATTAAAATCATCAATCACTGACTGAGTGATCCACTGCAGGTCTTCTATATCGTTCTCAGAAATGATAGACGTTCGGGCACACCCGAGTGATGTCATCTTACGAGTGTATGAACTAGACTGTTTTTCGAGGACCTTGGCTTTACTTCGCGCAGAGCAGCTGTCATTTCAAAACCCTATGTGGTCGATATTTCCGGTGCCCTTTATTGCGGCGTCCTTCCTAGCCTGGCTCACTTTGGCACAGGAAACTCTATAAATAAAACCATTCAGTTATCGAAATCAATTTTACGAAGGCCCTAGGAGGACACGTCTTTATGGCCTTTATTGGTGGCGATTTTTAAATAATGTAGATGATACGGTTCATGCGCTGTAATATTTGTAACAAGGCCTTCGCACTAACATACGCTCGACCGATGGATGGAACGAGGCTATCACGAGAATGGGACGTCAGTATGGGATAGATTTTCGTGAACTGTTAAACAGGTATGGCGCTATCATATGGTATGGTATGGACAGGCATGGCGTCTGTGGGTTCCTAAAAAGGTAAGAAGGTCATCAAATCCCCTTCATAGTTCTCACTGGTGTTGAGTCGGCCGTGGCCGTTGTATCCGCCTAGGATGTAGATGCGGCCAGCCATCGCCACCATGTGGTGGCCAGCGCGGGGGCTGGGCATGCGCTGCATCAGCCACCACGAGTTGGAGGAAGGCGTGTACTCCTCCACGCTGCTCACAAACGAGTAGCCGTCGAACCCGCCGCTTGCGTACAACTTGCCTGCGTGAGATGCGCACTCAACCAATGATTTCGACTGTGCTGGTTAACAGAACACGAAGGCCACATACACTGAAGTGGTTATGCTTTTAAGCGGTTTGCTTCAGTGATAGTCGGCGTTTTTGAAGCTAACCAAAGTTCACCGGTAAGGTGTCGTAAAGGCGTGAAAGGAAAAGGGAATGATTAAGTTGATGAATCTAAATGGTTCAGCGGGTTATGCATACAGCTTTAACCAAATGTAAACAGAAATAGCTGTTTGCTTTTCTGCTGTATTTTCGAGCCCGAACAGGAACACCTATGAACCAAAATGTTATCTAAATGGATGGAGGAGGGTTTTCTTTAGATTACAGAATCCCGAAAAGGGTGTAAGTGCTCCGCTAAAGAGATGAGAGATAAACACCATTGCTTGGTTGCTTTTGGCAAAGACGGCATATTCGAGCGTTGTAATTTTTAATGGTATATAGTATAAAACGAGCGAAAATCGATTCAGTTTTTAGGCTATCCCATTACACGAAAAAGAGACGTCTTACAAGAGACTGAAAAGAAGCTCATATGTGGCTACACTCTAAGAAAAAAAGGTGTGATCTTACCCCTTTAGGGGGGTAAGTCCACTGACGCACTGGGGGGCCCCTTTGGGGGCAAAGTTACACCCTCGACGGGGGCTTAAGTGTGTCTGGTGTAAAGTTTACGCTACAACGAGGCTAACGTTATGCCATATGGTGAAGTGCAAGTATATGCTACTGGGGAATAACGTTACCCTTTCTCAGAAGGACTAAAGGTTAGGCCATGAAAGTGCCAAAATATCCTCTAAAATCGGGTGCAGGTTTGCTCCCAGCTGGAATAAGCTTATGCTTAATCATAAGGCGTAAATTTACCCTCACAGGGTCTGCATTTATGCCAGCGTAATGAGCTTACTACAGCCCCCCGTAAGTGCATGTTTGCACCCTGTGAATGGGCGTAACTTTGCACTTTTACGTTCATATTTATGCTTTGTTTGGAAGGGTAATATTACCACCCAGAGAAATAAAATAAATTCATATTATAGTGTTTTTTACACCCATTTAAGATAATGTTCTTTTCCTTCGAAGGGTATGTTTGCGCCCTTCTAAATATAGTCTAGGCGCACACTGGTACGCTCGTAATTTGAAAACAACCACACTTCGACTGATTGTGCACTCAGTCACAAGACATCGCCGCTATCGAAGCGATACGAGACTTACATTTTCTTTATTTGCAACGCAATCGACTCAGTTTGGCATAAGTGTGGTAATGCTGCCTCCGCTGCAACATTAGACAGCCTTAACATACGCCCTATACAGAAGAAAAACGTTTAGTGAAAATATGCATGATGTCTTCGTCAGCCGGTCAGAGACGCCCTCGCTTCCGCAATGTTGGTTTCTTCGTGCTAGAGCGACATATTTGTGACGGGCCATGTAGCTATTCAGGGTGCAGTTTGCACACCGATATCAGTACATGAGAACGGAAGGCAGGGTTTACTTTTTATTGCGTTTGAAAATGGCAGGATAATCGAGCAGTCTTTTGTCATCGTCGTGGTTGAATCCATACTCCGAGGGAACCTGTGTGGGAGAAAAACGAGAGAAAAATGAGATGTGGAGGGAATAGACACATTCACAATGTATACACATGCAAGCGATGGAAACACCTCGGCAACTAAACTGCGGCGGCGCAGCAAAAAAAAAAAATGGAAGCGTGTTGGAACCGCATCGCGGCTGCAGATACAGCAAGCGCTTTCTCTTGCATGGAGAACATTTTTCCAGCACAGCACCCTTCTTGTGGCCGCCAAGCGAGGAACATCTGACGGGGCGGGTTACCGAGGATCGCTCCTATTTATTCTGCACAAATTCTTTCGCAGTAGTGGTGCCGGCCTGTTTTCCAAGCAGTATATATAAGTGCTGGGCTATTTTCAGCTAGCATGTGTAATGATATGCTTTAGGCATCTGTGGACACGCCCTGATATACCTTCCCTCTGCACTTGACCTGCTTCCTACATGACAGCCCTGCATTCAACCACTACTCAGAAAATAAACCCACTCAACTATTGTGAAAAAATGTTTGCTGGAAATATGCGAGGGAACCTCAGTAAGCTAGCCGTCCCGTCAAGGGTACTTCACCTGGCGGTCACAAGAGGGGTGCGCAGCTGAGAAAAGGTCCATTATTGTGCAGCAGGCCAGGGCGTCGATAACTGAGGGGACGTTCGTGAAAAATCGCGCTCAGAAAACTCCTCCATTTTCGCAAGCATGGTCATAAAAAATGGTAGATGAGGGGGCTTTGTGCAATTGCATGAAGCTACTGCAAAAATGACCATTATGAGACATGAAATTAAGCTGCGCGAACTGGCCTGAAGTTCAAAGCTGTGTGCATGATTCTGTTAAGCAGTTTTACTGTAGGAGAAAGGATATGACACAGTAATCAACAACGCAAGCTCTCAACGCCAGATAACTCTGAAGGACATGTCCCAAAACTAGACCAAACTTAGGTATGCCTAAATAAGAGTGAAGGAACAACAAGGAAACACACAGAAGAATGGACGGACACAGGCGCTCAATAAAAACTGAAATTTTATTTCGGAGCACAACACATATAAACATGCACAAAGGTATGAAGCCAAGGTGATGCTGTGCGATCACCGAAAACAGTCTATAGTAATCGCCCTGGCTCCGCCTCTTTATGCATGTTGGTATATGTTTTGCTCGGTAATAAAATTTCAGTTGTTGTTGTTCGTCTCACAAGTTATCTGCAGCACTGCAAAAGGCAGAGGAGTCCTTGCAATTGTGCTCCGAAGTGCCTCTCGCCCCTGCACACTATAATAGAGAATTGTGCTTTTATACTGCTGCCCCCGCCAATTTGGTGGCAAGAGCCGCGTAGGAGCACAATTGCCTATTGCAGTGCGCGTGATCCTGATTACACTGGGGTGCCTCTGCCTTTCGCAGTGTTGCAAGCATCTTGTGAGACGAAGTATATATAGTCAGCGGCAGTGTCCATCCATTCTGTGTGTTTCCGTGTTGTTCCTTGCGCTGTTCTTTAAGAATGCAGTACCCACTAGCCCGGCATCTCGCACTTGCAAACTTGGGTAACCACGAATATTGATTACGTAAGTGCCATAAGAAGTCAATTGTTGCGAGTTTAGTTAACCACCAAATTAGCTTTATTAAACTGTATCCTGGTGTAAACAACTGCAATTTGAAACCACCTCAATATCACAAAAAGTAGTTTTAAAACTTCTGGTTCACCTTCGGTGAAACAAATGCTATACGTATGGGTGGTCACTCAAATGCAGTCACGCCTGCTGATCATAGAGATTGGGACCCCTCGAACCTCGGACTTAACACTGTGCTCACTATTGCGACGCATGCTGATTAAACGAGTACCGGCTTAAACCCACAATAAGGGCAGCAAAAAGTTTGGAAAATGGAACTTACAAGCACCATGCGCCGGTTTACGTTGACCGCTGCCGCCGCACCTGCTGCTGTCGCCCATCATTGACATGCGTAATGGAGTCCGAAGCTGGTACATGGCGCCACTGCAACAGCAGCAACCTTTCAAGTCCATAGTTGTTCTCAACGCTGGCCCAGCGAATCTGCTAACGTGATCTCTCCTCCGCTGCTGCTTTTGGGCAGCCCAAGACTGTTGCAGCACTAGAAGATGCGTACCTCTTGCTTTATCCAAGCTCCACGTCGTCGCTGATTGCAGAGTCATGGTGAGCTGTGCCCTTAACAGAATTCTGCCACGTCAGTTAATTTAAGATTACGTCTTTACAGGGGGTAGTTCCCTGCAGTGACAACGAAGGACTTTGCTCGCACATATCTATTTGTATGTTGAGTATGATACAAATATTTACAACTCAAGGGCAGTGCAGCCCATAGGCATAAGACTGAGACCACTCGATGCTTCCGCGTCCGAACAGGACATCGCTTCTGCTGGAATGACTCGTGACCCCACGGAGCCTTGAGAAGAGTATGTGTCCAGAGCCACCATGTGCTCGCCGTCGAAAAGAGGCACGCATTTCGGGCTCCCTGGGGCCTGTCATATTGTTCACAATGAAATATTGTGTACCCCGCCTAGGCACTGTGGAAGCTACAGCCAAACTGGTTTCCGAAAGTCCGGCGAAAAATGACTTCATGCTGTGAAGAAAAGAGTTCCGGGGAGCAGCAGGTTCTTCTGATTGTTCCTTACCTCACCTCCATCATTGGCGCTTGAGATTCAGTGTCCAAAATTCTGATGTTCACTGAAGGGGCAAGCTTATCAGGACAAAAGAGCGTGCATCACCTTTGCGCTGTGTCATACGGCGAGCGAAGGAATCAATACCAAGTTTCCTGAATTCTCGGAACTAGAAAGGATAAGTGACCACGTGCAAGTATCACAGATTGTACGTGGCTCCGCAGCCAGCTAGCTGGTCTTTTGGAAGTTTTCCACTCAGCTTATGCTCGAAGGCATCCTGTCGCACAATGCTGCTGCAAACACGTGTGTGCTGCATTGAAAAACGCGAAGTGCCTGGTGTGCGGCATAGCAGAAAACATGCATGTGTCGTGTTTCATCACAAAAGCGCCGGAGAAGTGGCGATTGGAACCACCCGACAGCCTGGTGCAGCAAGCACGAAACACGCCGAAGCACTGCGAAAAAATGGAGCCCTGAAAAAGGAGCCCTTGTAAACTAAGAACAATAGAGCTAGCTCTTGGTGCAGTTTGTACACCTTAAAATTAAAAGAACCGGCTGAAATCGGAACGAATGAAAAAATTATGAATGATGACATGCAAAAATAACGTCTCCTGCAATATTAATACAGAGCAATACGACACGGTGTACGCATTCTGTTTTCTTCACTTTCCAAACAGATTAGACTATTTTTGAAAATAAAAAAAAAGGAATGAAGAAGAGAGCATGTGTGTAGAACAGTAAGATCAAGCAAATGAAAACCTTGGTCAAGGCAAGACGAGTTATTTACCGCATTCCGACGGCCCGTGGAAAAGTGCATTTATAGGACAGACAGGCAGGTAGGTCGTTTGCAGAAACATAAAAACTCTCTAAAAGAGGAGACCCAGGAATATGCAGGGCGTTGCATAATTACCAGCGCGCTGTAGAATGCTCCTCCGAACTAAACCGCAAAATCCTCGCAGCTAAAATTTCGCACAGAAATGGAATTTTGCCGTTGGTATTTTTAATAATAAAGTTGTTTGGCGTACTTGCCTGATTCGATCAGAAGTCGAATGTTCCCATAATATGCGGCGGCTGCGATGCAAGACAAGCCACTGCTTCAGCGATAGCACCGGCATTGCCGCCGCATACAATGGGAACATCCGACTTCTGATCGAATCAGGCAAGAACCATACATCGACAAAATGCCATTTCTGCCCGAAATTTGAGCTATATATACATATATATGTATATATATATATATATATATATATATATATATATATATATATATATATATATATATATATATATATATATATATATATATATATATATATATATATATATATATATATATATATATATCGTGACCCGCAACCTTTCCCAACATCAAATCTTTCTCCAGTGACTCCTCTCTTCTCATCAGATGACCAAAGTAGCTGAGCTTTAACATTAGAATTTGACCCTCCAATGAGCAGTCAGGGTTTATGGTCGACAATATCGACTGATTTTATCTTCCGGCCGTCCAAGGAACTCTCAAGTTCTTCGGCGGTCAGCCTTCTTCACAGTCCAACTCTCGCATCCATACATCACAACTGGAAAGACCATAGCACGAGTTATACTGATCTTGGTTGGCAGTGTAATGTCTCTGCTCTTTACTAGGCGGTCAAGGCTAGCCATGGCTCTCTTGCCCAGAAGCAGGCGTCTCCCAATTTCATGGCTGCAGTCTCATTCCGGGGTAATCTTGGAGCCCAAGAAGAGAAAATCTGTCACAGCTTCCACTTCTTGTTCCTTTATACTCCAGGACTTGATAGGGGCAGACGCCATGATCTTTGTCTTTTTAATGTTCAGTTTAAGTATATATATATATATATATATATATATATATATATATATATATATATATATATATATATATATATATATATATATATATATATATATATATATATATATATATATATATTATACATACGCGTGTGTGTGTCCATTTGTAAACTAAGAATGTCCGACTGACATACTTTCCGCGGTACAGTAAATGAGGGTGAAGAAATCCTTATTTTCAGTGTAGCAGGTCGCATTCAACAAAAGCCGAGTAGAAAGAATCAACTTTTGATGAAATTTGTCCTCGAGTGTCACAGCCTTCAGCTGCCCACCAGCTTGCATCTAGTTAATGCTATAAAATTATATAATTTCAAGCCAGCATGACACCAAAGCTGTAGACGCGATAGCACCTTTAACACATCGTTTTCATTCCGCGAATTCTTGCCGTTAAGAGACGCAGAGTTTGGCAATGTGATTAACGCCTTTAGTTTGCTTTGTTTGGAGGAACGGAAGGTGCTGTATCTGCCTCACTTCTCGGTGAACGGCAAACTTTAAAATGAAAGGCATAAAAACGGAGGTAGAGCCGCCCAAATCTTTAACTGGCGTGCGCATGACGACCTCCTTTTCTATGCTCCTGCGCCTTAATAAGGACAATACTTGCCAGATGATCGAGATTACGGAAGAGCTTGGTGAGCCATCTCTTATACTTGACTTTTCACAGGTTAGCTGCTCTGTAACACTCAGAATCACAGAAAGTACTGCCGTCACGAACGTCAGTTAAGATTTCGGCAGCTGTACATAGGTCGTTGGTTCCAATCTCTGTCGCAAACTAACCTTCAACATGACTAGCAGATGGATGCTAAATGTGACGCGAAAAGGGTATGACACCACCCTGAAAGCTGTATAAGGAATCGATTTTATCAAGATTTTAATATAAAACAGAGCATATATTTTTCCACGAGTTGCGAGTTTCGGCGACGACCATGGCAATGGCGATGCCTTTTCGGCCGAACGAGCTGTATGCGCTTCAGGTAAAATAAAATATGTGCATAATTTTGTTGGTGAACACAACCAGCACCTCTTTCTCTCTTTTCTTTTAATACACCTTCCTTCGAAGCTTCCCCTTACGGTGTGGTTCAGGATTCTACCAAGAAGTGTGACAGATACTGTGCCTTTTCTTTCCTTTAAGCAGCTTAGGAAATACGTTTGCAGAACGGCCCGTGACAGTTCGCTATGCAGTCGGAGTGGCTCCACTATAAGCCTGAAACAGGCTGTGCACTGCCAGAGCATTACTTCCACACGCAAAACAAAAGTATCTGCTGTTTCATCACAATTTAGAAGCAGTTTTGCAGTCATTACGTTACCCCATAGAAACCAGGACACACCTGCAGCTTGCAGTTCCTGACTGGGGAGAGCAAACATGGAGAGGGACACAAACGCCGCGAGAGAAAAACGGTGGCGAAGGTGGCACAAAAGGCATCCCCTCTCTGAAAGCGACCGTGCAGGAACGACACATGATGGGACAGAATGCTGCACGAGCGCCACATCGTGACATGTGCCCAAACTATTCACACCGCTGTCTAAGGGGCACGAACACACACACAAACACACAAACGCTGGTAGAGAGGGTAAGTATAGGTTGCAGTAGGGTGCAAGTTTTCTAAGAGGGGGTAAGTGAATAGGGACCTGCTTCCAGCAGGTGCAAAGTTACCCCCAAGGCCTTCTAAAGGGGGTAAAGGACCATGCTATGCCCTTTTTACCCCTTTCGCACACCCTTTTTTCTTAGAGTGTAGAATGGTCCATTGAAGGATAGGTATATAAATTTGTAGCGGCTCTCAGCACTTCTACGGCGATCTGATGAGTCGACAACATGCAGTCACTCTGTAGATCCGAAGAGTCAACTAATTGAGCTTACTACACAATCCGACCTCCTTTTTGCGCACCGCTCACTGCGCGCGCACTCTCCTTCTCTAGTTATATGAGTAAATTATTTTTCATTTTCGCAACAAAACCACGTATTTAGTAGAATACTTTCGTAGCTCACTTGTGCCATTGACGGTCTCGCGACCTGATTGGTTTCAGAGGGTGAATTGGTAAGCTATGAAAACAATAAATTCCTGTTGTACAAATTGAAATAAAAAGCTGCGCTAATAAGACACGGACTAAGGGAAGGTAGGACGCACACAAACGCAGCGTTTGTGTGCGTCCTACCTTTCCTTAGTCCGTGTCTTATTAGCGCAGCTTTTTATTGCATTGAACTATGAACCAACTAGCCCGACAAATTTTACACAAATTGCAGTCGTCTTTGAACCCTTCTGTTTTGTGCAATACTTTTCCATAATAAAACCTTGCCATGTGCCCAAGTCATTCTCGTTGGAAGAAGTTTTGGTACGAGCGAGAAAATCGCCGCTCTCACCTGACTTCACGGCGGCCCGTATTCGCTTGAGTGTCAAGAAAGCGGAGTTACAAATTTCTTATCGCTCTCTCTTTACTCCGAGAATTTATGCGTCCATGACAAATCTCCTATTCTATGTGCCCATAATAGCTACAGAATATACGGTTGCGCTTTCACAAAACTGCTATAGTCAGTTAGTGCGTTGGAGGCTCCTGCAGCGCATGTTTAGAACAGGAGGAACCATTTGACGAACTACTGAAGTTAGGAGAAAATTAACAATAGCTCTTAAGACTGCGTTAAATCATCGATGAGTGTTATACTTAGGTTAAATAAATGCTTTGATAGTGCTGAAACAACATGCCAGCATAAAGAAGCGACTTCAAGCCCGTACTTTGACAGTTATTGGTGAGGTTCGGAAGTCGAGTCATCGCAATTTTTTTCGCGCTTTGTTAGCCAGAACAAAGCGGAGGAACACATTCTAATTCCCAACATACGTCATAGGTTCAAAAATGGAGTGTGGGGCAGGCTGCTACTTTCGGCAGCAGAATGTTGTCACTAAATAGAGAAACTCTCCGATAGAAGTCACTATTTTGGTCACGGCTATTATTGGTCACCAGTGAATTGTAAAGCACCTTGCTTATGACCCGTGCATGTAGCCGTCCGGACATCAAGTATGATAACCGCATTGCAAATGACGCGATTACGTCTGCCCTGTTAGTATAGTTATACGTTCAAATATTCGGAGGGCGCAGACGATTGGAAAGGCGGGAGTACACTTTATCAAATTAACACGATGCTGGCTAGCGACATTGTGCGCTTCGTCATTCGCAAGGGCACTAGTAATCAGAAGAGATCTGCATTGATCGTGAGGACCCACCTCTGAAGGCGCAAGCTGAACCACCACTGCGCGCAGTCTTCATGTAGGAAACCTGGGTCCACTGGTTCGAGACGGGGTTGTACCGCTCCACACTGGCAGTGCGACTGAACTCTACGTCAAGAGCCCGAAATGTAAATGGCGTTTGAGGATAACGTAACACTACCTTGCAAACAGGGTAACAAACCTGTAGCGATAATGCAATCATTGCATGCAGTCTGCGTAGCATCCATGCCTTATTGAGCTCCAGCGTCAACTGAGCGACTTATGGCAAACTGAATTTGTGTCGCGCAGTTAAATCCTTTTCTCTCTAGTCAGAACAAATATGACCCGTCGTTTCTGTAACTTGAACAATGAATACTGCTTTCACCTACATAAGACTGCTGCCATCGTGTCTATTTATTGCGAGCACGAATACGAATTCGACACGGCCACGTCCTAGAAAATCCTATGCCGTCAGGATAGCCTTAAAAGCGATGCGGACAATTGAATTCCGCTTTAGAGGCCTGACACGACAGCGTTTATAGCCTTGTCTGGTACTCCCCTTGGGCTTCCTTATTCGGGTACTATCAAAATCAATTTGAAGGTGACCCGTCACAAGCGTCTACAAATAACAGGAACAGCGCCATGGCACAGTATTCTTTTCCGTTGCACTGGAAGTATCAGGCCACTTTCCCTCGCTCTGTTTGCTGCTGATTAAGCAGCTGCAGCTATTTCTTTTTGAACAACAAATGTTTCCTTATGCCGGGCTTTAGCGAACATGTAACGATATTTCGTGCGGCGTTTCACTTAGTATCTTGATTTGGACATTTTGAGGCTGCTTACAGAGTGTGTAACGTCACTGCTTCCAAAGGCAGAAGACCTGGATAGCTGTAAGTAGAGCTCACCATAAAACAGGCTATTGCCGAAAATACACTGGGAACATTTCTAGAACAGAAAAAAAAAAGTGATTTTTCACATGGGGCCTCCTGTGGGAGAGACAAAGCAATGAGAGAGAGAGGGCACTGTGCAACGTCGATTTTCACTGCATGTCAACGCCGCGCGATTGCTTTGAAATTGACTGTGTATGTACATTCTCTTTGCTATACGCATAAGCACGAATTCCATAATTTTAGCCTCTCTTATCTCGCATATACTAATGAGCATACTTCGGTAAGCTATCACATTATATACTGTAATACTGATAATCCATGCACATGTACCTCACAGTTAAAATAAAGATGATGATGATGAAGAATGAAAGATGATGATGATGGACTACTCGACATTCATGCAAAGCCGATCCAAGCTGTACCTAGTGCGTGCGTGCGTGGCCAAAGATTAGTGTGTCTGGCTCGAGATCGAAGAGTCCTAGTTAATATATTCACATCTCACTCTGCCAGCGAGGCAAGCTACCCATTTGCAGGTGTCTTGTGACATCACTCACCCCGTCGACTAATTAGTGCCTGGTCCAGTCAATTCGCGACTACCACTTTAAAGGGTTATGGCCTTCATCTTTGGCTCTCAACGCCAACGCATACGGCGGATTTTCTGGAGAACGTTGTGCTTAATGGTATCGGGGTTTAACGCTTCACGGTGCAAACACATACCGTCGCGTCCCCCGATGGCGTACACGTAGTTGTTTAGGGCCGTGACAGCGACGTAGCCGCGAGCCATGTCCATGGGTGAGCAGGGCTCCCAGACGCACCGCTCTGTGTCGAAGCGGTCGCAGGAGTTCAGATACACGCCTCCCTGCATGCCGCCCACCACGTAGACGTGCTTGCCCACCAGCACTGCGCCATGGTATACCCTGCAAAGGATTCGCCCTTTTTTCATACAAGCATGACACTGAAAAGCCTTCCGATCATAAATGCTGCTTCTCACGCAATAAGATTAGTATAATTCACTATAAGAGCCTTACCGGAGCGCCAGGGTATTGTTTTATTCTTTAACTGGTGAGATAACCTGCTGTAAAAAAGCTCTCCGGTTAGCGGAGCACTAATTTTTCTCCATGGTAACGTAGAACAAATGGAAAGGCAGAGGTTAAATATATATATAACTTTCAGCTGCTATATATAAATGTTCATGGTTGTCGCTGGAAAAATATCCAGCGATGAGAAAATAAACTGGAGGAAAGTTTATACTATTGGGCGCCGTAAACCATGCTGAAGAAGTCGACGCAAGCCATCAGCTAACGGCCACTTAGCTCTTCCACGAAGACCCAGTAACACTACTCCCGACAATAAAGTTTTCTCTCTCTCTCTTATCCTTGACTTCCATTCCAAATATTTAGCGCATGTAATATTCATCACATGCTCATTGAAGGCAGCGCATCTTGCCTGGGTGTGGTGCTGTACTTTTTATGCGTGAGCCAGCGGCAGGCGCGAGGGTCGTACGCCTCGACCACATCCCGGCTCTCTCCAGAGCCCCAGCCGCCCACCATGAACAACATCTCGTGTGGCATGCGCGGAACCCAGCGCTCAGGATCCGAGCAAGCACAGCGCGCGCAGGGAAACTGAGGTGGTTCTGCTGCGTCGGCTGGAAGAAAATCGCCGCAAGGTGCACTTTTTACACATGTCAAGAAATATTTGCCAGTTTAAAGTACTGCAGTAAGCCTACAGTTGAGAAAAACTCAAACGACAGAAAGCATATTACTCACTTTGCAACTTTTAGGATCCACAACAGAAGGCGCTTACCGATGCTATTAAACGCTCTCGCATCCTACCCGGAAATTTAAGCGGAGCTTGGCTGTTCTCCTAAGATTATCATCTTGAGCATCTTCTGTGCTGCTGATTGCAATTTAGATTGAATAAAACAGAGTTAAAGTTAGCGCTGAGGGCTGTGTCACCTATCTGTCCAGTCTCTTTAAGCCATACGATTTCATTCTACTTTGGAGCTTTCAGTGACGCAGCAGGCGTACACCCGGGGAGAGACAACGCAAAGCGCTATTTGCAATGCCGGTACGTCACCCTCGCTTACTTTGACGAGGATCGGATCGCACTTTTTCGAGTCGGTTAGCAGATGTATGCACATATTGCGGTCTTGGCCACATTCTTTCTGTGTGTACTGAACCGACGGTCGGTCCCACGATGACTAGGTCATTAACAAGAACTCAATCACGGTAACTGGTGACACGATAATGTTTACACTAGCTGATACCGAACTGAAAGGCATATATCTTCTTTGCAAACTGTTTGATCTGGGGTAGTCGCTTCTAGAAATATTTTGTTTTGTAATTCACCGACTAGCAAGAAGTCACTGCGGGTGCAACTCACAGCTCTTCGATGTTCTGGACGCAGAACTTCCGCTTAATGCCGCCACGCCCTGAAACTTGGATTCGAGCGCTTCGCGCGCCTTCAGACCCGCGCCTCCACAGTGCAGGAGCCGTAAAATTTGAGGATTGCACACACATGGTCCTCTCCACAGAGCTTCACAGACTGCAGTTTGGTACGCGCTGTTCCTGGCCAAAATTGGGTTCACGTGCTGGAATTCGCCGAGTTGCCTGCGCCACACAAATGTATGACAAACCCATCGTTGGTTAGGCTTGGCTAGGATTCGCTAGTTTACTGTAAAAAATCAAAGAATTTTAAAAGCTTTATTCGGTTAGATGGCGCTTGCAATAATCACTGACGCATGCGTTAAGAGAACACAGGTTCTACGAAATGCGAAAGAGAGCACAATAGTCGGAGCACAGTGCACCGCAACATGCCAGCGCTTGTACTTTGTCCAACGAGTAACTGAGATTGCAATGAAGAGCACCTTTATTAACTACGATTGCAGACTTCTAAGCACGAAACTGCTGTTTGCGAAAACGTTTTGTCAAACTCACGGGACACACCAAAGACCCTGCAGTGCTTATAAAATTAAAACGCAGAGATACTGGATTGTAAATACATCAAGATTACTGTTTGGGCCAATTACGGTGGTTAATCGATGAGATATCTAAATATGACAAATGTTGAAGTTCAGGAAACGCTGTTTATTTAGAGAGCGCAGAGCTGAAAAAATGGCAGTTGGGCACTGGTCCTGTCAGCTTCAGAGTACGTCTTCGTCTTTTCGAGCTGCTTCCTTTAGCTATGAAACCAGACCAATAACTACAAACCAAACCTCAATTTCTTCTGACCGGCTGTCAGGTTGGCTTTCGTGAGCTTACCTGCGCCAGCCGATTCCGGCAGGCTTCAAACATCCGACAACACAGAAGCCATTGTTACGTGAGTCTTCTTTGGGCGAGCATTGCGAATTATTACCGAAGTTCATGTTACGTACCTCATTTTTGTTTTACTGCTACAATACTTGTTACCCGAATGTATTCTACGAGTCACGAATGGATCGATTATTATGGTCCTTGGTTCACAGTAGAGCTCACCAATGATTTACGACATGTATAATGAGCTGCCTACAGAAGTGTCCGGTAATAGATTTGACCACCAAATTGCAGTTCAGAATTACGCAATGACGTCTGACCCATGTTTTCCGTCAAAAAAATTCCAATGAACTTACGCTTGCTTTCGAGTAGCTAACTGCAAGAAAAAAGTATAAATTGTTCTGCAAATTTCTAAATTTACAATAAATATCGTAAGACGATCTCTGAATGCGATGGCGTTCGCAATTCTTTTGAGCAAACGCCTGGGGAAAAGAACGCGTCCGTACTAAAGTCTCCAGATACGAACCGAGGACAGCACAGATGTGTAACTCTGGCTGTACTGAATATTGTACTGTATATTCGCGTGCACTTTCGACGACAAGCGTCGCGTGTGTTTAAGTTCGCTCTGGATACAGGGTGCCTTACTCACGGTTCTGTGCAGAGACCGACACGTGCGCATTGAAGCAAGGCCAACAAGCCAGCATCGCGCTCCGTTGTTGGAGTACTGCCTTGCGTATACCACCTATAGGCGGCATAGAGCAGGTCTGTTTCTTCGCGGACGTTAAGCTCATCCGAGGAAAACAGCTGGGCGAGCAGCGCTGCTGAAGAAATCGGGAACTCACTGCTGTTCCGCCATACCTACATACAAAGGATGAAAATCGTCAGAACTTCTAGGGGATATATCAACACTACGATACAACGAAATGCAGCGGACGATAGGTTCTGTATGGTAGGAGCCAATGTTTAAACTAAAAAATGCTAGTCGGGTCGAAAGGCTCATACTCAAAGGAAGGTTAAGAGTTATAAGATATGCGGAAACACTGGTGTAGTTCTTTATACCGTCAGTTTTGCATGGATTCAATGACCAGGAATTAAAATTTAGCCGCAAGAAAACACGGCATCTGATCCTTGCAAATAGAGATAGCACCTAATGCATAAAAACGCTTTAATGTAGTACCTTGAGTCATTGGATACCACCTCTTCTCTTCATACATTTTTGAAGAATGACTACTCCGCACCGGAATGAGACGATTAAGACGTAGATTGTAATATGCACTGAAAGTATTTTCTGCGATAACCTATTTGGACTAATCGAAACATATTGTGACCAATACTGAAAAAGAGTCGCAACATGAATCCTGCAACGTCGGTTTCTTTTATGGCGGCAACTTACTTATCCGATAAGTTTCTGGTACATATAATAAATTTCCTATACTGCTCTTACGCTTCACAAAGCTTCCGCTGGCATCGCGCCACCTATATGTCATGTGAAATTGCAGAAAAGCTTCATCATGTCGCAGTACCAAACTGTTGTTGAGAATTTTGTGCCTTTGCGTCTATCTTAGGCTCGAGGCGCACCTGTTGAACTTTTGAAGAATGGGGATGGATGCGCCTTTTTGTGCACAGGCAGCTGCCTCATGTCATTTCCACCGCGAAACAAGAGGAACAACGGGCAAAATTGGTACTCAAATTAAGAACTATCACCGAGCCACCTGGACAGTTCATTAAGCCACAAATGTAAATTCAACTAAATGCATCTGTACTAAGGGGATTTGCGATAATAAGCTTCACCACATGAAAATCACGGATTCATAAATGTACCCAGAAATGTGCATCTTACGCCTTTTTAACTACAGCCAGTACACTTGCTCGCTGAATATCCGTCGTAGATTAGTCTTCGCTCAATGCACTCAAACGCCAGATGGTGCCCTGATCTCTCTTCTGATGAAGCCTTGATGGTGGACTGCCAAAAACCAACGGTAACTTTTTATTGCAGACGGTAGGAAAAGTAGTAGCTCACCATGTCAAAATTTTCATGGATATAGGAGAACACGGTTTCACGGAACGCCGGCCAGTGGTACCACTGTGTCAGTTCGGCGAGGCTGAGGCAGTTGTCCATGTCCATATTCTGCAGCATGTGGTCGAGGCAGAGGTTGCGCGCCTCGTCCATTAGTAGCATGTCCGCCGCTATCAGCACCTCCTCCACGTTGTCATTGTTGATGTTCAGCTGCGATGACACCAACGTGCAGACAGTTGCTCCTCAAAAGCGAAAAAAACTTACAGACAAGCAGTTTTCCGTCATTGGATTGATTCTCTATAGTGTCAGAAAGGAATGAGTTCGAAAAGATTTTGTGGCGTAGAAGGGTCGAATGAAGGATAATATTTTACTGTAAACTTGGATACATTTTAACTGCAACTTAAGGTTAGATATGTTTAATTATTCTGACTTCATTGAAACGTCTGGACGGTAGTCATTTAATTACAACCGGTGGTGATGGAAAAACTTTAATTGAGCCACTTAGGTGGCTCGGCGACTGTAGGGAAGCAGGAAGGAGAGCGCAGAATGTCCATAGGCCCTCGGGCCGCTTGAGAGGACTGGGCATGTTTGGGCCGTGGCGACCTTCAAGGGCCAGTCCACTATGCGAAGCTGTAGCTCCGGTTGTGAGCTGAGCAGAGCGGCCTGCCATCGATTCTCTGATTGTACTCCTTTAAAGGGGGGGTTATGTTTATTATGGCTAATTTGGTATATGTGCCTGAAATCAGTTCCGGTACTTGGACATAATATACAGTTAGGCGATTTGTCCCCCCTATGTATGATTCGGATAAAGAAAGTGGAAGGCATTGTGGCGGTTTGAAGTCGACGCCAAGCCACCTGTTCAGTCTTGGGGAGGGAATAGTGAAGAGGTGGTAAGATTTTACGAAAGTTTCTTTTATGCATTATTATGTCGTGGTAGGTGAGGAGGTGGTCCCTTGCACTGCGGAATAAGGGCAGGCCGTCCACTGCACGGTTAACGAGAGCTTGAAATTGTTCGCGAGCGGCAGTGTTGCCGGGTCTCCGCAATGCCCTGGAACCCAGAGAAGAGTGTTGTAGCGATAGAGAGGGTGAGAAGATTGCAAGATTCTAGAGGCTATTGCATGGATTCTACTTTTGGAACAATTGGAGATGGCTATCTTTGAATCAGAAAAAATATAATTTGCGGAAGTGTGAGTATTCGCAAGGGTTATTGCTGCCTCTTCCACTTCAATGGGCTGGATCGAGTTACAAATCTTGGCAGGGGTAACAACTTGTCAGCATTGTGAGTCATTCACTGCATCCACGAAGGGTAACTTGTGAGCATTGTGGGTCACTGCAGCCACGAATGCAGACTGCTTCGATATTCAGCGGCATCTGCATATCTACATAGACTGCAGAGGTCGACGGGGGGTATTACTTTCGAAGTGACATAGCTCTAGAAATCCGTCAATCACGATTACGCTCAGGATCTGTGTTTTTCAGAAGCGGTGGGATGTTAATATTTGCGCTGATGATTCGTTTAGTAGTAAATCCTAAAGAACATCACCCATTTGCAATTCGCATCATCCTGGATGGACCCCCATCCAAGCGATCGAACACATCAAAGTCCTAACCTTCTGCATTCCTAAAACGAAGCTGATCGAAAATTGGTGCAATACATTGCGATACTTATTAAACGCATCTTCAACCGTCATTGTGACGTGAGAGAACGGATACGCGCCGCCTCATTCAGGCCCCCTGCCCAAGCAGAATTGCCTATCCCTTCCCCTACTTCTACCTCTCCCCCTCACAGACCGAGCAGGTGAACAGACTTGTCAGAACGGCCTACAAAGCGGCCTTTCTCTGCCCAAAACCATTGCCGTGGCGAAACGTTTTCAGTTGGCGGTACATTGTACCCGAAGAACTAGTCGAGGCACATTTATTGGGCCAATACCACCGACACTGGGACGATAACCGTGAAGCCGCTCTAAAAATGGCCTACAAATTCGCCTCCGTGGCCAAACCACTGCCAAATGTATTCCCCTTTCGAAACCATCAGCGCAGATTGCGACCGGGTATGACAATATATTCTTATGCAATGATGCTATTCGTGGGAACAAAGAAGCAAGATTATCATGGAATTCACCACTGCACCCTCTATGTCAAATATAACGCTTGCCGCTCGCTGCAAACAAAGACCTCATATATGGTAAAAGCTGGTAGTAAACCGTTGTTGAAGGCTTTTCGTAATCTGTAAAATGCAGATGTCGTAAAAATTACTGCCCCTCCCACAATCGATAGTAGATGCAAGCATGAAATGGTTACTTCACAAACCATTGCTTGTAGATTTTCTGAGCCACACTCTTTAAATCGGTCTAATGCGCACCATGGCACATCAAGCCATCAACATCAAAGGTTGCTTTTCTTTACATCGTGTTGTGTAATGCGCGGCCTAGGCTGTTGCGGTCAGTGTCGAAATTGCAACTTTTGTGAGAAACTGCATAATCACGACGCTGTTGGTAGCGCAGAAATA
Organism: Amblyomma maculatum; assembly: GCF_055883805.1. NCBI lineage: Eukaryota > Metazoa > Arthropoda > Arachnida > Ixodida > Ixodidae > Amblyomma > Amblyomma maculatum. The sequence goes on from NC_139344.1 coordinate 62,193,903, forward strand.
TTTTGTTGTGGCGCATAACTCGACGAGCAATCGCTTTCCACGAGACAAAGCGCCGCCGCGGTGGCGCACTGGTTAAGATGCGGGAGTACCGGGTTCGATCGCGACCAGCGGCGGCTGCGTTTCGATGAAAGCCAAACGTAGTGGCATCCACATGCTGTGCGATGCCAGTGCATGTTAACTGGATTGCAAAACTATTTCTTTGCTCAAGCAGGTCTAAGGAGAGACGTACTAGATGGTCGCTAGTCCATGGCTAGCGGCGATCTCGTTAAATCGCTCGATGGCCTGTAGTTGTATCTTCCGGACCGAGGTGACCAGCACGGCTTCCCTGCGCTCGGGAGAAGGGAGCTGCATTAATTGCACCGCAGGCGGAGCATATGCTCAGTAACAGAGAATGTGGTCGTATGTCGCTATTTCGCCGCATTTATTGCAGTTTGGGTTGTGCTTGTGTGAGTACATAAGGGCAAGCTCCTCTAGATTAAGAAGGGAGCATGTTTGTAGTCGACGCCAGGTACCTTCCTAGCCTTCGTTAAGGATTTGTGGGGAGGATGATATGTGGTCCTTTTCAAACTGAAGTGGTAAGTGGCATCATGAAAAGAAATTAACTCGTCCCTCGTGGAATTCGGGTCGTAGGGCGCGCTCACTCCCTGGTCGACGAAAACTCGGGCTTGCGCATAGCAGCCCCGTTCCCCGGATTAGACGATTTGGTCGGGACCCAGTTTAGTAAGATTTCTCTATTTGGAACAGGGGGTGTTTTGGAGGATGCGTAGGGAGGTAGACGTGATGCGGCCCCTCTTGAAATTGCGAATGGCTGTTTTAGAATCACTGAATACAATATCAGTGGACGTGTTTGCTGTAGCCAAGGCTACGGACGCTTCCTCCGCCGTCTCGGAGGAGGTGGTTGCGATCAATTCGGCTGCCAACGGAGAGCCGCTCCTATTCACCGCGACCAGTGCGACCGCTTGTCTCGGGGTTTGCGATACTCCGCCGCGTCCACTAACGCTGTATTGGCGTGTCAGCCGTACTTGAGATGTAGAGCGCGAGCCATCGCTATGCGTCAACCTTCCTGATTTGCGGGGTGCGTATTCTTTGGTAAGGGTATAATAAATAGAGCTCTCATAATGTGTGTAGGCAACTGTGTTTTCGCGTCCTGTCTGGATATTGCTCGTACATATCTAGTCGTGTGGATTGGCCCTTCTCGCGTTAGTGCGAATGAGTCGTATGAGCTGGGAGACAAGGTGCGCCTCGCAGAGCTCCGAGAACGTGTTTGCGAACCCCAAGGGCCAGCAACGTTTCTGTAGACGTACTATGCGGGAGCCCAAGGGCAGCCTTGTAGGCCTGTCGGATTAGGCCTTCGACCTTCATTCCCTCCGCGCATTACAGTTGCAGGTACGACAGGCAGTAGACAGGCCTACTCAGTACGAAAGCTTGGACTAACCGACCGAGATATTCTTCTTTGATGCCTTTTTGTTTGTTGGCGATGCGTCTGCTGAGCCGTACAGTCTGATTGAGGGTGGCCCTGAGTCTGTTGATTGTTTCGGTGTTTTTACGATTGTTCTGTATCTGCCTGCCGAGAGTACGTATGGTTTGGACATCCCTGACCGGTAGTCCTCTCACACATACATTCAGGGAGGGTCGGCGGGGTCTGGTTTGCCGTTCTTCCGCGTGGCATAGCCCAAAAAACTAGCAGTTCAGATTTCATGTAAGTTTCGATTATGTCGACTGCGTGGCAGCGTATCCTCTATACAGCCGTCATTTCCTGTGGTTACCCAGAGGGTGAAGTCTACCGCGTAGAACCTCCGGTGACTTTTGTAAAAAATTGGCAGAGCTGATTCGCCGGAAATCTCTTCAACGCGAGTCCCCCGCGGCGCCCCAAGGCGAAATGCTACGTTGGGGGACCAAAAACGGAACAAAAAGTGGCCTGCGCGCGGCGCTCACGCTCACGGGGCTCTTTTTGGTGAACGTAGAGCCGCTTGTTTAGAAGGCTTACGAATTTCGCCGTCTTCTCACTGAGCCGACTTGAAGAGCGTCCGCACTCCACGCAATGCGGAACCGTAATTTTCTGCACGAGTCAAACTTCACTGGCGTTTAAAAATTGGTTTACATGAAAGTAAAGACGCAATATCTGTCACTCGCGAAATCCCGCTATCCTCATCGTAGACAAGAAGAATTATGATGTGCGTGTAACAATCCCGTGTGTGGCGCTGTTAAAGCGCTCGGCAGGGTAGCCTAGGGATGGAGGTTCAAATCCTGGTTGAGAAACAATTTTTCTTTTTCTGATAACATCATCAGGCTGATTGACAAGTGGAATCCCGTGGAATCTCACGAAGTGGGCACTTCTCACAGACACACGGTCGGATACGCTGGTGAGTCATGAATCCTAAAATATTTTCGCCTTAAGACTGAGAGGAAAGGGTGCTGTAGTGTAGGCCTGCGGAGTAATTTCCACCACCTTGGTAAAGTGCATCTTTAACGTGCACTGACATCACACAGCACATGGACGCCTCTTCAATTCGCCTTCATCGAAACGCAGCCGCCGGTTTCTCACTGTCCGCTATCGCTTCCATATCCTTTCCTTACTGCGCGGTTCAGGTGTCCACAGACAAAAGTGAGAGATACTGCACTTTTCCTTTCCTGTGAACCAATGATTATTACTTAAAACTGAGATTGATACTAATAAGAATGCAATTTGGTTTGTATATGTAGAAAGAGCTCCAATTGTCACATTTAGTTGACACCTGAAATACGTAGTCTGGTTACGGAGGGACGTGAGACTGAAGAAACAAAGCGGTGCCATTCAGGGCCCGGAAATAAATATAACAGGCACGTTAGTTCTGAATTGTTTGTTCTATCTACAAATGTCGGGGTACATTGAGTAAAGTTGACGTCAGTTTGCAACTTAACCTAAAAACAATGGCGGCACTCACTAATTCTTGTTCTAACATGTACAATGGCACCCTGAAACATATAACGCCCGCATAAAAGTTGCAAGAAAGTTTAATGTCTCGTATTCAAGTTTTTTGGAAAATATGAATCTTCCATTCTCTGTAGCATAGAAATTAACCTGATTGGGCAGGATTCGAAAATTACGCGAACGTTGACAGTGAGAAGAATAATACCGCAACGCTGACGTCCCTCCAATGTGGTTCTAACTGTTCATTTTGCCGCGCCGCGGTGGTGCAATGGTTAAGGTGCACAACTGCTGGGCCAGTGTACCTGGTTTCGATCCCAACCACCAGCGACTGCGTTTCAATGGAGGCAAAACGAATAGGCGTCCGTGTGCTGTGCGGGGTTAGTGCACGTTAAAGATCTGCAGGTGGTCAAAATCATTGTGTAGCCGTCCCACTATGGCACCTCATTTTCTCTATCCACTTTCATTTCCGCCTTATACCCTTGCGTCAGTATATGTTTGTTCTCCTCCTCCTCCCTTTCCTTACGACGCGGTTCGGATTTCGCTTGGTACGACCTTCGACAACCCATTTTCGGGACTTTAAGCGCCAGCACTTGATGAACCGCGTTTGGCCTAAAGTTAGGCCAAACGCCGTTGTCGAGCCGCCGCGACCCGTGCTCAATTTCCCAAATCACCGAGGACAGTCGAATCATGTTAGAGGGTGAAGACGTTACTGCGGAGAAGCTTGCCGAAGGAGGATGGCAGACTGTTCTAAATCCGCGAGAACGCTACCGGCGCTGTGGCCCCAAGGAAGACGGACAAAAGAACCAAAATCTGACGGACGCACGCGTTCCTCATAACGAAGGCAAGTCAACACCCTCCCCTCTCGCCATTCGGAGGAAACCATCTGCCCGACGTAGAAAGGGGCCGCTCCCAGGCTACCATCAAACGACTATAAAGTCCTCGTTAGGCCTAGAGGCATGGACTTGCGCACCGTCGCACTACGCAACCTTCTCAGAGCTAACTGCATAGCGGTCATCGTATACCGCTTCAGGAGGTACTGGAACAAGACAGCCTTCGTGTTAATACAGTTATCAACACGTTCCCCGTAAGCACAACGCACAGGCTCCGGGCTTCGGTTTACAGCAACCTGAGACTGCTCAAGTTGGGCGGAAAAGAGTACGAAGTGACATCGTACGTATCAGCGCCGGACGACTCTACGAGAGGAGCCATGAGGTCCGTTAAGGACTCCTGGAGCGCAACCAAGGGATTCCGGTGGCGGATGCTCGTTGCCTTGGCCAGTCAATGTTCATACTAGTGGTATTCGCAGAAAAGAAAGCTCCAGACACCATCTATACTATTGGAAGAGTCCTTTCCATGTACACCCGTACAGGGAGCAGGTGGAAACCTGTTTCAACAGCAGACGAGCCGGCCATCAGGCGGAAGTTTGCTACAAGCCTAGGACCCAAATGTGCTGCAGGTGCGGCGAATAACAGCTTCCGCAAGACCAGGGGGAAGCGCACACCTGCAGGCCCAAGTGCATTGTATGCAAATGTGCCCACAACATCGGGAACAAGAACTGCAAACATCGCTTTGTAGAACGCCGTTCCAAACACAACCAAAAACACAAGAACATGAACGATGATGTCCACCAACAATATGAACGCAGGCTGAGCTTAAGTGACAAAGCCGGCAGCCATTCTTCAAGCCACCAACGGGGAAGCAAGACCCGCCACAAGTCAATCTCCTTCCCACTGCAGTTATCCAGTCAGAACGTCAGCTCGAGGCAGGGACGCACGGACTGACAGCGGCGTTCGAGCAGAAGCAGGAGCAGGAGCAGAAGCTGCTCGAAGCAGGTGAGCTGGCAGGAAGCTGCTTGCCAGAATTACACCGCTCGGGAAAACGAGCATTTAGCTAAAATACAGTCTAGAGACGCAACCACTGCGCAAATGCAACGGGAGATAGCAGAAATGAAAAGTCGATTTAAATCTCTACAACCACCCGTAAAAAAAGCTACACCAGTACACCGCGCGCCTTCACGCCACGCTAAGCGCTATACCCTCTACCAGTAATGCAATGAAAACGGACAGCCGCATTAACTTGAAAAGACTGGCTCCTTGCGATGAGGGTTCCGGATCGAAATATGCTGCGGAAGCGTCTAAAGATGACAACCCGCATCCAACAGCCAAACATACGTCCGCACGCCAGCCAAGAACAGAAATTAACGCACTCGACAACAAATTTAGCGGTCTCGAGGAGAAAGTTAACATTCTCACGCACCAAATAACCGAGCTGTATACGAACATTGCTGTTTTTTAAGCATATAGTGCAGCATCGCTCGGCCTCAGAGGCAAGGGGTAATGTAATTCCGGCATCCGCAACCTTGCCCGTAATTATCCTCCCATGTCTCACCATGGTACCTCGCCAGCAAATTGAGGTATGGCAGTGGAACTGCAGGGGGTTCCACAACAAACGTAGTAACCTGTTGTTTCACAACCTGACGTAATAGCACTTCAAGAAGCTAGGGGTCAGGCGAAATTACCGGGCTCTAAAACCTTTATGCCCGCTTCGAGTGCAGGGACGACGGCGACAGTCCCATTCACATCCGAATTTGTGCAACGCAATATTACGGCTATACAACACACCATAGACAGTTCTAGAGAACAGCACACGCTACTTGAAATTGTGGTCAAAAAAAGGGTGACGCAGATCTCTTTATACTCAACCCATACAGTCTATCGAAAGATAGGGAGTCAAGAATTCCCGACCTCCTGTTTAAAGCAACTCGCTTTACCGCAGGAACCCAGCTGCTTGTGGAGGGCGATTTTAATGACCACCATTCGACATGCGATTATCGGAAGAGCAACCCCAAGGGTACAAAGTTGTGGCAGTCTATCCAGAACCTGGGCCTCACAGTTCTTAACGGTCCCAGAGAAATCACGCGGGTCGGCAACAGTGTTAGCGTAGATACCTCACATAATCTCACACTAATCAAAAACATTAGTGACGCCTGCTGGTCCAACACGAGAAACACTAGGGAGCGACCATCACATAATAGCTACATCTGGCACAATATTTCACAAACCGCACCACATGCGCACACGCATCATCGCTTACGAGAGCAAACTGCCCCCAGTCAGATAAACAACCTAACAGAGTAACGGAGTGGATCGCTGCACTTAAAGAAGACGTCAAGACCACAACGGTCAAGACGCCGACTGCAGAGCCGCACCAGGTGATTGACTACAAACTCCTCCACATGTGGGAAGCGCATGCCTGCCTACTAAAACGTTGGAAGAGACAGACACAATAGAAACCTACGCAAGCGTATAGAGCAACTCGAACGCCATATCGAAGCATGCACTATTGACCTGCAAGAAAAACAATGCATGGGGCAAATCTGTATAATATGAATGGGCAGCTTGGAAACAAAAATACATAGTTCTTCCGCCGAAACTTGCTCGATCCCACACAGGCAAAGTTCACTCAACGAAACCGGCTCACAAAATTAATTCACCAATACCAGGGTACGGATGCTGACCTACTCGCCGAACGGCGAACACACTGTATGAATACGTCCCACAAAGAGCCCCTACCCGCGTACGTATGAGGGTCTCTCCAACAACACCCTGGATGCCGACATAGCAGATGCCGAGGTTTGGTTTGCTCTAAGTCAGCTCCGTACCACCCCCGACGCGGGATCTGATGGAGTGTGGAACAAAACGCTAAGAAACTTAGACCACACGTCTGTCGCCGCCCTGACGGAACTAAAGAACACCTACTGGAGGGAAGGCGAGATCCTTCAGGAATGGAGGCACGCGCGGGTCATCTTCATCCCAAAACCGGGCAAGAAGCTCTCGATCGAGAATCTGCGGCCCATCTCCCTTACATCTTGCATCGGAAAGTTAATGAAGCATACATCCTTAACCGACTGCAAAATACGCTGAAGACCGCGACTTACTTGCTCCTACAATGATTGGCTTTAGGGCAAACTTGTCCACGCAAGACGTGATGCTCCAGCTTAAGAAGGACGTGCTTGACCCTCCATGTGGAACAGGGGCTTAGGCGGTTCTTGGGCTAGACCTGAGCAAATCTTTCTACAACTTCTCGCACGAGGCAATCCTCACGAATCTCTTGAAATTGGATCCGGGTGAACGAATATTTCATTATGTCCGATGATTCCTATCCGAGTGGAAAGCAGAGCTCACATTAGGTAGCCCTAATTGGATCCCATTCCTCTGGGAAGCCGAGGCACACCACAAGCTCGGTGCTCTCGCCTTTCCTCTTTAATCTTGAACTCATTACACTTCCCTTAAGCTCGCTGTCCTGCCGGGGCTTCAGGGCATTTTCTATGCGAACGACATCACACTCGGGGTAACAACGGTTAATGACGGCGAAATAGAGGGCGCACTGCAGAAGCCAGTTGACATAATCGAAACTTACGCGTCGCGAGCGGCCCTTGAATGCTCGTATGCGAAAAAGGAACTTCTGATTTTCAGGGCCAAGCCGCGCGGAAAAATGCAAACCAGATCCCCCCCACCCCCTGATATCCTGAATGTATGCGTCAGAGGCTAACCGGTCAGGGAGGTCCAAACCATGAGCATACTGGGCATGCACATACAGAAAAATTGCAAAAACACCGAAACAATCAACAGTCTCACGGCCACGGTCAATCAGACTGTACGGCTCATCAGACAGATCGCCAACAAACGAAGAGGAATGAAAGAAAAATGTATCTGTCGATTAGTTGAGGCTTTCGTACTAAGTAGGATTGTCTACTTCCTCCAGTACCTGCAGCTGTAATTTGCGGATAATGAAGCTTGAGGGCCCAATACAACAAGCCTAAAAGGCTGCTCTTGGGCTCCCGCACAGCACGTCTACAGAAATTTTGCTGGCACTTGGGGTTCACAACACACTACCGGAGCTGTGCGAGGTACATCTTGTCTCCGAGATCGGTCGACTCACTCGCACGACCACGGGAAGTTCGATGCTACACAGACTACACATGTGCAAGCAACTTCCAGAGAAAGACACGAAAACACAGTTACCTGTACACATTAGGACAGCTCTATTCATTAAACCCTTAACCAGGAATATGCACCGCGCGCACCTAAGGTCGACCATGGCGAATGCTCGCGCACTACATGCCATGTACGACGACACGTCAATGTGCAGCGTACGTGGACGAGGCGGAATATCCCCATTCCCAGATAAAAGCGTTCGCCGTGGCCGCTGTGAATGGGAACGGTTCTCCGTTGACGGCAGCATCAATCGCCACCACCTCCTCCGAGACAGTGGAGGAAGCGGCCGTAGCCTTAGCTATAGCAAACACTTCCGCTGATATTTTATTCAGCGAATCAAAACAGCCGTTCAGAATTTCGCGAGGGGCAGCATCACGTCCACCTCCCTCAGCATACTCCAAAGTACCTCTGCCCGATTACAGAAATTGAGCTATTCCGGGTCCCGGCCCCGTCGTCTAATCCAGGGAACGAGGCGGCTCACGCGCAAGCCCTAGGTCGACCGAGCAGTGAGCGCGCCCTCCGACCCGAATTTCAAGAGAGACGGATTACTTTCTTTCCATGATATTACCCACCACTTCAGGCTGGAAATGCGCACATATCCGCCTCCCACCCTTAACGAATGCGCCGGAAGTTACCTGGCGCCGACTACAAACACGGTCCCTCCTAAATCCGGCGGTGCTTAACCTCATGTACCCAGGCCAGTACCACCCAAACTGCAATATATGTGGCGAAAGATCGGCATATGACGACACTCTCTGGAACTGCGCAAATGTACCACCTGCGGGGGAATTAATACAGCTCCCTTCTCCCGAGCAGTTCGAAGCCGTGCTGGCCAGCTCGGACTCGAAGATTCAACTACCGGCTATCGAGCGGGTTAATGAGGTCGCCGCCAGCCATGGACTAGCGGCCATCTAGTACGCCTCTCCTTCGACCTGCTTGAGCGACGAAATAAATGTTTTGCAATCACATCCGATCTCCACAGAATCAAGTGTGACAGAGACTGCGCATCTCCCTTCTTGGGAACCAATTATTATTTCCTTTTTCTTTCGAACTGCGGGCAAAGCCTACAATTCACACTTTACTCAGCGTTTTAAATCCCAGCCTTCGGTGCTCTCATCCAATATATGTATAGTTGATTCACAGGAAAGGCAAGGTGCTATATCTGTCACACTTGTTCTTTGGGCACTTGAAACATTCCGTAATGGAGGAGAGGAAGCTGAGAGAAAAGCAGAAAGAGGGAGAGAGTGCTAAAGTGAGAGGCTCCGGAGTAATTTGGACTACCTGGGGATCTGTTGTGTGCACTAACATAGCACAGCACACAGATGTCTCTACGTTTCGCCCGATAGAAACGCAGCCGCCGGCGATCGGGTTCGAGCCCGGGTCACTTACCTTGTCTTCGTAGTAGTAGCCGAGTAATATGCCGAGAACGGACGCCGAGACCTCCTTGAGCAGCAACTCCCTCTGAGACCCGTGCTCCACGCCGAACGCCGCCTCGAAGAAGGGACTGGTCACGCTCAAGAAGACGCGGTGGGCAACGAATCTGCCCCCGTCAACAGTGAGGACTACGCAGTCATGGCACCCAGTGCGGTCCGACAGCAGCAGCTTGCTTGACAAGACAGACATGGCTGCCGAAGAAGGGGATGTCATTCTTCTTCTTCTTCTTCTTCCTTGATATTTGGCACATACCCACGAAGGGGGATTGGCCAGGGTTCAGTGCGGACTGCGAAGTGTCCTACACAAACTGAATTAGTGTATTAAAGTAATTGGCAACTAAACAAAAACATAAGATTTAAGATCACAAAAATTATTGAATGAAAAAATATGAAGCAAAAATTTGGAGTTTTGTACATTTGGAATGCAATTAGCAAGGGAATCTGTCCGTTGCTGTGATTTAGTTATGTAAGTACTGACAAATTTGAGGCAACGCAAATCTTTTCGCACTCGCACCGAAGGAGAGTAGGAGTGGGGACCGACAACATAAATCCCAAGCGTGCAATTGGAGTTTCTAAATGCACCCTCCTCTGATGTGAAAACCTTCGGCAAGCGAAAAGGAAGTGATCAATATTTTCAATTTCACCGCAAGCCTCACAAAGGTTTGTGGGGCTGATCCCGCATCTACATAAATAAAGATTTAGGCGAGGAATCCTGCATCTCAGGAGAGTCATCGTTACCTCACACTGCCGTGATTTACATGCTCGAACTTTCCATGAGTATATGAGATGCTGGTATTCGGCTGTAGGTAGCAAAAAAGCATTGTATGTAACGGCTAGGTATTGATATCGCTGGAAACGGGACATTCCAAAAATGGTGATATTAGGGATGGTACATGAAACAGATGCATCAATAGCTGATTTAGCCAGGAAATCTGCCGCTTCGTTCTGGAAAATACCGCTGTGTCCGGGGACCCAGATGAAGCGTATTTCTTTCACCCACCCCGGTATGAAATACTTTAGTGAGCGGCTCAACAGAGCATCCCGTGCTGACTCCAGTGACAACAAAACAGAGAGTCTGATAGAAAAATTATTTTTGATTGACTGCAGGGAACTTTTAGTAGCGCTAGCCCAATTGCCATAAACTCTGCTAGAAATATCGGTGTGTAATGCGGGACACGCACCGAAAAACTCCAGGAAAGAGACTCCGAAAAAATTCCAATCGCAGCTTTGTGCGCAATCACAGACGCATCAGTGGCAATTACAGTGTGATCAGGGAACTTTTCAATGTGTTCACATACAAGACTGGATATTAGACTTGAGGGTAAGTGTTTCACATTAGATGTAAATATAGAATCATAATTTCTATCCACAAAGGACGTTGAGCAACCAATAGGACATATAGAAGCAAGGTCCACACCAATGTTTGTTAAAATGCTCTGCGTAAAAACAACCAGGGGCTTGCAGACCCTTGGCCACTGGTGAGTGAGAAAGAGGGCGGGGTTTGACACAAAAATAGGTATAGCCACACAGGGAGTAGTCTCAAATGATCGCAAGAATGATCTGACAGTTAGAAGGCGGAAACGGCAGTTAAGGTCCGGAATGCGGGCCTCCAAGTACAGAACAGTAGTAGAGACTGACTGTGGAAGCCCTAGGCAGGGGCGCAGCGCCCGTCTTTCTAAAAGCAGCAAAAGGATGCAACTTATATTTTGGACACCCAGAAAAAAGAACGCAGCCAAATTCCAGAATCGGTCTCACATAGGCTTTGTACAAAAGTAGAAGAGGCTGTCATTCACTGAGTGCTCCCTGGGCTATAGCCACCGCGTGAAACTAAACTTCGACTTCTTCCGCTTCTGTCGGGAAGCCAGGTATTGAGCGCTAAATGAGGCTAACATACTTTATTCTTTGTGCGTCAGCGCTAGTCATGGGCTCACAATTTGATTTTAGAGGGGCAGGTAGTATAGCTATCATTCAAGTGATGCATATTATGTACTAAATGAGCTATATACGTACTGTAACCACTTGGTAACAGTAGGGACCCAACCCAAGCGGAGAAGGAAGTCAATGCGCTTGCTATCACTACTCAGAAGAATATGTCTAACAGACTTGCAAGAAGCCTGCAGAAACTACAACAGAAGAAGCCATAAGGATCCTCATTTTATTCAGGCAGACAAAAGTAAGGCGAAGCGACTATGGACACCAGCACACCACTTCGTAGAGGGGGACGAAGGAACACGCGCCGCAGTCCGAGCACTCCAGCACTCCTACCTCCACCTCAACGCACGGACGAGCACAACTACCCAAACATGTAGGCCACATAAGCATACAATTCGGTAATTGAATTACATAAATGAAATTACTGTAATTCGATTACTTTTTCTGTAATATGTAAGGGGTAATTACTTACAGGGGTAATTACAGTCTGGTAATTAAGTAATGCAAAATTACTTTTTTAAAGTAATTTCGCAGCAAAAGTAATTAAATCCTTTCTCAATTACTTTTGCTAAAAGCACCCCTGCTCTTTCGATAGACAACGCTGAGAGTGTGCCGCAAAAGCAGGAACGACGTGCTGCGAGCGTAGGACCAGCGTAACGGATCGGCAAAAGGAGACAAAATTGAGAACTCTGCATCTGAGACCTCCTGTGTCCTATGTAACTGGGTCACTTAGTGCAGCTATCCTATGCAATCAGTCTTAAGCAGCAGGATGTCAAGTATCAAAGGCCGACGAAGGGACAAATCGTGTAAGACAGCCGGAGTTCAAGGAGTTCAAAACTTTAGTCGGGAGCTTGCAGTGGCACTTCATGTTGCGTCGGCTAGGGCACAGCGGTGCCTGGTTACACAGGTCAGCACGGGCAAGAGAGGTAGGGGAGACAGGCAGGAGCACCAATGGCGTGAGTGTTACTGAGACAAGGGGCCGAAGGCGGTTCTTGGGACTACTTAAACAATAAATATTGCGGCGTCGGGGCCTTCAAAAAACGGATCTCTGCGTCAGCAGGACGCTGAGTCCGTCGCTCATTTCGCGAGCGCTCGACCATGCTTCTGTTTTCGTTGGTCTTTCTTTTTGGCGTTGTCTTATTTTTACAATTCTTTAATGACACGTTTCGTTGTAAAAAAAGAGGGATACGTTGTCTGGGGGGAGGGGGGGGGGGGGCAAAATTTGTCGGGAAGACGAAAGAGTGTGTGCTGTAGCATGTTTGTCTCGGGATCCAAGGGTTCCGGGTTTCATTGCCACACCACTCTCATTTTCTACCAACAAGGCCACGTCAATAGGCCTCGTGATGTCATATAATCCGCTGACCAATCAGTGCCCGCAGTGTCACCTGCTAGAGGCCTTCTTGGGATTTTTCGATTGAAACGCCGAAAACGTCGGTGCCAAATTTCCCTGGGAACGGGAATTTATACCATATGGCATCAAACATCTGCGAAAGCACGTGTGAAGCTCTGGATGCCGACTGTGAGCAAGAGCCCTGTATATTGCCGGTGTCGTTATTCTTCCAAGCTCATCTGAATAAACCGTGTAGTCGAGACAGAATATAATCGGTGCTGAACATTATTACCTGCATTGGCCACGCAAAGTGCTGCCTTGAAAACCCTGTGAATAAATATATAAAATTCCCCCAATACACCGAACTCTAAATTCATCGGACGTATACACTATTATAAACTGCGCGCCGTGGCCCTGCAAGGGGGGCTTTTTCTGAAGCTTTGTTCTAAAGGCATTTCCTCCATGACCACCTCTTCAGGTATGAGCGTTGGAATAATTTAGATGTGGCCAAACTCGGCGCATGAAGTATAGATAAGGCAAGAAACGCGTCAATTCAAGAGAAGCTGAAGAGTTTGTCGAATTAAAATACATCGCGGTCTTGATATAGTGTCTTTATACACGAACATTTTTACGAGCAACAAGGGCAACACTGCGTATGAGAGGTGCATCAAGGGCTAAGGAGATAGCATGGACGAATTCGACACTGCAAAGGCAATGCACAATGAGAGATTGTAGGTCCATTAAGGTTAACACTCGTAGCAGCAAAGTCTATAAAGGCTGCATGGTCGGAACGTCGAGGCCAATAATGACGTCACAAGGGCAATGCTGTAGAACTGCAAACAAAACGGTAGTATGGTCACCAGAAATCTCAACATGGGCAGGGCACAGGCCGACGACTGAGAACTTGCGCCCGCCGTTACATGCCAACAGATGAAGGGGCGGGCGTCATCACCCTTCGTAAGCGTCCGCGTAGTTCAGGACTCATAACGAAAACTTGCGCTCTCGTGCCAACCAGGGCATGCATGATTGACCGGCTACTCCAACGGCGAGTACGGTGAGAGAATTGCAGCGTTCAAGAAGAGCCAGATGAACTGCAGCATAACTTAGAGATGCTGCAACGCCCAGTTTACCTTATTCATGGGGACAGCCATAGGGGCTAAAGGAAAAGCGAAGGCGTTGGGACGGACGGGACTGGCGGCGCAATGGGGACGTCGATTTGTTGAATCGCTTAATACATTTTATGTGGAAGAGACTAAAACATCAGTTTGAACTTACGGAGAGCCAATGCATCGCTGTAGGTTTGGCTAATTCTGAAATATGGCGTATTCCCATGTCCAATATTATTAAAAGTTATCGCATCATGACTGAATTAGTATTGGTTAAATGGGCCCACGTAACGCATGCGCTACAATCGAAGTAGCAGGACAACGTCGTGTGCTGCGGCCCTGCAATTCTCGGCGTGGACAGCGATATCACGTTACCTGGCTCTCCCCTATGAAGCGCATCTTAGCCATAGAGTTTCTTACTCTTACCTAGAGGGAAAGCTGTGCTGTCGTCTATGGGAGCTTACATGGAGTTTTCAGACGGCACGCTCAGCCACCATGGGCGCTCAAAGCATCATGGGCCGGAGAGCTACCGAGTGCAGAACTACAACTTTTGGACAAAACTAATGCAAAGATAAACGTTGTTTTACCATAAATAATGTCCTAAGATTGAATATTGTGACTACAAATTACAAAAAGAGAGAGAAACAGAATGCCAGTGTGAGATTTATCCAATATAAGCGATGGCTCTTTCTCCTATTGGCTTAGTTTTGAGCAGCACAAACACCAATATTTCGCACTTAATAGTGACACTTTGAAATAAAAAAATGTTATGAAAATATTTATCGTTGTGCAATCACTTAAGGAAGTTTTTAGTGGCATTTCAGGAAACGAAAATCATTTATTGCCGACGTCTGCTTTAGCGCCTTCGCTACTATGGCTTTCGCGGTCTATGTACGCACCTTCAGATGATGATGATGACGAAAAAGAAACATCGCAGTAACGCCACTCCACGTACTCGAAAAAAACCGACTGTCCCGCAACAAGTAGCACACCGGCCCATGATTCTTAGCGCGCCCATGGCGGCTGAAGTGCAGCGCCCTCAGCTTTTCCTCTAGGTAGTGTAAGGAAATTTATGATCTTAGCGGATCGACGATGGTACAAGGAGTGAAAAATGGCTCCGCAGGAGCCTCGATTTTTGTTTGCCGTACTTTTTATTTACAGTGCTATTAGCACGTGCACAAATGTGTCGTCGTCAAGTTCAGTTCTTGCTTTGCCTCGGAGAGATGGCGGTCGCAAAACTTTCTCGCATACTCAATATTCCGAGTAGGCGTTCATATTTGCGCTTGTCAGGCATGCAAACTACGCGTACACTCATGGCTCATTCGGTTGGGGGGACGAGAGCAGAGGCGCTGAGCTGTACCTAGCATTACAGGAGCACGCCGAGCGAGGGGGTAACTGTACTCCCACAGGAACGCTCTCTGCGTGTCGAGAGCAGCGCGCCACGACCATGTCACCGCACTTCTCTTCCTGCAGCGTTCTCCGCCTGCCCGAAGTGGCGGCAGTTGCAACCCGAGGAGAGGCCAACGCTCCGTGTAGAACTGCATGTTTTGTACGCCTTTGTTCTCACAGCGCGGCGATCTGCCTCTTTTGGCCCTTTCGACACCAGCAGTGACTCTGAAACATGCATACCGCACATTAGCAATGCTTTCCTCCCGCCAAGAGCCGACGCTTTGCAGCCGCCTTTTTAAGCATCGCCAGTTCAAGAGAAAAAATAAAAGATCGCGGGGATATATGACGCTTTATGCGATGTGATTTCCTCTACACTGGCTTTAGACGAGGGACCAGCCGGGAGTGCACTCGGGTGCTCTCAGCGAAGGAAAAGTTCTCCTCCTCTACAAGTGGAAGCCAGTGATTCTACCTTATCTCTCACTAGAGGGCGCCCGCTTGTCTGAGAGGACTTTCGAAGTGCTCTCGAGTGCGCCTGCTCTCCCACTCGAATTCGCCATAAGCTCATGTCATAATTTATTTGCAGTCCGGACAACGCTGGGACTCCGGAGAGATGCAAGATAGTAAGGACGTGTGCGCATCGTGGAACAGTGTTGCTAGTTTTTCGTGCAAGCACATGATGAATGTACTTACATATGCATGTGCACGCACGCATGCGCGTTGCGTGCGTGTCTGTGAGGAAGGGGGGGGGGGCGGGGAGCCGTGTGAGTACTTGCAAAAAATTTATGTCACAAGGGCATGTAGGTTGAAGGCACTATTCAGGAAGTTTTCGTATAGAGGAAAAAGACAAAAAGCAAACTAATGGGACTGGGGTTTTATTACAGGCATGGTGGTTCCTTATTTGTGTAATTACAATCTCTCACCAGTATATTGTACTTGACTTTCGGTTTAGGCTCCTTGCTCATTTCACAGCACTTTAAAATGAGAGTTTGGCTCAAAAGCTTATTGAAATGAAATATAAAGGTTGTTACAAACACCAAAACATCCTACATCACTTTCTCGGTTTCGATGTTTGGTGTAAAGGTAAAGCAGAAAAATATACTTCGAGCAAGAGGGCTCCAACTAATTGTGTCTGGCCTTAAAAAAACAAGACTTTAATTCAGTGTAGTACATGACGTTTTTGTAGCAATAGAATTTGTTGCAATGAACTAATGTTACATGTACATGAGCTGCTTACAAATTCAGAAGAAAGCAGCATCAAACTTATATGAGAACAATACATGCCTGAGCGACCAAACTTATACCAGCAGACAGGCAGTGCTTAGCCTACTAGCACGAGGGAGTGCCAATTCGTTGAGAAGGCACTGACGCGACTGCTTATTAAGAACAATTATTTGGCGAAATTGGTTTCTATGAGAAGCGAAGCTATGGGAGGCACCGTATTTGAGGACTCAGGAAATTTCGACCACTTGGGGTTCGCACAGCACACGGGCTTTTCGCCTCTATCGAAAAGCTACCTAGGTAGGGATTCGAACGCACATCCTTGGGCACAGCAGTCGTGTGCTCTAACCACTGCGCCATTGCCACGGCACGAATGTGTCTGTCTAGGTGTTCATAAGTCAGTAAAGCAGGCCAATAAGACAGCATACACTACGAAAAGCCAAATTAAGTTCGCTTTTTCAATACCCACTGTATACGACATCCCAATACAGATTGCTCCTTTTCAGCTGATGAAGCGATGCTCTGTTATTTCATCTCAGAGACGGCAATTTACTGACAATGCAAGAATGTAATTCATTATATTCGACCATACCAGCAAGATCACGTCAGCAGAAACTGCCGGTCGACACACTGCATGGTTCAAGCTACGTCGTCAGTGGGAGAACGAGCGATAAAGCATTTCTCTGGTTGGCCAGTTGCGGCGAGACGCTGGCTTCACATGTTATGTTGTGCCCCATTGGTTCGCGTTCCTGGCTGCATGGGTAAGTGGCCGGGAGGTCGGTATTTTCTACCGCAGCAGTGTCACTCCCGCGCCGCCGGTAGCCAGTGATTCGTTTGTACCGGGCTCAGCTTGTGCGCGTTTGCAAGTCAGCACCTACAATTGACACGGGCTGCCGCTGCTGTTGCACATGGGCTGCCTTCAGCCATCGATGCTTCCAGGGAATCTCGGGTTTAACCTCCTCTCCTTCCACCCTGGTTCTGCTGGTCTTTAGCTGGTCGAAGTGGCATGATATTGCTCCTTATCGGCAGTCTTTTCGGTTAATTGTCTTGTGTGAGCCCTCGGTCGACGCTACCCCACCTGGCCGCCATTTGTCAGCCGTACCGTATTCCTTTGAACCAGATTTCTTTGTGCAGCGGTTTGCCGTTGTTGCACGCGCCTGCAGAAGCAAAGTATCGTGACACGACATTGTGCAGTAAAATGCATGGCTGATAACCAAGAACCATGGAAGCCGCGGTTTTCTCGTTTGGGAGGGGAGTACGCCGATAATGAGAAAGGATGTGGACCCGGTGAGTTTGCAGGCTGTTTTCCGGGCATGTTCTCGTTTTACCCTCTTCACAGTCCTTACTGGCGATTTCACGAGACCATAATTCTGTGGCTTGTAAGGGACTGTCCGCAGATGACTGATGCCAGTCTTCATAGCGGTAACCTCAACCCATTTCGGATGAGAATCAACCACAGCCATCAACATGTGTCCTCCTATAGGACCTGCATATTAGACATAGATTCTAGACAACGGCTGTACTGTTTTCGGCTGAGAGGGTTGTTGGGCCAGATACATGGTCCCCCATTTTATGCATGTTGGACACGCTTAGACAAGCTTCTCAATGTCCCAATCTAGTCCTGGGTACCAGAATACGGAACTAGCCAAGTTCTTCAAAGCAGTCATCCCTTGGTGCGCATCATACAGCACTAGCGGTCACCTTCAAAATCGCCACAAATCCGAATGTAACCATTATTCGTAATAACACGAACTGGCAGAGCGGACCACTCTGCACTATCGATAGACGAGAGAATGCCGTACTTAACAAGTCCCTGTATTTCATTATACACTAGCTGCCGCATTTCATATGGCACAGGACGTTCTTTGCAGAATCGCTGATTCGCATTTTTTTGCAAACCGCAAATGAACTGCGGGACCATTAATACCCTCTAGACCTGGTGTAAACAGATAGCTGTGATTTTCAAACAGTGTCGCCTCTATAGAGAGTTATTTTGTTTGTTAGCGTACTACGTTTTTGCATGGATGAAGACTAGACAGTAATTTAAAAATAAATAATTTACTCAGCTGAAGTAATTGTAATGTAATCTTATTGCTTTTGGGTGCAGTATTTAGTAATGCAATTTAATTACAATACAGCAGAGTTCAAGAGAGTAATTAGTTATGTGATTTAATTCCTCTACAAAAGTACCTTTGCCATGCATGCACATACCTAGAAATACCTACAGCACTATAGACTAGGCAGAGGATACGTGTACTACATGATAAACAGCTAAACAGAGGACAAGAAATAACCATCAGAAGAATTCAAACACGTACTCCAAGCCCAAAGAGACTTAACGCAGTCTAACCACACGACTTTGAGCCACAATGGGCACTGTAACAAGGAGGTGGAGCTATACCACATAGTATGGGCCTGTCAGTACAACACTGCCGTAGAAATGATAAAAGACCCGACGATTGAGCGGTCGGAGGAAGTGTTGTGCAGCTCGAACCCGAACGTTCAGCGCGAGCTGGCTTTATTGGCAAGAACGGCCGCGAGATTGTACGGATTTCGGAATAGGACGGTCGACCATCGAGTTCTATTTCAGAACATTTTCCGAGTTCACTGCAGAATCTGCACTGGAGAAATGTGTAAGCCATAGCGTGTCTGTGTGTTCCGCGAGTTGTTGTGGCTGTAGGAAGAAGGAAGGGAATGCACGGGCGTGCTACTGGCTCTCTAGCTGAGCCACCTCCACTGCTTCGTGCAGATGGAACAGAGAAAGTAGAGAAAAAAGAAAAAGAAGAGGGAGAGAAAAACGCACGCCGCAACCGCCTACGTCCACCACGTGGTGGCGGGTGCAATGACAGCCTACAACAGATAAAAATCCGGTGGCAGGCTAGCCCCCGCCACAAGCGGCGTTTACCTACCAGTGCCAGCCCCGTAGGACCAGCAACAGCCACCGTTCACCTCCTCCCTCTGAGTGTGCCCTTCCCAAGCGCCTAAGCGTCATATATTTTCCGCAACAGTGTCAGCGGGATTCTACGAGCGACAGATACTGCGCCTTTCCTTTCGTGTAAACCAATTAGAACGCCGGTGAATTTTGATGTATGGTTGAATAGGAAACTTTATTCAGGAGAAATACGGGTATTCTTTCTTTTTGAGGGGACGCTTCTCCTCAAGCCACCCCAGGGGTGGTCGTCGCTAGATAGCGCTCGACGACCTCTTTGGCCCAGGCCGTGGTGGCGTGTTGCCAGCCTGGATATGACTTAAGCAATGTGGCATCCCCCTGTTCCGAATTGGTAACTTGCAGGCCATCCGGCAGTTGCATTATTTCTCATTTAAACGATGTTCTCTAGAGCTGCCCTCTGATCACCTAAAAGGGAACATGGCTGTATTCGCCGGGATACCATCGTGCTAATTTATGTGGCTTAAAGCACGTACTTGTCTGAAGTTCTCTGAGTAGTGTTTGTTGTGATTTGTTGGGTATAAGTGGGTTCCGGATATTTGTCTGTTGTTTTTATAACAGATTACTATTCCTCTGTACGTCGAGTTTCCCTCGCGAGGCTATCTTAGCTCGGGCTAACGCATCTCCCGGCCTACTTAAATGTACTTAAATGCGTTCAACGGAACGCTGTTTGTGTTCGACAGGGGGCGCGCGATGTACCGTGTGCAGCAGCAACGCTCAGGATTTCGCATTTCTGCCCTGCAGATTCTGCAGTGCTCTTGGAATTTTTCAATTATAGTTGGTTGATTACCTCTCTTTACACTCTATTTAACCCCACTCATTTATCCACCCAAATCGCGTCTTTTCCCTCTCACTCTCGTTCAAATTTTAAAATTTCCCGACACCGGGTAGCCCTACGTCACCGGAAGTCGAGTATCCGGGAGTCGAGCCCTTTATACGCCGGCATTACCCATCCTTGCTATTTCGACGTCTGATTAACCTAACTGGCTCAAATGTTTTAATTAATAAGCGCACATGTACCCGTTTGTCACTTGCATACCTTTCCTTGACGCCCTACCTGATTTTACTATTCTTTTTCCGATATTCCGAATAGGTACTCTTTTACAGCTTCGAGAAAGTCATACCCACGCGAAAATCGCGTACATAGCCATGAAATGCTTACTCATTATTAACGTTTTCATTGTCATCATGGTATAAAAAAATAATAATTATTCGGTCACAGGAAAGAAAAGGCGCATATCGTCATACTTGTTCTGTGGACGCCTGAACCACGCTTTGTGGGAAGGGAAGAGAATGAGAGTGAAACCGGAAATAGAGAAAGGGGCGCCATAGTGGAGGGCTCCGGATTAATTTAGACCACCTGGGGATATTTAATGTTCACTGACATTGCACAGAACACGCACACAACTTCGTTTCGCCTCCATCGAAACACAGCCGCCGCCGGTCGCGATCAAACCCGGGTACCCCGGCGCAGCAGTCGGGCTTCTTAACTACTGCGCCACTACGGCAGGGCGACATCATCTCGGTGGAGACCTCTTTGAAGCGAAACTTTGGGAACACGATAGCGTAGAAATCAGCCATGAACTGTGGGAAATATGGGCTGCTTACATGTAGAGTTCTCCCTTTATTACCAGAAATGGACAAACACGAAATGCCATTTAAAACTATGGTCTCCCATATTTCTTTCTTTATAATATTTCCTAACCTCAGAGCCCTATGCCCAGAAAAAGGATTCCCGTTATCATGATGCGGACTTTGTTTTCTGGGAACATGGCTCTGAGAGAAGGAAAAGTAATCAAAGAAAGAAATGCGGGAGACCATAGTTGTCGACGGCATTTCGTGTTTGTCGTATAATGCGGCGGTTTTTATGCCCACCAGCACTGAAACGTCATGGGAACAGCCTCTTGCTTATTTTTATGCGTGTGAATACATTTTTAAGGCTTCTGATGAGACACTGGCGTCTCGAGACAATATCGCTCAAACCCTTTGCTCCTTGCTTAATAAGATAGAAAAATGCTTAGCGCTCTGCGACGATGCTGTATGTTATGAACAGTTTTCCTTGTTCAGGCGAGTTAGGTAGGCTTCTTCGGTTTGCGAGGCAAAGAAAGGCCAAATGTTTATAACGTGGCTGCTCATGCAAAAGACAGGAGATAGGTCCAAAGGCTAAGTACTTCAGTCTATTCAGATGTCCGAAGATTTATTGCGGTCTTTAGTGAAGGGTTGTTTTGTGTCATGCATAAATTTCAGTTGCATAATATTTGGATTGATGAGAATCTTACTGGCTTGAAGATATGCATGCAAGCTAACCGATATTTGTAAACAAAATATTCCACCAATTGCTGTCAATTATTGTGGCGACACGTGCATGTTCGTTTCCCTGCAGGCTCTTCTTCACTCGTATGCTCTGAGCAGTATAGTCTGGGCGCACATAGCTATGCACAATTTTCGTCATGGTTATAAAATATTAATTTCTTTATAAATATTGTTTATCAATATTTATGTAATATTCTGCATATTGGCTGCGGCAGGGAAAGGCCAATTTGCTCGCAGCTGAATGCCAAGACTTTGTGGTGTAACACTACCAGTTTATCTTGTAAATAACTATACACACAAAAAAAATATGAGCCTAACAGTGCGCGCCTTTTATGTGCCTTTTTTATCTTCTAGCTTGTCCGTGCATCTGCTGCAACATTCTATTTTGCGTTATTATCTAGGGCTGTATATTTCATCTTATTTTAATATCTTCTATTTACTGTACCATGTTTCTGCTTGATCACTTCCGAGAGCTGACATTAATGTGCTGTTGCTTCTCCTGTGCTCCATTCTGCCCTTGTGTTTTTCGTGGTTAGCAAGCACTACCACGCATCTGTCATGCATCAGGCCAGTGCATGCAATTTCAGCTCACTACAGCCTGAAGGATGAATGTAAGTAGTGGAGTAGCATAACACGCTTGTACATGACGCCCACTGAAGGCCAACGACGATGGAGGCGGAACGATGCTCGGACAACTTAGCTACGAATTGACCCTGTTAAGCGCCAAGCGTTGGCTTAAGAATTGGTAGACAATTTCCTATCGAGTTAAATTGCCTCATCAGTTACGGAGTCAGTACTGTGCCGACTTGACTGAGCACTGTTCCGTCTTCGTCGTCGTTGACCTTGTCTTTGGTAGTATGCAAGCAAAAAAATATTCGAAATCCGCACCAAGCATATGTCACTATGACATGATGCTTTTTGTTTGTTTGTTCTTTGCACCAGTACTTGGAACATTTTTCAGGGCGGCAAGGCGGTGACAAGAAACTTATGTTTTTCTCAGTCGTCACCATGGGGCGCTAAGCAAGTTTTCTAGCATGGGATCTACCTTGCACTTAATACGTAGCCAAAAACCAATATTTATTTGTTTTAATACCAATCCTCTGTTAGCAATATTCTTTAGAGACTAACTCAGAAGCACCATAGCAATGCGAATGCGTGTAAATGAGTTCCTGTATCCCGTATCCTATATCATGTATGCGCCCCTCCCCTCTGTAACGTACATCTCCACCATGAGGCTATTTTAAATGAATAAATAAAGAGTGGCCGACTGCAGCGCCGCCGCTTCGCGCCTCATTTTTGAGGACCGCTGCCTCATGGGAAATCAACTGCACTGTTTGTTCTAATTCACTGTAATTAGGTTGGACACACCTTGGCCACCACCTTAGCTTAAACGTCATCACCGATATTGTCAAGACCAGTGCACCCCAGCGGCCTACATCCCAACTGTGGGAGAGCGATAAAGGGTCAGCAAATGAAGCTACGAGCGCAGATCTCAGTCGAGTCAAATGTTGTCCTCTCGCCACTTCACCCATGCCTGTGCGCGCAGATTCATTTGCTGTGCCTTCATCGCTCATCCGCTGTTGTTACGTTTGCCGCTGAAAAATGCCATGCAGCGGTCTTAATGATTCTCGGTTGTGACGGCGTACATGATAGTGGTACCGTGGTTGCGATGACGTCACACTAGACTTCAATGCTACGGCAGTTGATCACATACTCGGCCGCCATCTTGAATCTAGACGGACACGAAATGAACAAGGGTAAGTAGTACGAGCTGACGTTCTTAAGCTATAAAGCAGGATTTTACCAAGCTACGGACTTGCTTGCAGGGATCAGCGTGTTTGACTCCGCGGGTGCAAGGATCCCGGTGATTTTGTTCCCCATCTCCCCTCCCATCTCAAGAGAGAAGCCCGGCAGCGCCTGCCAACTCTGTCATGTCTGACGACGTCACACAACCCGATGACGAGTCAGTGCACAGCCACGTAACTTGCTAGCTACCAGCAGCTGGAATTTTTTCTCCCAAATCGGGATCAGCATTGAGGATATCTCCAAGCTGAAGGCACGTTAAATGAAAAGTCTGAAGACAGTTGCAACAAGAACGGAGCCAATATATCTATGCACTTATTAGCAAGAAGTTGTAGACCTCATTAAACTCGTCTCCTTGTATTCCACCAGCATCAGTGCGCTGCATCAAGGCGCCGGCCTGCGAAATCCGTCTACACGTTAGTACCTACGGAGCCTTTTCCAACCGTTTTCCTTCGCTGGAATCCACGCGCAGTTCATGACGTCGGTGTTTTAGAAGACACTCTCTTGTATGTACATCGCATCGTTATCCCTGGAAATCAGTGGGACGCTTGCTCAATGCCCATGCATTTTTCTTATGAGTCACGCACGCCGCCGCACCACTCTTTGATCACAGCTCGGAAACCGGCTTTCAGCTGCCTCGAAGGTGAAAGCTACTGTCAAGCGCACGAGGAGAACGTACTGTCGCTGTGTGGGAGGCAACGGCATAGGCAGAGAGAAGTTGCCCTCATCCGTTACCGCACGTTCTTGCTGTTCCTAGACTTTCTTTTTCCTTGTGGATCACATCCCTGCAGCCAATGGAAAGCGGCGGTTCGGCAATCGGTATGTTATGGCGTCAGCGTAAGAGAATGATCGCTGCATGCCTAGCTTTACTCACGACTAATAAAAGCGTTAATTTTTAATGCTAAAGCCTTAATATATTCATATCGCAGAAAAGTGTCGACAGAAAGCGTGGACAGAAAGGGTATGTCCGCAATCTTAAAATTGGCCTCCCTGGGCCCCCGAAAGAACTCGTTCGAATCTGGCTGAAATTGGCGGCTTGCCTAATTTGGGGGCACACAACTCAGCCGTAACATCGAAATTATGTCTTGCCTCCACCAAAAAAATAATAATAATAAAAATATTTAGGTCGTCCAACCCCCCCCCCCCCTCCCCCCCCCCCCCCACCCTTTTCTGGACCCTTAAAATTTGACTTCGTCCGATTTGACCAAAATTGTTGTCTAGCATAAATTAAGTACGGCTAACTCAATGGTGGCCACCAAATTTAGATGTAAAATGTCAATTTCTTTCGGGGTTCCAGGGAGGTCATTATGAGAGTACAGACAGATATTTTCTGTTAATTCTTTTTGCCTACAAATATCGGTGGGCCACCCCGATATTCGGCACCCCTGGACCCTCGAAATTTGACCTGGTCCGAATTTGGCCAAAACTGGTGTATAATTGAATTTCAGTAAAGCCAACACAATGGTTACTTTCAAATTTAAGTGGGCCAGCCCCAAAATTTGATCCCCTGGACCTCCAAAATTTTACTTCATCTTAGTTTGACCATTTTGGTTTATTGGTATTAATCTAATTTGAGTATGGCCAATTCAGTGGTGGCTTCCAAATTTAGCTGGACCACCCCCAAATCTTGGCTCCCCTGTACACGCTATTTTGACTTCGACCGAATTTGACCAAAATTAGTGCCTAATCTAATTTGAGTAGGCCCAACTCAGTGGTGACTTACACATTTAGGTGGGCCCCAGCCATAATTTGGCCCCTACGGGACCCCCAAAATTTGACTCCACTTAAATTTGACCAAAATGGTGTCTAACCTAATTTGAGTGTATTCAACTGAGTGTTGACTTCCTAATTCACGTGAATCGCACCCCCAAAATTTGATTTATTTCGAATTGGACCAAAATTATTGTCCAACTTAATTTTACTATCGCCAAATTAGTGATAGCTGCCAAATTGAGGTGGTCCACCCTGAAAATTTGCATGCTTACGGATTCTCCGCGCGTGGGAGGATCCATGCCCCCTTGGTATAGTTGTTGAAAGAGCACGTTGAGCGCCATAAATTAAGTGACATAGAACATAAAAGAACAGCAAAACGATGAGGTTGCCTACACAGGTACTATACCGCTATACACAGGTACTATACCGCTATGAATAGAAATACAAAAAGCGAAACGCGTGGTTTTCAGCGCAGTCAGCGCAATCCAGCATTGGTCCGCTAGTCATCAGAAGTCTCTTGAGTTCCACTTCACTTTCTGCTATTAAAGTGGTATCATCCGCATATATGCCTGAGATGCACTAAAAGGTAAATCTTATTTCTCGCACGGACACAGGCTGCCTGGCTACTGCTGCGATGGAGAATGTATAAAAAAAAGGCTTATTACCGGTGGCAACGTTGCACGTAACGTAACGTTTAGCATTGTTACGCACTGCAATCAGTTCAATATATGTCCTGACATGGTGCATTTCTTGTTTCATTATTTTAGGTGCAAGAGCACAGCATTATGATTGGTTGTTTACAGTGCAATTTTAAGTTTTTCGACATAATATACCAGTCATTTTACTCTGTCACCTCGAAGTCCTAATGCTAACTAATATATACTTGATTGAAGGTATCCTTAAAGGATCTGCCCCACATGTCTCACAATAATCGTCTCGTTTCTGTGTGCTTGTAGTAGTCTAGTTGCAATTATTTAGGTATGGGCCAAAAATACTTCTTCTCGCCTTAATTCATGACAACGAAAGTACCACGAGACCTCAGGCACGGGCTGTGTGCAAGGGGCGGCCACTCGCGATGAAAAATTTCACAGGCGTGAGACACTTAGGGATTCTACAGAAATGGAGTACGAAGCATTTTGATGACGGTGGGTTTTAATGGCGCAAGGACATCTTGGGTCGAAAAGCGCCCAAGAGGCCCTTGCGTCATCTACAAGACCGAAGCATGTTCTCGCAGATTTCGCCTTGTCGGTTCGCGCCATGTTCGTGCGTCTCATATAGCCGACAATAAACTTTTTTCATCTTGAAGCATCCGTTCTAGAGTCATCGTATAGAAAACTAGATTCGTTTAGGAACAAATACACCTTTTATTTCTTTCGTAGCTTTGTACACGAAAAACAAAATCGACACATTTCAAAAAAAAATGTTAGGATGTTTCCTGGCTACAGTCGTCTTTCTAGAAACGTCATTGTCATGAGCATAGGCAAATTCATACAAGTATTCAAGTGTCTCATATCGCAGCTTGAACAATAGATATTAATTTGCGGTATGCCGCCCTTACATACTAGGAAACTAATGAGCGTGATATATTTATTTATTTATTTATTTATTTATTTATACACAGTACCTACAGCGCCCTCACAGGGGCATTATTGTAGGGGGGAAACATCATAAATAAGAACTAACATCTAGTGCACAATAAATTAGGCAAATGATGCGGTCTACACAGAATACAAAAAACGCATGCACTGTGGAAGCAGAAACAAACAAAGAAAAAATAAAAACCATTGTAGAAAGGCAAACATACCCTAAACACACACACACGCACACACAAAAAAAAAGATACATTTTAAAATACAGCACTGCTTAAAGAATAAATCTCTAGGCATAATCAACCTTGAAAAAAATTTCAAAAAAAGAAAGCAACATAATACACTCGGACAACAATTATTGCACTTATATTGACTGGTGGCTTTGCAAATCGGTCAGAAACGATGTAGGAGGAGGAATATATATGATAATTTCACAATAACCTGCATTGTCATCATTATGAATATGACTAAATTTGACTCTGGAAAAAATTCAGCTTTCGATACTTCCAAACCATTCTAAAATGTTTGAATTTATAAAATGTTTCGGCGGGATTTCAAAGTTTCATGTTTGTATTTGTTGTAGACCGCTAAACAGCAGGCTTGTTTTAAAGCTTTAATCGCAGGGGGAAAAAGTGTAGTGCTAAATTTATTCCGGCTGTTTGGGGTTCAAGTGGACGAGCAGAGCTACGTGGCCAAGCTTTGGAGACGGAAAAAGCCTACCCCTGTTATCAGTATTTAGTGGACTAATAGAACAATCTAATTTCCTTTTTATCTCTTTTATTTGTGCGCGAAAACAAAGACAATCACACTGAGAAAAGAAAAAAGTCTGAAAGGGAAGAAAGAAAGCAGGAAAAGAAGAAAGAGAATGTTTTGGGTGCGCACGCTAACCTGTATTTAAGAATTTATGTGATAGCACTCCTTAATGGACATTATGCGTCTTTGCTAAGACTATAATGCACAATTATTTTATAATTAGTAGTTATCATCTGCAGTGCTAATAATTAGTGCCAAGCAGTCGTTCCAAGATGCTAAATAGGGATAAGTAGTAGTGCTACTTAGTAATGCTTAATCAGTAATGCAACATGGGATAACAGGACGAAAATATTTAAAGTGGGAAAGGCCGACATATATAGAGCAATAATAAAGGCTTGTCAGGCTTAAATTTCTTAATGTGCTTTGGGTTTCGAAACCCTTCTGCACGACCTTGTACAAAAACTGTGGATGAGCCTCAAACCCCGAAATTTAATGCACTTTGCTTATTATGAATAATGCATAAGTGGACTCACTAGGGCTACCGAGACTTGACCAAGACTCACGATCAGTGTTGTACAGAGCACAGTGGATGGGTACATTGGAACAACACTCAAAACAATTGGGAGTGAAAGTCAACCCAATTCATCATTAATCGCGCAGGCATTCCTCGAAGTACTGCGACAACTGCGTTCTAACAGTGATATCACGAAGCTTACGTACAGCTGTGTTAATAGAGTAATGCCAGTATTGTAAGTAACAAGAAGCCACTGTCGGAGAAGTAAGAGTACGTGCAGTCAGGTGGAGTGCTGCTACAACACCTTTCTAAGTAACTGTGGTCTGTGTGTCGCAATGCTTTTTTTTTTATGTTAACCTCTTCCGTGTAATTTTTTACGACAACAAATGGCACAGAAAAGATAGGCGAATGTATCATTCACGACGTATTTTGACGCAAATGAGGCGGCACTATCTCACCTGTCACTATATACTGCATGGTGATGTAGATATAGTAAACTGCGTTTCGAAAGGAAAATCATAATGCTCTCATTGTACTGCTGCTAAATAGCCGTCGCCACCACCTTTACCCTGCATCTGAGCCCTTTAAATGTTGCAGGTTATGCATGGGTCCCCGCATGGAGCACTAAAAGTTTTGCTTCAACCTTCCACATGTCCGCGAACGTGGAAACATGTGTGGCGAGCGTGTGGCATCTCCTAGATGTGAACCGCGACCCCGCTGGCGGGCGAGTACTGAAGCTTCTCTGCTCTTCCACTCCAGCCAGCCGAGTCTTCGAGGACAATGGTGGATGGAGGTGCCTTGATCGGGCCTGGGCGGCCCAATTTCTCAACGCCCACTCGCTGGGAGGGGCGGGCTTCGTCGTACTGCGTTAAGAGCACCGAGACAATATGAAGTCACGAGGCTGGATCAGTGTGCCTATAGAGAGTAGCAAGTGCATGCAGTATCCGACCCTCTTTTCACTCCTTATGCGATGAGTCTGAGAACCAAAGAAAAGAGAAATCCCTTCCAACGTAATACGTGGCCACCTTGACTTGTTTGTACACGCGTTGCCGCAAGAAGATAGCGTGTCCAAAAAACTGAACCAAAGGCATGCTCAATTTCAACAGTGGAATCACGTAGAGGGGAGAGGGGGGGGGGGGGGGGGTTGTTGGATAGCAAAAAATGTCATGTACAAGTGACCTCAAAATAAAACGGAGCACACGAAAGAACAAAATTCGGTTTCGCGGCGCACCCTGAAAGCGGATGCGCATGTGCATAGCTTGGATGCGTGTGGGTCACCCGGATGTTCACCTTCACACCTTTAGTGTTCGCCTCGTCAGCAGCTCAGACGAAGAAGAGCGCTTGCATTCCAAACTCTTGCTCACTTTATATGTGGGCACTAGTACATGTTCACTGCGTTGCTAACGATCACTGTTATGCGTTTGACATGGTATTTGCTGCAGTGCTTTTCATCGCAGTGGCACTGTTAGACGATCATGTGTTTGAAAACATGGAGGCCGAATATGAGTAATTTACTGAGCATGTGTTTTCGTCCTAAATGCAATCAGGGTTTCTGAATCAGATATAAAAAAAAACATAATTTTGTCCAAGCGAAAACGCACTGGCGACTATTGCCAGCCTGCACATACGACTCCTGTAGTTTCAAATGGGTAACACGAGAAAAAATTTTAAAAGAACAAAATAACCAACTTCTTTTCCTACTGTCCACGCCTCTAGAAGGATAAATCATGTTGTTTCAGTTTTTAATTCGTTCTCCTTACAACCCTTCGCATAAGGCCGCATGATGGTTACCGGCAAAAAATGGTTAAATTTTATTTATTTATTTATTTATTTATTTATTTATTTATTTATTTATTTATTTATTTATTTATTTATTTATTTATTTATTTATTTATTTATTTACCATCAGTGCCCGGGGACATTACAGAGGGGAGTGGGATACATAAAAGTATATGAATGTTTTTGAAAGTGGACATTACATTTCCTGAGTGAAGAATATTAGAAAATGGGGCATATGGTAAGATTCAGAGACCTTTCTTACCTCCTTCCACAGTTATTTAAACTGCTGTGCGCTTATTAAGTATGTATTTTTTAAAGGGACAGAACACTGTCCAAAATATGTCATGAGATTATGGTGGAGATGAAAAGACCATGCCTCATATAGTACAGATCTAGCACTGCAATATGGAAGAAAAGGAACATAACAATTTTATTTACCATTGAAGATCACATAAAAGCAACAGCGGCGCTATCTGGCGGAAAAACCGTATTACTTTCGGTGTAGCACCCCACGTGACTATATGTCAGCAAAATATCGCTGGTCTTCACATGTGCTCACTGTTTTTTGGGGGGGGAGTGCTTGTCATAAATCATTACATTTTGTGCTCTCTCCACTGCGTCCTTAAATAAAGGCCACCCCTGCTTTCAGGTTTTGCCATTAGATGGCGCCACAGCGTTTGGAATTTCGTGAATGAAGCGATGATAGTACCCAGTAAAACTTTCGTCGACGAGGCGTACGTTATAGTGCCGTTACAGCCTTGAGTGTGAAACAGAAAAGTACGTTACTCTAAGCAAAAAAATGTATTACTGCCTGGCGAGTGAAATTTATATTTGTTTTCGGCACGTTTTTGTTGTGCACCACCAGTCGTCATCGTGGTCGCTGCTCACGGTTTCCAGCATCAGACTACGTAAAAAAGGCCGCATGCACTGATCGAAACATTCTCGGCAAAAATTCTCTACAGTGTTTCTGCCAAGACCTTTATGGAATCGAACATTTTAGACATCAATCTTCCTATTACTCCGGAAACAATTTGAGACCTAAATTCCAGTGTTCTGTCCCTTTAACGCGTCAATGCTATAGGACTGACTCCTCAGTAGAGTGAGTGCACATGATAACTTAAAGACGTCTCGGGGCCCTATTTTCGACAATTCGCCATTTTGTTCAAATTGTGATGTACAAATGACGTGTGCAGTAGGACGGTGCCAGGTTACGTAAGCACACATGTTGGGTTACACATTGGGATGAAAAAGAGAAATAAGTGATAGAAAAAGCGCTGTCATCTCCTACTGTATATTGGAGCCAACTATGAAAAACGACGACGCTCATGCAGGAACCGAGTGGCTGCGGTGCATTCCGCGATTCGGTAGTCTCAGGTTGCAGTGAGGGCGAGTGAAATATGTCGTGGCGTTGGGGTATTCGTGTGTCATGACATACTTGAGGTCGGGCATTCGACAGCAGCTATGCACGCAGAGGCTACGCTAGTTTCAACTGAAGAGCAAGAACGGTGACGGAATATGCGCAGTGGGTTAGCACAGAATGGTTGGTTGGTTTTGTGGGGTTTAACGTCCCAAAGCGACTCAGGCTATGAGAGACGCCGTTACCTCAGAATGAGCACGGAAAGTAGCATTGCTCCTCGTAACCGCCGATAACCTAAGTTCAATTATCAGCGGCTTTTAAATGTAGGTAGTAAAACGTTTAGGGACCTCGTCGTAAACAGAAGGAATCGATAGATTTCCAAAGTGGTTCTAGCACTGACTAAGAGGCGTGGTCCATGTCCGAGGACAACACTCATAGTCTCAAAGTATCAATTATTGTTAGGTACTTTCGAAAAGCCGCGTTATGACCAGCTCAGCAGCGCAGAGAAAGTATGATGGAGGGGGAGAGAGAGAGAGAGAGAGAGAGTGTGTGTTTGTGCGTGTGTGTGTGTGTGTGTGTGTGTGTGTGTGTGTGTGTGTGTGTGTGTGTGTGTGTGTGTGTGTGTGTGTGTGTGTGTGTGTGTGTGTGTGTGTGTGTGTGTGTGTGTGTGTGTGTGTGTGTGTGTGTGTGTGTGTGTGTGTGTGTGTGTGTGTGTGTGTGTGTGTGTGTGTGTGTGTGTGTGTGTGTGTGTGTGTGTGTGTGTGTGTGTGTGTGTGTGTGTGTGTGTGTGTGTGTGTGTGTGTGTGTGTGTGTGTGCACACGCACACACAACCGACAAAGTGGAAGGCATACGATGGGCTTTACACCTAGTCGGTTAAATTTTCATGCGCTGGCGTGCGAAAGGCTCTTGCGAACCCAAAAAGATATCTGAAAAAGAGACATGGAAATAGAAAAATGGAATAGCAGGAAGGTTACCTAGGCGATGCCCAGGCTACCGTACACGTGCGGAGGGGAATAAACGGAGAATAAGGAAAGAAAGCGAAATATGACTGATCGTGGTATGAATATAGTGCATCGTGGTATGAAATCTTGGTATGAAGATAGGGCGGCGCCGCGCGCGTGTTCCTTATTGTCGAAACGGTAAAATGCAAATCAATAAAGGAAGAGTAACTTCCGGCTGTATTACAAAAAAGCAAATAACGTATGCCACTCAAAAACATCATATTATTAGACCGTGCTATCATAACATACTCCGGAGTGCTTTTTTTTTTAAATAAGCAAATGATGAGCCCACATGAATATTAAAACAAAACTTTACATATGAGACGCATCACATGTGGCAAGAAAGCAGTGCTTAGGGCCAAGGTTTAAGCCAGTTTTTGGTGATCCCTCGCTGCCTGTTGCGCGAAGTTCTTGCAAGCCACCACACCGTATGACCCCTCAGGTTGTACTCACGAACCGTCCAGACAGGTAATTGGAAAGCATCCCCCCGCCGGGGTGGCGGAGTGGTTACGGCGCTCGACTACTGTTCCAAAGGATGATCCCGGCCTCGGCGGCCGCTTTTCGACGGTGGCGAAAAGCAAGGCGCCCGTGTGCTGGGCGATATCAGTGCGCGTTAAAGAACCCCAGGTGGTCTAAATTTACGGGGTCCTCCGCTACAGCGTCTCTCATAGCCTGTGTCGCTTTGGAACGTTAAACCTCACGAACCAACCAAACCAATTAAAAAGCATCGCGTTGCTTTCTGACATTCATGATGGTTTGATGGGCCCTGTTTTACACAGAGACAGAGAGGAAAACAAGCAACTGGCGCCTTTCTTTCTCTGCCTTTCTTCTCTTTGTCTCTGTGCTAAACAGCGCCCAGCAAACCATCGTGAACAACCTACAACTCGTCGAACTTTCCCTTCTGTTGATCTCTGATATGCCTCGTCTCGCACAAATCAACCGCTGAGTGAGCGGGCTGCATTGCTGCGCTTGGCAACAATCACGCGGATTTATGGTTTGTCTAGGAGGGCAAAGCATTTGCAACGGGAGGGTAGCTAGGACCCTCGTGCGGCTGTAAACTTGCGTCTTCGTTATTAATCCTCTAAAAGGTTGCGCAGCCCAAATGTACCCTTGTGACGTATTTTCAGTGCTTTCTGCAATTACAACAAGATATCTTAGCTTGCATCACCACCCACGAAACTGTCTACCAAACTGCGGTGAGCTTACAGCCGCCTTACTCCATGTCTAATTCGCCCTTTCTTTTTTTTTCTTTTTTTTTTTTTACGCAGCCGCCTCAATAGGTCTG
This sequence comes from Amblyomma maculatum, assembly GCF_055883805.1. NCBI lineage: Eukaryota > Metazoa > Arthropoda > Arachnida > Ixodida > Ixodidae > Amblyomma > Amblyomma maculatum. The sequence continues at coordinate 62,227,274 of NC_139344.1, forward strand.
AAATGTGGCGCCCAACTTTCGTCATTTACAGCAACAGCAGCACATCTTTTACGTAAACAGACGTCATTTTGACAATTTCATTTAATGTTTATGCATGACGTATTTCCCTTCGCACAACGTCAGCCAATTAGATTTCAGGAGGCGCCTCTCAACAGTGGGCAGTTCACTTCCCCCCATTCGTAATACAAGCGTACGTTCTCTCTTCTCTACCATCTATACCTTCGTTTTCGTTCCACAATTACTTATATATACTATCTACGCATCATGAATAGCGCTGCGAAAAATTCGCTTTCACGCTCGCGTCATTTTTACTTCACCGCAAAAAGCCCTTTCGACAAACCACAATTTCGCGCAGCAAATTTGAAACACGTGACTTTTTTGACAACCAATCAGAGAAACAACATGGCCTCGAACGGCGGCCATGCGTGTCGAAAATAGGGCCCCAGAAGTTTCTTCCCGTTGGTTGGGTGGTGGAGGTGCAGTTTTAAGCATTTAGTTGTATGACTTCTCGGAGCTGTAGTTTTTTGGAATTTACCTGTATGACTTCATAGTTTCGTTCTTTTTTAACGACTCTGCTTTTGGCTGTTCGTTACTTAAGAAAAAACTTTTATTCATTTTCTTCTTCTTCTTCTTCGCTGCATATGGCACATACCTGCAGTGGGGTATTGGCCAGAGTTCAATGGAGTTGTAAGAATAGAATTCATAATGTCAATTTATACTGTGTGATAAATAATTTTTTAATTATTAATTAGTGCTGGTAAAGTAATATAGATAATTTTGAGGCGATAAGAATAGAAATCAATGAAAAAAGGGGCAAAATATATATGTTGAAATTGTAAACTCTAATTCAGAAAGATCAGTGCTAACACACAAATCTTCCGGTAGCAATATTATAGTTGCAAAGTAACTCATACCGGCTTTAGGGCGTACCCTTTGACAGTCGCACCAAAGCAGAGGAGAACAGGAATTCTAAACGGCAGTGCTAGGTGAGCAAGAGGTATTTTTAAATAATTTCTTTTCTGAGTAGCGGCAGGAGAGAATGTAATGTTCAATTGTTTCCACGTCATCAGATGACGCACAAAGATGTGACGGTGTGAATCCACAGCGACATAAATAAAGATTGAGGCCAGGAATTCTACAACGCATGAGCGTCGTGAAGTCCTCACATTGCCTCGAAGTTACAATGCATGACATCGCGATGAAAATTTAAATGTTCGAACTCCGTAGTCGCAAGGAGTCGCTCGTGGCTCAAGGAGTGTAACGTTTAAACCGTTCAAAACCAGATATATTTAGCCAATAATATTCAACAACATCAGCAACAGGCTTATTGAGAGCTGAATTTGCTAATTCGTCATTATATTAGAAGAATTGCCGAAGTGCCCCAGAACCCACCCCAGATCACCCTAGCCAGATCGCCCTAAGCATTTTAGTCGGTTCATCTTAAGCTAGAGCCCTGATAGATGCCAAAGGCACAAACAGAATTATTTTATGTTCTATAGCGCATAAATGAGCCAAATCATTTGTTCTCGAACAGGTCCAGTCTTGCGAGCTACCACGACGACGCAGACTATATGCGAGATTTGTCATTCCCCCGTGAAAACTGCTTTCTTCACTGGGCACGAGCGTTTACTTTAGTTATATCATATTGGAGATGCTGTTTTGTTGGAGAGACCATGGAATAATGTCGCAAGAAACTAGACATAGAAAAGGCAGAACTTGTGGCTGCAGTTGCCCACTGTGACTTCAATACTCTTCTCGAATGTAATGTTTGTTTTCTTTCCTCGCTCCTTTTCTAGTAGGCAAAGAAAGACTTAGCTGTAAGGACGATAGCTGAACGGCAGCAATTTTGTTGTGTGCATGTGTGCGTATATTTTCAGCGTGCTCCGTTCATGTTCAGTGATCATAGCCTCTGCAATTTTTGTCATTTGCGTCGTTTCTCTTTACCGCTGAACACGTGTAAAGTAAGAAGGAAAAGTAAGAAGCGATACGGAGCCATTGTGCTTGTAAGAGGTAGAGTATTAGAGTAAGACCGATTAAGAGATAGAGTAAAGAACAAGATGAAAAAGATCACGATACGGGCATGAAACAGTTGTGATACCGGTTTCAATTGGTTTCGTTTTTTGTGATTCCTTGCCAGTGCTGTCTTAGCTTCAGGCAGGAACTTGTAAGCAGAGATTTGCAAGACAAAACTTTCCAGAAAACACAGGGAATAATATTATAGTAGTATCATATAAAGTAAAAAGCTTATCTACAAATGCTGTTTCGAAGCTATTCGTGGAAAAAGAAGCCCCTATGGGAGCGTTGTCTGAACGAAAATCATTTTATCACACCGGAAGGAAGGGGAGGAGGGTGGAAGTCAAAGTAGAAAGAGAGAAAGAGGAGCCGTAGTAGAGGGCTAGTTACGGACCAATTTTGGCCACCTTGTGATCTTAAACGTGCATTTACATCTCACAGTCTACAACGGCACTCCTCTCTCTCTCTCTCCGCTTTTTCTCCCACCTTCAATCCTTCATTTTCGACGCGTTTCAGGTGTCCAAGAAACAAGTGTGGCAGATACTGCGCCTTTCCTTTCCTGTGAACCAATTATTGTTATTATTAAGGTAATGCACATAAGCCAATAGGAAAGGAATCTCAGTGCTCGCGAATAACTGCCAGGAGTTCGCTCAGTGTCAGCCAAAACTCACTCATGTTACTGATTAAGCTGCTACAAAACTCCCTCAGCAAGGCCTGTATAATTCGAAAGCAGTATATTTGTTGATATGGACAGTCAATGCTGGCAATATATTAGCTCAGTTCGAATCACATTTGGTTCGGTTTGTGGTGTTTAATACCCCAAAGCAACTCAGGCTATGAGACACGCCGTAGTGTGGGCTGATATTTAAAGGCCCACTGTCCACCCTCCGCTCCAATTTTTTTTTTTCCGCGTTGGCTGTGAGGCTTCGTCCCCACAATGCAAGGTCGTAAGAAGTTTGTGAGAAGAGTAATTAATAACGGAGTTAGAGCCACCGCAATCAACCGATTTTGCGCTTCCCTCTCCTTCTTTCCCCTCTCAGATGTTTCTCACTCTCCTGCTCAATCGTCTAGCTTCCGTAAGCCCAATTTCCCTTTCTCCTCCGTGTTTGGTGGAAGGTGGGACGTCTTGTGGAGGTGGTGGTGGTGGTGGTGGTAAGAACATTTATTTACACATGGATGTTTGGATCGGCCCATAAGGGACCGGTCCTTACAAACACTAGGTGGAGGTCCCTAGTTGGGGACCCCAGTGGCGGTTGCCGCCGCTCGGGCGCGTCCGACTAAGGCTTGTTGGGCCTGTAAGTCGTGGCAGCCGAGCAGGACCGCCTCCCAGTTCTCCCGGGTTGGGTTGGGGATGGGGGGAATAGCCGGGTTGGAGGGGCAGGCCCACACCATGTGATAGATGTCAGAAGACACCGCTCCACAGTGTGGGCAGCTGCCACTAAAGGAGGGGTCAAAATGTTTTAGGGCTACCGGGCACAGCAATGTATTGGTGAAAAGGCGGAGAAGGAGCCGCTCATCCGCCTTTTTGAGACCTTTACATGGGCTGGGGTAAAGGCGATGACAATTTTGATAGTACGTCGTGATATCTTTGAAGGTGTAGGCCGGATTAAAATCGGGTTCCTGATCGGGTAGGGAGGAGAAAACAGCCCGGTGAGAGAGCGCGCGGGCGGCTGCGTCTGCTGCCTCGTTTCCTGCCAAACCCTGATGAGCAGGGGCCCATATAAGGTAGCGGTGTGCGGGGTCCGTATCCCGTATGCAATTTAAGTAAATTTTATAGGCTAGTAAGGGAGTCCAGCCTTGTCTGACGTTCCGACAGGCTCCTCGCGAGTCGGTAATTATGTATTTTGAGTCGGAATGAGAGGCCGCGAGAGCAATCGCCACCTCTTCTGCGTGTGTTGTACTGCGGGCTCTGAAGGTGAGACCGTTAACCGTTTTGCTGTTGTGAACTACAGCGGCCGTGTACCATCCCCCGTGGTGAGGGCCGGAGGCGTCCACGTAGTATACACCTGTTTTGTTGCCATAATGTCGGGCTAGGGCTTCCGCTCGTGCCAGGCGCCGACCATTATGATCTTCGCGTGACATATTCGCTGGCAGAGGTCGCACGCAGAGGGCGCGTCTCCACAATTCTGGGATGCGAAACCTGTCTTCCATGAGTGTGGTGTGTTGGATACGGAGTCGAGCAAGAAGGCGGCGACCCGACTCCGTTTGCGACAAACGCGTGTACTGATTTATAAGGTGGGCCTCCCGGAGCTCCCGGAAAGTATTCACCACCCCAAGGGCCATAAGACGCCTGTTTGAAGTAGTGATTGGGAGGTCCAGGGCACGCTTGACAATTTTGCGAAGGATAACCTCAAGGGCATCCTCCTCTTGTTTCCGTAGGTGGAGATACGGTGTCGAATATAGAATCCGACTGGTCACGAAGGCGTTTGCCAGCCGCAAGGCATCCTTACTTCGCAACCCCCCGCGTTTGTTTGAAACCCGGCGGACCATGCGGCCCACCTGGTCCCCCACCTTACGGAGTTTGGCCAATGTAGTGTCTGATCGTCTGTGTTTGTGTATGTAGAGTCCGAGTACCCGTATCTCGTCAGCTTCTTGTATGGGACCACTGTCTAAAGATAGAGTGATTTGAGTTGTGCACTTTCGCGAGGGGCGGAGGTGCACAAATTCTGATTTTTGTGGGGAACACTGAAGACCACAGCGGCGGGCGTAGCGGTCTACTATCGTCGCAGCTGTTTGCAGGCTGGTTTCAATGTCCCCGATACTGCCATGCGTGGCCCACAGGGTGATGTCATCGGCATACAGGGCGTGCTGCACACCAGCGACACCATCGAGCTGGGCAGGCAGGTGCATCATAGCCAAATTGAAGAGCAACGGGGAAAGTACTGCGCCTTGGGGGGTTCCCCGCGTGCCGAGTAGGTAAGGACCATGCTCATTATCTTGGATGCGAATGTAGGATTGACGATCCGTGAGAAATTGCTTGATGTATTGGAATGTGTTGAGACCACAGTCGGTCTGGCTTAGGTGGGTGAGTATAATCTCGTGTGTTACATTATCAAATGCCCCTTTGAGATCTAAGGCGAGTACTACCCGGTCATTATGGGGGCATTCGAGTGGGTCAAGGACTTCCCGATTGAGTTGCAGGAGGACATCTTGAGCGGATCTGTGTGGGCGGAATCCGAACATGGTGCCTGCGAATACATGTTTTTGTTCAAGATATTCAGATAGCCGGTCCCGCACCATCGTCTCCATTAGTTTGCCCACACAGGAGGTGAGAGAGATGGGACGGAGGTTATCTGTGTCAATTGGTTTCCCTGATTTAGGAATAAAGGTTACCAGAGCCGTTTTCCAGTCGCTTGGCAGGGGGGTGTCCCCGCGCCAAATCGCATTGATGTAGTCGAGGAGGGACTGGTATGCCGAGTCGGGCAGGTTCGTCAAAAGCTTGACGGTGACCTTATCCCTTCCCGGGGCAGTGCCTCGTTTCATTTTGGCAAGAGCCGCCCGCAGATCATGGAGCTGGAAAATTTGATCCAGCTCTGTGTTCTCTCTGCCTGCATAAGAGTATGATGATCCACGGGGGTCTTGGGCTGTACACAGATACTGGTCCCGGAGTTTCTGTGCCAGTTGTGTCGTGTTGCCAGAGAAAGCATGCATGGCTCTCTGCAAATGTTTCTGTGTTTCGGTTCGTGTTTGGGTTGGGTCGATGAGGGCTCGAAAGAGGCGCCATGTGTTGCGGCTAGACATTTGTCGCGCGGCCGTGTTGCATCTATCCACCCAGTTGGAGTCGGCGAGTTGGGCCGCGTACTCAGCCGCTTTCTGGGTGAGCTCGGCAATTCGAGCTTTAAGCTTTCTGTTGTGTTTCTGGCGTCGCCAACGGCGGACGAGGCTGCGACGGGCTTCCCAGAGGTGTAGGAGGTGGTTATCCACGTCCGTGACCGCCTCTGAGAGCTGGATCTGTGTTTCATGCGAGCGAAGGTGTGTCAGCAGCTGTTGAGACCATGCTGAGTAGCCCTGCTCGGAAATGGGTGTGTTATCAAGTGAGTCAAAATTTTGCCTGAATTTCGTCCAATCTGGGATACGGGCTTGTGTTGTGGGACGTTTGAGCGGGCGTGTGTGTATTGTAATGTTAAGGATGCAGTGGTCACTACCGAGGGTTTCCTTGGTGTTGAGCCAGTCTGCGTGTTTTATGTTGCGAGTGAAGGTTAAGTCCGGACAAGTATCCCGTGTCACGGAGTTTCCTAACCGTGTTGGGCAGACCGGGTCAGTGTGGAGGGTGAGGCCCAACGTGGACGCAAGTTCCGCCAACTTACGTCCGCGCGACTCCTCCTTGCGATACCCCCACAGCTGACTGGGAGCGTTAAAGTCGCCCACGATCAGGAGGGGATCGCGACCCGCTACTCTTAGCGCGCGGCTGAAGAGGTCCGCGAATGTCACTCGCTTCAGTTTGGGAGGGCAGTACACGTTGAGTACATGCAATGGCGGGTCCCTGCGGCGGAGTGGTAGGATTGTCACCATTACATAGGAATAATCTAGTTGGAGATCGAGATCCACTAAGTTTGCTGTGCATGCTTTGTGTACGAGAAGACAAGACGCGGGATCCTGTTGGAACGTCGTGTAATTTGAAAGTGTGGCGCCCAGACCTGGCTCCTGGAGGGCAACCACGGCTGGTACAGACTCGAATGTTTCAAGGTAGAGGCGAAAATTGGCCCGCTTAGTGCGGTCCTTAAAACCTCTACAGTTCCATTGTGTTATTAATGTTGAGATGGCCGAATTGGAGGTAGAAGAGCGTCTTTGACTAAGGTGTCTCGCCATGATTGAACATTTTTGGAGGGGAGGAGGAGGGAGTGGCTGCCCCAGAGCCAGCTACCTGCGGCACCAAGGAGGTTGCTGCAGGAGCGGGGCAGCTGTCCTCATTGTCCGAATCAGTGATCCGACGGTTGAATTTTGCAGGACGGGATACGTCCCTAATGGGCCCCGACCGACGGAGGAGGCGGGGGTTGTCCGAGATGTGTTTTGAGACGACCGCGGGTATGGCAGTTATGACCTTGGTGAAGATCTGGTCCATAGCGGCCTCGATCATAGATTGCATTTTTGAGGATAAGCGTTCCTCCATCGCGGAGATCGCTGTCACGAGGGCTGGCGACAGCTCCGCATCGCTCTCCATCGCGTCCGAGTTCTGTGGGCTCGGAGCGGCGGACGCCAATTTTGATTCTAAATTTTGAATTTTGTTCAGTAAAATTTCATTCTGTGCCCGGAGCACGTCAATCTGCTTTTTGTATTCCGCATCGAGCGCGGAGGCGGTGAGTGGGGAAGAGGGGGGCCGGGGAGAAGAGGAGGCGATTCCCGCCCAGTTGCTCACCTGTTTGCCATGTTGGGGCGCGGATGCCCGGGCGCCGGCAGCGCCACCCGTCTTGAGAGCCGGGAAGTGGTGGTTGTCCGTGCCACTGGGCGGTGGCGGTGGAGGCGCCTTCTTCTTCCCAGGCGGCGTTTTGATGTCGGTAGCAGGAGGAGCAGGCGGCGTTCCGCCATTGCCACCTGAAGCTTGCTGCCTTGGCGGCAGCCAAGGCAGCAAGCTTCAGGTGGCAATGGCGGAACGCCGCCTGCTCCTCCTGCTACCGACATCAAAACGCCGCCTGGGAAGAAGAAGGCGGTGGACGCCACTCGCGTACGTCATGGCCCCGCCTTTAAGCCTTTTCTTTTTCTTCGCTTTTTACATCTCGCTTACGTTGGGCCGAGTCGCCGAACCTCTCTCCTAAAAAAGGAGTGTGAACGAGAGGTCACGTCGGAGTGAAAGCTTCAGGTTGCGCGAGAGAAGGGAAGGCTGTAGAAACGGCGCAGCACACAGAACGCACTCTGAGCAGGACGGTGGTGATGGTGGCACTCTCTGCGTGCGCAAAAACGAAACGGTCAAGACAAAAGCGTGCCGCAGCCAGCGGTGGACACAATTAGTGGTGTACGCCCATCGTAGCTTCCCCCGTCAGTCAGCGAGACGAACCAATGAATGTCGTTTCTCGGCAAGTACGTCAAAACTATGACTCGACGGGCCAGCGCAGGGAACGGGGAAGCTGGCTTCCCGAAGGAGAGCATGAGAGAGCTTTGATTTGTATTTTCGTTGCTTTGCGGCGCACTTGTAACTGTAGCATTTGCATAGACTATTTCCGGTACCTGATAGAAACACTGGGCTCCTTTGCTAAAAGGTCCTTCCCTGGACGGTGGCCCTTTAACGATCCTCTGATGGTCAAATTACTCAGTAGCTCTCAACTAAGGCACCTCTTTTCGTTTCCGCTTTCACTCTCACCTTCCTCTCTTCCCATTACGGCGCGGTTCAGGCATCCACCGAAACAAGTGTAACAGATACTGTGCATTTTCTTTTCTGCAAACGAATTTTTAAAGCGATACATTCACTCAGCTAGCTGATGCCGGGTATCGCCGTGTGTTGTATGTATCTGTATCCCATCAACTTCAAAGCGCTCGCCACCTGCTGTGGAGAGGAGGAGTGCAGAGGGTAGTCCCGTACGCCGTGCACGCCGCTGAGAGGAGGTGGATGGCAGCGGCATCCCGGCAAATACACCTCCGCGGGGAGGAGGACGACAATAGTTGCCACACAGCTCTTGCGCGCGCCTCAGCGGAGGGCTCGAACTGATACACCGTTCTCTGCCGCTTTCGCCGGTGTACGAAGAGGAAGAGGAACCCCAAGTGTAGAAGGTGTGCCAAAGCCTCCAAGACACTTCACGCCTGAGCGCTATTCTCAGAGACGAATGCTCATGGTGCGGGAGGACCCATACCTTGTACCACACAACGTGGGAATGCAGTGCACATCAAATGCAAACAATTCCAAATCCAAAATGAAAGGCAGAGGGAGGCTTTGCTGGTCAGCTCTGACCCGGAGGCTCAGCTCTACCTAGTCACAAGAGCACGCAAGCTGGCGAAAGCCAGTGTTGCCCTGGACTTGGACGCCATCCTCGGCTGAAGAGGCGAAGATAAAAAATCCCCATGTATTCAATAAAGTTTTACTCACTCACTCCCTCACTGAGCGCTCTTTCCGTGATGTCACACCTCATGACCGAGTGCAGCGGCAAAGTGTCTGCCGCCATCGCTTGCGCCGGTTCATGAATGTAGATCCTGCGTTTCTCGGTGTTGTTTTTAAGGCGAAAGCCTTTCCAGGCTCATGGAAGGACATCTCGTGCGCGAGAGTTGTGCGCGGAATCTGTCGCGAGATCGATCATATTCCACTAGATTCCTCGATACCAGTTCTTGTCTAGCGTTCATGCCATCTACAATGCCACTACTGAACACGTGCCAAGAAACACTACGCGACAGGAGCGATGATGTGCAGTCAAAACAGGTCGGATAAATTGACACATGGTGCGCCTTTCCTTCGCTGTAAACCAATTATAATTACACGTAGCTCTGCAATGAAGGCCGATAAAAGGCAAACAATGCGATGCAAATCATATGAGAGGAAGGGCTGGCTTTCCCCATTCCCCTCTTGATCGAGAGGCATCAAAAAGGCCTTCTGATATTTTTTTTATTTATCAAATTCCTCTACTTCCGCCACATTCGCCCCCAACCCTCGATCCCCGAACTGAATCTACTAATCCATACCTCTCTGCATGTGGCAGTCCAAATGTAGAGGCTGCAAAAAAAAAAAAGAACAATCAATACATTCATATACAGCAAACTACCCCCGCATCCAATGTCATAACCATACAAGAGTCACATAAAATAAGCAAATGAACAAGTTATCAGGGCATCCATTCGAACTAAACCTCACCTTCGTTGTCCAAGTATGTTTATCGTCACATAGACTACATCGCCCATGACCTGTCCGACTGTTACCCTGACTTCCTTCTCCTGGAGCTTCACGCGCTCCGTAGAGGCTTACCTACCTATTTCGCCTTGTTACCATCCCAAGGGCGACCTAACTAATGCCTTCCCAGGATAGATAAAAGCCTTCGAACTGACAAGCAGCATGTCCCATCTCGCTGAATTGACGTGTTTCTCGATTGCAGTAAGTCGCGTCACTGCAGACAGTTTGATCAAATATACTAATGCTAGGTACGCAAAACAAAGCTTCGTTATACATTGAATCAACAAAGCTTGAGTAGCCTGGGACTGAAAATGAAAACCGCGTCGGCAATGATGCCTGTTATGCCTGTCGACAGTGATGCCTGTTATGCCTGTCGACAAAAGGCAGCGATCTCTTCAAACGTGATATCAACTCTGAACAACAGGAGAACGCTGTGTCGGTTTTCGTGCATTTTAATACATCGAACAAGGATTATTACTGAAAACATATGCGTAATATTGTTGACGCGAGTACGCTGCTTCCAACGCCAAAAAGAAGCGCTGCTTAGTCGTGAGCCGTGGCGGTCGTGACTGTTCACGACGTCAGCACGACAAGAGGAGCCTGGACCGTTCCAATCCTTGAACCGAGTGGTGAAAGGCTCCTGCAAACAGGGGACGTCATTTACGACTAAGAAATCATTTTATGGAGAGACAAACACGTATAACGTTTGTCGAAAATGACAGAAAAAACATTATCGGCTGCTAATAGGACACGAAATTCGACGAAATTAGAGGTGTATTTCACGTCACACTCGGCACTTAACTAATCGCCATAGCTGAGTAATACTAACTATCCCTACATGCGTATGAAAAGAGCGCACACATGTCTTATATGCAACTTGTCGACTACAAATCATTTCGGAAATGTGGTCGCAGAGATACGTTGCAACCCGAGTGGTATCAGCTGTGGAAATAAACACGAAATGCGTAATGTATGCACTCAAGCAACTGTTCTTATAGACGACTCTGTAATATTTGCCTAAACATCGTTTTTGCTAGTTTGCGGAATTATACGACGAACTTCGAGTGGTATGGCTAGAAGGGGAGGTTTGGAGAGAGTAGCGGGGTATAATTACGCATCCCTCTCGTTAGGGCAGAATACAACGCAGCGTTCGGGGCGCCGCCTTTCAGTACGGCGAGAAGCCGGCAGTAGTCGCTTGGGCATTTAAGCAGGCAGTATTAGCAAGTTCGTTCAAGTTCTCTTTATTTACAGTTTTACAAGATAACGTAATGGCTCCGCGTCGCAGAGAAGTTGTTGTTGACACTGAAGGAAGAAAAAAAAGAAAATGCAGGGGCCTGCTACTGGTTCTGCAGCTGAGCCAGCTCCGCAGCCTCGCGCGGACAGAAGACAAAATAGAGAAAAAAGAAAAAGAAGAGGCGGAGAAAGGCGCGTGTCGCAACAGCCTTCATCCACCACTGAAACGGTAGCAGGTGCAATGACGGTCTACAACCGATAAAAATATGGTGGCAGGTTAGCCCCCGCCGCAAGAGGGAGTGCCTGTCCTGGAGTGCCCGGTAGTACCTGTCCCAGCCCCGTAGGACCAGGAGCAGCCATCCCATCACGTCGCAGAAAATCCAGTGTCGGCGGCGTTGTTGTCCGTTGTAACGCGAAAATCCGCTATGAATGACAGAACAAGGAGTGAAAAACTGCCTTCGTGTGCGTGAAACGGTATTGCAAATTAACGGTGGAGTCTCCTCGGCATTGCATTGAAAGCAAACACCGCATTCCGCTGAACGCGGAGTGGGACGCGTCAAGTTTTAAGAAGCGGCATTTAAGTTTACCGCTGACGTCATCGCTCGGCAGGCCTTAAGAGAAAATAAAAAAATTTAAGTTAAAACTTGGAAAACTGCTTTCCTGTGTGTAAAACGCTATCGCGTGTAACCCTTAATGGCTGAGCATAAGTGCCACCTTAATTTTTTCTACGCCTGATATGTGCCCTAAGAAAAGCCTTGAAGACGATGAAAGAAAATTATGACAGATTCGCGGAAATTGAGATATCTGTGGCAATTATTCGCGGTACATTGTTGTAGTGTGATGTCGCGACGCCGGGCGCACTGGGCCGGAGCCGAGGGTAGCGTTGACAGGCGAGGCGTCGAGGAACCGCGGACACGAGGACCTTTCATTAGAGCCGAGTACAAGTAGTTTATTTACATCTGTACACTTTGGAGATTTCAGAAGGAAGCCCTCTCCCGATGTCAGACGCCAGGCTTTCTTTTCTTGGGTGTCCCTAAGTCCCTAGGCAGGGAATTGGTTAAATTTCGGCACGGGCCAATCGCAAAGCTCGAGGTGACAGTTTGCGTACTGCATCACCGAGCCCTGCCCCGCACATTCTTGCACGTGTGCCTCTGTAATTTAATACACCCGTCACCAGTTTACAAGTGACCCCCCCCCCCCCCCCCCTTCGTTCTCTCCTCACACCTGAGAGTCAAGTTGCCTCCGCTTTTTTCCGTTCGGTCCGGCGCCCTGTGGGTCTATCCCTCAGCGGCAAACACTTCATCCAGGGAAAGACCTCGCGTGAAGCCGACGATGGCTTCTCTCTCCGCTTTTGTCCAATGTCGAGTATCGTAGCCTAACACCGCGCGGCTCCGACGACGGTTTCTTGCTCCGCCACCGTCGCTCTGTAGGTCATTAACAGGCCAGGCTCTTGGGAAGTCAGGTCGTTTCTTCACAAAGCGACCAAATCGGTGCTTCGAAATGGCCATAGGTGAGGACGGCGGTTGTTCAGGTGTGCGTGCAGACCGGGTGGACATCTGCAGACGAAGCTTGCTGAGATGCCCGTGTAGCGAACGCAGACACACCGACGCCTTCTGAGCAATAAATTAGCTCGGACACAACAGTGAACCGCTGTTTTCTTCCAAAGCCCCACAAATTTATAACCATGATATTACTGATCTTTTGTAATTATTTTTATTTTCGAAGTTATGAATTATATGGGAATCGTTTGGTTCGACAAGATGCAGGTAACGAGCATGCGTGCGCCGAGGTGCGGGAAGCTGAAAGGACAGCTCTCTACATAAAAAGGTTTAACGATGGCGCTTTGCGTCTGTTTGCGATTCTAGCTGAAGAATTTGCGCGGTAAAAAGCCCCCTTTCTACGTGCCTGCCTTAAGAACTGCTCAGCTGGCGTGTGCATATTGACACAAGCCATTCATAGACGACGAAGATTTGAACGGGCGATTCGGAGAAGACGAAATTAAACGGTGCTCCGCTTTCGTGCTGACCTGACTGGTTATTGGTGTTCTTCGGTGCCAGAGTGCCAGTGCACCTTCTGTGTACCGTTACGTTACAAATCTGGTGGAGGCATTGCCGGGTATTGATCCAGTCCTGCACAAAAAACCTGTCACTACGGAGCTTACCCCCGTACATCAACGCCTCGGCCGCCGCCTACGTGGAGAGCTCCCGGAATTCGGGCCCCTTCCGGCCGCTACCAGGTCGACGCACCCTCACACGGCGGTAGAACCTACTGCAATGACATCTCAGAGCAGGCTTCCCACCCACATCCTGTGTCATTAGCCGCAAACACCCCCCTCTTTTCATGGCGACGTGTTCGAGGACGCCAAGGAATGGCTTGAGACCTACGAGCGAGTCGCTCGTTACAACGGGTGGACTGATGAGTGTAAGCTCCACAACGTTTACTTCGCTCTTGAAGAGTCTGCACGGACATGGTTTGTAAACCATGAGGCTTAACGAGCGAGTCGCTCGTTACAACGGGTGGACTGATGAGTGTAAGCTCCACAACGTTTACTTCGCTCTTGAAGAGTCTGCACGGACATGGTTTGTAAACCATGAGGCTTTCTTCCCATCCTGGGCAGCCTTCTGTCGCGATTTGAAAGCCACGTTTCTTAGCGCCGACCGCCGGGAGTGAGCAGAAGCTGCACTACACTCGCGCAGTCAGCGCCAGAACGAGAGCGTGCGTATGTTCTTTGAGGACATGACACGCCTTTTCAAGCGTGCAGACCCACAAATGCAGGAAGGTTAGAAGCTGCGTCTCCTGATGCGGGGCGTTAAACAAGAACAAGGGACTGGTGCGCAGTCCACCGCACACTGTGGCGGAGTTTCTCAGCGAGGCAGCGGCCATGGAGACAACGCTGCAGCACCGAACCCGTCAGTACAACCGTTACGTGAACGTCATTGGGTCCGACGCACCCCCTGTGCATGTCTGCAGCGACATGGACACATTACGCAATTTCATCCGTTCTGTCGTACGGGAGGAACTGCAAGCGCTCCAGATGCCTTGCAACACATCTTTTCCTTCACTGGCTGCAGTCGTCCGGGACGAGGTACGTATGGCAGCTGAGCAAGTTGCTGACGTTCCCCAGCAGCGCGTTCCCCACCAGACACGCGTCCGTCCTACGTAAGGCTCTTCCGCGGGACCATAGTATCAACGCCGCAGCTCCAGTAATGGAGCCGCAGGGTCCTCGCATGGAGCCGCATGGAGCCTCTCTACTCCACTCCACCAATCTGCCAGCGACCCCGTAAAAGTCACGTATGGCGGCCCCGGTACCGTCGGCCCCTGTGCTATCATTGCGGTGGAGCCGGTGAACCTTTATCGGGAGTGCCCGTACCGCCGCGTCACCATGCGGGGTTTCGCCTCGGAGGACCTCTACCCTCGGAATGCCGAACGGCCTACTGAGATTGCAAGCGACTTTGCAGCGCGACAGTACCCCGTCACATCCGGTTACCAAGAGCATCGGTCTACGTCCCCGACGAGCAACCGTTCGACAAATCCCAACTCTTACCGACGCCGCTCTCCCAGCCCTGGCCGGGAAAACTAATACCAGCGGCCTTCGGAGGCAGGGTTGCTGATGTCGGGAAATGTGAAGATCCTCCGTCATCGCCAGGCCGACCCGACGAGATTTCGCTTGTGTCAGGTAGCGACAGCATGCGGCATACTACCTCCGAATTATGTGTAACGATTGATGGAGTGAATGTCACCGCGTTACTCGACACTGGTGCCGATTATTCAGTAATGAGCGGTGATCTCGCCCGAGAATTGAAGAAAGTTTTGACACATTGGTCCGGCCCGAAATTTCGCACGGCGGGAGGTCACTTAATTAAACCTGCAGGCAAGTGCACAGCGCGGGTTGGCATCCGTGGTTTTGTGTATGTCGGAGAATTTATCGTGGTTCCTGAGTGTTCGAAAGACTTGATTCTTGGTCTAGACTTCCTGCAGACCAACGGCGCGGTCATTGACCTGAAAGAAGCGCATGTTTGCTTTTCGACGAAACGAGCCGTGGCGCGCATTGAAAACGAAGATCCGGGTCTGAACGTCTTGCGTATAGTCGATGATGACGTGAGGGTTCCGGCACGCTCTAGTGTGCTGGTTCTTGTAAAGCATGATTTGTTCCACGATTTCGAGGGCATCGCGGATGGGCACCTTCCGCTACTACTCGAGAAGGAATTAGCCGTTGCTCGAGGACTCGTACAACTCCAGAACAGTTGTACTACGGTCCGCCTGACAAATTTTGCTAAGGAGATGCGGCATCTCGCCAAGGATACGGCTGTTGCCATCCTTCACGATGTTACTGTCTTGCCTCATTTATGCACCGCCGGAGCGAACCCTAAAAAAGAGGCCGCACCTTGTCATGCTCTGCAAACCGTTAAAATTAGCCCCAACATGAGGCCCGATCAGAGGAATCTTCTCTCGGCTCTTCTGAGCGTTTTCGCAGACTGCTACGCCACAGGCTCTAAGGTTGGTCGTACTCCTGTCGCCAAACACCGCATTATCACCGATGAGACCACGTTACGGGTATTCCAGCGCCCGTACCGGATTTCTCCTAAACAACGTGACGCCAATAAAACGCAAATGAATGAAATGCTGGCGGACGAAGTGGCCTAGCCTTCGACGAGCCCATGGGCGTCGCCAGTGGTCCTTGGCAAAAAAAAAGATGGCACCTTGAGATTCTGTGTCGATTACCGAAAGTTAAATAACGTGACCAAAAAGGACGTGTATTCGCTGCCGAGGATTGATGATGCCCTCGACCGACTACGCAACGCCAGGTACTTTTCCTCATTAGACCTCTAAAGCGGATACTGGCAAATCGAGGTGGATCAGAGAGACCGAGAGAAGACTGCATTTGTGACGCCCGACGGCCTATACGAGTTTAAGGTACTTCCGTTTGCTCTGCACCGGCCACGTTCCAAGGTATGATGGACACGGTTTTATCAGGTCTGAAGTGGCAGTCGTGCTTGGTGTGCTTAGATGATGTTATTATTTTCTCGCCTACTTTCGAGCAACACTTGGACCGGTTGCGCATCGTGCTTCAAGCACTCAAAGGCGTGCAACTAACGATCAATCCTGAGAAATGCCACTTTGCTTTCAAGGAACTACGCTTTATCGGCCATGTTGTCAGTGCACAGAGCGTTCTCCCTGATCCCGAGAAGACTACCGCAGTGTCAAATTTTCCACGCCCCACCGACAAAAAGGCACTTCGACGATTTCTAGGTCTTTGTTCATACTACCGACGCTTCGTCCAAGATTTTTCTAAGATAGCTGAACCAGTGACAGCACTACCCAGAGTAGACATACCCGTCCTGCGGGGAGACGATCAAGAATAAGAGTTCCAGGAGCTTAGAAGCCGCCTACACAGACCCCCAATACTTACCCATTTCGATGAAGACGCTGCAACCGACGTACATACTGATGCCAGCAACGTTGGCCTCGGCGCGGTGCTCATTCAGTGGCAAGGCGGAGTAGAACGGGTTATCGCCCACGCGAGTCGAACACTCTCACGATCGGAGGCAAACTATTCGACAATGGAGAAGGAGTGCCTTGCGGTAATCTGGGCCATCAGTAAGTTTCGGCCATATTTGTATGGACGACCCTTCCGTATTGTCAGCGACCATCATTCCTTGTGCTGGCTGGCAAGCCTTAAAGACCCGTCTGGACGCTTAGCTCGTTGGAGCCTCCGTCTTCAAGAGTATGACGTTACTGTTGTCTATAAGTCGGAACATAAGCACCAAGATGCGGATTGCTTGTCCCGCGCGCCATTGGACTCCACTGCAGTTGAAAACGCTGACGATTTTCCCCTTTATGGGGCCATTACCCAATCCCATATGGCTGACCTTCAACGCAAGGACCCCGAGCTAGTGCCGCTCATCGATTATATGGAAGGACGTGGTGTTAGAGTACCGCTTGTTTTTCGTCGTGGCTTGCAGTCATACGCTTTACGAAGTGGAGTTCTCTGCAAGCGCAATTTTGAAAGATCAAAAGAGGAATTTCTACTCGTAGTATCTACGCACCTACGGCCTGACATCTTGAGCGCTTGTCACGACGAACCGTCCGCCGGCCACTTGGGAGTTAGTCGTACGCTTGCAAGAATTCGGGAAAAATACTATTGGCCGGAATTATTACCTTTAGTACGATCTTACGTTAAAACCTGCCGTGATTGTCAACGCCGAAAGACTCCACCCGTGAAACCAACTGGATTTCTTCAGCCGATCGCTCCACCGAAAACTCCTTTCCAACAAGTGGGGATGGATCTTCTTGGTCCTTTCCCGAAGTCAACTCATGGAAAGCGTTGGATTGTTGTCGCGACAGACTACTTGACCCGATATGCTGAGACCGCGTCGCTTACAAATGGAACTGCCACCGAAGTTGTAGAGTTTTTTGTCCACGACATCGTATTGCGTCATGGCGCTCCGGCTGTTATCATTACCGATCGCGGGGCAGCTTTTATGGCCCGTGTGACTAAGGCTGTACTGAACCTTACACACACTAGCCATAGACAGGCCACGGCATACCACCCGCAAACTAATGGCTTGGTGGAGGGGCTAAACAGAACTCTGGCCGACATGCTGTCTATGTACGTGGATATAGAGCAAAAGACCTGGGATCAAATTCTCCCATATGCCACGTTCGCATATAATACGGCACTTCAGGAGACGACGCGGCTCACACCCTTCGAGCTTGTCTTCGGCCGTCGAGTGACCACTCCACTGGATACAATGCTGCCCGTATACACCGACGACGAACATGAGCTTGACCTGGACATCGCTAGTTTTACTCAGCGTGCGGAAGAAGTGCGGCAGCTGGCAAGGCAGCGCATATACCTACAACAGCAACTAGACGCTGACCGTTACAACAAGGAACGGCGATTCGCTGCCTACGAGCCTGGAGGCTATGTCTGGATTTGGACGCCCGTTCGTCATCGCGGGCTCTCTGAAAAATTACTGCGCCGGTACTTCGGCCCATACCGTGTCCTCCGCCGCCTCAGCGACGTTACTTACGAAGTTGAATCCGCGACCCAAGATCCCTCAAGCCGCATACGACGCAAGTTCACTGATGTTGTACACGTCGTCCGGATGAAACCCTACCACGATCGTCCCGCTGACTACTCTTGAGACTGATGGCGCGCCGTTTTGTGTTGTGGTATTCCATACCAACCTAACATACTGTCAGCTCATCGCATCAAGCAGCATTGCAGCACCTAGGTGATGCTGCCAAGAAGGGGGGGGGGGGGGGCAGAGGGTGACACATGCCATTCATAGACGACGAATCTTTGAACGGGTGATTCAGAGAAGACGAAGCTAAACGGTGCTCCGCTTTCGTGCTGACCTGACTAGTTGTTGGTTTTCTCCGGTGCCAGAGTGCCAGTGCGCCTTCTGAGTAACGTTACGTTACAATATATATATCGAGGAAGGTAAACCTATTTCTGCAGGCGGCCTTCGTTGTGTGTTGAGCGTTAACCCGTGTCTATGTGCGCTAAAGGATGTAATCCAGCCACTGCAAACACAGAGCTGTCATGACACGCTCGCCCGTCATGACTCTCTTGCTGTCAACGTCCGTTATAAGAAGTTCATCTTGCAATGCTTAGTATATGAATACGCATACCTAAGAGATCGTGCTGATGAACTATGAGCTAAAAAGCAAACTTAAATTTAGCGTACGCTATGCTTGTTGCAAGAATATTTAACTGAGCGCATTTAACGACTGCAGTCTTCGCGCAGCCAGTTTTTTCCTTCTGTCGGAAGAGCATTTAGGTGTATTTTCTAATATTCCCGAAAACCACTGACAGCCGAAGAAAATGCATTGAGAGGGCTTTACCGAAGGCTGAGTAAACTGAATTACGTGTCGTAACGTCGCTTAGGCATCGAGAATTTTTCACTCCCTATGTGATTTCGATACTCAAATGCGCCTGAGCAACTTTGCCATATTTTTTCTCCACTATAGTACATTGCCCCATTTTAGGTACATTGCACGGCTTGAGCCGAATGACGAAGGCGAAAGCTGTATTTAGCACGGAAATGCAGATTTGATGGCTTAAATTATGGGGGACTCTCAATCTTCGCCTTGAGAGTAGCTCCGGTAGACCTGTAAACCGCTTTTTCAATCCGCAATATTTAATATTGTTTCTTTAGATTTTGAGCAAAGAATATTTTGTACACTTTTGATTACAGTTACTATCAGGTCACGGTCGCAACACCTTTCTCAATGTAAACGGCCCGATAGGTTGACCTTGGCTAAACATAGTGTAATGAGGCTTTAGCTTCAATATAAATCAATATCATCCGAAATAGCGCGCATCAAGCACCCATCAACATTACCGCTGCACTACAAGCAGAAGCCACGCGACGCGCTGACAACGCCCTAACAAAAGCGCCGCTTTGCGGCGCGCACGCCTGTAGGAACTACCCAAGACTGGCCAGTTTTCACAAGAACTCCACTTCTAGACATCCAACTTATGGTTCTCTGCATGAACGCACTCAAAAAGAAAAAAAAACGATTTGATCGAGAGGCTTCCTGCCATGTTCAGTCAGTGCTTCTTTGAGTTCTTATGAACAGGATAGAGACACAAGACGCCGACGGTGTTGCGGTACAATTTTGCTCTTTCGAATACAAGCCCATCACGTAGTACGGTCAAATGCATCTACGTCTTTCGGCACGCGAGTTTAAGTAGTTCTTTTACACTTCGCTACTGCAATGAGCTGGAGTGATCTTAAGCAACCTAAACAGTTTACTCACTGCTTAACACTGCGAACCACCAAATGCTCATACCACAATGAGCCTAATCTATACATTTGCCGATTCTGCCTTCATACGCAACTTGACGTAGAACGGTGAAGGCGCAGGGGCGACACCAAGATTTGGTGCGGCGTCGTGTGATTGTCGGGAAATTAGCAGTGTAAAGGGCCGAGTGAATTGAGGAGCCCGGTGGGCCTGTCTACTTTACAAGCAGAAGAGAACGGCTACCCCGATTTCTTCGTCATAGGTTGATGCGACAGACATGCGAATGGCTTATTCCAAACGTATAGATTAAAAAGTATTCGCAACTCTTAGATTGCTCTAATGCATTTGCAACCACAGCTTGTTCTCATTTGTGGGCACCAAAGAACGATGCGAATTTTCTAGGAAAGTCAATTCCTAATGCTAATCACGCTGAACGGAACACTACCCAAGAAGAATTTCACTCTTCGCCGCGTGTCAGACCCAAAGTAAACAACGCTACTACTGTTCACCATGAAGTGGAAAATAACCACACTAAAGCAGCTGCTATCGGTAGACTGCGCTCGAGAGATGCACCATGATACGCAAGGAAAATCATTGGCTCATCGCCTCGAATTCCATTTACGCGCAGAAAATGGCAACGGCCTGTGACCCGGAACACTGGGGCTCGTGCGTCAGTGCGGCCAGACCCAGGAACACCTCGGGCACGCGTGCTGCGCACTGTGCTGTGCACGCACTGGTTCTGTGTCCTGCACGTCTTCAGGACGCCGACCGTTGACAGCAAGTCGGCCACGGCTATGCTGTTGATTCCCACCTATCGCGAAGCCGGACCGCGATCGCCACAGATCAGTTTAGAAATCTTGTTTCGAGGAAACAACTAAAGAAGAAATTCCATTCGCAGCCTTGTTCAATATTTCTCAGCACATAGAGTGCCCGTAAAACGTACTGTTGGTCTTCCAAAACACCAAGGCTCCAGAACGCTCAAATAGATCGAAACACTTGCGACAGCAAGCAATTGTCGCCTACTCCACATCTGCCGACACTTCAGGCAAGAAAATAATTAACAGGAAATGTGGTGCAAATTCTTGTGTCGACTATCGCAATGTATAGCTTGGAAGTGTAAGATTTCATTCAACGCCGCATGCATCGTTTTCTATCAAGCGAGTTTTCTCACCGCTGCGGTGCTCTACAAACCTGTTCCATGTGCTAGAATCACAGGACGTCCGGCCTTGGAGGCGCAAGACTAGCAGTCAAGGCCTCATCGCCGCAGGTGCCGGACTTCACAAGTAACACGTACGGGCCTGAGAAGGCGATCCCCAGCACCCAAATCCACCGTGGGGTCATCGATCTCGACATAATCGGCCGCGCACGTCGTGCAACCGGGAGCCCCATCCCTGACACACAGGATGCTGTTATCGCAGGAGATGGGCATGCCATCCGACCAAAGGGATGATTCGCCTACGAGTAGCCGGAATTCCTGCTTTCGTCACAGAGTGGGTATCGAATCGGCGCTTCGCCGTCACCGCAAGCAGCCTGATGTGACTAAACTTTCATGAAGAATGACTTAAGGTCGTGAACGATAGCAGACGGCATTAGGACACAGTAGGGAAGTAAGCATGACCTAAATCAAGCAACGGTATGTCAGATGTGTCTATTAAATACTACAAGACAGGGGTTGCCAGAGAGGTGTAAGCAAACATCCATTAAATAAATCTCAGTCAAGGGCAGTATTAAAACAGCGATGTCATTTAATTCTCTTGTTGCAGTTCAACAAAGCTGGTGGTGGTCACAGTTTGTGCTGCACGTTTATGGATTTGTGCTGCCTCATTATTGAAGCAATTATTTTGAAATTTGGCGGCTTAAATGATATGGGCGCAGTCTTGAATAGCTCAGTTTAATGCTCCTTCATGAGAGTTGCAGCTGCTTTACCTTCAATGCTTATTCTTCGAACAAAAAATAAAAAATGGGAGAAAAGAGGGCGCATCTGCGAGAGTGCTCTGCGACACACATACCCCCACAAAGGGCCTAATGCAGCTTGCGAGTTCAACGTCAGGGGCACCTCCGGGACACCAGAGCAAACACACAAACACAGCAGCTTCAGTGTCGTCTTCTTCTTCTTCTGCCTTGATATATGGCACATACCCACGAAGGGGGATTTGCCAGGGTTCAATGTGCACTGCCAAAGTCCTACACAAACTGAATTAGTGCAATAAAGTTAGTGTCAACTAAACAAAAACATAAGATGTAACATAACAAAATAGATCGTAAGAAAAAATACGAAGCAAAAATTTGAAAGTTTGGAAACATCCTCGTCGTCTTTCAACATGTCGACTACACACCGCAACATTACCCCCGCGAGGAAATCACGGTCCCGGTTCTTGCTAAAACGATGGCCGGGAATAGTAGGGTTTTAGAAGAGCGACGTGAACAGTTTGTGTCGGTGATATAGTGCAGTCTGGGGTGAGAGACAGGAGAATGATCTTGTACATCACATCGCTAAGTTACTCCAAGATGCGGTAGGGACCCACTTAACCGGTCATGAGTTTCTCGCATAGGCCCATACGGCGAGCCGGGAGCCAAAGAAGGACGAGCTAGCCAATCGGAGGCGTACATTTGGATGGCGATTCTCGTAACAATATTTTTGGGTAATCTGCAAAGCATTCATGCGATCCAGGGATATGTTCGGGTGGCTTCGGCGTGTGCTATGGTATCGAAAGCATAAGTGTTCGGACGATCTTCAGAGGGCAGCAAACTGTCGAAAGGGAGCAGAGGGTCGCGGCCAAAGAGGAGATAAAAGGGTTAGTAGCCAATGGTAACTAGACGGAAGAAATTGTATGCAAATATGACGAATGGCAAATTGACGTCCCAGTCACGATGGTGGTCAGAAACGTAAATAGACACCGTGTCCGTAAGTATCCGGTTAAAGCCCTCAGTAAGGCCATTCGTTTGGGGAATGATAGGCTGTCGTACATTTGTGGCGGGTAGACCATGACCGGAGCAAGTCGTCATCAGATTTAGAAATGAAGTACGGGCCTCGATCCGTAAGTAGTTGACGGGGAGCACCATCAAGCAGGATGAGGTCGTAAAGAAGGAAATCAGCAACGTTGGTGGCATAGTTGGTGAGGATAGCTCGCGTGACAGCAGACTGCGTTGTGTGTCAGTGGCATATACAATCCATCTGTTCCCAGAAGTCGATGTCGGAAAAGGCCCAAGGATGTCAAAACCGATGCGGGAAAATGGTTCAGGAGAAACCCCGATTGGTTTAAGATGACCACTGGGCTGAAGGTGCGGTTTCTTTGACGCTGCCACAGGTCACAAGCTGCAAAGTAGCAGCGAACATAGCGAAAGGCCAGGCCAGAAAAATCGGCGGCGCAAACTATCACATGTGCGTGACACTGTCACGTGCCCTGCTGTAGGGGCGTCATGAAGGTGGGCCACGACAGTAGAGCGTAGATGAGTAGGGACAACGAGGATGCCAGGCAGAGGCTGCCGAGTAGAGACGGAGAGAGGCGGGTCGAACGAAACGCGCAGCCGCTTTCGCTGTGATTACTTAAGTTTAGCAGGGGTAGACCTTTGCCTAATGTTTGTGTGTGTGCGTGCCCTCGCATCTCACAATGTACAGTAAATTTCGGGCGCTATTTTAATGGCGTGCCTTATTTAAACTTCATTGACCACGTACGGCAACTCCTAAATTTTTGTGATCACCATCGGGCAGGTTCTGGCTACTGCAGGGAAGAAATGGCATCAACGCTATTCAAGGTGGCACTATGTATACCCTTAGTCAATGGTTTAGAGTGCAAGGGGTATACTTCTGAGCCATACTATTTGGTACGTAATGCATTCCCAGGTTTCCCAACCTTACAAAATGTTTCATCCTACCCTCTCCAATGGCTAGGACTTCCACGATTGTTAAAGACGCCATAAGTCTTGAAAGCAAACCCTCTGGGCTCTAAACTTTGACAAGGGCTGTACATTGACGGCCGACGAAAATTTCTCATAGCAATGCGGTATGAATGTAAATGGGACAGATCAAGCTCCTAACAGAGAGAGAACGATGCAGGGACATTGGAGCGTATGCTTTACTACTCGGGATGCAGCTCTAGATTTCACCTGCACTGGGTCAGAATGAGCTTGTGTGAAGACGGATACTGCGTCTTCCTTCCCCAAAAACGAACCTAAGCCGCCAGCGGCTGCCTCTAGATGGAGGTGAAACAAAGAGGCGTCCGTGTGCTGTGCGATGTTAGTGCACGTTAAAGATCTCCAGGTGGTCGAAATTACTCTGGAGCCCTCCACTACGGCACCCTTTTCTCTCCCCTTTCACTCCCACCTTCCTTCCTTCCCTTACGGTGCGGTTCAGGTGTCCAAAAACAAATGTGACAGATACCGTGCCTTTCCTTTCCTGCGAACCAACTAATATTATGATTATCAGTGTTATTATTATTATTATTATTATTAGTAGTAGTAGTAGTAGTAGTAGTAGTAGTAGTAGTAGTAGTAGTAGCAGTAGTATTAACAGCAGAAAAATTGAAAAACGAATCGCGGAATGAAAAGGCGGTGTGACCTTGTAAGTGTCCAGTTAAATGTGAGAGATACTTCGGCTGCCTTTGCCCCAAAACAGCAAACTAAAACATTGAAGAAATGGCGGAATAAAACGGTGTAAAGCAAAAATATCAACTAGTTCATAAGAAAGGAAAGGTGTAGTGATTACGACAATTCTCGGTGGACCCCTGACCGCACTGTTAGGGAAGGCAGGAAGATAGGAGGGAAAGAAAAATGGACCAACATGAGCCGAGGGCTCCGGAATAATGTTGACCATCTGGGCATTTTTAGCGAGCACTGACATCGCAAAGGCACTATTGCGTGTGCTATTCAACGCGTCAAGGCGAAACTTGACCTGTAGAATAGTATGCGCCCCCTAATTCAGACTGTCTAAACCATTATAAACCATGCTTAACAATGTTTTTGCTCGCATAAATAGGTTGAGCAATGCTTAAACCCCGCCATTTTTTAATACCGCAGTGAATTTGTCGGGTACGTTTCCACAACCCTTTGTCCCTCCACTCACACAACGAAGAAACACTTCCACTTAGCTACGGCGTGCGAGCTAAAGGGATTCGAAAGAAATATTTTGGAAAACAGAAAGGAATAAATGGGCGAGAAATAACAAGATGCAAAGACTGACCGCACCACTAATCCAAACCATCAAATCGTGTGCAATCTTGTAAACCAAAGCTTAGCAGATCATTCGCTCGTATACACAAAGCCATGAATAAATCCTGAAAATATTTTTAAGGAGAAAGCCTTTCACTCACGGGGGATGAGACGGAAGTATCGGGCCGAATGTGTGCACACGAAATGTATATACATATATCAGCGATTTAAAACGTTTGTTCGGGATGTGTACTGATGTTACAGTAATAACAATGTAAACGAAAATATTATCAGCAATTTTCGGAATGAAGAGGTGGGAAAGGTTCTTCCACGTCAAGTCTTCAAGCAAAGCTTATAAGCCCGCTCGTAATCTTTCATTTTTGTTCTCTGAACACTGTCGACGTGGCTAAATTTCTCTAAGGAATATTTTTGAAGACATCGGTTGAGCAAAATCTGCGATAAGCAGAGGCGCCTCGGTGAAGAAATTTCAACAATGAGCACGTCTCTCCAGCCGCTCGATCCTCCACGTCCATTCCTTGGGCCACGACGGCAGAAATCAAGTGCTTTGACGCTTGCGTGCGAAACAGGCTTTTAAGCGTACAGAAGCTAGAAGGGGAGGCGGTCCGGTCCTCTTAGGAGATACAAGGGTGCATCCGGTTTTAAAACATGTTTTAGGTGAAAGCCTTAAATGCCTGACACTGTCGTTAGCAAATGTGTCGGCGTTTTGGGGGCATGCACTATATGGGCATATGCCAATCACCATTGAATCAATACTTAATCAATAGCAATCGGATGATATCGGGACATATTTAGGACATTTTTCAGATAATTTTATGATAATTTACGATAATTAATAAAACAGCCAAGCAGATGCCCATAAGAATTTATGCATTTGTAGGTCATTGTAACTATCACTATCACTGACTAGTCAAGGGGTGCTTAACGTACACTAACCAGACATTAACTAGTACTCAGAAAGTGCAAGTTATGGTTAACTATCATTAACCAATTGTAATGGTCGAGACATCCATAGCCGTCACATGGTGACGTCATCGACCATGATGTCATGACCGCATGTCACATCCGGTTATGTCTAATAGTCTGAAGTGATAATGACGTCACATCCGTTCATAACATCTTGACTGGTGATGATGTCACCACTAGATTCACGCATATACGAAGGTGACCCCGCCGGGCGTTCCATCCATTCGTCCGTGCGGCTTCTTTCATTTGGCGCTTCCTCGAACGCCGCACCACACAGCATACATAGAAATAGACGCAGAACAACAGGCGTTTAAAATTGGTATGCCTCTCCCATACACCTATCCTTAGCCTGGTCCTGTGTTAGCTGCCTCCACTTGACCCCTGTGAACTTCTCAACCACATCCGCCCACGTAACTTTCTGTCGCCGCATGCTAAGCTTGCCTTCCCTTGAATTCCAATTTGTTACTCTAAGCGACCTTCAGTTGTCCTCTCTACGCAATATGTGCGCCGCCCATGTCCATTTCTTCTTGATTTCTACTAAAATGTCATTACCTCGAGTTATTTCTCTTATCCACTCTGATGCGATGCACTTGCTATCTCTTAGCGTTGCACCTACCATTTTTCGTACCATAGCCCTCTGCGTTGTCCTCAATTTAAGTACAACCCATTTCGCTAGCCTCCATGTTTCAGCACGATAGGTGAGTGCAGGTCAAGATGCAAATGTCGTATACTTTTCTCTTGAGCGATACCGGTAAACTGCAAGCCATAATCTGCGAACTCTTGCCAAATGCACTCCATCCCAATCATATTCTCCTAGTTATTTCGCTTTCATGGCATGGATCTTCGGTTGCTACCTGTGCTAAGTAGGCATATTCGCCTACTGTAGTGCTTCGATACCTATTGTGAACTACTGTTCCTTCCCGAGGCTGCTGAACATTGGCTTAGTTTTCTGCATATTGATATTATGACTACCATTCTGTTATTCCTGTCTAGGTCCTTAATTTTTTTTTTTTGCACTTCATTCCCTGAGTTACTTCGCAAGGCAGTGCTATCAGCGATTCGTATTCTCCATCAACCCTTATCCTTAACTGCTCCCATTCCAAGTCTCAATATTTGCCGTAAGCAAGCTGTGAAGAGTACTGGGGAGGTCATGTCTCCTTAGCCTCACACCTTCCTTTATGGAAATTTTTTCTCTTTCTTTATGCAGAACTATGGTTGCAGTGCCTTCCCTGACACGCAAAATTAGTTGTAACCGTTAACGCATAAAAAGGTGCGCTATAAGAAGTAAGGAACGGAAACGAAGAATGGGCGTCAAGAGGGCGCCAATCGACACAGAAGCGAGGAGTCAGCAATGCTATACGAATTCATTACCGGAAGAAACTCTAGGCGGAGTGGCTACCACTGATTATGGCGTTATTTTTTTTTTCTTGGTATTAGGGACTGCTACGAGATTCGTGTCCCTTAGGATCTGCTCTAATGGGGAGCAAGGGAGCATGCCTCCGGGAGAGTGCAGGTATGCCGTATTCCAACGTTTTTTTTTTTTCTTTCTTTATTTCTTTATTTTTTTTTTTTTTTTTGCTGTGAAGGTGGTGAGATGCTAGAGACGAAGGTCATGCTTTGCCGTGCGGCAGAACGGAAAAGAAGCCACCTGGGAGCAGGTGATAAACATCTGTAATGACAAAGAAGCCAATAGAAAATAAAGTCTGGTTCTAATCTATGAACATTATCTAAGAAAATGCCGGGTATGTTTCTGGGAAGGTATTGCGGCTGAGAATTTAGGAATTATAGCATGGAGAGAAGGGACCGAGGCTTACTGAGGGACAGCAGCCAAATTTATTGCGTCATGAAAATTACAGTTTATCAAATTGGATACTTCTGTGGTATGCAAAATGTGTCCAAACTTATGTTCACAGCTTGCAGTAATGCTCTTTCAGTCAATTATTTGTGCAGGTAGTAGGCTTGCATGATATGCAAATACTGTCATTTATTTTGGATGTTCCCTGGAGAGAAATAGGTGTTCTCTCTAGTTTAAAATACTATAACGTAAAGCTTTGCCTCTGTGATCCCACTGTCCGTGAGTTCTCATTTCAATTCAAAAAATAACTTAAGAGAATGCATTTCCGAGGCAATATACGTTTGTTAACGCCAGGTAAGTGATCGAAGATCAAATATCAAAATGAGAAATATCTGTGGTGCTGCGGCCTACACGTGCTGGCGGCATAATTTTGACAAGACTTCGTTCTCCCTTGAATAATACAAGGCGAATTTAGTGCCTGCCGCCATGGGGCTTCTACAGCAAGGACATTAAAAAGACCGACCTATATACCGGCCCATATAAAATTGTGTTGATTCTCTTGTGTTCAGGGGAGAAAACGAGATCATATGCGATAGCTAAGAGCCTCTTGTTCTACTGCATGAATGACAGGAAAGCATATCGCTGTTGTGATGTCCCCTTATGTTATTTTGTTTCAAATAGCTTTTTACAGAATTCGGGGTAGAAACAGAGAATGCAGATGGCTACAGGCTAGAATGAGCACTGAACAAGGTAGTGGGGTGCCTCAGTTCTGAAGCTGAACCTGCGTTTCGACAAGTGGACTTGTCTTCGTCTGGGCAGCGGGATCATCATCAGCGGGGGCTTAAATACGCCTTTGCTTCTGAAGAAGAAAAGCAAGAGAGTGGGGAGGGATGAGAGTGGGGGAGAAAGACGAAGCGCAAAGAGTGAAAAGAATTTTCCTACGTGTGTATTTCTGAGCCTGGAACCAGTAATACCGTGGCCTGAAAAGGAAAATAAAAAGCGGCGGTAGCCGGAAGACCTACAATGCGGGATGAAAAACGAGTCAGCACCTAAGCAGGTTCTATGCTGACCTGCCTTTCTTGTTCAGTCTTTCTGTCCCCTTTCCAGAGAACCGGTTCCTTCTCAACCATTTCAAGGATTGAAAGCGGTAGCAAATACACTTGAAAGAAGTAAAGAAAGAAGGGTAGAAAAGACACAAGGGTTGAGAGCGTCTTTTTCCGCTGGCCAGAAGGAATTGCACTGTGAGAGCAGAGAGCACAACCGAAACGTTGTGCCGAGCATTTCCAAAATCGTAACGCTATGAAAAGAATCCCAGAAGGTATTACCTTAAGCAAGCAGGAAATATGGAGGGCACGGGAAAGCACGTAAAACCAAATGCTGGCCTAGCTGTTGTATTCTGAATAAAGGAAAAGTTCCACACGGATAAAAAAATGAGGATCTCACAGACAAGGGCCCGTATTCAGAGTTTCCGTCGCTATCGAAGTGTCGCTATCTCACGTGAGCTTGAGTCATCTGATTGGCGGGAACGCCGGAAAATGACGTTACAACCTTTTTGCGGTTTGGTAGTGGCAACGACCGGTTCCCGCGTTTCAACCAATCAGTTGACCAGAGGTCACTTGAGATAGCACACTGCGATAACGACGTAAACTCGGAATACGAGCCAAGAACAGGACCGGCGCTGAACTCTAATCGGTTGAATTTTGTTTGAAAGAAGTAACAGCGATAGCTATTGTGCATGCGGCAGTTAGCTTGCGGTGGATGCTCGCTTCATTTCTCTTCACTTCTGTGAACTGTCATTGGTCGACATAGCATTATTGCAATTTTTTTTTACAGTTAATAAAGCGGGCTGGTTCGTTCATGCCGTATTTTTACGATAAATATTGCGTTGTTCCCAAATCTGACCATACCAAGAAGAAAGGGTGCGGTTGTTTAACAGACCATTAAGCCTGAAGATAAAAAAGAAATTTATAAAGTGTATTCCTGAGAGAGATAAAAAAGTTTAAGCATTGGTAAGGGTTTCGCGTAATAAACCTAGTATAACATGCGAAAGCTTCAGATTGGCGTTGAAATCTTGGTCGATGGCATAAGTAAATCACGTTGCTGCTGTGTTCTCGCCACCAAATGCCAGATGCACGATCGTTAGAAGACCTGTGAAGCATGCTGCCCAAGATGCCATCTGTGCCATTGATATAATTCCGGCTTTAACGACACCGTAATAACGTGCCTGCGTGGCCTAGGGGCAGCGTCTATAAATTCGGATCTTCTAGGTCGTAGAAGGCTGGACTCTAGTCTCACCCTCTCATCTCAATGTGAAGCTCGAGCTCGCAGCGCCTGCCATTTCGAAGACGAAAGAAAAGGTCAGCTGGATACACCTCGTGTGTTAAGAGATTTCGCGCAAGAAATTACGAATTTTACTGAAATGACTTCTTTCTTTTACCGCAGCTATGTTTCATAACGTTGCAAATTCAGTCACCGTTTTATTCAGTTACGCCCATCATATAGAGTATTAGCCGTAATAGTATTCCAGAACAATCATTTCTACTGCAATCAGGAAGCCCTGAGTAACGTCTGTTCACGGCGTACACCGTTTGCTGTCAGTACGAGTGTAACAATAGAAAGTCTGTAGATCGGGACGTTATAAGGAATGGTCTCTTTCGAAAGACAGTGCACAATAGAAAGGAAATAGCCCAAGCTAGCCAGATCTAACTCAAGATGCAGTGGCTGTGCTTCGACGGAGAAGGAATTTTTTGTTGGCGTGGTGACTGCAGCATCTATTTCACTCTGGCATCCTTTACTCGGGCTCGTAGTGAACCGAACTACGCAATAGTTACCACGCTTTCGTTTCCTCATAACGAAGCTAGTATTCATTTCTATTAAAATTAAAGTAACTTTTATTTTCGATGACAATTTGCATACATTCTTTCTTCATTCGTAAAATATCATCTTGATCAACGTTGAGAAAATTATTGAGGGATAGTGCGCTAACTGGAAAGCCAGCATTGAAGGTTTTCAATACTTATTCCCTGCTTACCAAACGCACCAGAAACGAAGATGGTGCAGGAAATCTATGCCTTGCATTCTATGCCACTTCCTCGACCCCGGCGTGTGCTTCGGTCCTAAAGTCGGGATTTAATTAGTGCCACGGCTGGAATTTTTGTGCTCTTTGACTCGCAGAAAGGGTTCTGAATGGTTGCACTGTATTTCTCCAAAGTTATTTTTTTGCACAGTTTCGAGAATTGCTTCCTGCTGCTCTGTGTAAAGTTGCAAGTGAGAGGCGATAGTGAAGCGGTCATCATGGTCTCCATGTTTATGACAATACACATTTTACAAATAACTTCGGAGACGTCCGAAAAAGTGTGAAGTCTCCAGCTTCTCACTGAATTGTTCCTCCAAAGACTGCAGCACTTTTTCAGCCATGCGACATTGAGCGCGAGTCACTGCCTATCAAGACAGTGCCGGGTAGTCATTGAATGCCCAGATGTTCACAAAAGATACCACATCTCCAGCGTAGAACACTCTTCAGCCAACCTCGCAAATACCTCTTGCTTGAAGCCGATGACTTTGCCGACAATCCTGTCTGTGAGTAGGCGTGGGTATGTCGGCACTATGCACATGTCACTGCTCACCGCTTTAACGCGGATAACCGAATGCCAACACTGTTCATGCAGGTAACCTTTATCGCTTCTTCTGGGCAATACTTCTTTTCTTCACTCCCGATACGCTGGTCAATGTCGCGTTTTTCAACAGCGACCAAACTGACACCTTTTGAATTTTGTCAACGTGAATACTGCATAGTTGCTGAATTGCTTGTGGCTTTCTGTGCCCTTTTAGTGAAAGCCTGAGCTCTGTGGCCAGGTTGTTTTAAAATCAATCCTGCGCTCCCTTGTTCACGGCAATCTTGCATGCTTCACGAAGATAGTACGAGAGCTCCTGAAAACAAAAGGAGGAAACAGTGAATATGTTTTATGAAATCGTTCTTATCGTGCTAGAGAAAAAGCACCTTTTCGCTTGTTCAATTCAAACGTATCAAAATTACTTTCCAATATCAATGCCTCCTAATACAACACCACCATTGTCTGTACAGTACACTAGATTTAAGTTGGAAGATATACTCACAGTTGTGTGCACATCACCCACACATATTCTCCATCTCTAATCACCACTTTCGGATGACTAAACCTGGTAATAGTCAACTTTGCGAAATAAAAGAGAGAAAACACACCTCGAGCGGCCAGGCGTCTGGCGAGCGTGAGGCTCTTCACATAGCAGCCGGCCATGGCGCGAACCGGCTCGTTGAGTGGAACGCCGGGGCGCCAGGTATTTGTCACAGGAGAGTAGCATTCAACGCTGGCTATATCGCATGTGCCTGCGTTTGTGAAAAATGACTTAGATTGTAGCACATTGCGTTGACGCTTTGCAAGCTCTAAATACTGTATGATTTACTCAAATCAATATTCAGCGTAGACATGCAGCAACCACTAATGTATTTAACACTTTGCGTTCCTGTCAAACCACGGGTCTGTCCAACATTAATTAAGAGAAGAGGAACTATATAACTCGTTTCCACGTGCTGAACCGACGCAACCATTCCTACCTGGCAGTCTCATCGTGCACGCTCTCATGATATGTCAAAAATAATGGCTTCATTGTTCTTTATTCTTTCAAGTCCATTCCTATGAGTTGCATTTCTTGGGTGACCTGATTGAAATATAAATCGGGAAAGCTTTTCGCACTATATGCCGCAGTCCCCAGCAAAGGTATATACATAAATCCACCTGGAAACCCTTAAAGGGGACCAGTATTTCTATTGTTGCAACGCGTATTGAACCTGCTGCTGTAGACTTCACAAAGAGAAACCTGCTCTATCTTCACTTTATTATATTCACCGTCTTTATTACTTCAGGAAATTATTTCTTGCTGACACCACGCAAAGTGGAGGCCTCTATCATAGCCATCTAATACCCAAACCTGCACATGCCAGCGTCTTAAGAATATCGATATATTTTAAATGTTACAAATGTTTGCCAGACTGTTAACCTTGGTTTTTCCTTTATAAGAGCGATACTCCATAACTGCTGATTTATGAACTGACTGACAGCCTATCTGACTGACAAACAATCTCACTGACGGACCGACTGACGAAGTGAGAAACATATCCGACTGATTGACTGACCGTCTGTAGACTATATCATTGATACATATTCAGACTGAGAGACTGACTAGCTGAATGGCTGACTAACTGAATAATTCAGTGACATGCTCATTGTTTAAATGTTTGCTGAGTGACTGTCTGACTAAACACGCTTTTTTCATGAAAGGACGCGTCCCCTCCAAGCTGGGTTATAGCGATCTGCAGATATTGGTCAAATATTTAGGGGAATCTTCTAGGTTAGAGTAGGTATGCAATAATGGAGTAATTACTCACTGATATCCACCCAAGCGCCGCCATACGGTCACAAAGAAAAGCTATACAGCTTTCTCAAAAACTTCGGTGGTAAAGAAATATTCGTCCTGGTTCGGGAATCGAATCCGGGACCACCGCCTTTCCTGCGTAATCGCTTTACCAACTGAGCTAAACAGGGCGGTGCGCAGGGCAGATAGCAGGGCAACAGCAAATGATCTATAACAGATACGGCATAACAAATGATACTGTATCCGCGCAAGCAATCGCAAACGGAAAGACCAGAACTGCATATTGGGAGACGGTACTTGGAACCTAAAGGTAAATTATTTGTAGAGTCAAATGTGCGCACCAGTGTATCCGCCGATGATGTAAAGTTCCCCGTAGAGTTGCGCCACGGCGAATGTACTGCGGCCAACAGTCATGGGCGACATTTTCTCCCAGAATAATAGAGTTTTGTCCATCTTGCTGGCGATCACTGCGCAAGATGTAAAAGGACTACCAAGCATCAGCAGGGCGCCACATAATGAATCGATGTGTAGACAACAAATTTAAATAGACTCACATCTGCGCAGCTAACATAGGCGAGACTTTAGAAAACAGGTCTCAAACTTTGTCTTCTAGAGAACAGTATGTTGTAAAAAAAGACTACATATATTGTTCTTTTCACCTTGCCTGTACATAGCCCATAGGGAGCGAGGAGACACCTTTGCACTGTTACGCTAGTCGGAAAGCTAAATGGAAAGGACAAAGATGAGGTGATCTCCTATCATCCAGAGCTGTAGAATTGTTATCGAATAGCGGTTATAAACCTATAAAAAAATAATATTTAATCATAAAATGCATATTTACATATAGCCACCGTGAATTTAAACACAAAACTAAATGTACTAAACTAATACTGAGATCAACCATATGTAAAAGCTATGCCACGTGTACAATATTGTGTATATGTCAATGCGCCTACTCTCTCAAGGAACCACGAAGCCTGCAGCGACAGCACTACAAGAATGAATTCAGTACTATAACACATATGGCCGCATGAGCAAAGCTCTCGAATCTACTGCAAGTGGGTCAAAAGAGCGGCCGGACATCAAACATGTAATATTCGCGCTGCTGCACAAGGCAGGAGATTTTTTGTTGCGCCATACAAATGTAGAAGAAGTGCTGCCTAAAATTTTACAACTCGCATGGAAGAAAAAGGTATATCCATCTCATCTGTTCCTCCGCTATGGCCGCGTCTGTCAAATATTTTTTTATTAAAATCATCAATCACTGACTGACTGATCCACTGCAGGTCTTCTATATCGTTCTCAGAAATGATAGACGTTCGGGCACACCCGAATGATGTTATCTTACGAGTGTATGAACTGGACTGTTTTTCGAGGACCTTGGCTTTACTTCGCACAGAGCAGCTGTCACTTCAAAACCCTATGTGGTGGATATTTCCTGTGCCCTTTATTGCGGCGTCCTTCCTAGCCTGGCTCACTTTGGCACAGGAAACTCTATAAATAAAACCATTCAGTTATCGAAATCAATTTTACGAAGGCCTTAGGAGGACACGTCTTTATGGCCTTTATTGGTGGCGATTTTCAAATAATGTAGATGATACGGTTCATGCGCTGTAATATTTGTAACAAGGCCTTCGTACTAACACACGCTCGACCGATGGATGGAACGAGGCTATCACGAGAATGGGACGTCAGTGTGGGATAGATTTTCGTGAACTGTTAAACAGGTATGGCGCTATCATATGGTATGGTATGGACAGGCATGGCGTCTGTGGGTTCCTAAAGAGGTAAGAAGATCCTCAAATCCCCTTCATAGTTCTCACTGGTGTTGAGTCTGCCGTGGCCGTTGTATCCGCCTAGGATGTAGATGCGGCCAGCCATCGCCACCATGTGGTGGCCAGCGCGGGGGCTGGGCATGCGCGGCACCAGCCACCACGAGTTGGAGGAAGGCGTGTACTCCTCCACGCTGCTCACAAACGAGTAGCCGTCGAACCCGCCGCTTGCGTACAACTTGCCTGCGTGAGATGCGCACTCAACCAATGATTTGGACTGTGCTGGTTAACCGAACACGAAGGCCACATACACTGAAGTGGTTATGCTTTTAAGCGGTTTGCTTCAGTGATAGTCGGCGTTTTTGAAGCTAACCAAAGTTCACCAGTAAGGTGTCGTAAAGGCGTGAAAGGAAAAGGGAATGATTAAGTTGATGAATCTAAATGGTTCAGCGGGTTATGCATACAGCTTTAACCAAATGTAAACAGGAATAGCTGTTTGCTTTTCTGCTGTATTTTCTAGCCCAAACAGGAACACCTGTGAACCAAAATGTTATCTAAATGGATGGAGGAGGGTTTTCTTTAGATTACAGAATCCCGAAAAGGGTGTAAGTGCTCCACTAAAGAGATGAGAGACAAACACCATTGCTTGGTTGCTTTTGGCAAAGACGGCATATTCGAGTGTTATAATTTTCAATGGTATATAGTATGAAACGAGCGAAAATCGAATCAGTTTGTAGCTATCCCATTACACGAAAACGAGACGTCCTACAAGAGACTGAAAAGAAGCTCATATGTGGCTAGAAAGGTCCATTGAAAGGTAAGTATATAAATTTGAAGCGGCTCTCAGCACTTCTACGGCGATCCGATGAGTCGACAACATGCAGTCCCTTTGTAGATCCGAAGAGTCAATTAATTGAGCTTACTACACAATCCGACCTCCTTTTTCCGCACTGCTCACTGCGCGCGCACTCTCCTTCTCTAGTTATATGAGTAGATTATTTTTTACTTTCGCAACAAAACCACGTATTTAGAATACTTTCGTAGCTCACTTGTGCCCTTGACGATCTCGCGACCTGATTGGTTTCAGAGAGTGAATTGGTAGGCTATGAAAACATAATAAATTTCTGTTGTACAAATTGCAGTCGTCTTTGAACCCTTCTGTTTTGTGCAAATCGTTTCTATAATAAAACCTTGCCATGTGCCCAAGTCATTCTCGTTGGAAGAAGTTTTGGTACGAGCGAGGAAATCGCCGCTCTCACCTGACTTCACGGCGGCCCGTATTCGCTTGAGTGTCAAGAAAGCGGAGTTACAAATTTCTTATCGCTCTCTCTTTACTCCGAGTATTTATGCGTCCATGACAAATCTCCTAATCTATGTGCCCATAATAGCTGCAGAATATACGGTTGCGCTTTCACAAAACCGATGTAGTCAGTTAGTGCGTTGGAGGCTCCTGCAGCGCATGTTTAGAACAGGAGGAACCATTTGGCGAACTACTGAAATTAGGAGAAAATTAACAATATCTCTTAAGACTGCGTTAAGTCATCGATGAGTGTTATACTTAGGTTATAATAAACGCTTTGATAGTGCTGAAACAACATGCCAGCATAAAAAAGCGACTTCAAGCCCGTACTTTGACAGTTATTGGTGAGGTTCGGAAGTCGAGTCATGGCAATTTTTTTCGCGCTTTGTTAGCCAGAACAAAGCGGAGGAACACATTCTAATTCCCAACATATGTCATAGGTTCAAAAATGGAGTGTGGGTCAGGCTGCTACTTTCGGCAGCAGAATGTTGTCACTAAATAGAGAAACTCTCCGATAGAAGTCACTATTTTGGTCACGGCTATTATTGGTCACCAGTGAATAGTAAAGCACCTTGCTTATGACCCGTGCATGTAGCCGTCCGGACATCAAGTATGATAACCGCATTGCAAATGACACGATTACGTCTGCCCTGTTAGTATAGTTATACGTTCAAATATTCGGAGGGCGCAGACGATTGGAAAGGCGGGAGTACACTTTATCAAATTAACACGACGCTGGCTAGCGACATTGTGCGCTTCGTCATTCGCAAGGGCACTAATCATCAGAAGAGATCTGCATTGATCGTGAGGACCCACCTCTGAAGGCGCAAGCTGAACCACCACTGCGTACAGTCTTCATGTCGGAAACCTTGGTCCACTGGTTCGAGACGGGGTTGTACCGCTCCACACTGGCAGTGCGACTGAAGTCTACGTCAAGAGCCCGAAATGTAAATGGCATTTGAGCATAACGTAACACTACCTTGCAAACAGGGCAACAAACCTGTAGCGATAATGCAATCATTGCATGCAGTCTGCGTAGCATCCATGCCTTATTGAGCTCCAGCGTCAACTGAGCGACTTATGGCAAACTGAATTTGTGTCGCGCAGTTAAATCCTTTTCTCTCTGGTCAGAACAAATACGACCCGTCGTTTCTGCAACTTGAACAATGAATACTGCTTTCACTACATAAGGCTGCTGCCATCTATTTATCTGTCTATTTATTGCGAGCACGAATACGAGTTCGGCATGGCCATGTCCTAGAAAATCCTATGCCGTCAGGATAGCCTTAAAAGCGATGCGGGCAATTGAATTCCGCTTTAGGGGCCTGACACGACAGTGTTTATAGCCTTGTCTGGTACTCCCCTTGGGGTTCCTTATTCGGGTACTATCAAAATCAATTTGTACGTGACCCGTCACAAGCGTCTACAAATAACAGGAACAGCGCCATGGCACAGTATTCTTTTCCGTTGCACTGGACGTATCAGGCCACTTTCCCTCGCTCTGTTTGCTGCTGATTAAGCAGCTGCAGCTATTTCTTTTTGAACAACAAATGTTTCCTTATGCCGGGCTTTAGCGAACATGTAACGATATTTCGTGCGGCGTTTCACTTAGTATCTTGATTTTGACATTTTGAGGCTGCTTACAGAGTGTGTAACGTCACTGCTTCCAAAGGCAGAAGACCTGGATAGCTGTAAGTAGTGCTCACCATAAAACAGGCTATTGCCGCAAATATACTGGGAACATTTCTCGAACAGAAAAAAAAAAATTGATTTTTCACATGGGGCCTCCTGTGGGAGAGACAAAGCAATGAGAGAGAGAGGACACTGTTCAACGTCGATTTTCACTGCAGGTCAACGACGCGCGATTGCTTTGAAATTGACTGTGTATGTACATTCTCTTTGCTATACGCTTAAGTACGAATTCCATAATTTTAGCCTCTCTTATCTCGCATACACTAATGAGCATACTTCGGTAAGCTATCACATTATATACTGTAATACTGATAATCCATGCACATGTACCTCACAGTGAAAATAAAGATGATGATGATGAAGAATGAAAGATGATGATGAAGGACTACTCGACATTCATGCAAAGCCGATCCAAGCTGTACCTAGTGCGTGCGTGCGTGGCCAAAGATTAGTGTGTCTGGCTCGAGATCGAAGAGTCCTAGTTAATATATTCACATCTCACTCTGCCAGCGAGGCAAGCTACCCATTTGCAGGTGTCTTGTGACATCACTCACCCCGTCGACTAATTAGTGCCTGGTCCAGTCAATTCGCGACTACCACTTTAAAGGGTTATGGCCTTCATCTTTGGCTCTCAACGCCGACGCATACGGCGGATTTTCTGGAGAACGTTGTGCTTAATGGTATCGGGGTATAACGCTTCACGGTGCAAACACATACCGTCGCGTCCCCCGATGGCGTACACGTAGTTGTCTAGGGCCGTGACGGCGACGTAGCCGCGAGCCATGTCCATGGGTGAGCAGGGCTCCCAGACGCACCGCTCTGTGTCGAAGCGGTCGCAGGAGTTCAGATACACGCCTCCCTGCATGCCGCCCACCACGTAGACGTGCTTGCCCACCAGCACTGCGCCATGGTATACCCTGCAAAGGATTCGCCCTTTTTTCATACAAGCATGACACTGAAAAGCCTTCCGATCATAAATGCTGCTTCTCACGCAATAAGATTAGTATAATTCACTATGAGAGCCTTACCGGAGCGCCAAGGTATTGTTTTATTCTTTAACTGGTGAGATAACCTGCTGTAAAAAGCTCTCCGGTTAGCGGAGCACTAATTTTTCTCCATGGTAACGTAGAACAAATAGAAAGGCAGAGGTTAAATATATATATATAACTTTCAGCTGCTATATATGAATGTTCATGGTTGTCGCTGGAAAAATATCCAGCGATGAGAAAATAAACTGGAGGAAAGTTTATACTATTGGGCGCCGTAAACCATGCTGAAGAAGTCGACGCAAGCCATCAGCTAACGGCCACTTAGCTCTTCCACTAAGACCCAGTAACACTACTCCCGACAATAAAGTTTTCTCTCTCTCTCTTATCCTTGGCTTCCATTCCAAACATTTAGCGCGTGTAATATTCATCACATGCTCATTGAAGGCAGCGCATCTTGCCTGGGTGTGGTGCTGTACTTTTTATGCGTGAGCCAGCGGCAG
Organism: Amblyomma maculatum; assembly: GCF_055883805.1. Classification (NCBI taxonomy): domain Eukaryota; kingdom Metazoa; phylum Arthropoda; class Arachnida; order Ixodida; family Ixodidae; genus Amblyomma; species Amblyomma maculatum. The sequence goes on from NC_139344.1 coordinate 62,266,673, forward strand.
GCGCGTGGGTCGTACGCCTCGACCACATCCCGGCTCTCTCCAGAGCCCCAGCCGCCCACCATGAACAACATCTCGTGTGGCATGCGCGGAACCCAGCGCTCAGGATCCGAGCAAGCACAGCGCGCGCAGGGAAACTGAGGTGGTTCTGCTGCGTAGGCTGGAAGAAAATCGCCGCAAGGTGCACTTTTTACACATGTCAAGAAATATTTGCCAGTTTAAAGTACTGCAGTATGCCTACAGTTGAGAAACACTCAAACGACAGAAAGCATATTACTCACTTTGCAACTTTTAGGATCCACAATAGAAGGCGCTTACCGATGCTATTAAACACTCTCGCATCCTACCCGGAAATTTAAGCGGAGCTTGGCTGTTCTCCTAAGATTATCATCTTGAGCATCTTCTGTGCTGCTGATTGCAATTTAGATTGAATAAAACAGAGTTAAAGTTAGCGCTGAGGGCTGTGTAACCTATCTGTCCAGTCTCTTTAAGCCATACGATTTCATTCTACTTTGGAGCTTTCAGTGACGCAGCAGGCGCGCACCCGGGGAGAGACAACGCAAAGCGCTATTTGCAATGCCGGTACGTCACCCTCGCTTACTTTGCCGGGGATCGGATCGCACTTTTTCGAGTCGGTTAGCAGATGTATGCACATATTGCGGTCTTGGCCACATTCTTTCTGTGTGTACTGAACCGACGGTCGGTCCCACGATGACTAGGTCATTAACAAGAACTCAATCACGGTAACTGGTGACACGATAATGTTTACACTAGCTGATACCGAACTGAGAGGCATATATCTTCTTTGCAAACTGTTTGGTCTGGGGTAGTCGTTTCTAGAAATATTTTGTTTTGTAATTCACCGACTAGCAAAACGTCACTGCGGGTGCAACTCACAGCTCTTCGATGTTCTGGACGCAGTACTTCCGCTTAATGCCGCCACGCCCTGAAACTTGGATTCGAGCGCTTCGCGCGCCTTCAGACCCGCGCCTCCACAGTGCAGGAGCCGTAAAATTTGAGGATTACACACACATGGTCCTCTCCACAGAGCTTCGTAGACTGCAGTTTGGTACGCGCTGTTCCTGGCCAAAATTGGGTTCACGTGCTGGAATTCGCCGAGTTGCCTGCGCCACACAAATGTATGACAAACCCATCGTTGGTTAGGCTTGGCTAGGATTCGCTAGTTTACTGTAATAAATCAAAGAATATTAAAAGCTTTATTCGGTTAGATGGCGCTTGCAATAATCACTGACGCATGCGTTAAGAGAACACAGGTTCTACGAAATGCGAAAGAGAGCACAATAGTCGGAGCACAGTTCACCGCCACATGCCAGCGCTTGTACTTTGTCCAACGAGTAACTGAGATTGCAATGAAGAGCACCTTTATTAACTACGATTGCAGACTTCTAAGCACGAAACTGCTGTTTGCGAAAACGTTTTGTCAAACTCACGGGACACACCAAAGACCCTGCAATGCTTACAAAATTAAGACGCAGAGATACTGCATTGCAAATACATCAAGATTACTGTTTGGGCCAATTACGGTGGTTAATCGATGAGATATCTAAATATGACAAATGTTGAAGTTCAGGAAACGCTGTTTATTTAGAGAGCGCAGAGCAGAAAAAATGGCAGTTGGGCACTGGTCCTGTCAGCTTCAGAGTACGTCTTCGTCTTTTCGAGCTGCTTCCTTTAGCTATGAAACCAGACCAATAACTACAAACCAAACCTCAATTTCTTCTGACCGGCTGTCAGGCTGGCTTTCGTGAGCTTACCTGTGCCAACCGATTCCGGCAGGCTTCGAACATCCGACAACACAGAAGCCATTGTTACGTGAGTCTTCGTTGGGCGAGCATTGCGAATTATTACCGAAGTTCATGTTACCTCATTTTTGTTTTACTGCTACATTACTTGTTAGCCGAATGTATTTTGCGAGTCACGAATGGATCGATTATTATGGTCCTTGGTTCACAGTAGAGCTCACCAATGATTTACGACATGTATAATGAGCCGCCTACAGAAGTGTCCGGTAATAGATTTGACCACCAAATTGCAGTTCAGAATTACGCAATGACATCTGACCCATGTTTTCCGTCAAAAAAATTCCAATGAACTTACGCTTGCTTTCGAGTCTCTAACTGCAAGAAAAAAGTATAAATTGTTCTGCAAATTTCTAAATTTACAATAAATATCGTAAGACGATCTCTGAATGCGATGGCGTTCGCAATTGTTTTGAGCAAACGCCTGGGGAAAAGAGCGCGTCCGTACTAAAGTCTCCAGATACGAACCGAGGACAGCGCAGATGTGTAACTCTGGCTGTACTGAATATTGTACTGAATAATCGCGTGCACTTTCGACGACAAGCGTCGCGTGTGTTTAAGTTCGCTCTGCATACAGGGTGCCTTACTCACGGTTCTGTGCAGAGACCGACACGTGCGCATTGTAGCAAGGTCAACAAGCCAGCAGCGCGCTCCGTTGTTGGAGTACTGACTTGCGTATACCACCTATAGACGGCATAGAGCAGGTCTGTTTCTTCGCGGACGTTAAGCTCATCCGAAGAAAACAGCTGGGCGAGCAGCGCTGCTGAAGCAATCGGGAACTCACTGCTGTTCCGCCATACCTACAGACAAAGGATGAAAATCGTCAGAACTTCTAGGGGATATATCAACACTACGATACAACGAAACGCAGCGGACGATAGGTTCTGCATGGTAGGAGCCAATGTTTAAACTAAAAAATGCTAGTCGGGTCGAAAGGCTCATACTCAAAGGAAGGTTAAGAGTTATAAGATATGCGGAAACACTGGTGTAGTTCTTTATACCGTCAGTTTTGCGTGGATTCAATTACCAGGATTTAAAATTTAGCCACAAGAAAACACGGCATCTGATCCTTGCAAATAAAGATAGCACCTAATGCATAAAAACGCTTTTATGTAGTACCTTGAGTCATTGGATACCACCTCTTCTCTTCATACATTTTTGAAGAATGACTACTCCGCACCGGAATGAGACGATTAAGACGTAGATCGTAATATGCACTAAAAGTATTTTCTGCGATAACCTATTTGGACTAATGGAAAAATATTGTGACCAATACTGAAAAAGAGTCGCAACATAAATTCTGCAACGTCGGTTTCTTTTATGGCGGCAAATTACTTATCCGATAAGTTTCTGGTACATATAATAAATTTCCTATACTGCTCGTACGCTTCACAAAGCTCCCGCTGCCATCGCGCTACCTATATGTCATGTGAAATTGCAGAAAAGCTTCATCGTGTCGCAGTACCAAACTGTTGTTGAGAATTTTGTCCTTTGCGTCTATCTTAGACTCGAGGAGCACCTGTTGAACTTTTGAAGAATGGGGATGGATGCGCCTTTTTGTGCACAGGCAGCTGCCTCATGTCATTTCCACCGCGAAACAAGAGGAACAACGGGCAAAATTGGTACTCAAATTAAGAACTATCACCGAGCAACCTGAACAGTTCATTAAGCCACAAATGTAAATTCAACTAAATGCATCTGTACTAAGAGGATTTGCGATAATAAGCTTCACCACATGAAAATCACGGATTCATAAATGTACCCAGAAATGTGCATCTTACGACTTTTTAACTACAGCCAGTACACTTGTTCGCTGAATATCCGTCGTAGATTTGTCTTCGCTCAATGCACTCAAGCGCCAGATGGTGCCCTGATCTCTCTTCTGATGAAGCCTTGATGGTGGACTGCCAAATACCAACGATAACTTTTTATTGCAGACGGTAGGAAAAGTAGTAGCTCACCATGTCAAAATTTTCATGGATATAGGAGAACACGGCTTCACGAAACGCCGGCCAATGGTACCACTGTGTCAGTTCGGCGAGGCTGAGGCAGTTGTCCACGTCCATATTCTGCAGCATGTGGTCGAGGCAGAGGTTGCGCGCCTCGTCCATTAGTAGCATGTCCGCCGCTATCAGCACCTCCTCCACGTTGTCATTGTTGATGTTCAGCTGCGATGACACCAACGTGCGGACAGTTGCTCCTCAAAAGCGAAAAAAACTTAGAGACAAGCAGTTTTCCGTCATTTCATTGATTCTCTATAGTGTCAGAAAGGAATGAGTTCGAAAAGATTTTGTGGCGTAGAAGTGTCGATTGAGGGTTAATATTTTACTGTAAACTTGGATACATTTTAACTGCAACATAAGGTTAGATATGTTTAATTATTCTGGCTTCATTCAAACGTCTGGACGGTAGTCATTTAATTACGACCGGTGGTGATGGCAAAACTTTAATTGAGCCATTTAGGTGGCTCGGCGAGGGTAGGGAAGCAGGAAGGAGAGAGCAGAATGTCCATAGGCCCTCGTGCCGCTTGAGAGGACTGGGCATGTTTGGGCCGTGGCGACCTCCAAGGGCCAGTCCACTATGCGAAGCTGTAGCTCCGGTTGTGAGCTGAGCAGAGCGGCCTGCCATCGAATCTGTGATTGTACTACTTTAAAGGGGGGTTTATGTTTGTTATGGCTAATTTGGTATATGTGCCTGAAATCAGTTCCGGTACTTGGACATAATATACAGTTAGGCGATTTGTCCCCTCTATGTATGATTCGGATAAGGAAAGTGGAAGGCATTGTGGCGGTTTGAAGTCGACGCCAAGCAACCTGTTCATTTTTGGGGAGGGAATAGTGAAGAGGTGGAAAGATTTTACGAAAGTTTCTATTATGCATAATTATGTCGTGGTAGGTGAGGAGGGGGTCCCTTGCACTGCGGAATAAGGGCAGGCCGTCCATTGCACGGTTAACGAGAGCTTGAAATTGGTCGGGAGCGGCAGTGTTGCCAGGTCTCCGCAATGCCCTGGAACCCAGAGAAGTGTGTTGTAGCGATAGAGAGGGTGAGAAGATTGCAAGCTTCTAGCGGCTAGTGCATGGATTCTTCTTTTGGAACAATTGGAGATGGCTATCTTTGAATCAGAAAAAATATAATTTGCGGAAGTGTGAGTATTCGCAAGGGTTATTGCTGCCTCTTCCACTTCAATGGGCTGGATCGAGTTACAAATCTTGGCAGGGGTAACTAACTTGTCAGCATTGTGTGTCATTCACTGCATCCACGAAGGGTAACTTGTGAGCATTGTGGGTCACTGCAGCCACGAATGCCGACTGCTTTGATATTCAGCGGCATCTGCATATCTACATAGACTGCAGAGTTCGACGGGGGGGTATTACTTTCGAAGTGTCATAGCTCTAGAAATCCGTCAATCACGATTACGCTCAGGATGGGTGTTTTTCGGAAGCGGTGGGATGTTAATATTTGCGCTGATGATTCGTTTAGTAATAAATCCTAAAGAACATCACCCACTTGCAATTCGCATCCTCCTGGATGGACCCCCCTCCAAGCGATCGAACACATCAAAGTCCTAACCTTCTGCATTCCTAAAACGAAGCTGATCGAAAATTGGTGCAAAACATTGCGACACTTATTAAACGCATCTTCAACCGTCGTTGTGACGTGAGAGAACGGATACGCGCCGCCTCATTCAGGCCTCCTGCCTAAGCAGAATTGCCTATCCCTTCCCCTACATCTACCTCTCCCCCTCACAGACCGAGCAGGTGAACAGACTTGTCAGAACGGCCTACAAAGCGGCCTTTCTCTGCCCAAAACCACTGCCATGGCGAAACGTTTTCAGTTGGCGGTACATTGTACCCGAAGAACTAGTCGAGGCACATTTATTGGGCCAATACCACCGACACTGGGACGAAAACCGCGAAGCCGCTCTAAAAATGGCCTACAAATTCGCCTCCATGGCCAAACCACTGCCAAATGTATTCCCCTTTCGAAACCATCAGCGCAGATTGCGATCAGGTATGGCAATATATTCTTATGCAATGATGCTATTCGTGGGAACAAAGAAGCAAGATTATCATGGAATTCACCACTGCACCCTCTATTTCAAATTTAACGCTTGCCGTTCGCTGCAAACAGAGACCTCATATATGGTAAAAGCTGTTAGTAAACCGTTGTTGAAGGCTTTTCGTAATCTGTAAAATGCAGATGTCGTAAAAATTACTGCCTCTCCCACAATCGATAGTAGATGCAAGCATGAAATGGTTACTACACAAACCACTGCTTGTAGATTTTCTGAGCCACACTCTTTAAATCGGTCTAATGCGCACCATGGCACATCAAGCCATCAACATCAAAGGTTGCTTTTCTTTACATCGTGTTGTGTAATGTGCGGCCTAGGCTGTTGCGGTCAGTGTCGACCTTGCAACTTTTGTGAGAAACTGCATAATCACGACGCTGTTGGTAGAGCAGAAATATTTTGTTGTGGCGCATAACTCGACGAGCAATCGCTTTCCACGAGACAAAGCGCCGCCGCGGTGGCGCAATGGTTAAGATGCGGGAGTACCCGGGTTCGAACGCGACCAGCGGCTGCTGCGTTTCGATGAAGGCCAAACGTAGTGGCATCCACATGCTGTGCGATACCAGTGCATGTTAACTCGATTGCAAAACTTTATTTCTTTGCTCAAGCAGGTCTAAGGAGAGACGTACTAGATGGTCGCTAGTCCATGGCTAGCGGCGACCTCGTTAACCCGCTCGATGGCCTGTAGTTGTAACTTCCGGACCGAGGTGACCAGCACGGCTTCCCAGCGCTCGGGAGAAGGGAGCTGCATTAATTGCACCGCAGGCGGAGCATATGTTCAGTTCCAGAGAATGTGGTCGTATGTCGCTATTTCGCCGCATTTATTGCAGTTTGGGTTGTGCTTGCCTGAGTACATAAGGGCACGCTCCTCTAGATTAAGAAGGGAGCATGTTTGTAGCCGACGCCAGGTACCTTCCTAGCCTTCGCTAAGGATTTGTGGGGAGGATGATATGTGGGCCTTTTCAAACTGAAGTGGTAAGTGGTATCATGAAAAGAAATTAACTCGTCCCTCGTGGAATTCAGGTCGTAGGGCGCGCTCACTCCTCGGTCGACGGAAACTCGGGCTTGCGCATAGCCGCCCCGTTCCGCGGATTAGACGATTTGGTCGGGACCCAGTTTAGTAACATTTCTCTAATTGGAACAGGGAGTGTTTTGGAGGATGCGGAGGGAGATAGACGTGATGCGGCCCCTCTTGAAATTGCGAATGGCTGTTTTAGAATCACTGAATACAATATCAGTGGACGTGTTTGCTATAGCCAAGGCTACGGACGCTTCCTCCGCCGTCTCGGAGCAGGTGGTTGCGATCAATTCGGCTGCCAACGGAGAGCCGCTCCTATTCACCGCGACTAGTGCGACCGCTTGTCTCGGGGTTTGCGATACGGCCGCCGCGTCCACTTACGCTGTATTGGCGTGTCAGCCGTACTTGAGATGTAGAGCGCGAGCCATCGCTAGGCGTCAACCTTCCTGATTTGCGGGGCGCGTATTCTTTGGTAAGGGTATAATAAATAGAGCTCTCATAATGTGTGTAGGCAACTGTGTTTTCGCGTCCCTGTCTGGATATTGCTCGTACATATCTAGTCTTGTGGGATGGCCCTTCCCGCGTTAGTGCGAATGAGTCGTATGAGCTGGGAGACAAGGTACGCCTCGCAGAGCTCCGAGAACGTGTTTGCGAACCCCAAGGGCCAGCAACGTTTCTGTAGACGTACTGTGCGGGAGCCCAAGAGCAGCCTTGTAGGCCTGTCGGATTAGGCCTTCGACCTTCATTCCCTCCGCGCATTACAGCTGCAGGTACGACAGGCAGTAGACAGGCCTGCTCAGTACGAAAGCCTGGACTAACCGACAGAGATTTTCTTCTTTGATGCCTTTTTTTTTTTTGTTGGCGATGCGTCTGATGAGCCGTACAGTCTGATTGACGGTGGCCGTGAGTATGTTGATTGTTTCGGTGTTTTTACGATTGTTCTGTATCTGCCTGCCGAGAGTGCGTATGGTTTGGACATCCCTGACCGGTATTCCTCTCACACATACATTCAGGGAGGGTCGGCGGGGTCTGGTTTGCATTTCTTCCGCGTGGCATAGCCCAAAAAACTAGCAGTTCAGATTTCATGTAAGTTTCTTTTATGTCGACTGCGTGGCAGCGTATCCTCTATACAGCCGTCATTTCCTGTGGTTACCCAGAGGGTGAAGTCTACCGCGCAGAAACTCCTGTGACTTTTGTAAAAAATTGGCAGAGCTGATTCGCCGCACATCTCTTCGACGCGAGTCCCCCGCGGCGCCCCAAGGCGAAATGGTACGTTGGGGGACCAAAAACGGGACAAAAAGTGGCCTGCGCGCGGCGCTCACGCTCACGGGGCTCTTTTTGGTGAACGTAGAGCCGCTTGTTTAGAAGGCTGACAAATTTCGCCGTCTTCTCACTGAGCCGACTTGAAGAGCGTCCGCACTCCACGCAACGCGGAACCGTAATTTTCCGCACGAGTAAAACTTCACTGGCGTTTAAAAATTGGTTTACAAGAAAGTAAAGACGCAATATCTGTCACTCGCGAAATCCCGCTATCCTCATCGTAGACAAGAAGAATTATGATGTGCGTGTAACAATCCCGTGTGTGGCGCTGTTAAAGCGCTCGGCAGGGTAGCCTAGGGATGGAGGTTCAAATCCTGGTTGAGAAACAATTTTTCTTTCTTTGATAACATCATCAGGCTGATTGACAAGTGGAATCCCGTGGAATCTCACGAAGTGGGACACTTCTCACAGACGCACGGTCGGATACACTAGTGAGTCATGAATCCTAAAAGATTTTCGCCTTAAGACTGAGAGGAAAGGGTGCTGTAGTGTAGGCCTGCGGAGTAATTTCCACCACCTTGGTAAAGTGCATCTTTAACGTGCACTGACATCACACAGTACATGGACGCCTCTTCATTTCGCCTTCATCGAAACGCAGCCGCCGGTTTCTCACTGTCCGCTATCGCTTCCATATCATTTCCTTACTGCGCGGTTCAGGTGTCCACAGACAAATGTGAGAGATACTGCACTTTTCCTTTCCTGTGAACCAATGATTATTACTTAAAACTGAGATTTATACTAATAAGAATGCAAATTGGTTTATATATGTAGAAAGAGCTCCAATTGTCACATTTAGTGGACACCTGAAATATGTAGTCAGGTAACGGAGGGAAGTGAGACTGAAGAAACAAAGCGGTGCCATTCAGGGCCCGGAAATAAATATAACAGGCAAGTTAGTTCTGAATTGTTTGTTCTATCTGCAAATGTCAGGGTACATTGAGTAAAGTTGACGTCAGGTTGCAACTTAACCTAAAAACAATGGCGGCACTCACTAATTCTTGTTCTAACATGTACAATGGCACCCTGAAACATATAACGCCGCATAAAAGTTGCAAGAAAGTTTAATGTCTTGAAATTAATGCACTCTACAACAAATTTAGCGGTCTCGAGGAGAAAGTTAACATTCTCACACGGCAAATAACCGAGCTGTATACAAACATTGCTGTTTTTTAAGCATATAGTGCAGCATCTCGGCCTCAGAGGCAAGGGGTAATGTAATTCCGGCATCCGCAACCTTGCCCGTAATTATCCTCCCATGTCTCCCCATGGTACCTCGCCAGCAAATTGAGGTATGGCAGTGGAACTGCAGGGGGTTCCACAACAAACGGAGTAACCTGTTGTTTCACAACCGGACATAATAGCACTTCAGGAAGCTAGGGGTCCGGCGAAATTACCGGGCTCTAAAACCTTTATGCCCGCTTCGAGTGCAGGGACGACGGCGACAGTCCCATTCACATCCGAGTTTGTGCAACGCAATATTACGGCTATACAACACACCATAGACAGTTCTAGCGAACAGCACACGCTACTTGAAATTGTGGCCAAAAAAAGGGTGACGCAAATCTCTTTATACTCAACCCTTACAGTCTATCGAAAGATAGGGAATCAAGAATTCCCGACCTCCTGTTTAAAGCAACTCGCTTTACCGCAGGAACCCAGCTGCTTGTGGAGGGTGATTTTAATGCCCACCATTCGACACGCGGTTATCGGAAGAGCAACACCAAGGGTACAAAGTTGTGGCAGTCTATCCAGAACCTGGGCCTCACAATTCTTAACGGTCCCAGAGAAATCACGCGGGTCGGCAACAGTGTTAGCGTAGATACCTCACATGATCTCACACTAATCATAAACATTAGTGACACCTGCTGGTCCAACACGAGAAACACTAGGGAGCGACCATCACATAATAGCTACATCTGGCACAATATTTCACAAACTGCACCACATGCGCACACGCATCATCGCTTACGAGAGCAAACTGCCCCCAGTCAGATAAACAACCTAACGGAGTAACGGAGTGGATCGCTGCACTTAAACAGGACGTCAAGACCACAACGGTCAAGACGCCGACTGCGGAGCCGCACCAGGTGATTGACTACAAACTTCTCCACATGTGGGAAGCGCATGCCTGCCTACTAAAACGTTGGAAGAGACAGATACAATAGAAACCTACGCAAGCGTATAGCTCAACTCGAACGCCATATCGAAGCATGCACTATTGCCCTGATAGAAAAACAATGCATTGGGCAAATCTGTGATAATATAAATGGGCAGCTTGGAAACAAAAATACATAGTTCTTCCTTCGAAACTTGCTCGACCCCACACAGGCACAGTTCACTCAACGAGACCGGCTCACACAATTAATTCACCAATACCAGGGTACGGATGCTGAGCTACTCGCCGGACGGCGAACACACTATCTGAATACATCCCACAAAGAACCCCTACCCGCGTACGTATGAGGGTCTCTCCAACAACACCCTGGATGCCGACATAGCAGATGCCGAGGTCTGGTTTGCTCTCAGTCAGCTCCGTACCACCACCGCAGCGGGACCTGATGGAGTGTCAAACAAAACGCTAAGAAACTTAGACCACACGTCTGTCGCCGCCCTGACTGAACTAAAGAACACCTACTGGAGAGAAGGCGAGATCCTTCAGGAATGGAGGCACGCGCGGGTCATCTTCATCCCAAAACCGGGCAAGAAACTCTCGATCGAGAATCTGCGGCCCATCTCCCTTACATCTTGCATCGGAAAGTTAATGAAGCATGCATCCCTAACCGACTGCAAAATTATGCTGAAGACCGTGACTTACTTGCTCCTACAATGATTGGCTTTAGGGCAAACTTGTCCACGCAAGACGTGATGCTCCAGCTTAAGAAGCACGTGCTGGACCCTCCATGTGGAACCGAGGCTTAGGCGGTTCTTGGGCTAGACCTGAGCAAAGCTTTCGACAACTTCTCGCACAAGGCAATCCTAACGAATCTCTTGAAATTGGATCCGGGTGAACGAATATTTCATAATGTCCGATGATTCCTATCCGAGTGGACAGCACAGCTCACATTAGGTAGCCCTAATTGGATCCCATTCCTCTGGGAAGCCGAGGCACACCACAAGCTCGGTGCTCTCGCCTTTCCTCTTTAATCTTGAACTCATTACACTTCCCTTAAGCTCGCTGTCCTGCCGGGGCTTCGGGACATTTTCTATGGGGACGGCATCTCACTCCGGGTAACAACGGGGAATGACGGCGAAATAGAAGGCACACTGCAGAAGGCAGTTGACATAATCGAAACTTACGCGTCGCGAGCGGCCCTTAAATGCTCGTATGCGAAAAGGGAACTGCTAATTTTCAGGGCCAAGCCGCGCGGAAAAATGCAAACCAGATCCCCCCCTCCCCCTAATATCCTGAATGTATGCGTCAGAGGCTAACCGGTCAGGGAGGTCCAAACCATGCGCATACTGGGCATGCACATATAGAAAAATTGCAAAAACACCGAAACAATCAGCAGTCTAACGGCCACGGTCAATCAGACTGTACGGCTCATCAGACAGATCGCCAACAAACGAAGAGGAATGAAAGAAAAATGTCTCTGTCGATTAGTTGAGGCTTTCGTACTAAGTAGGATTGTCTACTTCCTCCAGTACCTGCAACTGTAATTTGCGGATAATGAAGGTTGAGGGCCCAATCCAACAAGCCTAAAAGGCTGCTCTTGGGCTCCCGCACAGCACGTGTACGGTAATTTTGCTGGCACTTGGGGTTCACAACACACTACCGGAGCTGTGCGAGGTACACCTTGTCTCCGAGATCGATCGACTCACTTGCACGACCACGGGAAGTTCCATGCTATACAGACTACACGTGTACCAGCAACTTCCAGAGAAAGACGCGAAAACACAGTTACCTGTACACATTAGGACAGCTCTATTCATTAAACCCTTACCCAGGAATATGCACCGCGTGCACCTAAGGTCGACGCATGGCGAATGCTCGCGCCCTACATGCCATGTACGGCCGACACGTCAATGTGCAGCGTACGTGGACGCGGCGGAATATCACCATTCCCAGATACAAGCGTTCGCCGTGGCCGCTGTGAATGGGAACGGTTCCCCGTTGACGGCCGCATCAATCGCCACCACCTCCTCCGAGACAGTGGAGGAAGCGGCCGTAGCCTTAGCTATAGCAAACACTTCCGCTGATATTTTATTCAGCGAATCAAAACAGCCAATCAGAATTTCGCGAGGGGCAGCATCACGTTCACTTCCTTCAGTATACTCCAAAGCACCTCTGCTCCGATTAGAGAAATTGAACTAATCCGGGTCCCGGCCCGCTCGTCTAATCCAGGGAACGAGGCGGCTCACGCACAAGCCCAAGGTTTCGTTGACCGAGCAGTGAGCGCACCCTCCGAACCGAATTTCAAGAGAGACGGGTTAATTTCTTTCCATGATATTACCCACCACTTCAGGCTGGAAATGCGCACATATCCGCCTCCCACAAACCCTTAACGAAGGCGCCGGAAGTTACCTGGCGCCGACTACAAACACGGTCCCACCTAAATCCGGCGGTGCTTAACCTCATGTACCCAGGCCAGTACAACCCAAACTGCAATATATGTGGCGAAAGATCGGCATATGACCTCACTCTCTGGAACTGTGCAAATAATCCACCTGCGGGGGAATTAATACAGCTCCCTTCTCCCGAGCAGTTCGAAGCCGTGCTGGCCAGCTCGGACTCGAAGATTCAACTGCCGGCTATCGAGCGGGTTAATGAGGTCGCCGCCAGCCATGGACTAGCGGTCATCTAGTACGCCTCTCCTTCGACCTGCTTGAGCGACGAAATAAATGTTTTGCACTCACATCCGATCTCCACAGAATCAAGTGTGACAGAGACGGCGCATCTCCCTTCTTGGGAACCAATTATTATTTCCTTTTTCTTACGAACTGCGGGCAAAGCCTACAATTCACACTTTACTCAGCGTTTTAAATCCCAGCCTTCGGTGCTCTCATCCAATATATGTATAGTTGGTTCACAGGAAAGGCAAGGTGCTATATCTGTCGCACTTGTTCTTTGGACACTTGAAACACTCCGTAATGGAGGAGAGGAAGCTGAGAGGAAAGCAGAAAGAGGGAGAGAGTGCTAAAGTGGGCGGCTCCGGAGTAATTTGGACTACCTGGGGATCTGTTGTGTGCACTAACATCGCACAGCACACAGATGTCTCTACGTTTCGCCCGATAGAAGCGCAGCCGCCGGCGATCGGGTTCGAGCCCGGGTCACTTACCTTGTGTTCGTAGTAGTAGCCGAGTAATATGCCGAGAACGGACGCCGAGACCTCCTTGAGCAGCAACTCCCTCTGAGACCCGTACTCCGCGCAGAACGCCGCCGCGAAGAAGGGACTGGTCACGGACAAGAAGGCGCGGTGGACAACGAACCTGCCCCCGTCGACAGTGAGGACTGCGCAGTCATGGCACCCAGTGCTCTCCGACAGCAGCAGCTTCCTTGACAAGACAGACATGGCTGCCAAAGATGGTGATGTCATGTACTGAGAGCTCCCTGGGCTACAGCCGCCGCGTGAAACTAAACTTCGACTTCTTCCGCTTCTGTCGGGAAGCCAGGTATTGAGCGGTAAACGAGGCTAAAATACTTTATTATGTGTGCGTCAGTTCTAGTCTTGGACTCACAATTTGATTTTAGAGGAGCAGGTAGTATAGCGATCTTTAAAGGGGTGAATATTATGTAATAAATGAGCTACGTGCTGTAACCACTTGGTTAAAGCAGGGACCCAACCCAAGCGGAGAAGGCAGCCCATGCGCTTACGATCACTACTCAAAAGAATATGACTATAACATCACTTGCAAGAAGCCTGCAGAAACTACTGCAGAAGCAGCCATAATGACTCTCAGTTTCATCCAGGAAGACGAAAGTGAGGCGCAGCTGATATACGGACACCAGCACACCAGTCCGTAGAGGAGAACGAAGGCGCACGCGCTGCAGCCAGAGCACTCCAGCACTCCTATCTCAACCTCAACGCGCGGACGAGCACAACTACCCAAACATGTTGACCACATAACCAGAAGTGGCAGTAATTGAATTACTGTAATAAAATAACTAATTTAATTACTTTTTCTGTGATATAGTAATGTAATGAATTACGTTTTGAGTGTTTTTTCGCAGCAAAAGTAATTAATTCCTTTCTCAATTACTTTTGCTAAATGCAACAATGCTATTTCGATAGACAACGCTCAGAGCCTGCCGCGAAAGCAGGAACGACGTGCGGCGAATCTGGGCCAGCGTAACGGATCGGCAAAATGAGACAAAAAAACTCTGCGTCTGAGACCTCCTGTATCCTATGTAGCTGGGTCACTTAGTGCAGCTATCCTATGCAACCATTCTCAAGCAGCAGCTGGATGTCAGGTATCAAGGGCCGACGAAGGGACAAATAGTGCAAGACTGCCGGAGTTCAAAACTATGGTCGGCAGCTTGCAGTGGCACTCCGTGTTGCGTCGGCTACGGCACAGTGGCACCTGGTTACACTCGAAACCACGGGCAAGAGAGGTTGGGGAGACGGGCAGAAGGGCCCATGACGTGAGCATTACTGAGCCAAGGGGCCGAAGTCGGATCTTGGGACCACGGAAACAATAAATAACGTTGCTTCGGGGTCTTCAAACGGCGGAGCTCTGGGCCAGCAGGACGCTCAGTCCGCCGCTCATTTCGCGAGCGCTCGGCCATGCTTCTGTTTTCGTTTTTTTTTTTTTTGTCGTTGTAAAGAGAGAGGTAGAAGTTGTCTTGGGCGAAATTTGGCGGGAAGACAAAAGAATGTGTGCAGTAGCGTGTTTGACTCGCGATAAGGGGGTCCCGGTTTGATTCCTACCCTTTCTTTCTGCCAACCAGGCCACGTCATGAGGCCTCGTGACGTCACATGACCCACTGACCAATCAGTGCCCGGTAGTGTCAAGTACTTGGGATTTTTCGATCGAAACGCCGACAACGTCGGCGCCAAATTTTCCTGGGAATGGGAATTTTAACCATATGGCGTCAAAACTCTGCGGAAGCTCGTGGGAAGCTCTGGATGCCGATTGTGCGCAAGAGCCCTGTATATTGCTGGTGTCTTTATTCTTCAAAGCTCACCTGAATAAACTGTGCAGTCGAGACCGACTATATCGGTGCGAACAGTACTGCCTACATTGGCCACGCAAAATACTGCCTTGAAAACCCCGTGTAGAATTATAGAAAATTCACCAAGTACACCAAACTCCAATTTCGTCGGACGTAGGTATATTATGAACTGCGCGTCGTGGCCCTGCAAGAGGGCCTTCTAAAGGTTGGTTTTAAATTCATTTCATCCGTTACCGCCTCTTCAGATATGAGCGTTCGAACAATTTAGATGTGGTCAAATCGGAGCGTGAAGTATAAATATGACAAGAAACGCGTCAATTGAAGGGAAGCTGAAGCGTTTGTCGAATTAAAAAAACCTCTGGATCTTGATAGTGTCACCTTATGCACGTATATTTTAACGTGCAAGGGCAACACTCCGTATGAGGGGCGCATCAAGGGTTAAAGAGATAGCATGGACGAATTCGACACTGCAAAGGCAATGCATAGTGGGAGAATGTAGGTCCAGGCAGGTTAAGTTTAACAACACTCGTAGTAAAGTCTATAACGGCTGCATGGTCGGAACGTCAAGACCAATAATGACATCTTCAGGTCAATGCTGTAAAACTGTGAACAAAACGGTAGTATGGCAGCCAGAAATCTCAACACGGGCAAGGCACAGGCCGACGACCGAGAACATTGCGCCCGCCGTTACATGCACAACAGATGCAGGGGCAGGCGTCATCACCCTTTGTAAGCGTCCGCGTAGTTCGATCAGGACGCATAACAGAAACTTGCGCTCTCGTGTCAATCCGGGCATGCATGAACGTCCGGCTACTCCAACGACGAGCACGGTGAGAGAATTGCGGCGCTCACGAAGGGCCAGATGAACTGCGGCATCACTTCGAGACGCTGCAACGCCCAGTTTTCCTCATTCATGGGAGCGCCATAGGGGTTAAGGGAAGAGAGACGGCGTTGGGACGGACGGGCCTGGCGGCGCAGTGGGGAGGGCGATTGGTTGAATCGGTTAATACATTGGCTGTGGCTAAAGGTACGTCGGACGGACCCGATCAATGATCTTAAAGGTACGTCCGACGGACCCGGGACGTTTTTCTCCGGAATACGTCGGACGGATCCGGGAAATATTTTTCAGAGGTACGGCGGACGGACTCGATCAGGGGTGGACCCGACGCGTTTTTCTCCAGTGTACGTCGGGAAAGTCGGTACTGCGGACGCACCCGATCGGTCAGGTTTACGCCCGACCGACCTGATGCATTTTTTCCGGGATACGCAAGGTAGATGGGCCTTGGGATACATCGGAAAAGTCGGACGAATCCGAGACCCCCGAATGTGTTCTTGTAGCTACAACATGGTAGCGATAGCCAAATGTAGCCAAATAGAAGTTGATACAACGTGTGCGAGGTGCAGAAAAGTCATATGTGAAATTACGAAGAATAGTATAGTGGCAAGAATAGTGCCTAGAATGGGTGATAGACCACATTATGGCATGATGATAGGTTTACGTGAGTTGGTACAAGCGGCGCTGACAAAGCTGGGTACCGCCGGCGTTTGTCTAGCCCAAGCATCACGTCATTTTTGTTTGCTGTACGACTAGAGGTGTAGGCGCCGGTTTGTGCTTTCCGTGAGATGCTGTGATGTCCGGACTACGTCTTACAGGAGTGCTGTGTGAGACTACGAGTGCTGTGATGAGTGCGCCGATGTTCCGACGGCGGACGGACATCAGCATGACCGTTTATGATTGCCGATGTTCTACGGACATGTCAGTGTTTATTAGGTGCAGTGGTAAGTCCAGAAACGTCGCGTGAAGAAAGCGTCGTGGGAATTTATTTACATGTGCTGTGCAACAGTCAGACAATAATAAGTCACCGGCAATTTGCTATCTGACTGCACTACAGAGCTCAAAACTCGGAAAATTATATTTCTACAAAGTACACATCTATTGTTTACATTTGTGCGTTTTGAAGCTTAACAAAAAATTAAACGGTAATATTTTAATCTGGCCTCGCACAAAAATGTTGGGAATACATATGATACAGTTATCGCATGCTGTAGTGAACAGAAAATTAAGTGCCCAGCCCACACCGCCGAGATGCGCATTACTACAGGTGAAATGGTTCAGGCTTCTGTAAAATATTAGCAGCCAGGCACAGCACCTTCCTAAATGTTCAGGCTTTGTACTATTGTTGAAGGCCACTTTATCATTAATAAAGGAACGAATATGCTTTCTGTGTTAACAACTATATAGTGCTTTTTCAATGTATTATGTTCATTTTGTTTTAGTTTTATCTTAGTTTATTTTGCTTTTTCATGGTAGACATACAAAAATGGCACACTTTTAAATTTGTCAGACTAAAGCTGAATATGAATATCTGCCATGCATGTGACAGCTGTAATGATAGAAAGGTTGACGTGTATAGGATGTACGTACATGCTGCAACATCTCAGCGGCACATTCGGCTGCTTGCCCCAAGGTCATGATATTTAATCCCAGTGATGGCCGCCGCACTTTGGTGCAGGTGAAATGCAAATGCATCTTGTGTTTCCTGCGAGATGTCAATGCAAAGTACAAAGCCTAGGCAGTCAACTTAATCTGGAGCTCTCCACTACAATATTCTTCATATTCCACTTTAGGATGTGAAACCCTACATGCCACAGGTAGGGTGTATTGTTATTTAGATTTTGTAACCTCTCACCTATGCTGTGCAATAATTGGCTAATTGTAGTTCTCAAACAGTTGTTGAAGATGAAACCGAAGCATTTCTTGTCATGGTTTCCTGCTTGGATTAATTTGCTAATTGCAGTTCTTTGAATCTTGCATCAATGCTGGACAGTTCAAATAGCAGGCAGTTAAATTGCAGGGATCGTGTATTTAAGTTCTGACAAATAGAAAGTGCCTTCTGTCGACCCTTGATATGATGCATATCAAGGGTCGACAGAAGGCCATGTGGAGCCAGTGTGGTATTCTTCATGAAAGCTAAAATAAAATTGTACAACAGCTGCGGTCCCATGCAGAAAAAAAATTGGTCATTTTGTGTATGATGTGATTAATATCCGGTTTAGCATCCCAGCTATGAGGGACGCAACAGCTGAGGGCTCTGGTATATACTCGACTACCATGGGCTCTTTTACCTGCATCAGCATCCTCGTTAACGATGGTCTCGGGCATTCTCGGTGCTATCATTTTTCTCACCAGGAAGAACGAAGAAAATGACAAGCCTTGAGCAGACAAAAAAATAAGGAGACACCTAATCTCGACCTGTAAGGGTACGATGCGCCAGCGTTAATGGCTCTTGTCTGTAGATCCCACTGTGGATTTCCGTTAATTTACATGCCCTTGGCTACAAACCTAATCACTAATTCCTTAATTTATGTCTCTTTTCTTACACATACTCATTAGCATACGGTCTTAGGCGGCCGAGTTATGTGACAGACAACCTGGCATAGACCTCTGTAAGCCTCGCGTTAACCAAACTACAAACATGCCTCCATCGCCTTTCTTACTCGAAGCTGAAACGTCCCAGAACATATTTCACTATAACTTTGTAAGCTCGAGTTAACAGCTCCTGCCATTCGTGTGGCCTCGTGACATTTGGTTTTTGGCACCTTTGGCTTGTGCACAGGGTCCATCTGTTAATTATGCTGGTTAAAATACATGAAAAAGACATTTTCGCACAACCATTGATGACAAATGTTAAAGTGGTGCACTGCAGATTCTGAAATGGATACCTGTATGCATGCAAGGGTGGCATCATCACATAACATGATCAAGAGCTCTGTCAATACCTGCAGTTAGATGGAACTTCAATGCCCATTAAAGGACCACCTAATACAATGGTTGTTGTTACCACAAGGCCTGTTCTAACAGCGTGCTGACCCTATTATACTGAGCGATGGACATATATGAATACCTTAGATAGCTTATGATTGTGGGTCTCATTTATTTTTATGACTTCCAAGGAGTTCCTGTCGTCAGAAGCCCTACATTTATTGAAAGCGGGACAGGGTGAATATGCTGCATGAAGATGCCAAGAAGCTTGTACAAAGAATATTGAGAGTGGAATGGGAGGATTTTTGAAACATTGAAATAAACAACAAACTACACTTTGTCAAACCTGTCATCGAGGAATGGATATCATGCAGTCATCAAAAACATATCGTGGAGGGCATTTTAGGTCATCTTCACAAAAGACACACCCACACCTGACACACAATTTCATACTTATGAAAGAGGACAAACCAATATGCAAGGAGTGTGGAGATGAACTAACAATAAACCATATCTTACTTGTATGTGCACCAGACTCGAGAAAATAAGAGGAAAACATTTTTGCAACAGAGCCCTCTCCATTCCAGCATGATCCTAGGAGAGACTGCACATTCAAATTTCCTGCATTTTTGGTTTCCTCAAATGAACCAGTGTTCCTAAGTATGCTACATCCTGTAATCATTACACACAAAATAAATACAATAAACCTTGTTCCTTGTACATGGCAGCATTAGTCGCTTATGCCCCATAAAAATCAACACAACGCCGTAAGGTATACCTTAGTTAACTATGTTATATGAGATAAGCTTTCGGTCTGGTGTGGTCCTTATTCACTTGACAGCGCTGTAATGCCGATCTAACGTCCCAGCGATCGGAAAGTGACATTTTCCAAATTCTAGCATAATTTTAAGAACCGTGAAGGCGATTCTAGAGATCTCTAATGACGCGCGGGTGTTCGTTTTCTACTGGAGTACTCAACTGTTTTATCAGTCTCTGCCTGCTTTGTTTCTTGAAGACAGCCTGGAGTGAGAGTGTTAAAGATAATACATTTTTAAACATTTAGCGTGTTTTTGGAGGCGTTGCTTTCCATTACAGGGCCCACAAAAAGCAGCTGAATGTCAAACACCGCCTTTTTAGGTAGACTTTTTATCAAGACAGCGGTGAAGCGTGGAAAATCTCTCCGCCGGTCCAGCGCTGGCCGCGGACTTGAAAGGCGAACTGCTCGAACTGAAAGCTACTGACCACACCTGAAACACTGAGTTGTGAATACTATAAAAATCCGTCCTCTCTTCGATCATTGATACGTCCACAGTGGAGCATTTATGCGCCTCAGGGTAGGCTAGCCGTGGGAACACGGATGCGTGGTTGTAGCAACGATCACTTGCATGGCACCCTCTGCAAAATTCCAAAAGTCAGCTTCTGAAACGAAATGTGCAGAGCACATTTTCTATTGCGTACCGAAATCCGGCGACGCATGCATATCTCCCGCTCGTTTCAAAGCTGAGGCCGTTCAGTCGGGTCACGCTAACCTCGAGCAGGTGGATGTTTATACATGTTCGCAAAATTCAACGACGAGAAAAAGATATGCAGGCTGAGCACTTGTCTGATCATCCCCTGAAGTAATAATAGTAATTCACTTTATTTAGGACTCAAATTAAGCGTCCAACAGGTCGGCTGCCTGTTCTACCAAGGCTAGTACCAAAAAACATTGCGGTTCGTAGGGAAGCGGATCATTCGCGCTTCCGGCTTTCTGGTTGTGCACTCTTGTATTGCGGTGCAGCGGGTCTTCGCCTCGACGAGTCGACGTGCAGCTCGCCGCTGTAGCGGCGCAGGCTTCTAGCAGATTCGGCATGTCTTTTGCCACGGCTCTGAGGTAGAATCTAAAGGAAGGATTTAACAAGAAACATCCTATTTGCTCTGTCTGCATGTGAGGAACGAGCATTAGCATTTCGCATACTGCATATACACATGCGTTGAACTGCCGAATGTTCTGCACGGCGAGGTGTGTGTGTTGTGCCGGCGCTCGATCTTCGGAGGTCGATGCAGGACCTGAGATAGCGTAAATGCTAGGAATAGCTCGCTTGCATTATGGGCAGATTGAGGTTATAGTTTAGTGCGAAGCGAAAGCTGCTAGTGAATGTATCTCGATGCCAGCTGGTGGAGCCGGTGCAGTTCGGCGCATCTCCTGCAGCGATGTGCGTGACAAGCGATGCTTGCTGTACGCAACCCTGAGTGAAGACCGTGATCTACGTTAGAATGGGCGAACTCTCCGTAGAATCTCATTGAGAGATAATCCCGCGTAGCAAGCGGAATGCAGACATACGCGGTCGACGTGCATATAGCCATGAGCCTGTATATCGACGTCCGCCGTATATTTACAAGACTCGTATGGGTACGTCGGACGTATCTTTAGACACTTCGTAATACATTTGATGTGGAAGAGACTGAAACATCACTTTGTACTTAGGGAGAGTCAATGCGTCGCTGTAGGTTTGGCGAATTCTGAAATATGGCGTATTCCCATCGCCAATATTAATAAAAGTCATCTCATCTTGACTGAATTAGTATTGGTGAAAGAGTCCTACGTAAGGCATGAAATTCTCGGCGTGGACAGCGATATCGCGGGACCTTGCTCTCCCCTGCGAAGAGCATCTCAGTGGATTGACGATGGTACAAGGAGTGAAAAATGGCTCCGCAGGAGCCTCGATTTTTGTATGCTGTACTTTTTATTTACACTGCTATTAGCACGTGCACAAATGCGTCGCGTCAAGGTCAGTTCTTGCTTTGCCTCGGGCAGATGGCGGTCGCAAAACTCTCTCGCATACGCAATGTTCCGAGTAGGCGTTCATAGTTGCGCCTTCTCAGGCATGCAAGCTACGTGTACACTTAAGATTTATTTGCAGTCCGGACAGCGCTAGGACTCGGGAGGTATGAGAGAGTGATGGCTTCTACGCATCGTGGATCAGTGTTGCTCGTTTTCCGTGCAAGCACATGATGAATGTACTTACATATACACGTGCACGCACGCATGCGCGTTGCGTGCGTGTATGTGAGGAAAGAAGGGGGCGTGTGAATACTTACAAAACATGTGCCACAAGTGCATGTTTTCGTTTTCGTATAGCGCAAAAACAAAAACACATTTCGTAACTAATGGCACTGGAGGTTTATTACAGGCATGGTGGTTTCTTATATGTGTAATTACGATCTCTCCCCATTATATTGTACTTGACTTTCGGTTTCGACTCCTTGCTCATTTCACAGCATTTTAATAGGAGATTTTGGCTCAAAAGTATATATTGAAATGAAATATAAAAGTTGTTACAAACACCAAAACATCCTACATTCATTTCTCGGTTTCAATCTTTTGTTTAAAGGTAAAGCAGAAAAATTTACTTCGAGCAAGGGGGCTCGAACGTATTGTGTCTCGCGTTCAAAAAACAAGACTTTAATTCAGCGTGTTACATTACTTTTTTTGTTAATCATAGAATTTATTGCAATGAACTAATGTTTATTTGTGCATGAGCAGCTTACAAATTCAGAAGAAAGCAGCATCAAAGTTATATGAGAACAATAAATGCCTAAGCAACAAACTTATACCAGCAGACAGGCACAGCTCAGCCTACTAGCACGAGGGAGTGTCACTTTGTTGAAAAGTCACTCTGGTCACACGACTGCTCATTAAGAACAATTAATTGGCGAAATTGGGTTCTATGAAAAGTGCCGCTATGGGAGGCGCCGTAGTTGTGGGCTCGGGAAATTTCGACCACTAGGGGTTCGCACAGCACACGGGCTTTCCGCCTGCACTGTAGAGCGACCGAGGTAGGGATTCGAACCCACATCCTTGGGCACAGCAGTGGTGAGCTCTAACCACTGCGCCACTGCCACGGCGTGAATGTGTCTGTGTAGGTGTTCAAAAGTCAGTAAGGCAGACAAAGCCAAATTAAGTTCGCTTTTTCAATACCCACTGTATACGACATCCCATTACAGTATGGCGTCTTTGCAACTGATGAAGTGATAGTATGTTGTTTCACGTACATTTCAGAGAAGGCAATTAACCGATAATGCAAGAATGTAATGCATCAAATTCGACCATAACAGCGAGATCACGTCAGCAGAAGCTACCGGTCGACACACTGGTTCAAGCGACGTCGTCAGTGGGAGAACGGGCGACAAAGCATTTCTCTGAATGGCCAGCTGCGGCGAGGCGCTCGCTTCACATGCTAAGTTGGGCCCCATTAGTTCGCGTTCCTGGCGGCATCATCCACCAAAGACTCCACCGACTTTAACTGAAGCATCGAAGCATTGCAGACCTCTCAGTCCTCCAGCTGAGTGCCACTAATCGGGAGTATAAAAACCGCTTGAGGTAAGGAGGAGAGAAGTCGGATGAAGAAAGGCAGGAAGGTTAACCGGACGAAGAAACCGGTTTGCTACCCTGCACTGAGGGAAGAGTATGAGTGGATATAAAAGTGAAGGGCTAATTTTCTTTACTTTTTTTAGGTAAAATGCTTATTTTCTGAAGCCATGCCTTCAATGGAAACGTCGGTGTGTATATAGGGTGTTCTTTTTTAATACTCCAAAAAAATGCTATAGAGTTCTTTTAGCTCTATAGGGCTATATATTGGAGGCACCAGCAGACACCAGGCAAGAGACAGACTGCTTCAGGTAGTTCTTCATATAACCGAAGATGTTAATTAACTTTTTTTAATATTTCATTTAGGGGGTTTGTTGTATTTGCAGAATAGCAGCTCGTCCTCTAAATCTTTTGTGAGGTAATTACGCGTCTGAGAAGTTTGTGGATCACAACAATTCTCCCCCTTTGTAAAGCGGTCGGGGGGCCGGGATTTTTAACCTCAGCAGTGTCCCTCCCGCGCCGTCGGTAGCCGGTGCCTCGTCTGTACCGGGCTCAGCTTGTGCGCGTTTGCAAGTCAGCACCTACAATTGACACGGGCTGCCGCTGCTGTTGCACATGGGCTGCCTTCAGCCATCGATGCTTCCAGGGAATCTCGGGTTTAACCTCCTCTCCTTCCACCCTGGTTGTCCTGGTCTTTAGCTGGTCGAAGTGGCGGGATATTGCTCCCCATCGGCGGTCTCTTCGGTTAATTGTCATGCGAGAGCCCTCGGTCGACGCTACCACACCTGGCCTCCATTTGTCACCCGTTCCGTATTCCTTTGAACCAGATTTCCTTGTGCTGCGGTTTGCCGTTGTTTCACGCGCCTGCAGAAACAAAATATCGTGACACGACATTGTGCAGTAAAATGCATGCCTGGTAACCTAGAACCATGGAAGCCGCGGTTTTCTCCTTTGGGAGGGGAGAACGCCGATAATGAGAAAGGATGTGGACCAGGTGAGTTTGCAGACTATTTTCCGCGCGTGTTCTTGTCTTACACGCTTTACATTCCATAACTGCCCATTCTACGAGACCATTATTCTGTGGGTTGTAAGGGACTGTCCGCATATGACTGATGCCAGTCTTCATAGCGGTAATCTCAACCCATTTCGGATGAGAATCAATTACAACCATCAACATGTGTGCTCCTATAGGACCTGCATAATCGACATGGATTCTAGACAACGGCTATACCGTTTTCGGCTAAGGAGAGTGTTGTTTGGCCGGATGCATGCTGCCCCATTTTATGCATGTTGGACTCGCTTAGACTAGCTTCTCAATGTCCCAATCGAGTCTTGGGTACCAGAATACAGAACTAGCCAAGTTCTTCAAAGCAGTTATCCCTTGGTGCGCATCATACAGCACTAGCGGTCACCTTCCAAACCGCCACAAAACCGAATGTAACCATTATTCGTAATAACAGGAACTAGTGGCGCGGCCCACTCTGCACTGTCGATAGGCGAGAGAATGTCGTCCTTAACAAGTCCCTCTATTTTATTATAAACTAACTGCCGCATTTCATATGGCACAGGACGTTCTTTGCAGAATCGCGGCTTCGCATTTTCTTACAACTGCAAATGAACTGCGGGACAATCAATACGCCCTAGACATGGTGTAAACAGATCGCTGAGCTTTTCTAACAGTGTCGCGTCAATAGAGAGTTGTTTTGTTTGTTAGCTTACTACGTTTTTGCATGGATGAAAAAAAGAAATTTAAAGGTAAATAAATTACTGAACCGTAGTAATTGTAATGTAATTTCATTACTTTTGGGAGCAGTGGTTAGTAATGCGATTTTATTAAATTACTGCAAATTCCATTAAAGTAATTAGTAATGTAATTTAATTCCTTTACAAAAGTTGTTTCGCCGTGTATGCATATAACTAGAAAAACCTACAGCATTACAGGCTAGGCAGAGGGTACATGCGCTACCTGATAAACAGCTGGACAAAGAACAAGAAATAACCATCAGAAAAATTCAAACAAACACGTACTCAAGCCAAAGAGATTACACGCACGATAATCACACTACTATGTGCCACAATGCACAAACTGTGACATGGAGGCGGAACTATACCACATAGTATGGGCCTGTCAGTACATCACTGCCGTAGAAATGATAAAAGACCCGACGTTTGAGCGTCAGGAGAAAATGTTGTCCAGCTCGAACCCCAACGTTCAGCACGAGCTGGCTTTAATTGGGCAGGAACGGCCGCAAGATAGTACGGATCTCGGAATAGGCCGGTCAACCACCAAGTTCTATTTCAAAAAGATTTCCGAGGTCACTGGAGAATATGCACTGAAGAAATATGTAAGCCATAGCGTTGCTGTGTGTTCCGCGAGTTGTTGTGGCTGTAGGAAGAAGGAAGGGAATGCACGGGCCTGCTACTGGCTCTGTAGCTGAGCCACCTCCGCTGCCTCGTGCGGGCAGAAGAGAGAAAGCAGAGAAGAAAGAAAAGGAAGAGGGAGAGAAAGACGCGCGCAGCCACAGCCGTCGTCCACCACGCGGTGGCGGGTGCATTGACGGCCTACAACAAATAAAAATTCAGTGACAGGCTAGCCTCCACCGCAAGCGGCGTTTACCTACCAGTGCCAGCCCCGTAGGACCAGCAACAGCCCCCGTTCACCTCCTCCCTCTGAGTGTGCCCTTCCCAAGCGCCTAAGCGTCATATATTTTCCGCAACAGTGTCAGCGGGATTCTACGAGAGAGAGATACTGCGCCTTTCCTTTCGTGTAAACCAATTAGAACGCCAGTGAATTTTGATGTATGGTTGAATAGGAAACTTTATTCAGGAGAAATACGGGTATTCTTTCTTTTTGACGGGACGCTTCTCCTCAAGCCACCCCAGGGCTGGTCGTCGCTCGATGGCGCTCGACGACCTCTTTGGCCCAGGCCGTGGTGGCGTGTTGCCTGCCTGGATATGACTTAACGATGTTCTCTAGAGCTGCCCTCTGATCACCGCAAAGGGAACATGGCTGTATTCGCCGGGATACCATTGTGCTAATTTATGTGGCTTAAAGCACGTACTTGTCTGAAGTTGTCTGAGTAGTGTTTGTTGTGATTTGTTGGGTATAAGTGGGTTCCGGATATTTGTCTGTTGTTTTTATACCAGATTACTATTCCTCTGTACGTCGAGTTTCCCTCTCGAGGCCATCTTAGCTCGGGCTAACGCATCTCCCGGCCTACTTAAATACACTTAAATGCGTTCAACGGAACGCTGTTTGTGTTCGACAGGGGACGCGCGATGTACCGTGTGCAGCAGCAACTCTCACGCTTTCGCATTACTGCCTTGCAGATTCTGCAGTGTTCTTGGAATTTTTCAATTGTAATTGGTTAATTACCTCTCTTTACACTCTATTTAACCCCACTCGTTTGTGCACCCTAATCGCGTCTTTTCCCTCTTACTCTCGTTCAAAATTTAAATTTCCCGCCACCGAAATTAGCCCTACGTCACCGGAAGTCGAGTATCACTTGACCCTCTTTTACGCCGGCAGTGCTCCTCCCTGCTATTTCGACGTCTGATTGATATAACTGGCTCAATTTTTTTAACTATTAAGCCCACGTGCGCCATTTTGTCACTTGCATACCTTTCCTTGACGCCCTATCTGACGTTATTATTGTTTTTGCGATATACCGAATAGGTCCTCCTTTACAGCTCCGAGAAAGTCATACCCAGGTGAAACCCGCCTAGATAGCCATGAAATGCTTACGCATTAATAACGTTTTCATCGTCATCATGGTGTAATGATAATAAAAATTCTTGGGTCGCTGAAAAGGAAAGGCGCAGTACGGTCGTACTTGTTCTGTGGACACCTGGACGCCTGAAAAGAAAGGCCAAAAAAAAGTTTATAACGTGGCTCCTCAACAAAGGTCAGGACATAGGTCCAAAGGCTAAGCACTTCAATCTATTCAAATGTCTGAAGATTTATTGCGGTCTTTAGTGAAGGGTTGTTTTGTGCCATGCATAAATTTCAGTTGCATAATATTTGGGTTGATATGAATCTTACTGGCTTGAAGATATGCATGCAAGTTAACCAATGTTTGTAAACAAAATATTCCACCAATTGCTGTTAATTATTGTGGCGACACGTGCATGTTCGTTTCCCTGCAGGCTCTTCTTCACTCGTATGCTCTGAGCAGTATAGTCTGGGCGCACATAGCTATGCACAATTTTCGTCATGGTTATAATATATTAATTTCTTTATAAATGTTGTTTATCAATATTGACACATGCCATTCACAGACGAAGAAGATTTGAACCGGCGATTCGGAGAAGACGACGAAGCGAAACGGTGCTCCGCTTTCGTGCTGCCCTGACTGGCTGTTGGTGTTCTTCGGTGTCAGAGTGCCAGAGCGCCTTCTGTGTAACGTTACGTTACAAATCTGGTGGAGGAATTGCCAGGTATCGATCCAGTCCTGCATAATCAACCTGTCAATACGGAGCTTACCCCCGTACATCAACGTTTCGGCCGCCGCCTACGTGGAGAGCCCCCTGAATTCGGACCCCTTCCGGCCGCTACCAGGACGACGCATCCTCAGACGGACGTAGAACCTGCTGCAATGACATCTGATAGCAGGCTTCCTACCCACATCCTGTGTCATCAGCCGCGAACACCCCCCTCCTTTCATGGCGACGTGTTCGAGGACGCCGAGGACTGGCTTGAGAACTACGAGCGAGTTGCTCGTTACAACGGGTGGACTGATGAGCGCAAGCTCCACAACGTGTATTTCGCTCTTGAAGAGTCTGCACGGACATGGTTTGAAAACCATGAGGCTGCCTTCCCATCCTGGGCAGCCTTCTGTCGTGATTTCAAAGCCACCTTTCCTAGCGCCGACCGCCGGGAGCGAGCAGAAGCTGCGCTACACTCGCGCAATCAGCGCCCGAACGAGAGCGTGCGTATGTTCTTTGAGGACATGACACGCCTTTTCAAGCGTGCAGACCCACAAATGCCTGAAGATAAGAAACTGCGTCACCTGATGCGGGGTGTTAAACAAGAACTTTTCGCGGGACTGGTGCGCAGTCCACCGCGCACTGTGGCGGAGTTTCTCAGCGAGGCAGCGACCATGGAGACAACGCTGCAACACCGAGCCCGTCAGTACCACCGTGACGTGAACATCATTGGGTCCGACGCACCTCCTCTGCATATCGGCAGCGACATGGACGCACTACGAAATCTCATCCGTTCTGTCGTGCGGGAGGAACTGCAAGCGCTCCGGATGCCTTGCAACACAACAGCTTTTCCTTCACTGGCTGAAGTCGTCCGGGACGAGGTGCGTATGGCAGCTCAGCAAGTTGCTGACTTTCCCCAGCAGCGCGTTCCCCACCAGACAATCGACGCGAGGCCCACCTACGCGTCCGTCTTACGTAGGGCTCCCCCGCCGGACC
The DNA here is from genome assembly GCF_055883805.1 of Amblyomma maculatum. NCBI lineage: Eukaryota > Metazoa > Arthropoda > Arachnida > Ixodida > Ixodidae > Amblyomma > Amblyomma maculatum. The sequence continues at coordinate 62,295,546 of NC_139344.1, forward strand.
ATAGTATCAACGCCGCAGCTCCGGCAATGGAGCCGCAGGGTCCTCGCATGGAGGGCCTCGCATGGAGCCGCATGGGGCCTCACTACTCCCCTCCGCCAATCTACCAGCGACCCCGTCAAGTATGGCGGCCCCGGGACCGTCGCCCCCTGTGCTATCATTGCGGGGAAGCCAGTCACCTTTACCGGGCGTGCCCGTACCGCCGCGTCAACATGCGGGGTTTCGCCTCGGAGGAACTCCACCCTCGGAATGACGAACGGCCTACTGAGATTGCAAGCGACCTTGCAGCGCGACAGTATCCCGTCACGTCCGGTTACCAAGAGCGTCGGTCTACGTCCCCGACGAGCTACCGTTCGACAAGTCCCCACTCTTCCCGACGCCGCTCCTCTCCCAGCCCTAGCCGGGAAAACTAATACCAGCGGCCTTCGGAGGCAGGGTCGCTGATGTCGGGAAATGTGAAGATCCTCCGTCATCGTCAGGCCGACCCGACGAGATTTCGCTTGTGTCAGGTAGCGACAGCATCCGGCATACTACCTCCGATTTATGTGTAACGATTGATGGAGTGGATGTCATCGCGTTACTCGACACTGGTGCCGATTATTCAGTAATGAGCCGTGGTCTCGCCCGAGAATTGAAGAAAGTTTTGACACATTGGTCCGGCCCGAAAATTCGCACGGCGGGAAGCCACTTGATCGAACCTGCAGGCAAGTGCACAGCGCGGGTCGGCATCCGTGGTTTTGTGTATGTCGGAGAATTTATCGTGCTTCCTGAGTGTTCGAAAGACTTGATCCTTGGTCTAGACTTCCTGCAGACCAACGGCGCTGTCATTGACCTGAAAGAAGCGCGTGTTTCCTTTTCGACGAAACGAGCCGTGGCGCGCATTGAAAACGAAGATTCGGGTCTGAACGTTTTGCGTATAGCCGACGATGACGTGAGGGTTCCGGCACGTTCTAGTGTGTTGGTTCTTGTAAAGCATGACTTATTCCACGATTACGAGGGCATCGCGGATGGGCACCTCCCGCTACTACTCGAGAAGGAATTAGCCGTTGCTCGAGGACTCGTACAACTCCAGAACAGTTGTGCTACTGTCCTCCTGACAAATTTTGCTAAGGAGATGCGGCATCTCGCCAAGGACACGGCTGTTGCCGTCCTTCACGATGTTACTGCCTTGCCTCATTTATGCACCACCGGAGCGAACCCTAAAGAGGAGGCCGCACCTTGTCATGCTCTGCAGACCGTTAAAATTAACCCCGACTTGAGGCCCGATCAGCGGAATCTTCTCTCGGCTCTTCTGAGCGATTTCGCAGACTGCTTCGCCACAGGCTCTAAGGTCGGTCGTACTCCTGTCGCCAAGCACCGCATCATCACCGATGAGACCACGTTACCGGTATGCCAGCGCCCGTACCGGGTTTCTCCTAAGGAACGTGACGCCATTAAAATGCAAGTAGATGAAATGCTTGCGGACGACGTGATCCAGCCTTCGACGAGCCCATGGGCATCGCCAGTGGTCCTTGTCAAAAAGAAAGATGGCACCTTGAGATTCTGTGTCGATTACCGAAAGTTAAATAACGTGACTAAAAAGGACGTCTATCCGCTGCCCAGGATTGATGATGCCCTCGACCGACTACGCGACGCCAGGTACTTCTCATCATTAGACCTCAAAAGCGGATACTGGCAAATCGAGGTGGATCAGAGAGACCGAGAGAAGACTGCATTTGTGACGCCTGACGGCCTATACGAGTTTAAGGTGCTTCCGTTTGGTCTTTGCTCTGCACCGGCCACGTTCCAACGTATGATGGACACGGTTTTATCAGGTCTGAAGTGGCAGTCGTGCTTGGTGTACTTAGATGATGTCGTTATTTTCTCGCCTACTTTCGAGCAACACTTGGACTGGTTGCGCATCGTGCTTCAAGCACTCAAAGGCGCGCAACTAACGATCAAGCCTGAGAAATGCCACTTTGCTTTCAAGGAACTACGCTTTCTCGGCCATGTTGTCAGTGCACAGGGCGTTCTCCCTGATCCCGAGAAGACTACCGCAGTGTCAAATTTTCCACGCCCCACCGACAAAAAGGCACTTCGACGATTTCTAGGTCTTTGTTCATACTACCGACGCTTCGTGCAAGATTTTTCTAAGATAACTGAACCACTGACAGCACTAACCAGAGAAGGCATACCCTTCCTGTGGGGAGACGATCAAGAACAAGCCTTCCAGGAGCTTAGAAGCCGCCTACACAGACCCCCAATACTCGCCCATTTCGATGAAGACGCCGCAACCGACGTTCATACTGATGCCAGCAATGTTGACCTCGGCGCGATACTCATTCAGTGGCAAGGCGGAATAGAACGAGTTATCGCCTACGCGAGCCGAACACTCTCACGATCAGAGGCGAACTATTCGACAACGGAGAAGGAGTGCCTTGCGGTAATCTGGGCCATCAGCAAGTTTCGACCATATTTGTATGGACGACCCTTCCGTATTGTCAGCGACCATCATTCCTTGTGCTGGCTGGCAAGCCTTAAAGACCCGTCTGGACGCTTAGCTCGTTGGAGCCTCCGTCTTCAAGAGTATGACGTCACTGTCGTGTATAAGTCGGGACATAAACACCAAGATGCGGATTGCTTGTCACGCGCGCCATTGGACTCCACTGCAGTGGAAAACGCCGACGATTTTCCCTTTGTTGGGGCCATTACCCAATCCCATATGGCTGACCTTCAACGCAAGGACCCGGAGCTGGCGCCGCTCATCGATTATCTGGAAGGACACGGTGGTAGAGTACCGCTTGTTTTTCGTCGTGGCTTGCAGTCATACGCTTTACGAAGTGGAGTTCTCTACAAGCGCAATTTTGAAAGATCCAAAGAGACATTTCTACTCGTAGTGCCTACGCACCTACGGCCTGACATCTTAAGCGCTTGTCACGACGAACCGTCCTCCGGCCACTTGGGAGTTAGTCGTACGCTTGCAAGAATTCGTGAGAAATACTATTGGCCGAAATTATTACCTTCAGTGCGATCTTACGTAAAAACTTGCCGTGATTGTCAACGCCGAAAGACTCCACCCGTGAAACCAGCTGGATTTCTTCAGCCGATCGCTCCACCGAAAACTCCTTTCCAACAAGTGGGGATGGATCTTCTTGGTCTTTTCCCGAAGTCAAGTAATGGAAAGCGTTGGATTGTTGTCGCGACAGACTACTTGACCCGATATGCTGAGACCGCATCGCTCACAAATGGAACTGCCACCGAAGTCGCAGAGTTTTTTGTCCACGACATCGTGTTGCGTCATGGCGCTCCGGCTGTTATCATTACCGATCGCGGGGCAGCTTTTACGGCCCGCCTGACTAAGGCTGTACTGAACCTTACACACACTAGCCATAGACGGGCCACGGCATACCACCCACAAACTAATGGCTTGGTGGAAAGGCTAAACAGAACTCTGGCTGACATGCTGTCTATGTACGTGGATATAGAGCATAAGACCTGGGATCAAATCCTCCCATATGCCACGTTCGCATATAATACGGCACTTCAGGAGACGACGCGGCTAACACCCTTCGAGCTTGTCTTCGGCCGTCGAGTGACCACTCCACTGGATGCTATGCTGCCCGTATACACCGACGACGAAGATGAGCTTGACCTGGACATCGCTAGTTTTACCCAGCGTGCGGAAGAAGCACGGCAGCTGGCAAGGGAGCGCATATACCTACAACAGCAACTAGACGCTGACCGTTACAACAAGGGACGGCGCTTCGCTGCCTACGAGCCTGGAGACTATGTCTGGATTTGGACGCCCGTTCGTCATCGTGGGCTGTCTGAAAAATTGCTGCGCCGGTACTTCGGCCCATATCGTGTCCTCCGCCGCCTCAGCGACGTTACTTACGAAGTTGAATCCGCGACCCAAGATCCCTCAAGCCGCAGACGACGCAAGTTCACTGATGTTGTACACGTCGTCCGGATGAAACCCTACCACGATCGCCCCGCTGACTATTCTTGAGACTGATGGTGCCCCGTTTTGTGTTGTGGTATCCCACACCAACCTAGCACAACATCTGTCAGCTCATCGCATCAAGCAGCATTTGCAGCATCGAGGCGATGCTGCCAAGAAGGGGGGCAATGACACATGCCATTCACAGACGAAGAAGATTTGAACCGGCGATTCGGAGAAGACGACGAAGCGAAACGGTGCTCCGCTTTCGTGCTGCCCTGACTGGCTGTTGGTGTTCTTCGGTGTCAGAGTGCCAGAGCGCCTTCTGTGTAACGTTACGTTACAATATTTATGTAATATTCTGCATATTGGCTGCGACAGGGAAATGCCAAGTTGGTCGCAGTTGAATGCCAAGACTTTGTGGCGTAACACTACCAGTTTATCTTGTAAATAACTATACGCACAAAAAATATCAGCCTAACAGTGCGCGCCTTTTATGTGCCTTTTTTTATCTTCAAGCTTGTCCGTGCATCTGCTGCAAAATTCTATTTTGCGTTATTATCTAGGGCAGTATATTTCATCTTATTTTAATATCTTCTGTGTCATTTACTGTACCATGTTTGATCACTTCCGAGAGCTGACATTAATGTGCTGTTGCTTCTCCGGTACTCCATTCTGCCCTTGTGTTTTTCGTGGTTTGCAAGCACTACCACGCATCTGTCATTCATTAGGCCAATAAATGCAATTTCAGCTCACTACAGTCTGAAGAATGAATGTAGTGGACTAGTTAACGCAACACGCTTTTATATGACGCCCACTGAAGGCCAACGACGATGGAGGCGGAACGATGCTCGGACAACTTAGCTAAGAATTGATGCTGTTAAGCGCCAAGAGTTCGCTTAACTTGGTAGACAATTTCCTATCGAGTTAAATTGCCTCAACAGTTACGGAGTCAATATTTCGCCGACTTGACTGAGCACTGTTCCGTCTTCGTCGTCTTTGACCTTGTCTTTCGTAGTATACAAGAAAAAAAATATTCGAAATCCGCACCAAGCATATGTCACTATGACATCATGCTTTTTGTTTGTTTGTTCTTTGCACTAGTACTTGGAACATTTCTCAGGGCGGCAAGGCAGTAACAAGAAACTTATGTTATGCTCAGTCGTCACCATGGGGCGCTAAGCAAGTTTTCTAGCATGGGATCCTTGTACTTAATACGTAGCCAAAAACCAATATTTCGTTGTTTTAATACCAGTCCTCTGTTACCCATTCTCTTTACAGACGAACTCAGAAGCACCATAGCAATGCGTGTAAATGCGTTAGAGTGGCCGATTGCAGCGCCCGCGCTTCGTGCCTCATTTTTTGAGGACAGCTACCCCATGGGAAATCCACTGCACTGTATGTTCTAGTTCACTGTAATTAGGTTGGGCACACCTTGGCCACCACCTTAGCTTAAACGTCATCACCGATGGATGGATGGAATATAGGAGCGTCCCCTTTGAAACGGGGTGTTAGCAGTAGCTATCATGCTCATTTTTCTCCCTATATCTTTATTGTTGTTTTAGATTGGTTAACTATACCATCATTTTATTTATTAAATTTTTGTTTCTACATTACTAACATTATGTCACTTTTCTGCTTTCAAGCCACCCGTTACAATCCGTGTATCCATCCAGATCGTCCATGTGGCCGTTCATGTGCCCAAGCAGAATAATATCGGCCCCGTCTCCAAACTGGCTTATATCGTCACTTAGACATTCAACAAGATCCTTGTTTTCTGGCTTGCATTGGTGTCCTGTTCCTAAATAAACTACTCCTAGTCATGTCCTTATGCCGTCAATTGTTCCTGATTCCCAGATATGTTCTTTACAAGAAGATTTTATTCTTTGCCAATTTGTTCCCTGGTGTATCAACATACCTACCCCTCCACCCTTTTTTTTCGTTCTCGTTCTGTTGCACCCTTCCCAGACGTACCCTTCTATAAACAGCGGATCTTCTAGATCCCTGAGATGAGTCTCGCATAGAGCGTACACACCTATTTTGTCATCCTTCAACTGCTGTTCTACCTCTAGCCATTTCGCTCTTTTTCTACCTCCTTGCATGTTTGTGTAGCTGATTTCTAGTGTTAAATTTCTATTTGTACTTTTCTTTCTCGACCTCCTCCTTGCCATTTTTTGGGGCTCATCCTCCGTTATTACACTTCCTTCGGCTTCGCTTCTACCTCTGTACACGGAGTCCTCGCGGACCCCTTAAAAAAGCTACAGCCCTGCCTACCAGGCGCCACCCGATCTCTACTCCCACCCTTCTGTTAAAATGAATGCCATCTCGCTGAAAAGCCCTACCAAAACCTGCTTTGTGCACCTCCCTGTTTACCTCAACCACTTCGAAACGCTTCTCCAGGCTTAACTTTATTATGTCCTGATTAACTGCCACCACGTCCTTTTCCAGCTTTCCGTTCGATCCTACCACCTCCGGTACTGTGCATACAACTATCTGTGCTTGCTGTGTTATCTCCCTGATATCGTCAACTCCCTTAGCTAAATTTTCCATCCCTCCTGCAGCGTCACCATTTAGGACATCGTTTCGCCCCGCGGCTACTGTCACCATACTGCGCTCTGCGGAATTTTTCAACAGCCTATTTTTACTCTCTTTCAGCACTGCCCTCATTGTCCTCCCTGAGAAGGATGCAACTAGCACTCGCTTATCACCCTTTACACGTTACAAGATATCTTGCTTGCACCTGCTCATGTTAGAATCTCCAGCGATAAGCACTTGGGCATTCTCTCTCCCTCTCCCAACTGTTGGCTCCTGTTTTCGGCTATCTGTCTCCTTCTCTCTGGGATTTTCATTCTTCCTTTCTTCTTCCTTTTTTCCCGACTTCTTAGTCCAGTTCAGTCGTTCAGTCGTGTCCGACTCTTCGTGACCCTATGGACCATGTCACGCCACGCTTTCCGGTCTCTCAATATCTTCCTAACATCACATAACTTCATCTGCAGCGCCTCGAGGATGCCATCTAACCATCGCGTTCGCTGCCTACCCCTTCTCCGGCGACCCTCAACCTTTCCCAACGTCAAATCTTTCTCCAGCGCCTCCTCTCTTCTCATCAGATGACCAAAGTACTGAGCTTTAACTTTAGAATTTGACCCTCCAATGAGCAGTCAGGGTTTATGGTCGACAATATCGACTGATTTGATCTTCTGGCAGTCCAAGGAACTCTCAAGAGGCTTCGCCAGCACCCCAATTCAAACGCGTCAATTCTTCGGCGGAAAGCCTTTTTCACAGTTTAACTCTCGCATCCATACATCATAACTGGAAAGACCATAGCACGAGTTATACGGATCTTGGTTGGCAGACTAATGTCTCTGCTCTTTACTAGGCGGTCAAGGCTAACCATTGCTCTCTTTCCCAGAAGCAGGCGTCTCCTAATTTCATGGCTGCAGTCTCCTTCCGAGGTAATCTTGGAGCCAAAGAAGAGAAAATCTGTCACAGCTTCCACTTCTTGTCCCTTGATGCTCCAGGACTTGATAGGGCAAGACGCCATGATCTTTGTCTTTTTAATGTTCAGTTTAAGCCCAAACTTCTCACTCTCTTCTTGTACGCGCATCAGAAGTCTCTTGACTTGCGCTTCACTTTCTGCCATTAAAGTGGTATCATCCGCATATCTAAGGTTGTTGATACGTTTTCCAGCAATCTTCACTCCAGCTGAAGACTCGTTCAGACCAGCCTTCCTCATGATGCACTCTGCATATAGGTTAAATAGGCAGGGCGACATATGCAGCCTTGCCTCACTCCTTTCTCGATCGGAAACCAATCAGTAAGACCATGCCCAGTTCTGACTGTGGCCTCTTCTCCTTCATACAGGTTTCTGAGGAGACAGGTGAGGTGAATTGGAACTCCCATCTCTTGGAGAGCTTGCCACAATCTGCTGTGATCTACGCAAACGCTTTCGCATAATCAATAAAGCAGAAGTAGATGGGTTTCTGGAACTCTCTTGCTTTTTCCATGATCCAGCGAAGGTTGCAATTTGGTCTCTAGTTCCTCTGCCCTTGCGAAACCCAGCTTGCACGTCCGGAAGCTCCCGATCCACATACTGCTGCAGCCTACCTTGGAGGATTTTCAACATCACCTTGCTAGCGTGCGAAATAAGCGCGATCGTGCGGTAGTTGGAACAATCTTTGGCACTGCCTTTCTTTGGAATGGGGATGAAAACTGACCTCCTCCAATCCTGTGGCCACTGCAGGGTTGTCCAAACCTTCTGAGATAATGAAAAAGTGACTGGCCATAGGGTTTTCTTGGCAGGAAATACTGGAGTGGGTTGCCATTACCTTCTCCAGTGAATCACATTTTGTCAGAACTCTCTGCCGTGACCTGTCTATCTTGGGTGGCCCTACACAGCAGAGCTCACTTCATTGAGCTTCGCAAGCCCCTCCGCCACGGCAAGGCAGTGATCCATGAAGCTGCTGAAGCTTAGTAGCTGCTTCTAAATAACTCTGTCGGTTCGATACCGCCTGACGGTTCGATACCGCCATGCCAGTGCTGGTCCCAGCCACGGTGCCCGCACTGGAATGTTTGTCCCCGTGTTTTCCAAGGACAAAATCCGCCTGACCTACTTTGCTTACGCCTTCCATGCCAATGCTGGTCCCAGCCACGTGGCCCGCACTGGAATGTTCGTCCTGGTTGGTTCCAAGGATAAAGTCGGCTATTTTTATTTTTTCATTTCAGGAAGTTGTCCAAGCAGTTTCTAATTTTCTGCCCTTAACAAACGTACTTCATTTTCTAAATCATCCACACGAGACACTAAACTGCCTTTACTCGATCAAATCTATATAGGCGCGCACTCAGAACGCAACACCGACACAAAAATTCACTGCCTTCCGCTTCATCTACAGAGTCCAAACGCGTTTCCTTGAGATTAACCTGCGCCTCAGACTGAGTACACTTTACCTTCTTTTGATTGCACATCTTAAGCATGTATCGTCTGAACTATTTCTATTACGAATTCTCGGAATATACAAAGTGCAAAATAAGACACAAGAAACGACTAGCAAGCACGCGTTAAAATCAATTCTGCGAATGTGAATAGCCTAGAAAAAAAGTATTTATCTAAACAAAATAGTTAAAAATGAACGCCGAGAAAACCTAGCGGCCGGCACGAAAAACCAGGCCGCTAGGACAAAGACCTAAAATCTATTCTTTAGGGTGCACCTAACTTAACTAGCTGAAAACGAAATTAAGGTTATAAAAGAAAGAACTCATCTATTTGACGCTTCGGAAGCTCCCGCTGTCGCCAGTCCGTCCGCTTCCGGTAGCCCCGTGCGATCGGAGGAGCGATGGTACACGCGTCCGCACCACACGGCTGTCAACTGTCAACCGAGTATGTCAAGGCCAGCGCACCCCAGCGGCCTACATCACAACTGTGGGAGGGCGATAAGGGGTCAGCAAACGAAGCTGCGAGCGCAGATCCCAGTCAAGTGTTGTCCTCTCGCCTCTCGCCACTTCACGCATCCCTGTGCGCGCAGAATCATTTGCTGAGCCTTTAACGCCCATCCGCAGTTGTTACGCTTGCCGCTGAAAAAGGAGGCCATGCACCAGCCTTGATGAATTCTCGTTTGTGACGGCTTACATGAGAGTAGTACCGTGGTTGCAATGACGTCAAACTAGACTGCAATGCTACGGCAGTTGATCACATACTCGGCCGCCATCTTGAATCTAGACGGACACGAAATGAATAAGCGTAAGTAGTACGAGCTGACGCTCTTAGGCTATAAAGCAGCATTTTACCCAGCTACGGACTTGCTGACAGGATATGGAAGCAGCGTGATTGACTCCGGATGCAAGGGTTCAAGTGGTTTTGATCCCCATCTCCCCTCCCATCTCAAGGAAGAAGCCCGTCAGCGCCTGCCAACTCAGTCACTTTTGACGACGTCACACAACCCGAGGACGAGTCATTGCATGGCCACGTCACTTGCTAACTACCACCAGCCGGATTTTTCCCCAAAAATAGGCGATCAGCATTAATGATATCTCCAAGCAGAAGGCACGTTAAGCGAAAAGTCTGAAGACAGTAGCAACAAGAGCGGAGCCAATATATCTATGCACTTATTAGCAAGAAGAAATCATAGACCTCATTAAACTCGTTTCCTTGTATTCCACCAGCATCAGTGCGCTGCATCAAGGCGCCGGCCTGCGAGATCCGACTACACGTTAGTACCTACGGAGCCTTTTCCAACCGTTTTCCTTCTCTGGAATCCACGCGCAGTTCATGACGTCGGTGTTTTAAATGACACTCTCTTGTTTGTACATCGCTATCCCTGGAAATCAGTGGGACGCTTGCTCAATGCCCATGCATTTTTCTTATGAGTCACGCACGCCGCCGCACCACTCTTTGATCACAGCTCGGAAACCGGCCTCCAGCTGCCTCGAAGGTCAAAGCTACTGCCACGCGCACGAAGAGAACGTACCGTCGCTGTGTGGGAGTCAACGTTACTGGCAGCAAGAAGTTGCCCTCGTCCCACACCTCACGCTCTCGCTGTTCCGGGACTTTTTCTTTTTTTTTTTCCTTGTGGATCACATCCCTGCAGCCAATGGAAAGCGGCGGTTCGGCAAACGGTATGTTATGGCGTCAGCGTAAGAGAATAATCGCTGCATGCCCAGCTTTACTCACGACTAATAAGAGCGTTAATTTTTAATGCTAAAGCCTTAATATATTCATGTATGGTATGTACGCAATCTCAAATTGTCCTCCCTGGGCCCCCGAAAGAATTCGTCCGAATCTGGCTGAAATGAAATCTGGCTTACCTCATTTGTGAGCACAATATTCCCCGCTCCCCCCCTCTCTGGACGCTTAAACTTTGGCCCCGTCCGATTTGATAAAAATTATTGTTTACGATAAATTACGTACGGCTAACTAAATGGTGATCACCAAATTTAGATGTAAAATGGCAATTTTCTTAAGGGACGTTCCAGGGAGGCCATTTTGGGAGTGCGGACAGACATCTTTCTGTAAACACTTTTTGCCTAGAAATATCGGTGGGCCACCTCGACATTCGGCACCCCTGGACGCTCGAAATTTGACTTCGTCCGAATTTGGCCAAAATTGGTGTATAACTGAATTTGAGTAAAGCCAACTCAATGGTTACTTCCAAATTTATGTGGGCCACCCCCAGAATGTGACTCCCCTGGACCTCCGAAATTTGACTTGATCCGAATTTGACCAATTCGGTTTCTTGGTTTCTAAACTAACTTGAGTATGGCTAACTCAGTGCTGGCTTCCAAATTTAGTAGGGCCACCCCAAAAGCTTGGCCCCGCTGGACACCCTATATATGACTTCGACCGAATTTGACCAAAATTAGTGCCTAATCCAATTTGAGTAGGCCCAGCTCCGTGGTGACTTACCCATTTTAGTGGGCCCCACTCAAAATTTTGCTCTTACTGGAACCCCGTAATTTGATTCCGTTTAAATTTGACCAAAAAAGGTGTCTAACCTAATTTGAGTGAGGCCAACTGAGTGTTGACTCCCAAATTTTGGTGGGTCACTCTCAATATTTTGTCCACTTAAACCTCAAAATTTCATTTCTTTCGAATTGGACCAAAGCTGGTGTCCAACCTAATTTGGCTATCACCGACTTAGTGATAGCTTCCAAATTGAGGTGGTCCACCCCGAAAATTTTGCATGCTTATGGATTCTCCGCGCTTGGAGGCTACATGCCCCCTTGGTATAGTTGTTGAAATAAGAGCACATTGAGCGCCATAAATTAAGTGACGTAGAACATAAGAGAACAGCAAACACGATCAGCTTGCCTTCAGAGGTACTATACCGCTATGAATAGAAATACGAAAAGCGGAACGCATGGTTTTCAGTGCAGTCAGCGGAATCTAGCATTGGTCCGCTAGTCAAAAGATTCATGTGCAACTCCGACATGCCTTGGCTGTCACTAGGTGAATCGGCGCTTTATAGTCGTCACCGTGCCGCTGAAAAGGTGAGACGATGGCAGCGTTACATGTAAATAGAATGTGATCTGCGTCTTCCCTGATGTCAGAATTAAAAGTTGAGGCAGTGAGATGTGTCATGCTACAAAGCTGCAGAGCATGAATGGGGCGTAGAGGGTGTTTGAATTTTGCGTAGGACGTGCGAGTGTTCCGTTGGATGGACATATATGTGGGCGTATGAAAAGAAAGTTCATATTTTTGTAATATCCTGTTTGTATTTTCTTACATGATCTGAAATTGTGATGAACTTTTAATCATGTAAGCAATGTTTGGGGCATCAAAAGGTCCGGAGGAAACTAAACTTTTTTTTCTTTGCTCTTGTCGTAGTCGAGGGCTGTAGGACGAACGAAAGGTACCTCCATCGAATGGTTGTCACGGTGGAAACATCCTTTTCTTCCGCAGCCGTCCTAATCAAGAAAGCTAAAATAGCAAAAAAAAAAGAAAAACAAGAGTGCTTGAGATGCGCCGAAAACTAAATCTTATTTCTCGAGGGGACACAGGTTGTGTGACTACTGCTGCGATAGAAAATATATATTAAAAAAGCCTATTTCCGGTGGCAGCGTTGCACTTAACGTTTCGTATAGCATTGTATACACACTGCGATCAGTTCAATATGTCCTGTCGTCTGCATTTTAAGGCGAAAGCCTTTAAGGGCTCATGCCGTCGCGGACAGACAAAATGTGTCCAGCTTTTGTGGCGGCTCTGATTGGCCGAGGCGGGATGACGTCAAAGAGGTATTGACCAATCACAGAGCTCCCCCACAGTATGCGTGAAAGCGTGCGTTATATGGCCATATGTCAATCAATGATCAATTGCTAATTATTAACAAATTATATGATTAATTATTTGCTAATTATTAACATATTAGGTATTCGTTATGTAACTACTGAATGAATAATCAATTAGGTAAATATCAATTACCCACTTAATGGCTAATTAATCAATTAAAACTAATTAAATCAAGCAGATCATTAATTCAGTTCAGGCGTTCAGTCGTGTCCGACTCTTCGTGACCCTATGGACCATGTCACGCCACGCTTTCCGGTCTCTCACTATCTTCTTAACATCACATAGCTTCATCTGCAATGCCTCGAGAATGCCATCTAACCATCGCGTTCGCTGCCTACCCCTTCTCCGGCGACCCTCAACCTTTCCCAACATCAAATCTTTCTCCAGCGACTCCTCTCTTCTCATCAGATGACCAAAGTAGCTGAGCTTTAACTTTAGAATTTGACCCTCCAATGAGCAGTCAGGGTTTATGGTCGACAATATCGACTGATTTGATCTTCTGGCAGTCCAAGGAAATCTTAAGAGTCTTCGCCAGCACCACAATTCAAACGCGTCAATTCTTCGGCGGTCAGCCTTTTTCACAGTCCAACTCTCGCATCCATACATCACAACTGGAAAGACCATAGCACGGGTTATACGGATCTTGGTTGGCAGACTAATGTCTCTGCTCTTTACTAGGCGGTCAAGGCTAACCATTGCTCTCTTTCCCAGAAGCAGGCGTCCCCTAATTTCATGGCTGCAGTCTCCTTCAGAGGTAATCTTGGCGCCCAAGAACAGAAAATCTGTCACAGCTTCCACTTCTTGTCCATTGATGCTCCAGGACTTGATAGGGCAAGACGCCATGATCTTCGTCTTTTTAATGTTCAGTTTAAGACCAAACTTCTCACTCTCTTCTTGTACGCGCATCAGAAGTCTCTTGACTTGCGCTTCACTTTCTGCCATTAAAGTGGTATCATCCGCATATCTAAGGTTGTTGATACGTTTTCCAGCAATCTTCACTCCATATGAAGACTCGTCCAGACCGGCCTTCCTCATGGTGCACTCTGCATATAGGTTAAATAGGCAGGGCGACAGTATGCAGCCTTGCCTCACTCCTTTCTCAATCGGAAACCAATCGGTAAGACCATGCCCAGTTCTGACTTTGGCCTCTTTTCCTTCATACAGGTTCCTGAGGAGACAGAGGAGGTGAATTGGAACTCCCATCTCTTGGAGAGCTTGCCACAATCTGCTGTGATCTACGCAATCAAACGCTTTCGCATAATCAATAAAGCAGAAGTAGATAGGTTTCTGGAACTCTCTTGCTTTTTCCATGATCCAGCGGAGGTTGGCAATTTGGTCTCTAGTTCCTCTGCCCTTGCGAAACCCAGCTTGCACGTCCGGAAGCTCCCGATCCACATACTGCTGCAGCCTACCTTGCAGGATTTTTAACATCTCCTTGCTAGCATGCGAAATATGCGCGATCGTGCGGTAGTTGGAACAATCTTTGGCACTGCCTTTCTTTGGAATGGGGATGTAAACTGACCTCCTCCAATCCTGTGGCCACTGCACGGTTGTCCAAATCTTTTGACATAATGTATGCAGTGTGTTAACAGCGTCGTGGTTGAGGTTTTGAAGCAACTCAGCTGGAATACCATCAATTCCGCTAGCTTTGTTCTTAGCAAGGCTGGCTAAGGCCCATTCAACTTCACTCTTCAGGATGCCCGGCTCGAGATCAGTAATCACAATCGTCCTATGTTGGGTTTGCACATCCGGGTCCTTCTTGTACAGTTCTTCTGTGTATTCCTGCCACCTCTTCTTTATCTCTGAGGCTTCAGTGAGGTCCTTGCCTCGTTTGTCCTTTATCACGCCCAGCTTAGCACAGAAGCTTCCTTTGATATCTTTGATTGTCTTATACAGAGCTCTTGTGTTCTTTAATTGGCTGTTGTCCTCAACTGCTTGACACTGTATGTTCAGGAAGGCATTCTTATCTCTCCTTGCTATTTTCTGAAAATCCGCATTGAGAACCTTGTATCTTTCTCTTTCCCCCATACCTTTTGCCATCCTCCTTTCCTCAGCTATTTGCAAAGCCTCATCAGATAACCAGTTTACTTTTTTGCATTTCTTTTGCTTTGGAACTACCTTAGTAGCAACTTCTTGTATTACATCACGAACATCAGTCCACATCTCTTCGGGCTCTTTGTCTTCTAGACCTAATTCTTGAAATCGATTCCTCACTTCCACAGCATATTCTAATGGAATCTGATCCAGATCATACCTGAAAGGCCTTCTAGTTTTCTGCGTTTTTCTCAATCGAAGCTTAATTTTGGCTACAAGAAGCTGATGATCGGTGCCACAATCGGCCCCAGGCCTTGTTTTTACTGCTTGTATAGCGCTTCTCCATCTCTGCCGGCAAATAATATAATCGATCTGATACCTGTACAGACCGTCCGGTGAAATCCATGTGTACAGGCGCCTCTTGTGCTGTTGAAAATGAGTATTCGCTATGGTCAGGTTGTTTTCTTTACAGAACTCTACTAGCCTCTGCCCAGCTTCATTTGGCTCACCAAGACCGAACTGTAATTCCGGATATTTCTTCACTCCCGACCTTAGCATTCCAGTCTCCTATGAGAAAAACGACGTCTGATAATGAGGTGCGGTCTAAAAGGCATTGTAGGTCCGCATAAAATCTCTCAACGTCAGCTTCTTCAGCAGCAGCGGTCGGTGCATAGACTTGGATAACTGTTATGTTGAAAGGGTGACCTTGGATCCGAAGTGAAATCATTCGGTCGTTTTTGGGGTTGTACCATAGCACTGCTTTGCCCATTCTTCTGTTTACTATGAGAGCGACCCCATTCCTTCTCTTGGATTCGTGCCCACAATAAAAGACATAATGGTCGCCGGAGTTAAATTCTCCCATTCCGGTCCACTTGAGCTCGCTGATACCCAAGATATCAATGTTCAATCTGTCCATTTCTCGCTTGACGATATCCAGTTTACCTTGCGTCATAGATCTTACATTCCATGTTGCTATGTGATATATCTCCTTGCAACATCGGACTTTCCGGTCGCTTCCCGACACATCCACAACTGAGCGTCCTTTTGGCTTTAGCCCAGCCGCTTCATTCGTCCTGGAGCTACTAGGAATCGCCCTTTGTTCATCCCCAGTAACATGTGGGACGCCTTCCAACCTGGGGGGCTCATCTTCCGGCGCCATATCGATAATGGTATTGTGACTGGCCATAGGGTTTTCTTGGCAGGAAATACTGGAGTGGGTTGCCATTACCTTCTCCAGTGAATCACATTTTGTCAGAACTCTCTGCCGTGACCTGCCTATCTTGGGTGGCCCTACACCGCAGAGCTCACGACTTCATCGAGTTTCGCAAGCCCCTCCGCCACGACAAGGCAGTGATCCATGAAGGGGAGATCAGCTACTTACTAACTAGCGTCAGTGGTGTAGCAGAATGCGGCACTCAGGCTTTCGCCTTTCGCTACTTTAGTTACTAAAATCCCTAGTAATGTTTCTTTTATTATTTCAAGTGTATGAGTACAGCTTTATGATCGGTTGTTTGCAGGCCATTTTCAGTTTTTCGACATGATTTAGCACCTATGTTACCCTCACCTCGAAGTCCTATTGCTAGCTAATATATATTTTATTGAAGGCATCCTTAAAGGATCCACCCCACTCGTGTCAGAATAACTGCCTCGCTGCTGTGTGCTCGTGTGCTTTCAGTAGTCTAGTTTGAATTATTCGGATATGGAACCGAAAATACTTTTGGGTATGAACCGAAAAAAGTACCACGAGACATCAGGCACGGGTTGCGTGTAAGGGGCTGCCAGTCGCAATGAAAAATTTCACAGGCGGGGCACACTTTAAAGGATTCTTAAGAAACGGATTACGAAGAATGGTGACGACGATGGGGTTTATGGTTCCAGGACATCTTGGGCTGAAGAGCACCCAAGATGCCCTTCCGCCATCTATAAGAATGAATCATGCTCTTGCAAATTTCGCCCTGTCGGCTCGCACCATGTTCACGCGTCTCATTTAGCCGGCGTGAAACTCTCTTCAACTGGAAGCACGCGTTCTGGAGTCATCGTATAGGAAACACGCTTCGTTTAGGTACAATATACATATTTTTATTTATTTCAAAGCTATGTACACGAAAAATTAAACTCGACACGTTTCAAATAAAACGTTAAGATAATTACGGGCTACATTCGCCTCTGTGTACAAAGGCCGTTGTGGTGAGCATAGACTAATGCATACAAGTATCCCAAGTCGCAGCTTGAACAATAGATATTAATTTGTGGTGTGCATTCCTTACATACTAGGAAACAAATGAGCTTGAAATGTGATAAGTTCACAACAACCTTCATTATGATCTTTAATAATATTCTTAAATTTGGCTCTGGAAATATCCAGCTTTTGAGGCTTCCAAACCATTTTGAATTATATATGTTGTTTGAATTTCTAAAATGATTCGGCAGGATCTCAAAGTTGTAAGTTTGTATTTGTCGTTGACAACTAAACAGCATGCTTCTTAAAGCTTTACCTTTGGCCACGAAAAAATAAAAATGTGGTACTGAACTTATTCTGGCTGTTCGGTCTCAAAGTGGACGAGCAGAGCTACGTAGTCGAGCTTTGGAGAGGGAAAAAGCCTTCCTGTGCTATCAGTATTTAGTTGACTGCGCTTTATAGAAACAGTTCAACAAACAACCTAATTTCGTTTTTATTTCGTTTAGTTGTGCGCGAATGCAAAGACAATCACACTGAGAAAAGAAAAATATAAGAAGGGGAAAAAAGAAGCAAATATTTAGGGTGCGCACGCCAGCCTATATTTATGAATTGATGCCATAGCACAGGTACATGGGCATTATGCGTTGTAGCTAAGACTACAATGCATAATTATTTTATAATTAGTAGTCCTCATCTACAGTGCTAATAAGCAGTACAAAGTAGTAATCCAGTAATGCTAAGTAGGGATAAGTAGTAGTTTTGCTTAGTAGTGCTCAGAGCTAATCAGTAATGCTACATATGAGAATAGAAGGACGAAGATATCTAAAGTGGTAAAGGCCGATATATAAAAAGCAATAATAAAGGCAGGCTCGTCATGCTTAAATTATTTTAAGATGCTATGGGCTGCCGAAAGCCTTGTTTACGGCCTTGCACTCTGCTTATAATGAGTAATGCATAAGTGGACTCCCTGCGGCTACCAGACTTGACCAAGAGTCACGATCAGTATTGTACAGAGCACGGTGGATGGGTAGATTGAGATAAGACTCAAAAACAATTGGCAGTGATAGTCAGCACAATCCATCATTATTCGCGTTATCATTTCTCGGAGTACCGCGACAACTGCGTTCTAACAGTGATATCACGAAGCCTATGTACAGTCGTGTTAATAGAGTAATGCCAGTATTGAGAGTAACAAGAAGCCACGGTCGGAGACATAAGCATACATGCAGTCGGGTGGAGTGCTGCTACAACGCCTTTCTAAGTAACTGTGGTCTGTGTCTCGCGTTGCTTTTTTTCTTTTTCATGTAAACTTATTCCGCTTAATTTTTAAGGAAAACAAATGGCACAGAAAAGACAGGCAAATGTATCTTTCGCGAGGTATCTTGACGAAAACGATGTGGCACTATCTCACCTGTCACGATACATTACATGGTCATGTAGATGTAGTAAACTGCGTTTCGGAAGGGAAGCCTATATAATGCTCTTATTGTATTGCTGCTAAATAGCCGTCGCCACCACATTTACCCTGCATCTGAGCCCTTCAAATGTTACAGGTCATGCATAGGTCCCCGCATGGAGCACTCGAAGTTCTGCTGCAACCTTCTTCATGTCCGCGAACGTGGAACCATGTGTGGCGAGCATGCGGCATCTCCTAGATGTGAACCGCAACCCCGCAAGCGTGCAAGTGCTGCGGCTGCGCTGCTCTTCCACTCCAGCCAGCCGAGTCTTCAAGGACAATAGTGGATGGAGGTGCCTTGATCGGGCCTGGGCGGCCCAACTTCTCAACGCCCCCTCGCTGGGAGGGACCGGCTTCCTCGTCCTGCGTTAAGAGCACCGACACGACAGAAAGTCACGAGGCTGTATCAATCTGCGTACAGAGAGTAGCAAGTACATGCAGCATCCGGCCCCCTTTTCACTCTTTATGCGACACACTGAGAACCAAAGAAAAGCGAAATCTTACACTTAACACATGGCTACCTTGACCTGTTTGTACACACCTTGTCGCAAGAAGATAGCATGGCCCAAAACAAAACGAGCCAAAGGCATGCTCAATTTCAACAGTGGAATCACGCAGAAGTGTGTATGGGTGGAGGGGGGGGGGGAGGAAAGGAGGGGGGGGGGGGGGCAAAAGGGAGGGAAACAAAAAAGAGAACAGTATTAGCACCTATTTTATTTCTTCTTTACATCAATGATCTAACATCAAATAATAACGAAACAGCCCGAATGTTCGCAGATGACTGCATTATTTATAAAGGAATTAAATGACATGACGATCAGGTAAATTTAGACCAGACACTTGGTCAAATAGCAACATGGTGTCGGGAATGGCAGATGACTCTGAATGTGGAGAAATCAATTTTCATGACTGCGTCAAGAAAAAAGTAGTCGCTAGATTTCCCGTTTAAAGTTAGAAATAAATCATTAAAAGCAGTCCGAGAATACAAATATCTCGGTGTCCTTATCTCTTCAGGTTTGAAATGGAAAAAACATGTGCAATATATAACGTCAAAAGCATTTTCCGCACTTTTTTCTCTTAAGCGATCAATCCCGTCTGCCTCCCCTGACACCAAGTTGCTAGCACATTATCTCTTTGTCCGGCCTGTGCTCGAATGCAACATTCTTTGCTGGTTTCCGCACACATAACAATGTATAAATAAATTAGAGAGTGTCCAGCGGAAAGCAGTAAGGTTTATTTTTAACAAGTATCGACCTAACAACTCCCCAACTGAACTTTTGAACAGCGCGAAGCTTGCCAGTATTAGTAACCGCGCCCGAACTTCACGCCTTAAGTTCCTCTTCCTTCTGATAAATGGTGCTTTAAAAATAGATTCCGAGCTTTACCTAGTCCCTTCATTTAAAATAAATACTAGAACTAAACATTCACAACATTTAGTAGAGTATAAGTTTCATACTGACACCTTTTGTTATTCTTTTTTTCCGCAAGATATTAGGGAATGGAAAATGTTATCTGAGGATGTTGTTGGCTCTGAATCTCTACAAATCTTTCTTTCTAACCTGCCGTAATCATTTTTACCCGAACATGATAATCTAACATTTGAGTACTACAATTGTTAGAAATATTACTTCACCTATACTTATGTAGCATTGCATATTACACTACAGACTTTAACCTTTGTATTACCGCGCATGATGTCTACTCTATTTTCGACGTTATTCCATAGTCTTTGTATAACATGTGACGTGTTACTAATTACCTATCATGATGTACCCCAATCCTGCAACAGCATCGACACAGGCTAGCAGTATGTTCAAAATAAATAAATAAATAATAATGTAGTACATGTTCACTGCGTTGCTAACCATAAGTTGTGCGTGTGACATGGCACCTTGCAGTGTTTATCATCGCAGTGGCTCAGTTGGACGACCATTTGCTTGAAAGCACGTAGAGGCGCGAATGTAAGTAGTTTACTGAGTATGCGTTTTCGTTCTAATTGCAATCACGTCTTCTGTATCGGATATAAAAAGAAACATTATTTTGTCCAAGCGAAAGCGCACAAGCGACTACTACCAGCCTGCACATGAAACTCCTGCAGTTTCAAATAGGTAACAAGAGAAAAATGTTAGAATAAAATAAGCTACTTCGTTTCCCTATTATCCGCTCCTCTAGAAGGATAAATCATGATGTTTCATTTTATAAATTTATTCCCCTTGGAATCCTTCGCATGAGGCCGCATCATGTAGACCGGCAAAAAATGCTCAAAGATATACAGGTCAAATGATATATATATATATATATATATATATATATATATATATATATATATATATATATATATATATATATATATATATATATATATATATATATTACGTCTCGTGTAGGACACGTGCAGCTTCGAAGGAATGTCCCAAATGAAGCCACGTGAGTATGTTTCCCCTACAGGCTGAGACTTCTTTCTCGAAAAACTTTGCAGTGAGAACACGCATCGCGGTGGCAGGTACGTATGTGCTAGGGCTCTTTCTAGCTGCAGTTGGCATCCATCGGTGTTGAGGTGTGCTTAGGTTGTTGCAACTCTTAACCACCCGAAAAATATATCTTAATTTAGGGCAAAGATAAGCCAAGAAACTGGGCATAGGAAGTGGTCATAGTGGACAGCAAAATTTCTATATGTTAAGAATATTAGCATGTTTACTATCTTCACCGCCTTTCACAATTGGAGCGAAGCTTCTGTGTATTGGTGGTGACGCCCCGGAGCCGCCCTACCCATCCCAAAAAATAATTCTGTGAGCAGGTCGAGAATTTGCAAATGTCCAAGTGTAGGGATTTATGATTGTTTATTACTTTTACTGTTTGTCGATGTTTAAAATAGCTATCATTTGTATCAGCTGTGCAGCGGTCCTGCGCTGTTGCTTGTAATGGGGTCAAGAGCCCTTCAAGCTGCTTCTGCGCGGCTTTTTTCCATAGCCTCCTCCATATATTTTATGGAAAATAAACAATTGAATTGAATTAAATTAAATCAATGCTCATAGTCGTTTTAATTTCGAGGAAGAAGTTATGGTGATAGATAGCGCTTACGTACTTGGAATTTTTACATTCGGGAAAGAAAATGTGCGAGCATGCTGATTGGGACATTCATTTCACAAATTGTTCGATACAATAGACCTTTGGAGCGTTTCCTGGCTCGCAAAGACTGATTGACAAAAAACCAGTACGAGTGGATTAAAACTCAAAGCAAAGGCTACAATCGGCTCTGTAATTATTTTTTTTAGCGGCAATTTAATGGACGCTCCTTTAAAAGAGCGGCATATATTCCGTGGCCGTGATAATGCATCTCAACGTGCTTCGAGCTTGTGACTTCCGGCGAGGCTCCCAAGAACAGTGGAATACCTGAAACAGTATATCTTTTAGGGTACTCTTTTTCAACAAACCCTCTTGATGTAATCTCTGAGCAGTCTCAGTGACTACAACAAGAGGGCATAGCATCAATTTCAAAAATATAAAAAAAAATTGCGAAACATTGATTATCCTCATTTTCAACCCAAAGCTTGTATCGCCATCATAATTAGCCCAACAAGGAGCTAGTTTGGACTGGTTATTAAAATATGGCTTCAAACTAGCGCAAAGACACACAAGGACGAGAGAGAAACGCTTGCATCTGTTCTTCTCTACTTCTCTCTCATTCATGTGAGATGCCGAGCTGTTCAGAAATCGTTAGCCTAAACGAAGCCCACTAGAGGATAAGAGCCTCTTCTCGAGGTCCCAATTACCCGTGCCCTGCCACAGTCGCGCCTACATTATCCTTGCAAACTTGATATTATTGGCGCACCTGACTGTCTACGTATTTGTCCCTTTTTGTGAGTCAGTCCGTTACTCTATAAACAATTACTCTTCGCTTTACACGTCTTGCCCATGTCATTTCCCTGCCTTTATTTCATGTAGTATATCGTTAACTCGCGCTTATTCACTGACCATATGATATTTTCTGCATATCAATAACTAGCGTTTCTTCATCATTCTATACTTTTTTCGTGTTATGCCCGTCATTTTCGTTTCCGCCGCCAGCTGCGACGCCCTCAACCTAATTTCAACCTATTTCAATAGCTCCCAGGTTTCTCCTGCGTGATATAAGGGCTTTCAAGATACATGTACTGTCTACTGGGGGAATGTTGGTAATTTGCTCCTCATGAACGGAGAACACCTACCAGATATTCTCTATACAAGTATTTCGCAGTAGTGGTCCGGTTTTGCGGTCACATTGAGTAGTTGTATTTTTTTAATCATTCTAATGCTTCATCACCTATACTAAATAATTTCTCCCTTCCAAAATAACATCCATTTCTCTGGGTTTTTTCTATATTAATATTTTCACCGAATATTCTATTTTGTCAGTTTATGTCCTCAATCACGATCTGTAGTTCATGTCCTTGGTTACTTAGAACAGGGGTCCAAAAACGTAGTTCCGAGCGCTCTCACTAAACTGCCCAACTGCTAAGTCAAGGCAAAGAAGCGCACGTCTCTCATCAGGCATATTTCGGGCGTTTCGATGGCGGCATCACGGCGAAGTTCTGCCGCCGACGAGCCCATTTGCGTCGAAGGATTAGTATCTGCTAAGTAGAAAAATAGGCTTACGCCGCACTGCCGCCGAAGCAGGGAGCGGTCATAAGTAATGAAAGTCGGGCGAGGCGCCACGTATTTCTGTGCGCTGCTCAGCCTGCGGAATCATCGGTCTTGGCCGAGTGCCCGTATGGACAGTTATTAAAAAAATTACTTACAAAACGGAAAAAGCTAACACGTGCGTACGAAAGCGAACTAAACGACAGAAAAAACAGGAGGAGCCCGTGCCCACACAACATCGCCCGGTTGTGTGCGTGCGTGCGTGTGTGTGTGTGTGTGTGTGTGTGTGTGTGTGTGTGTGTGTGTGTGTGTGTGTGTGTGTGTGTGTGTGTGTGTGTGTGTGTGTGTGTGTGTGTGTGTGTGTGTGTGTGTGTGTGTGTGTGTGTGTGTGTGTGTGTGTGTGTGTGTGTGTGTGTGTGTGTGTGTGTGTGTGTGTGTGTGTGTGTGTGTGTGTGTGTGTGTGTGTGTGTGTGTGTGTGTGTGTGTGTGTGTGTGTGTGTGTGTGTGTGTGTGTGTCTGTCTGTCTGTGTCTGTGTCTGTGTCTGTGTGTGTGTGTATGTGTGTGTGTGTGTGTGTGTGTGTGTGTGTGTGTGTGTGTGTGTGTGTGTGTGTGTGTGTGTGTGCGTGCGTGCGTGCGTGCGTGCGTGCGCGTGTGTGTGTGTGTGTGTGTGTGTGTGTGTGCGTGCGTGCGTGTGTGTGTGCGTGCGTGCGTGCGTGCGTGCGTGCGTGTGTGCGTGTGTGTGTGTGTGTGTGTGTGTGTGTGTGTGTGTGTGTGTGTGTGTGTGTGTGTGTGTGTGTGTGTGTGTGTGTGTGTGTGTGTGTGTGTGTGTGTGTGTGTGTGTGTGTGTGTGTGTGTGTGTGTGTGTGTGTGTGTGTGTGTGTGTGTGTGTGTGTGTGTGTGTGGCCTTGTGGTAGAGCATCCGCCTCGCATTCGGGAGGTACGGGGTTCGATCCCCAGTACCGCCGGGTACCCACCGGTTTCCAATGGGTACAAGATTTCCCCCGGCCTGGTGCTCGGCTCTTCTGGGGTGAAATGCTTGGGAAAAGGGGCCATGAACCAAACATGTTGGTTCAAGAAAAAAAAAGGGAAAAAAAAGGGCCACATAATGGGCTGTTGCCGCGCAAGGCGGACTTATTGTTGTCCGATGGCGGAATGAATCACTGCCACATCGGCGCAACTATTTTTTTCGTTTTGTTTTTTTAGGACTGCTGCAGCTGAGGCTCTAAGGGAGCGCTTCAGGTGAGGGTCAAAGGAAGTACCTTTGCAAGACAAACAGAACCACCTTTGCAGGCTGCGAGGTTCGAAACTGGGTTTGGGCCCACTGCGGAGGAGGGGCGCGCAGCGGGGTTTACGGAGCTTCTCCCAAACGCACACCCCTGTAAAAGCCGAGCACCAGGCCGGGGGACGCTTGTACCCATTTTTACCGGTGGGTGTCCGGCGGTGGGTTTCGAACTGACCACCTCCCGCAGCCGAGACGGGCGCTCTAACCACTAGGCCACGGCTGCGGCTCCCTTAAGGAAAAAATTTTAGGACACCTGATTAAAAGGGGCGTATCACTACAAAATCGATTACCAAGGTATTGTCGCCTTTTACCTCGATCCCTTCAAATCAGAACTCTGGAAGCCTCATAATACGCATTGAATAGCGACGATCACATCGTGTCTTCCTACCTTATATTCTTCATAAGTGAGTATTTTATCACTTTATAAGTGGAGGACTATGATCGCTATGTAGTCACTATAAAAAATTTTCAGACATGTTTGATTGATTGATTGATTGAATGTCTTTTATTGAGTGGGAAGGCTCATGGCCATGGATGGGGGTAAAAGGGAGTAGGCAGAATCTTCATTGTTTACAAAGGTCGTCACTCAAATCATATTGCTCTGACCAGGCCACTAAGGGAGCCATACTTGGCAAATATCATCTGTGTGTTAGCATCAGTTTCTAGAAGGAAACGGTAGTTCAGGCGGTAGGGTTTGATCTCGGAGCGTCCAGTAGAAAAAACAGGGCAATCCTACAGTAGATGAGATATGCCGCCGCGCGTTAGAGTCGTACAGTGGGGGCCTGTAATCATTTCCTCTGTATACTGACGCCAGCGGGCTATAATACGTGGCGTATCTTTTACAGCACCTTTTCTACACCCTGGTTCGGCAATGCCTTAATGACTGCTGATATTTCTGTCGAATCGTCTCTCATTATCTCTGAAAGATAAATCTACTCGTCAAATGATCCTATTCATAATTGGTATGATCATAAGGTGAATCGCGCCCACTACAAAAGAGGCATATAATTAATGACATCCAATGAATGCTGCCCTGTGCCCGCTGCGCCCGCTTTATACTCGCGAACTTCTTTATCCCATTCACTCACCGTACACTCCAATACCCTTGTAATGCCATGAAAGGCTTCCCGCAAAAAAGACGACACGAAGACAGTCGACACAACAGGACAAGTGCGTCACTACTGTCTTCGTGTCGTCTTTTTTGGGTATAGCCATTCATGGGCATTACAAGATTCAAGCCAACTAGCCTCACAACAGCTCTTGCTGTTCCCCGATACCCCTTGCTATGCTTTCCCTCATTTGGAATACGCTCCTTTACCCTGGGGGGCGAAGGAAACCTAGATATGCCTTGGCAAACGACTGCAGTCAACATAGATTCACGGACCTCAACAATCAAAAAGCAAAATATATCGTTCATACCACACGCGACCACTTCCCCGAGCATCCGACACAATCGCGAGAAGGAGAAAGCGTCGAGAATATGCAGCGAGCTCAGGAGGGCTCGATATGGTGCCCGATATCAAACTTTGTCTAACCTCTCCGTGAAGACGCCCGTATGGAGTGGCGTAGTGCTGGTTCTGGGTTTGGTGCTTGAAGCGGTCCACCTGCGCCTTGTAGGCAAGCATGCCTGACGAGATGGCAACCAGGCTGAGAGCGAACAGCAGCACGCCGGCCATCCAGACGGGCTGGTACTGGAGCCATGCAAAGCCAGCCACGAATGCCACCGTTCCACACAGGCCGAGAACGAGGCCGATCACTGTGGTGGCAAGAGGGCCCCAAAGACTGGGCTCGTTGCTGTTGCGTGGAATGCTGAACACTGGAGGCTTCATTTTCGCCTCTGAAGAACAAATAGAAAAAAATAATTAAAGGAAGGCGTACGAACAGGCTTCTCCAATCTAACATATCTGTAAGGCCAAGGGCATGTGCCAAAAAAAGTGACTTTGGTATTTACCGCCTCAGTCTTAGAAGTTAATAGAATTGGGCGTGTTGGTTAGACATTGTAACTCAAAACGCAAAGTGCAGGAGAAAAGACGGGGACGACGACGAGACAGGACAGGACAGGTCGTCGTCCCCGTCTTTATTCCTGCGCTTTGCCTCAAACGTTTGATATGTCGATCTTGCATCCTTGGGCTAACAGTCGAGCTCAAGGTGGTGAAAGAAAGCTCCGGTTCATTTCGAATGCACATGGAGATCAGCGAGCCAACACTGAAATTAAGGCATTTTATTTCTATACCCAGGCAAAAAAAAAAAAAAAAAAAAAAACGAAAAAGATTCGTCTTCCAAATAGCGGGCGGAATCTATCTCTGCCATTACCCAAAGGTGTAAACGATTGATCGAAACAACTGCCATTGCGCTTCAGAATGACGCATGATGATCAACATTGTTTTCAGTGGAGTAGGTTAGACAAATATATATTACACAATATATCAATAGTGGGTAAATGTGTCGGAGCAAGACACCCTGTTATCTCTCATATTTGCACCGGCCGTGACATAAAGATGACTGCTTTTTCATTTTGTAGTTTGCAGCATCTAAAGCTGCAAACTTCTTTTACCGAACTAAGCTGTTGTTTTTGGCAAGAGTATCAAACCTGTAAATTAAACGGTCTGTTCAACTTTTTATCTTTTGTATGGCTCATAAGCTCGAAAAACAAAATACCAACCAGAATTTACCTCATAGTATTTCGTCTTTACAACACTCAAATGCCGCTTGTTCTCGGGCAACCTCTGTAATATATCTACGTTCTTGTTTTTTTTTTTCTTGTGGAAACTTTTTATAAAAAACTGTGAAAGAGGTGACCATGTGGTTTGCGTGGGTAGATTTATTTATTTATTTATTTATTTATTTATTTATTTATTTATTTATTTATTTATTTATTTATTTATTTATTTATTTATTTATTTATTTATTTATTTATTTATTTATTTATTTATTTATTTATTTATTTATTTATTTATTTATTTATTTATTTATTTATTTATTTATTTATTTGATACTGTGAATCCCATCAGGGATTGTAACAGGAAGGGCTGTGAGCATATTATACTACAGCATAAAAGCATACACAATGATACATGGTGTCGAGTGTTACATGCAGCTTACAACAATCGAATAACACAGATAATATCACTTATATTATTTACATGATTACGGATGATACAGCGAGGGGATCAGTATTAGTTGTAATTGACATTCAAGGCACAATCAAATAATATCGTGCCGCGGAAATCAGTGTGTCCGTGGTATTCAGTATGATAGTCACTATTAAATGTTTAATGAGTGACTTTAGCGCACAATCTTAATGGTAGAATTGGAAACGTTCAACATCCTGTTCAAACCAGTTTTTTTTTTTTTTTCATTTTATAAATTATTTAGCGGAAATTGAACGACGCTTAAATTTATTAAAACAAGCGAAAACTCAGTTTGGCACAGTTGGCATAATTTTGCTTGGCGGTTTAGAACTGAGAGGCTCGCATAGAGTTTGGCAAAATGTTAACGCCTTCTCTGAAGGCCAAAAGTAAAGCTACGTAAACCATATCCGGTAGCAGCAGCAGAAGTATTTATACTGAGATTTTGTTCCTGAAGTCATTAATTATAAGGTTAGAGAATTACTCTACGCATAATAATTAATATTGGCTTGCGAAATAAAACTGCAAATTAGGTCAGTGATTTTCAACTCTTGCTGGGTAGTTGTGTTTTTTAAAAGCTCAATTGCTCAGAATTAGCGGGAACACCTGATATGCTCTCTTAGTGTTTTGCAGAGTATAAACATGTCAGACGCTCGCTTAAAATGTAAACGAAAGCATAAACTAAGCGGAGCTGTGTGTAGTTGTTTTTTTTTTTTGTATTCTATATGTACGCGTATCTTTAAGATATCGCTAGCCCACAAGGATTTCCATAGTGATTTCAGACAAACGCGCACCGTCTGTCAAACTCAACTGCAGAGCAGTAAAGCGCATGCAGCCACGGAGTATAATGAAACGACTCTCATATCTTATTATGTTCTGTCTTAATGGTGTCTCTATGTGCTCTTGTTATAGCGAACTGCGACATCGATCTCCTTCTGCAGCGCTCGGTGGCCGCCAAATCAATCTACAGACGATGCGCTTCACTGGTGGAGCTGTGTTTTTTTTTCCTTCTTAATATTGTGTTTTCCACCTTCGTTTTTGGCTGTGGTTAAATTTGGATAGCCTTTTGCAGAGCATCTTCGAACATGAACCCGCATTCTGATGCACAGACGACAAGAAAAGTAACGTAACCTTCACATCGGGTCCTTTAAACACCACTGCAGCTCACCGCCAGTTCACTGAGCGCTTGTCCTCATAGCTCTTACTTGATTCAGTGAATTACCAAAACTCTGCATATATTGTGAGCATAAGATATGTCACTGCGAAATAAGTACACCCTGTCGTGCCGCGGAAATCAGCCCGAAAAACAAAAAACGCCATGTCTGGATTCAAAGTGCAATCCATAATATTATTCTGATTCACCTTAATAAAGGCAGAGCAAGAAATGTGCTGCTTTACACCCCCAATTGTGACCGCACTAAGTTTCCTTGGTTGAACCAAAACTTTAGAGCATTTACGTTTTGTTCTCGTCAAACTTCTTAAATATCCGTTCTTTTTCTAAAGTATTTATGCTGTTACATATAACTGCAACTACCGTCTACCTTTCCCTAACATTACTTAAGAATTTAGCCGCAGCGGCTCGACTAATGATCCCAAGGAAGCGGGGACAATCCCGGCCGCGGCGGCTGCTTTTGTTGGAAGCGAAAAGAAAGGCGCCTGTGCTCTGCGCGAAGTCAAAGCGTGTCAAAGATACTAACGAACCACGGTTGATCGAAGTGTCCATAACCCTCCCCTAAGGCATCCCTCATAACTTCATTAGCGTTTGAAGGATAAACCCTATGCACCAAACCACTTAAACAAAATAAATTTCAAATTCTTGAAAATGACAAACTCAACCTGCACGATCATTCTGGCCTTTCATTTGTGAAGGTACACTACACTTTTCAAGGACAAACGAGGGCAGCATTTGCACCTCACAATACAGCACAACAATCGACTGATACACTCCTACAAACGAATACTACGGAGTCAATTTTACGTAGCCGCACTGAGAAGTGACCCACGAGTGATAGTGGCGAATGGGCAATACAAAGTATACCTTCCACGGGGCTGTGTGCTAAATGTACGGCGGGCACAATCTGGGAGATTTAGTTTCAAATTAGTGCTTCAAAAAAAGAAAAAAGACATTTGTACTGTAAGAAAAATTAGAAGAGTGTTCCAGTGCTTGACTGTATACCTGTAATGTCATTTTATCTTTATGAATCAAAGACTATAATAGATATCCTGTTGACCACAGTATTTATAGCATGATTTCTGAAAGGTGTAAAAGAACGCGTATTGTGTAACATACAGGATTATTTGTCAATTTTTTGCATATATTTATAACATTGAAACGTCGGCAGCATAATAATGTTTACTCTGAATGTTAACAATTTTTCATTAAAGATATACTGTTAATATTAATTACATAATACTTTATAACATTACACTAATGCTCCGAGCTACTTTAGGGGCCGTAGCTTAAAATTTAAAATTTCTGCCGAGACCTCGTGCGGTTGTAGGCAAAAGGAGAAAGCACCATGCTGCTAATATCTTATGCAATACTACCAGCCATGGTAAGTCCACGCCTGTGCTGCACGCGCTGGGTGGACTATTGGCTCCATAAGCGCAGCAATAAAAAGAAAATCTTAGCGCGCAGCGCATGCTCAGCACGAAAATAGAACTCGAAGAATCTACGCGGCCTTTTCCGTTCGAACTCACGTTTGTAGTACGCCAGCCCTTAGCAGCTTATAGCAGCTGAAGCGGATCTGCCATCTGTCGGTTAGAAGACGAGACTCCTTTCCTAGCGCCTGTGCTGACAGATGGCTCAGCTTCATCTATATAAGTTTTTTTCTGTGCCGATAAGTTTTCAAATACAATCTAATATCTGACATCCCCGAGGTACAAGCAATACCGAGTAATTCAGGCCAAAGGAAGTGCGCAGGGCACCTAAATGTAAAATAGTGACCGAAGTTTGCCTCGGAATGCCACCGGAATTTCCCCCCAAAGAAACATAATATACTAGATCTTTGCCACAACCAACCCCGGAAAAAGATGAATTTTTCCTTAACTACGAAGTTCCTGAGAAAGCTGTACAGCTTTCCTTTGTAGCCATACGGCTGCTCTTGGGTGGATGTGAATGAGTAATTACAACCTTATTACGTTTATAACGAAACTATGCATATATCGAAGGAATAGCGATTCTTCTTGGAAGCCCCCATAGAAACACGTATATATAATAATTATCTCACAATTGTTATCTCACAATCTCACAAGCTTGTTAAATACCGTTATTACACAATAACGGTATGTAACAAGCTTGAATAAAACCCACTGTGAATGTCGCGCTGAGTATGCCAATAGTAGCGGCGCAAAATACTTCCCTACTGAATCCATGTGGCAGACTGCTGGATCCCCGTCCTTCAATCTCCTTTCCGCGCACGGTTCACTTAGAACGCGTTCCACATTCCTGGTTCGCGCGCAGTTTAATTTCTGTTTTCTCAGCGGGCCGAACGCTTAAGGAAATTGAGGGTAACTACACCCAGTTATTCTTCATAATTAATATTGATTCGCTGTTTCTTTCTGGGTTCGAACTTTTCCGGCAGATAAAGGGTTATTTAGGTATAAGGAAATTAAATTTTCCCCGCCACTCTATGAACACCCGTGCAGCCCACGCCAAGAAGGACTGGTTGCCGCCATTTTGAACTAAATTGCGCTGTGATGAGTTTAGGCTCTGGGGTCGGCAAAGGAAAACTTTGATGTCGACGCACGCCGTTTACTTGCGAAATCGGCCAATGCTATAGTGATAGGTGTATTGCATTTTTCGTTTCCTTGCTGAACGAGAAGCGAAATACACGTATGCTTTTTACAGAATGTCTGTTTTGGGTGATAATGGTTTCTTCATTAAAATGACGTAGTGCACTGCTACAGAAAAACTTCCGTTCGAAAAATATGACTAGGGCTTAGCTCAGCTAAACTCGGTTATACAAGCGCAAGCTTTGTTATGCTTGGTTATGTTGTGTTGCTAAGCAAGGTTGACCTCATTATAAATAACCTAGTTTACAGAGCGGAAGCTTGATTAAGTGAGACACGGCTTGCTGCTGTTTAACTCCTCCAACGCTGTCTGAGAACTTTAAGGAAACGCAGCCGAAGCCCTGGTTCCAGCGCACATGGCTCTCTGCGAGCCTTAAGGACGTCACAATTGGTGGGTTTAGACGGCACGAAGCATTCTAAAAGGGAAGGTTCCAGGGGGCGAGCCAGATAACCAACGCTGGCAGTGGAAGGGAAGTGTAGGCGATGGACTGGAAGGTTGTGTGGCTTTACGTCAGGCAATGTTGTATATTTGTGGAGATATGTACCGGCACAAATAAAGTTTGGCAGGTGCGTGAAGAAGTAGCAGGTATGCGATGTAGAAGAAGAAGCCAAGCAGCAGCGGAAGAAGCGAGCGCAGCCGGCTCTGAGTACTGAACGCGTGAAGAAGGGGCACGGCGCCGGCTCCTCGCGCCGCACCTGAGGTCAAATCTTGTCCGCCGATGACCTTGTCTTCTGCTAGGCCAGTAAATCTTTCGCTTTAATATTGTTTTGTCCCACACATTCATGAGCTGTGCGACGAAGCTAACAAAACCAAGTACACGAAACGAAGCAGTCACTACGTGTCTCTTTTGCAGCAGCCCGTCTCGTCCTCAGCACCAAGAAACGGAACTAAATAGCCTCTGGAGATCCCTCCCTGGCCCCTACGACATAAGTTCCCCAAGATCAGTGTTCCAGGCTCCAAAGTTCGCCCGGGCCGTGGAAAACATGGATGGGAATTCAGAAGGCTAACATATTCCGTTGAAATACTGTACGTATATTCCACCATGTGGGGAGCGTTTGGTGCGCACGTTCAAGTCTCCCTCAATGCATATCGGCTGAACAGTTAACGGTAACTTTTATGACCTGGTTATGTATAGGGACATTGAGCCCACTTTCATGCGACAGTTACAACGAAGGTTGTATGTTCTTATAACGAAGTAACAGCTGTAACGATAAAACCTCAAGGCCCAATTTTGTCTTCAATATGGCGAGGTTCAACTTACGTCAGTTATTCTGTGTCAGGCATCAGCAGTCATTGACTTCCGGACGCAGGTATGGTAATAAGTAATAACATGAAGGCTGAGAGGCGTATTAATTTAAGCATTTCTCCGTGGCATTCGGCTAATGCATAAACAGATGTGATGTCGCTTATTGTTTTTTCATACCAACTTGAATTGGTGGAAATTTCGATCTAGTGCCTATAGAGAAACAGCTAAATGCAGGCAACACAAGCGGGCAGATTCAGCTACTGCTAGCAGCTTTTTCCTAGTTCTCTGGTTCTAAGCCATTTTGCATTTCTTGAAATGATACAGACACAGGAAACCGGAGGTAAACAACTACAGTTGAGCGCATTCCATCAAAAAGCTTTATTCTGCAGAAAAGGAAGTGAAAACGAGAGCGACAGTTTTCAGCCACACACATGCACGCACTGTATATCTAGCCGGGCTACAGAAATGATGGAAAAACGCACAGATACGTCAACTCTAAACAACAACAAAAAAAAAATATTAGATTTAACCCTACTTAATCCTGGTTATTATGAGAGGAAACACCCGCCACGGTGGCTCAAAAGAGCTGGGCTCTGAACTCGTGTACTCGGGTTCGAGCCCTACTGGTTCGAATCCGTACAGCTTCGACGGTTTCGCGACTTGAAGATCATTCGCCGACCCCCGCCGAACTCAGGAGTTGAAGACCGGAGAGTAGAGCTTTCGCTCCAAATCTTTGGCCAAACAGGCACGTCTCAAACTCATATATACTACGCACGTGCAGGTGAACTGAATTCGTTATTCTTCAGCAACAACTACCGCCTCTAAATTGTAGCTTAAAGGTAGAAAAAGGACGCCGACACAATCAGCAAGGTTCTCTCAAAATCCTTCGGAAAACTTCATTAGTTTCGCGCTTAAAGGCACCATTACAACCAGGCTTTCAAATATGATAACCCAAGTTTCCCGATTCCTTCAGTGAACAACACGCGCTTCGATGGCTTCTGAGCCACTCATTTAAGCAGCGGCCAGTCGACCGTCCATGCATGCCATATGAAAAAGAAATTCTTAGAACACAACTGATGAGAAAGCGACAAAACGTGAAACATGTCAAACTCCACATCTTCATATATACAGGGCAGCGGTCTGAAACTCATATCCCTACGTGGGCCGTACTGACAAATGTTTGTTAGCTACGGGCCAACTGCACGAAAAGAGAAAGTACAAAACAATACAGAACGAGGCTCCCTTCTGCTTCGCCGGACGTTGTGAAAGGGAAACGGTAAATCTCAGCTATAGATTTTGCGAATTTATGAGATTCCGACCTCTTGATTTTGAGATAAAGTTTGCCTTTTCACTTATGTAGCTGTAATTAGAATATAGTGAACATTTTGGGGCAGTCAAATAGTGAACAGGGATACAGGGATGCAATAAGGTTGGAAAATACTCATAGGCGTCAGTGCCCTAGCGCTTCTGTTATAAAGTCTAGAATCTTTAGGGAAGCAAAGGCCACCCGGAGCTCTTTGATCTATATAGGAAGCTCTCGTTTTTTACTTTTGAGCGAAGCTTGAACGGGGCAAAGAGTTCTACCAAGCACCGTTAAGCCGAAGATATGGCGTAGCTTTAAAAAGATTAAAAATAATTTTGCCTAAACCCTCACCACCATTTCTAGAAGCATTGCCCTCCTCTCCCTCGAATTTATGCAGCATGGAGACCGAGACAGAAATCGCGACCGAGCTTGTCTGGTGCATCCAAGCGAACACACATCCGGCGAAGCTGAGAGGACCTGCCATGCATGTATGTCGTTCTCCAACAATGAAGATACGGTATCAGCTGCGTCTGCAAGCCGTCCGCTGCTTGCGCTGTTTGGTTCGCCGCAGCAGTTTTCTTCGGCGCGTCTCGCGCGGCACACGTTGGCCACT
Organism: Amblyomma maculatum; assembly: GCF_055883805.1. NCBI lineage: Eukaryota > Metazoa > Arthropoda > Arachnida > Ixodida > Ixodidae > Amblyomma > Amblyomma maculatum. The sequence continues at coordinate 62,329,896 of NC_139344.1, forward strand.
GGCAGCTTTTTTTCTTCCTCCTGACGAACTGTTTATTATTGGCGCTCTTGAGATTTGCGGGCGTGCGAATGGATTTTTGCTTATCTAGCACTGTTCGCTCGTTATTACATTCGTCTAGATTAGTTTAGTGGGCTCACTCAGCTGCCGGTGTCATTCCCCTTGTCAACAGGAGAAATTCACTTTTATGATCCACGGTGGTGCAGATGAGACAGTGCAATAGAAGTGGCCGCGACGGACCCTTGACTGTAGGGGAGGAATAGCGGCTGTATAAAGGCGACTGCGCCGGATATGAGGAACGAAGAGTCCTCTGCCAAAATCTGAATCATTCGGCCCAAAAATGCAATGAACGCAATGAACCCCTCCTTCAAAGCATGCAAATAAAGCTTATTAATGGCGGTAGTTCACATTATTTGATGCAACGAGAACACCGATAACAAGCTGTAGAGAAGATGCAGAGAGAGAGAGAAAGAGATAAAGAGAGATGTATAGTCTCATGTCTAACACTTTGTCAGGCCGGTTGATTAGTTCAGTATACGTAGGTTTATAAGCTGCTGTGCCATGCTTTGCAGCCACATGATCAGCCCAGGCATGGTAATATAAATACTAAAATAGTTACTAGCCTCTTTAATTGTAGCTCTAAAGCGCCTTCAAGAGCTAATCAACAACTAACATTGCGGCTTATGGCAGTCGTGCGTATCGACTCGATGTATGGTTGAGACATAAAGGAATTTGTCTGCATTGTTAGGAATACTACTGCTGCTGCCCTTTTCCTGATACACAATAAGAATGCTGCTGACAATACGCACCTCAGCCACCACCTTTTCCAAAGGGACGCACTTTCACGTCGTTAATATATTGCCTTTGGCCAAGAAATTGCGCGAGAAACCAAATTCTTGATTGGAGCGATGTCTAGTATATTGGGAGCGGCATGAGCGGCAGGAGCGGAGTGCTGGTAACAATGGTCGCCTTGGTTGGTGCGGGCTAGAGAGTCCCCACGGTGCCTCTGCTAAGTTGCTGATTTAGCAAGCTCTTTAAGAGTGCTACCTGTCGTTAGTGTCACTACTTCTAAGAAAAATAACGTTTGCGCTCGGCTACTAACAGGCACTCATACCTGCGGTGCCTGCATTTTCAATTGGTTCCCATCTAGAATTTCGCGGTAAGACTGTGCGATCGATTCTAACACGATCGCATTAGATTCGTCAATTGAACCAAATGTAGCTTGTTATAGGTTGCTTAATATGAATCGGGCGTGTTCTCATCTTCCAAATAATTTTCGAATTGAAATGAAGTGCGATTGAGATATGCCGCCGTTTTCTTTGAATACAGTTTATAACACAAAACCCATTGCGACACTACCCATGACGCTGTCGATATTGGTCAGCGCGAGGTCCCAAGTAGCCTCTTTTATGTAACAATTCCATAACATTAAAATAACTACATTGAGGGACCAAGCCCAGCAGTTCTGATAATGGGGGCGAGTGCACTAGCAGCTTCAATCAAGCCAGCATGAAGAATTCTACAACCGCACTAAGCATCAGGTAAGTGGTTAACAAGTCATAACCACTTAGCTCATGCTGTTAATCGGGGATGATGGTTATGTATGCCCTCAGACGTGTTAGCGGCGAATTGTTAAGTAGTTTTTAAACCATTCTTGAAGTACATGATTATGCGGACGCAGAGATACGGGATTTAGTTGCAATCATCTCTTAGTTCAAGTTTATCTTTGCTGCCAAAATGGAACAGAAAGCTATACAACAGAGCTAAATTAGAAGTTTTAAGTTAGCTTAAGTTATTCCGGAACTTTTTTTTTTTTTTAACTTCGTGGGAACGTTTTCATTACGTTATAAGTTATCATGCTCCATAAACGTTACAGAAACCTATTTGTAATGTTTATGAAAAGTTTTGTCTTCACTTTTTTAGCTGCTCACTGTTTTCACAGTGAGAATATTTATTTTCTTTTTATTGAACAACCAGCCTCATGTATCATATATTAGCATGTTGCACATTTGCATGTTTGTAATACTGGTTTCCAGTTTTATGTAGGACATTGCATAAACGTTTCGAACATAAAAACTATATTATTTGCTAAGTTCCGATAATGTGTATGGTTGAAAACGCTAGCAATTTTAGTCTAAAACGTTGTGCAAGCGTTTGGTACACGTCAGATAGCGTATATACGTTACATTGTAACGTTAGGTTAACATAATTGCTTAATAAACATACTTCAACACTCATTACAAATAAATATTGTTAATATAACGTTTTGTGCCGCCTAGGAATGGCCGTTCAGTGCTGTGACGCAGTCTATTCCAGTCGTGGAGTTCATACTGCCCATACGTCGCCTTTATACATTTTGTTTTCGTTTTGGTTGATTACAAATAAACTCGGCAGACGATGATAACAGAGACTCCCCGAAAGGCATCCGATGGAAAACTTCGGGAACAGTCGGTACGGTGTTGGCAATGGTTTCAATACAGACGCAACAGCATTCATGGGCCGTATTTTTTTCTGCGTTCATTCGTTGCTTGAAACGTCGAGTGAATGTTTTAAGAACCAATACATCCAAAATGAGGTACAGCGGCCCCGCAAGGACGTGTGGAAGCTTTCACAGCGGAAATCACTGCAGTGAAGAAGCACGGGATAGGGCGAAACCGCTTTCTGTTCTTACAGAGAGTGTAAACCCTGGCCTATTGTAGTACATAGGCACAGATGTAACTTCACAGACCACGAACGTTCAGCAAGAGGCAGTCAAGCGCTCTGAGCTAAATTTTTCTTCCCCTTGAACCGGATATTCCAAGTTCGGTTCGTGATACGTAAGATCTGCGCCGTAATATGTTCAAACTGCAGAACCTACCGGACTACATGCGATGCGGCAAAGAAAAGCAATGGCGTTATATAGCTGTATCCGTAATTTCTTATGCAATTACGGGCTACTTATATGCAGTGTTGTTACATGTTCGACAGACAGGCGAATACAGTCGGTGCTCTTAATCCACTCAGAGATATTTACGGTTGTTTTACGTCTAGCAAGATGGCGAATATGAAGCCAAGCGACAGTCCTTTATATTTTGTCCAGTGATGTGCTCACGTTAGGACGCCGCTATGCCCACTTGTTGTATTAGGTTGAAACCATAACTACTTTGGGATCCCTGTTAAGTGCTAAAAAAGCCCACTCCATCAATTGATGTCTATGCTATAATATTGTTTTTGGTCACCAATTACAAATATAATGTTTCTACGAATGTAAAATGCTGGTCGCCCACATAGACTCAAACCCACCTATAACAGTACCGTTTAGAACAAAATATCGGATATATCAGTGAACGCGGCACTGCCAGCTTTTCTATGGTTCCTTTGCTAGAGTAAACCACGATGCCGGCGTAGTGCCTTATTGGTTACAATAATGAAATGTGTTCACTGAGGGCCAGCCCTAAAAGAGAGAAAAATGATGTAACGCTTTATTTACGTCAGCCAAACGACGTACACAATGCGAAAGCGTGTGCAATTGGAAATGAAAGAGGTAACCGACGGATTGATCCTTTGCAGGGGAAGTGAAAGCCCTTGTGACCGCGCACACAGACGTATTGACTGCCAAGGAAGCTTACACGCTACGGCGACACAGGAGAGGAAGAAAAACTGAAGCTTGTCTAGGTGCGAACAGATCACGTTCACACTATCAACGAGGTGATAAAGGAATGCGCAGAATACAACAAGCCCCCATACATAGCCTTCATGGTTTACAAGAAAGCATTTTACTCGGTCAAAACCTCAGCAGTCATGCATGAATTGCGTATCAGAGGGTAGACGAGCCATATATGAAATACCTGGAAGATATTTATAGTGGCTGCACAGCAACCATAGTTGTCTATAAAGTAATACCATCACCCTCCATACAAAAAATGCGATGCTCGACAGGAAGAGACGATGTCATCGGCACTATTCCTAGCTTGATTACAGGAAGTACTCAAAGGACTTGTTTTGCAACAGTTACGGATAAGTGTTTGGAGAATATCTCAGTTATCTTCCATTCGCTGATGACATTCTCTTGCTATGTTACTCAGGGAACGAAATGCAAAAAAAAAATGATCAAAAATCTTGACAAGCAAAGTATGATAGAAGGTCTTAAAACTAATATGCATAAAATAATGTTCAACAGCCTCGAAAGACTTCAGCAGTTCATGCTGATAGAAAGGCGCTAGTGGTGCTAGAATAAATTACTTAAAACAGGCAGTGGCCGCAACTCTTGGCTCTGAGAGAGAAATAATTAGCAAATCAGATTGCGATTGATCGCATTTGGCAGCCATTCTCAAATCATGAATGACCTTTTACGGGTATCCTTGATGAAAAAAAAATGTATAACACCTGCATCTTACCACTTTTCACTTAGGGGTTAGAAATGTGGAGGCTAAGGAGAATAGGTCAAACTAGACTGAGGATAGCGCAGTGAGATACGGAAAGGAAGATGATATATGCAACGTTAACAGAGAACAAGCAAGCAGAGCTGGTCAGAACGCCAACCCGAGGTAATGACATTATAACGAGCGCAAGATGAGCGGTGGTCGCTAAGTGCATTCCAAGAAAAGCGAAACGTGGCAGGGGGCGTCAAAAAGTCTGAGTGGATTAGATTTTAGTTTTCCGCTATCAAACGGATGCAGGGAGGAGGGAGAGGAATTAGTCATGCAGTGAGTGTGGTCAGGATGGTGACGATGGTGATGCCTTAGTTCAACTGTACGGCTGCATGCGTTCACACGTGGAACAAATTTCAGAGCAAAACGCGCTTCATTTGGACCAGGCTTTAGACGCAGTCAAGTTTTGACGCTGGCGCACCAATCTTCGCCGGCAACCAAGCGGTAACACGTTTTGATGCACCTCGAGAATTCTTCGCAACTTTCACGTACAGTGCCGCCGCCACGCGGCAGCTTTCTGTACCGCCCTTGGGCGGATACTCGGAGAACGGCTCGTGCTTCTCCAGCTTGGTGCTGCGTCTCCCGCGCAACGTTTTGCGTGGAGCTCGGTCGAGCAGCGTTTGTAGTGTGCAACTTCTTTTTGAGTTGGCTTTGGCTCGCAGCCATGACATTAGATTAATAATATAACTTCTATTTTGGTGTGTGGGGCACGCAGTACGATTGTGACTGTGCGGTTAAAGGCGGGATAAACTTGCACATGTTACCTACAGATTATATGCCCAGGAAGGAGGATAATTAAGTTAATTAATATCTCTGTAAGATCAAGACGGTTACTTTACCGTGAAAAACATCGTGATAAATCCTGCTCGACGAAGAAACACCCCCAGTGAAAGTACGAGCGGCGTAACTGTCTTATTTCTGATGTTATGCATTGGTCTCGTTATTCCTTGCCGCTCTAAACTCTGAGCAGAACCAAGTTTCGCAAAAAAAAAAAAAAAGTCTGCGACTAAAGCTATGACGGTTTTCAGTGCGCATTTCTGATAGGAGATGTTTGGCAGACGTAAGTTGCGAGCCAAACGTGATGGTAACTTTATTATTGCCGACTAATTCATGGCCCGAGCATGTTTGAGAAATTTAGAACGTTTTTCTCCTACCTAGTTGAGTAAATGCCGTGTTTTCAATCAGCAGCTGTCAGATGAACGTCAGATTAGGAGCTTGTATTTAACGTTACGGAGCATACACTCGCAGTTCATATGCGGCTTGTTCTCGAAGCCGGAACTCTAGCTGTCTTGCTTGTCAAGTAACTGTTTCAGAAAAAATGTTTGTGTTAGCTCTGGGTCATCCATCATTATTACCTTGTGGTGATGTTCTCTTGTGCCCAAACTAGGTATAGTAGGTACTTCGATGCAATTGCGGATATTTTGAAGTGAAGGAAAAAATTAGGCCACGTAGAATGCGGGATTGGCCGCTCGGCTTGCCTGTGCTACGCGCGTGAATGCACACCGCGACTTCTTGAAATGCTGCAGTTTGCGAGTGCCTGTGATACTTGGATAAAAGTTGAAACTGTTATCTATATTCATGTTTATTCTGTCTACGTCGAACGTTTCTTCGTAGCATTAGAGTTGCCTGGGAACATGTCGTACTTGCCGCCCAACACAGTCAGCACCAGGATGTTTCACATACCTGACCAGCCACGCTAGAGGAGTCCTTTGTATCACACCCCTGCAACGCATGCTCACAAAAGGCTTGTACGCTAACTGACAATATCATGCATACCTTCCTTTCAATTCAACTTCAGAAAACGTAGCCCAGCACAACGCACTCTAGCCGTGTTTACATGAAGGCGGCAGTAGTGCATCGCATCGCATTTAGTAGCGCCTCACGGTAATGCGATGCGACAGCGTTTACATGTAGCGCATCATCTCTAGCGTGGTAGTGGGGAGCAGGGCTGGATTTAGAGGGGTAAGTCGACTTACTCCTCTCAATCTCAATCTCAACCTCTCTCAGGCACATTAATGCGATGCGCTTTCCTAACGCATTACCCCTGTTTACATGAATGCGATGCGCTAGGAACCGGTTGCGATGCGATGCAATGCGATGCGCTAGCTGTCGCATTCATGTAAACACGGCTTATGAAGCGTGACAGCCGAATCACTTTAAGGGCAGCCATATTGGATTTCAAGTGGCGCCGCCTGTGACCCGTGAAAGTTGCGAAGCGGCAGCATTACGGAAAGTAAGGGTGATCTAGGCCAACCAAGATGGCTCGCAATACGTGACTGAGAGCCTTACTCGCTATCGCCGACGGCGGCACAGGAGGGTAGAATTACAATCACGTATTTAGTGCGCCGATTGGCCGAGACCGCCCTTATAGTTCGTAGCGTTGAAGACAGCTTGCAATAAAATAGCACAGGTCGTGAGGTTTGACCGATTGGCAACATTCTGGTTCGCCTGACAGGATCCACGGGCCACTACTTTCACGAGGTGATATCAGGGGAAACTCTGAAAAACACTGGCGCAAGATGATTTCCGGAGACCAGGCAGAGGTGGTGATAAAGCTATTGCATATCGGGTTTGCCGCTATCTACGGTCATCGGCCGCAACAGCAACAAAAAAAACTGTCACAAACGCTATCACCTGTGGTGTTCATGAAATAATAGAAAAAAAAAAAATCAAACACCCAAGCCTTGTGTGCGAAGTACTCGAAGAGTCGGTTAGAAAATTAGGATATGTATCTTTTTAAGCCTTTCGCCTAGCCCCATTCCTTATTCAAAAGGAAAAAAAAAATGAACAGTGCTCACATGAGCCGCAGTACTACGGTCGATGCGCTGATGCATCATGCGAGCAAGAAAGCCAAAAACGGCACCTATAATCGCCCGCTTTTACTGACCGCAGACGAAACGCAGGCTATATTATCTTCGGTTTGCGCTGTGATAGGAAGCTCGCGGACATGGCAGTTCAACCAACTTCCAAATGTACGGTCACGCAGCTTCAACAAATATTTTGCTAAGAGAAAGGGAAAACGATGGAGACGTTGATACACCGCAATGCAGCACAACTATAATGCATGGCAACTTTGAAATGACACCATCATGTCAACATTCCGAATTAGTCACAAGAAAATTTTTGTGCGGAATTTAGACTCTGTAACGCAAGACAGCCGCAATCAAAAAGGTCCAGTATAGATCGATATATGGGAGACAGCGATCAAAGTATGGCTGTTTTATTTTGCAGTTATGACTGCAGCATACTCAGATGTTTACATTCGAAGCTTCGGTTTATACATTTGATTTGAAGTCTAGAATGTTTCATATTCAAAATCAGAAAAATAAAGAGTATACATGGCGAATTGTTTTTGCTGTTTACAGATTTGTATCTTAAAAAAACAGAGATCTGGGTACGGTATGTACAGATAGGTTGTGCATCAAGGCGGACGTTATATCCGTTATGAAGTTTAATGATTATGCAATTAACAGTATTAACTAATAAAGTGGGTATTTTTATTTTTATGTGGTATCATATATTACAAAACTGAACGCTTTATAATGCTTTATAATGTGTGCCGTGCTGTAAACCCTACATAGACTGCACCGAGTTACCTCGGACAGCTTTTCAACCTTTTTTTTTTTTTTTTAATCACTCGGCAACTGTTATGTTATGCACAGTACAAAACTTCGACTTTTCGCGGACGACTGTGTCATTTATAACGCTATCAAAGGCCCTGAGGACACCATTAGGTTGCAAAATGACATCGCCATGGTTGTATCATGGTGTGAGCAATGGCACATGCCGCTTAACTTTAGCAAATGTCAATCCATGTCTTTCTCTCGTGAGCGCAGCTCTGATAACAGCACATATCGTATCAGTTCCACTCCCATTGCTCGAACGTCATCTTATAAATACCTTGGCGTCCACCTAACATCAACTTTATCATGGGTTACTCACATTGAAACAATATGCTCGCAGGCTTCACGCACTCTTGGTTATTTACGGAGAAATTTACAATCAACACCACCCCAAATCAGACAGCTCGCATTCCAGACCTATGTTCGTGCAAAACTAGAATGCGCTTAATCCATCTGGCACCCTTCACAAGCATACCTCGCTAATAATCTAAAGGCCGTCCAAAACCGTGCCACGCAATTTATCATGTCACAGTACTCACGTGAAACCAGCATCACAGTACTAAAACGAACTCTTTCCCTCCCAAGCCTTCAATCACGCCGCATTATATCACGTCTCTGCCTCCTTCATTCTTTTTTTTACCATCCTCACAACCGGCACCCTCTCCTGCAATCCCCCTCAAGAATGTCCCGTCGACTTAATCACAGTCACCCGATATATCTGATTTTTGGCCACACTGCAGCAATGAATAACTCTTTTTTTCCAGATGCAATAACCCAATGGAATGCTCTACCGGTCGTTATTGCTTCATGCAAAGATCGTGAAATGTTCCGAGCAAAACTAACGAGTCACTTTCAGTGTTCTAGTTGACAATGCACACTAGTCTGCTCTTGTATATTTTTTTAATGTTGGTTTGTTGGTTTCGTTTTCTTTTTGTTTTGTTTCTTTAACTGGTGTTCGTATGCTGTTATAAAATGTTATTGCCCCCGCCGTACGTAATGCCCTCGGGCCTTTAAGGCTTCAATAAATGAAATGAAATGTGTCAAATGTTCAGTGATGTATAGTGTCTAAATCCACCCTTGGACGTTACTACAACTTACTCGCATATATGTTAAAAAGGGGGAAGCAGGAACATTAAAAATAGAAAGGGTGAACGAGAGCTCTCGCCCCGTCATCATTCAACTGTTTTTTCTCTGCTTGGTGTTCCCGCTTCAGAATTCTGCGACAGTAATCTTTATGTCTATATAGAATTCCAGCTTCTTTTATACTTCTTCACATGATGCAGTAACCATTATTTCAAATAACAACACTTCTTTGACAAGAATTGAAAAATTATGAGGAAGAAATGCGACGGATCGGGCCCGTCACAGCGCAGCGTTGTTCAAAGGACACAATTTGTGAACTGCTTTAATTCCAAGCATAGGTGTTCTGGGCATCATGAGTGTCCTGCTGAGCGCGGAGTGATAAGTGTATATGTGCGCTCATAACTAAACGAAATACATCTAGGCTATCCTGAAGCTCCATTTGTAATCATCGTGCCTGAAAGAAGTTATTTCCAACACAGAAATAATAGCCGACGCAGAATGGGCTAACGCATTTCGGTACTTCGTAAGTTGTCCAAATTCATTTTCGGCGTCGAAGTGCAGCATGGGGAGACAAAGTAGAGACCGAAATCTCTTCCTCGCAGTTCTTCATCAAGGCGGAGAAAATCAGAAAATAGATAAAGAAAATACACTGAGGGGCGCACGTGAGATATTAGTGGAAAAGAAACAGCAAATGCGCGCTTTTTGCTGCAACAGCAGGAAATTGCAACGTTTCAAGCAAAATCATTATCCGCCATTAATCAAGCTCGGTTAGTGCCACGCGTCTAAGTTCGAATTTTGTGATGTCAAGATAAGCTATTTCGTCCGTTATGTCACTGTTAAAAAGTACCGCCTCTGCACCGTACATCCAGCCGAGAAACAGTGAGAGTCAGCTTTAAGCTATAGTGCGCAGTAGTCACAGTGACAGAACGGTTTCTCCAGCGTTAGTCTAAATATATTACTGCGCAACACATGCAATAGGCTTGTAATAGATGTAGTGTAGCGCTGAATTTAGATACTCGACTTTACCATTGTTCTTTAAACAATTAAACAGTATAAAGCAAAAGAACGTACAGTAGGAGACCTAGGCCTTCATTTACTGCTGCATTGCTTCCATTCCGGCGCAACGATGAAAATATAGCACATTATAAAACGCATGGTTCTAAGATCCGGAGACGAACTCGGGAGACTGTTTTTCTCTGGCGCAGGAAAACAATCTCCTTCGCTGACAGTTTCTTACGGGGCGAGAAAACTGTCACAGACATTTAATGGAAAACCAAAATGTTGCTGACTTGCGAAAAAACAAACCGCTGAAGTACAAAGCTTAAGGATCCTCTTTTTACGCACCATGCAAATAGTAGAAAGGCGAGAGGGCAGTATCCGCCGAAACAGCGACGCGTGCTGGGAATCCCACTCACAATGCTCGCTCGTCGACCCAAACAATGAATGCGCCAAGGAAGGCAGCATATTTCGGCCGTATACCCAGGTTGTTTATCGGGCTCACCTCACTCGCGAAGGCTTTCCCTCGCCCCTTCCATGCCTTATCGTAACAAGCTGTTATGTACACGCTTATCTGTCCTGCAAGTCCAACGGATGGCAAACTGGGAGCGAGGAGTGCGTTTTGATGCCTTGTGAGGCACGAGGCACGCATCGCTGCGCACATAGCACATAAGCGCTGGGTCGTGGGTGTTGTCTAGGTGTGGTACGCGTCATGTGTGCGGTGTGTGCGTAGGAGACGTTTTGTCTCTGTGGAGGTGAAAAAAAAATAGCAAGGAAAAGCCGTATAAGAAGCCGTTTTTCTCCACGTTGACACCCTAAAGCCGCCCAGAAAACCATCAGCGATTAGGAATAGCTATTTTCCGCCCATAACTTAACAAGCCAGCCTGTGCCCTCCTGAGACGGCGTTTCTGAAGGGAGGGTGGCTTCCACAGTTTACAAACATATGCATTGTACTTTAATTCCGAGTCATAAATGCTGAACTGCCATCTTCTCCTTAGTACCTTTTTTTTTGCTAGTTGTCTCTTCTCTACACCATACAAATTATATGCTACTCTGGTCCTACTTATGCTACAGTCCTTTGTCTATTGAATAATTTATTATCATCAGACATAGCAATATTTTCTTCTCGACATGAAAAATTCATTTAATCTAGCATACAGAGAACCCCCGATATACGGATTAGAGCAGATAATTCCATACGTAACAACCCTAAATGACTGCATTTTTTTAGAAAACTCTACAAACACAATTCACAAAGACTACAAATCACATATGTTCTGTCAGCGCAAAAAAAAAAAAAAAAAAAAAGTACGACTATCAAAACTTGTGCTCTAAATAGTCAAATACAAGCCCTGACAATCTGCTAGAAGCCGTCAATTTTAGAACGTCATCAGGGCAGTATCACTGGATCAACAGAGGGAGCGACGCAGAGATCAATGAAACACTGCAGGCGGCAGCAGATGTCATCTCTAAGTACGCGGCGGACAGAGGACTTAAATGTTCGCCTGAAAAAAAAATCAGAAATCTTGGTGTATAATGACAAGGCACTCAGTAACAAACCTCCCTCTGACCCACAGGTGTACGTGGAAGGAAGGGAGATACCAAAAGTAGAGACAATACGAATATTGGGACTACACTTACAAACACACGGAAGGAACACGATCACCATTAAAAAGTTAGAAAACCACGCGACCCAGACATTAAACCTCATCAGGAGGGTCTCACGTAACGGAGGCGGCCTCAAGGAAAAAAACCTCCCGAGATTGGTACAAGCCTTCATCATTAGCAGAGTGGGCTACGTCACGCCATATTTGAACATAAAGGCAGATGAGAGGAGAAAGATAGACGCGCTCATCAGAAAATGCGTTAAAAAGGCCCTAGGCCTCCCAACATGTACATCGACGAAGCAGCTACTGGCCCTAGGACTGCACTATACGATTTCAGAAATCACGGAAGCGGTTAAAACCTCGCAACTTGAAAGACTCAGCACGACGCGAGTGGGAAGAGCTACGCTAAGTAACCTTGGAATAGCCACAGACAGGGGGCAAAAGGAAAGGGTTGACATTGACAGGAAAATCAGGGCGCACCTAAGAATCCCTCCCCTACCCAAAAACATGCACCCTGAGTTTAATAGGGAAAGGCGACAGGAAAGGGCGGAAGCGAGAACACTACAGGCAATGCCGGAGGCGTTTTCCCCCACCAAACACGGCGTTAAATAGAGGTCAGGCAATGGCGTGGAGACGCCTGCAAACTGGAGTATACCCAAACCCAGTACTAAATAAACATATCCGATCGGACTGCGAGGACGATAAATGTAAAAAGTGTGGGGCGAGAGGAACCCTCGACCATATAATTTGGGAGTGCGCTTACTCCCCAGGCAGGGCGCAAAACGTTAGCAGTAGGGAAGCCTGGGAAACCTTATTGCGAAGCTCGGACCCTGAGCTACAACTCACCGCCGTCCAACTGGCAGCAGAGGCCGCCGGCGAAACCAAACCGGCCAGCATCTAATGCGACCATCCCGTGCGGCTGGGCCGCTAAGTCCCCTCCCCCTTAAAGGGGGGTGAGACAGAGCGGTCCAGGCGGTGTGATGCTTCTCTGTTGGACAATAAAAGTTTTCAACAACAACAACAGCAACTGCTTCTTGAATCAATCTCTACAAAACGGTAGAAGTTCTTCGACTATTTTAAGCAGTCTGTACTAGCTTTATATCAGTGTTTCTAAAACAAAAATGGGATATAATAATAACATTGTATTTCATTCAATTCCGCATGTTGGCTGTTGACTGCACTGTTTGAAGCAAATGCACCCAAACTTAGGCCGGAACCATCTTGATTCCCGGAAAAGGGTTTTCACCTGTTACGTGCAACTAATATGGCTCCCTGAAGGACTTCCGAGTTTAATAAAACTGTTCAACACGACGAGCTTGCTTTCATTTTGGTAGTTACTGCCGTAATCAAGGAGAACTACACATTTATCGTGCATCTATCTCAATCTCAAAGTGAAACAGCTGCTCTCGAAGAGTAAGTATGCATCCTTCCCATCACCGCTTGCTTCGTAGAGGAATAGAAATGAAATCATATCCTGCGAAATTGCACGCAGACCAATAGTAATTGGTTTGCAACCTTCTCGTTAATGACTGCGACATTGCAACTAGCGTGGAAAAACACAAAGGACAGCGACAAAAGGTACCGACGGGACAGCATGCTAGTTTGTCAATACACGCTTGTTTTTTTCAGCTAAGACCCATCAAGAAGGGATACGTCTTAGGGCAATAGTTACTGAAAAACATTGCTAGCAGGGAGAGCTTTCCAGGTTTCTACAAAAGCGCCTTAACTTGTTGTTACCGGATGATCCGTATTTATTTCGAAACTCCAATTAGGTAATGGACTTCCTGTCGAGACATGAAACAACCTGTGATACGTTTTATGCTTTTTCCGTTGACGCAGTAGATCTTTTCTACTCTATACCACAGACACAACTCTGCACAGCTGTCAGGGAGCGAATTGATGCGCTGGGTGTGACCGCCTTCCAAAATTCATCTGGGATTTCAGTAGACAATTTTTTTAGAATTACTTAGCTTTTACCTTTCTTCAACGCTTGTTGAGTTTGACGATGCTTCTTACTTGCAGAAGCAAGGCATATGTATTGGTTCGCGCATTGCACCGGTTTTAAGCGACTTGCTTTTATCTAGCATGCTGTCCCGTCGGCACCTTTTGTCGCTGTCCTTTGTGTTTTTCCACGCTAGTTGCAATGTCGCAGTCATTAACGAATACACACCAACTAGCCCAGCTGTCTTCTATGAGCAACCTTCTCGATGTTTAACTTAATTCCCGATTCTTCATGAAACAGTACTCCAATATATTTGAAGTCAAGAGCCTGAATAATCTATGAAAATGTTGCTACATGATACGCAGTTACGCAGAGAAGTACTGATTTTTTTTTAATAAAATAGTTAGCGGCATGTGAAAACGTTTTTTTTTTTTTTTTTTGCATAAGTGTGGCTTTGAACTCACTGGAAACGAAAGTGATGTGTCGGGCTAGTTGCTATTGCATACCTAAAGAACAGCGCTGCTCTTCGTTATTCGTATCGTTCCCAGCGCTGTTCGTTAGGTAGGTTACTGGAAACGTGAGAACAATTTTGTGTGTTTTTTTATTTTGCATAAGTGTGGCTTTGCACTGATTTCACTAGGCACTGCACCCTATTCCTAGATGGCTCGTACAGAATAAAAACTAAATACTGAAAACTATTTGTACTTGAGTTGTACGGCTGCATTTTCTGACTATGGTCAATTCGTGAAGATACGTAGTGCAAGAAGAGGGCGATAGGAGGGGGGGGGGGGGGGGGGCAAATGTATCAAGGATGAAACTTTAGAGCCCTGCGGTATCCACTCCATGGAACCCACCCCTACTTCTTTTTCATTTGGCTCATGCTAAGCAACTAATCGTAGAAGCCGGGGTCAAATTGAGCAGCAGTAGATTGTATGCTTTCGAGCATATATACCTATGGCCGTGCGTTTAAAGTTGTTACTGACCACCATTCTTCGTGCTGGCTGGCCAATCTCCGTGACCCATCGGGGCGCCTAGCACGATGGAGCCTTCGCCTCCAAGAATTTGATTACTCCATTGTGTACAAATCTGGTCAGAAGCACGAAGATGCTGACGCGCTCTCCCGGGCACCCGTCGGATTTGTCGATAGCGTCACGGATGACAGAGGTTTTCTTGGACTAGTGAATGCCTCAGACATAATGACCCGACAGCGAGCTGACTCAGACCTTCGACCTGTCATTGACCACCTGGAGGGTCGCGCTGCTGACGTCCTCCGCCAGTTTGGAAGGCACCTGTCTGCATTCTGTCTTCGGAATGGCGTTTTATTCAAGAAAAACTCCAGCACTGTTGATCGAGCGCAACTCCTTGTCGCGCCGGCCGACCTTCACGACGATATCCTTTTTGCTTGCCACGACGAGCCCACCTCCGGCCACTTGGGCTTTACACGCACACTCGCTCGAGTTCGTCAAGAGTTCGTGGCCTAAACTTTCTGACGCCGTCCATCGCTACGTCAGAGGCTGCCGCGAGTGTCAACGTCGAAAGGTGCCTCCTCTCAAGCCCGCGGGTTTGCTCCAACCTATTATTCCACCTCGCACGCCGTTTGACCAAGTCGGCATCGACCTACTGGGCCCATTCCCGCTGTCATCGATGGGTAACATATGGATTATAGTCGCGACCGACTATCTCACACGTTATGCGGAAACCAAGGCAGTCCAGCGGGGCACATCAATTGAGATCACCCAACTCTTTATGCAGCAAATCGTGTTGCGTCATGGCGCACCGTCCCTAGTTGTAACCGATCGAGGCACCGCGTTTACGGCACAGCTCATGCACGACGTGCTCGAGCTTAGTTATACCAGCCACCGAAAAACTACTGCATATCACCCGCAGACGAATGGCCTCAGTGAGAGACTCAACAAAACCATCGCCGACATGATCGCAATGTACATAGACTCGCAGCACAAAAACTGGGATGACATTCTCCCCTACATCACATATGCCTGCCTACAACACGGCCACACAAGAGACGACACGTTTTACACCATTTCGCCTAGTCTACGGACGTGACGTTCAGACGATGTTGGATGCCATACTTCCGAGCTGCACAGATGATCATCCACTCACGCCAGACGCCGAGCAGTTTGCTCAGCGCGCTGAGGAAGCACGTCAACTTGCCCGCATCCACATTCAACAACAGCAGGGCACGGATGCACGGCGCTACAACCTCCGTTATCGACCCGTCGAATACCATCCTGGAGAGAAAGTTTGGGTGTGGACCCCGGTGCGTCAGCCCGGCTTGTGTGATAAACTGATTTCCCGTTACTTCCGACCTTACGAAGTTCTGCGCCGAGTCACGGAAGTGACTTACGAAGTTCTTCCAGTGGGTACTGTGCAGCCCTCGCGTCGGCAACCACGCTCCAAGGTCGTGCACGTTGTCCGCATGAAGCCCTATTTCACGCGGTAGTGCACTGGTGCACTATGCGCTTGTTTCGTTGTCGCGTAGGACACCTTACCCCGCCTCCGTTATCTATGCTGTCCATGTGCTGATCTTTCTTTTCGCTTACATTGGCCATCGCTCGCGCTCCATCCCTTATTTCTTTTTTTAAGAGAGGGAGTAATGCCACCTGGTGTCCCCATGTTCTTGCTGAGCCTGGAAGAAGAGGACACTGAACTTGACTCTCGCGTGCTGTGCGCCGAACTTTGCCTGCTGGTACAGCTTCGTCCCGTCGTTTTAGTCAAGTCTAGACCTGTTGTCCGTGACAATATTATAAACTGGATCCCACACAGGCCAGCCATACACTAAGGTGGGCCTGACGTAAGTTTGGTGCGTCACCCCTCTGGCCTTCCTATGAGCATGCCTCAAATTACGCTTTTCTCGCTTCCCTATCAACATGCGCCGTCCCCCATGCATCATCACTGGAAAAAATAACACCTAGGTACTTATATGCAGTCTCTTATTTATTTCTCCATAGAGGGAACGCAGATATAGCATTTTTTTTATTTCTGGTGAAAGGTACGGGGACGCAATTTTTTTTAAGAGGTTTTCTACTAGCGTAACATCAACTCTCAATACGTCTGAGATCATTTTTAAAATCCGCTTCACACGACACTCCAGTGTACAAGGCACAATCAACCGCTAACAACCGCGCACAGTACTTAATCCGGAGAATAACATCATTTATAAAAACAAAACAAAAAACATAGTCCCCAGGATGGAACATTGGGGCCCTCCCGACCTGACCACCACAAGACTAGAGCCCATTCCGTTTACCAATCAATACCCGCTGTTTTCTGTTCTTTAGTTTTCGATACATTTATACACGAAAGTGTTGATGTTTAGTCTACCGAGTGTAACGAGATAGAGTGCATTCATCGCAGAACGCTTTTGAAAGTCAAAGAATATATGGTCTATTTGACCTTTACGGTCATTTGCAGAGGATATGTCATCATAGAACTCAATTATCGGTGTTTCAAATAACACTTCACCTTGAATATATATAATGACTGCCAACGGTACCTTAATCCGCTTCAAAGCTCTTGCGTTTAGAACGCAATCTATTAATATCCAGTCTCTGTCGTATATTTAGTCAGTCACAACAGTGCTGATGCAAGTCTCTTAGGTTCTCATTGAGATGCTTTCTTCCCTTGCATGAGCTTCTTTTTTGGAGTGGATATATCTTCGCTTGTCGTTTCATGCTGAGCACAAGAACCCTCCTGGTGGAAATATTTGGTGGCGTGAAGTAGCTGTGTCTATTACGTAAAAATTTGTTGTTGATTTTTGTTCGCCTCTTGCACAAATTTCTGGCCATAGGCTACGGTTCATGATCGTCGGTTGAAAACTTCACAATAAACGGAAGACATAATTAACGTTAACAATAACAAGGCCTTGTTATGTAGCGCTCTGGTGGCAGTTAACTTTGTTCGGGGCGATAGAAAGGTGAAAGAGAAAGTAAAAATTTAACAGCTTGAAGACGTTGAGTCTCACTCGATGCGAGTTTTAGAAGCGCGTGCTGAAAGTAACTGCCAGACAAATGTGGCGCTTTGGCTGTGCCAGTATCTTGTACGTATGCATATATGTATGTGTGTGTGTGTGTGTGTGTGTGTGTGTGTGTGTGTGTGTGTGTGTGTGTGTGTGTGTGTGTGTGTGTGTGTGTGTGTGTGTGTGTGTGTGTGTGTGTGTGTGTGTGTGTGTGTGTGTGTGTGTGTGTGTGTGTGTGTGCGCGCGCGTGCGTGCGTGCGTGCGTGCGTGCGTGTGTGTGTGTGTGTGTGTGTGTGTGTGTGTGTGTGTGTGTGTGTGTGTGTGTGTGTGTGTGTGTGTGTGTGTGTGTGTGTGTGTGTGTGTGTGTGTGTGTGTGTGTGTGTGTGTGTGTGTGTGTGTGTGTGTGTGTGTGTGTGTGTGTGTGTGTGTGTGTGTGTGTGTGTGTGTGTGTGTGTGTGTGTGTGTGTGTGTGTGTGTGTGTGTGTGTGTGTGTGTGTGTGTGTGTGTCGGTGTGTGTGTGTGTTCAGAAAACCGCATCTTACTATCCCTACATTTTAAGTTAATGAATCTTTACTTTTAGTGCCTGTTTTGCCCTACCGTGTATTCAGCTCCTCTGTTGTTTACATCACAGGCATTACATTTTTACACGAACATTGTTTCATCTCAGCTGCTAGAGCTCGCCTTGACTCAGGTGTAGAACGCAACAGAAGGCGGCGTGCGTACGTGAGAGCGGTGACCTAAGATCGTAAAAAGGTGACGGCGCTGCCTCGCAGAGCGTGCACCATAAACAGGAATGCGAGAGTTCGAAGTTCTCTCTGACAAGGCACACGTGCATGGATAACCGGGATAATATTCACGACCGACACCCGATGTATACAGCTGCAAAGTGCGGTATAAGCTTCTCAGCGGGGAAGTCACAATCGCGCAGCGTAGCATAAGCTGGAAATGGCACAGAGACCACTTCGCAGATCCCTTTCTGCGAGCCAATACCTCTAGTAATTGAGTAAGCAGAGAATAGCTCATTAAAATGCCCCTGAGCCCAAGAGAGTACAGTGCGGTTCAGCACAATACAATAAAGGCAATACAGCAGTACACAGTACAAACAAATATTTATACTCTAGAATTCGGCTCTTGAGCATAAGCTCTACACCTAAAAACTTTGAAACACACAGGGCTGAATCTACAAGGGGGATATCTCAATTGAAATGCACTTATATATAAAACTAAAACTAATAAACTGTCCACAGATAGAGTGACTAGATTAGCGACCCATCGCTAATCGAGCTGAGACTTACAAATCGAGCCAGCTCCAGCCGCCGCTGGCGCGAAAAAAAGCATACTCAATTTCTTCGACGGTGTTAATCAATGGGGAATTTTATTGTAATCATACCGTGGCTGAAACGTTTTCCCTTTATTTGATTCAGCCTTTATAACTGCCACGCGTTTTGCATTGGTTGGTTTGGTTTGGTTTGTGGGGTTTAACGTCCCAAAGCGACTCAGGCTATGAGAGACGCCGTAGTGGAGAACTTCGAAAATTTCGACTACCTGGGGTTCTTTAACGTGCGCTGACATCGCACAGCACACGGGCGCCTTGCTTTTCTCCTCTATCTAAAAGCGGCCGGCGAGGCCGGGATTCGATCCCGCATCCTTGCTATGTTTGAACAAATGTAACTCGAAAAGTACAATGGAAATGGAAGCCTAAATATCAGAATAAAAGCTTTTGAGGCGAGTTGGTGCATGATACCCAGAACAGCGGCGCATGAATAGAACACGAAGAGAGAAGCACTACATCGGCGCACACTACCAACTGTAAAACAAAAGGAACCCGAACTTCCTCTTAACACCCAAGTACATCACACTCGCACACTTCTTTCCCAAGCAGATATGCATGGCCAACAATGAATGTTGATTGTATTGTTTGGATAATGTTTGTCGTGGACTTGGACTTGTATTCGTTGTTTGGACGCTACCTTGAATGTGAGGGTTGCTAACATTTATTGTTGGCCAGACGTATCTTCTTTGGAAAGAAGATGTGTTCAAGTGTGGTGTACTTGGGTGTAGAGGAGGAAATTGCCTTTAGGTAGGAAGAAGGAAGCTCGGGTTTCTTTTGTATTACAGTTGGTAGTGGGGGTGCGCCGGTGTTGTGTTTCTCTCTTCGTTTTGTCTTCGTTCGGCAGCTGTTCTGGGCCTAATTATCAGTGAAATGTAAGAAGAAATAGATATGCAATGGTTCTTCATTTTAAAACATTCAATTTTAAAATCAACAACCGTGTTTGTTTGGGCGTTTACTTTTACTTTGGTTGTCCAATTGGCACCTTACGAGCTTACATTTGTAAATCTTGAATTTGATACCTTATCTTCGACGCAAAAAAAAATACTTCAGAAGGATATTTAAAGGCAAGGATATGTGTACGAAAGCTATATATGTACGAAGGTTATATATGGATATACGAACATTAATGTCGTAGTCAACATCTTTATCAAGTAAAATGAATTCGTTAACACTTTAGTCACTGCCATTACCCCTGACGTTGATATGAGAATTACACTAATTTATTCGTTAAAAGCTTCGCACCACACCCGCATTCTGAGATATTCGCATGATAATTTTGGCCTCCACACGTATGACTAAGCACTCAGGGCGGTGGCAGTCGATTGAAAACTCCTTTCGGCGTGACGCGATCGTTTCGGCGTGACACAGCCTTTCGTCAACCAACTGTTTAGAGCAACGGATGAGGCTGATAACGATTACCGTTTCCCAGTCGGCTGGCGTACTCGAGGAAACGCAGTATGCAAGTGAATGCCAGAGAGGAGCAGCGCAACAATAATCGCTGTTTTTGTAGGTGTAATTACGCTTACGAAATGTAAGAATGTGATTTTTTTTTTTGTCGGCATATTAAGCACCAGTGTCGTATATAGCGTGGCTCACCAAAAGAGAGTTAGGGCAACGCTAGTGCACACCAAGATGGAGATGAAGGTTCGGGAAAGCGTATTAGATTCAGCGTGACGGTACAGGGGTAGATACAGCGCTAGAGGATGGCAAAGTTTTGCTTTGAATTGATCTTTGGGTATAATGTCCCAAAGCGACGAAGGTTTTGAGGGAAGCCACGGTTAAGGGCTCCGACCACCTGAGGTTCCCTAATGTGTAGCGACATCGCACAGCACACGACCCACTTGTGTTTCACTTCTATAGAAACACGGCCGTTACGGTCGAGATTGGACCCGTGTCCTTGGGATCACCAGTCGAGGGCCGTGTAGCTAGTGAGCCACTGGTGGGAGGCCGCTGACAAACAGAGAGGAGCAGTCACAGCATGAAGGTTCGGAGCTGAGTTGAAAACCTGGAGGCGGTTTACAATGAACGCTGGCATGCGAGGAGAATTATACGCATTGGAGCCGTCTTGAAATACATTCTGCTCTAAGCTGGCAGCACCAGTGGCAGGAAAGTTTATCAATTGACTTTGGTTACTTAGAAGTCTAACGAGAACAATTAATGTAACTAGCACTTTGCATCAGCCGCATCAGATACTTATCGGGGAAAACGCTTTCTTACAGCGCACCTCACTTCTTTGAAATACAACCTTATGGGCGTAATTTTTAACAGCCTGTATATTATTACCCGAAAGAACAAAGGATGCAGGTCAGTCTCAGATCAAGTTGTAGCCTAGGGGCTTTAAGAGCAAACGGTTGAGCTCAGTCAAGTTTTTCGACCTCTGTTTTAGGCGTTAACCAATGAGATCAGAGAAACACGCTACGGGAGAAAAAAGATAGCGTCCATTGGCGCATACACCGAATTCCTTTTATCTGCCGGTACAGTCTACGATTTGTACCGTGCTTGCTGAGAGCCGTCATTCTTCGCAAACTCAGGCGAATATCGCCCACATACAGCTTGAGGTTGGTTGCTTCTGAAACGTTCGGAGTTTTCGGACCAAATGGTATCCAGCAGAAAATCATTTTGCGGCGCCATCAGCTTGGAGCGCGATTCGAGCGAGCACTAATGTAGCACAAGCAGCTGCTTCGTTTGTCGGTACCAAAGGCCACCGGCCCTCACCGCAGACTTTTACGCCATTAGTTTTAAACCACCGTCTACAGCCCATTTCATCATTTCTTTCAGCGCTTTTAAATACTGAGAGCTTCCTAGCAGATAAATCGTTGCTGTTGTCATCTTCCATCCCTTAGATCTGCGAGTCCAGGTACTATTGGGGCCATGAAATAGTGCGGGACTGCTGAAGAGGGGGTGGAGACCCTCTTATTGGCTGCTCAAGGCGTCCGAACGCGTCTCGAAGGCTGAACACCGCTTTATGTAAAGCACCAGAAGCCGTGAGGGAAACTGAGTGCGCTTTCCAGCTAAAAAAGTGGCTTACGTTGGATGCCCACCAAGACGCGATCGCAACCATGGAGACCATGAGCATTGTCTCGCTCCAAGAACAGAAGCAGGCGAAAACAGAGCATGTTTTCGCGTGGTATACATTCCCTCGTCCATGACCTAGTCAATACGTGAATGCTGCTGCCGCCATCTATGAGCCGTTCATCAAATACTCCCCATTCTTACTCACGTACTAAACAACTAGAGAGTCGGCAATTTTAATTTTATCTTGCATATTTTGATGCATGTTACGAAGGAAACCAAATTCATTCGAGTGGGAAAATTTGTATGTTATTATTAAAGAGCGAGTGATTTGAGACTGGACATGCAACGTGCGCATAACGCCTACGAATGCACTGAGAGCCTCAGACAATGCCCGAAGCTGTGAAGCTGAACTCATTCATTGCACGCCCCGTGACCAACACCGTGTTTGCAAACAAAGGGGGCGCTCGCGGCGCCGCAGTCGACGGGGGGTGAAAAGTAGGGTTAGCGCCCCTTGCAATACATGGAACCGAAAGATTTCAAAGCAATTTTCTCATTTCGCGGGGCACCTATGATGTCGTTAGTCGGCACAGAACGACCATGGACATCCTAGATAAGATCGTGAAAGCATATAACTTTCATTACCGAGGCGAAGTATTTTTAAAACACCGCGAAACGTATGGGGGGGCAAGTTGGGAGGGCAACCCATAGAAACACATGTAAACACAACTTACCGCAGCATTTTTCTAGTTTCGCAGAGCAGCACCAGAAGTGGTGGCCGGTAGTTAAATTTGGCCAGCGCTTTGAAAAAATATGTGACAAAGTATGCTGTGTCATTGCGCAGGCAGTCTACTTTTAAAACTCCCCGACGAATAATCTATGTTGTGAATCCGGACACCCCCAAAAGGTTCATGTAGCGAATCATGCAGTTTTGTTTACAGTCTGATATGCGGCCGCAAGGGGTAAATTAGCTGATAATATTGTTACTTAAGCGATACATACTAGACAGAATTACATTTAAAGAGCAGTTGTCAAACGCCATACGACAATATGGACCGATCGAGAGTCGCGCATTGTAGCAGACGACGGCGCAGCAGGCGATAGCCATCGCGGCCACCTCCTGCTCCGGAGCTCCGGAGCGTCTGCTAGCGACGGCGCCGGTGGTGCATGGCCGTCTGCAACTGTGCACGGTCAGTTCATAGTGCTGTGAACAGTCCTGTAAATCGTCAGACTTGCAGTACTTGCAAGGGAATGTAGTGTGCGCTGCAGCAATGTCGAATTACGTGAAAAGCTTGTCAGAATCGGATAAACAGCGCTACGATGAAAAGCTGTACATTGACGGCGTCGAGCACCGGGACCCATTTGCTACTCCTGAAACACATTGGGAAGCCCTCCGTACTTACGCGGGCGCTCTGCCACCATTTGGCATGGCAAACATTGTAGTGCATTTCATTTTTTTTTATCCGCGTCACTTCACTGCAGAGGCCGTCCAGGCATACAAGTCCATGGGGGCATACAATTTTTTTAATCAGGTGGGTGCGCCCAAGGTCATCAACGGGCATTTTCTTTTTCTCCGTGGTATAGCTCTGGTTCTCATATATTGTGCTGAGCTTTCTGTGCGGCTTCCTCGTCTCCATTTTTTTCTTTCGGTAAGGCGCAGGCCATGGAGCGCGTGCGCGGACGTCGGAATATAAAGCCTATCAAAATGATTTATCACGACTTGCTCACCACATGCATGTACGCGACGCAACTACATATGCATTCATTTTAATGCTTACCGCCTCTACTTAGCTACGATCGATGTATTGAGAACGGGATGACGTCGTGCTGGTTATTTTGCGTTTTGTTCCTCTCAATTTACAAAATGAACCGTGTCTCGACGGATTACTCTCTTACGCGTCTCGTGCCTGTCGCCAGCGCTTGGAATGTCTTTTTTTTTTCACTTCTGCCAAGCGACATGATGTCGGGGCGTGATACAAAACGTACACTAAAAAAAAAAAAAAAAAAGAAACCGCTTGGGCGACTCGCCTCGTAGACCTGGGTGGAGATTTGTATGGAAACGCGCCGCACATATTTGTTGATAAATATGCTTTACAGATATTTCAGACGGAAAATTGTTCCATACATATATTCACGGTCTTACACTAATGCACCAGCTTTAAAAAAAAAATACGACTGCTTTTGTAGGCGCGAAGTCATGCGAACTGTTCTTTACATATATTTTGTATGGACCGCGCTACCGCAATGCATTTCTAACTCAGATTCTAGACAGCGAGATGTTTTGAAAGTAGATTGCCTTTGCAGTGACGCAGCATACTCTGTCACACTCTTCTTCAAAGCACAGGTCAATGTTTAACTACCGGCCACCACTTCTGGTTCTCTGCGAAACGAGGAAAAATGTTGCGGTAAGTTGTGTTTGAACGTGTTTCTATGGGTCATCCTCCCAACTCGCACCCCCATACGTTTAGCGGTGCTTTAAAAATACTTCGCTTCGCTAATGGGATTTATATGCTTCCACGATCTTTTCTAGGATGTTCATGTCTGCTCTGTGCCGACTAACGACATCATAGGTGCCCCGTGAAATGAGAAAACTGGGCCGGCTTGCACGGTGAAGTCCGAGGTAAGTCCAGACTTAAACGGTGTCTTTAGTAAGACCAGACTACTTTAAGACGGCTCGTGTTCATCAGTGTGGCTTCCCTGAACGCCCTCAGCAACCACTTGGGCCAGTTTTCCTCGTAACACAATCTTAAGCCGCAAAACGCAATGGCACAGATTTTGCACATTGCAAGATAGATGGAATCTTTACTGCTTACAGTGGGGACAGGGCCAGCTTTCCTGTATTTTCCCTGTCCCTGTATTTTCCTAATTTCTCTACTTAGGTGTCTGGCGTCCTTGTGTCTTAACTAATACGGCACCAGAGTCGTAGTCGTGCAAGCGACTTATTCAAGTCAGTACTGAAGCCCCGTCTTGACTCCAGTCTTAAGCGGCCTATCCTTTAGACTCCAGTTAAGTCTGGACATGGCTAAGACAGTCTTGAGATCGTTTCGTGCAAGCGGGCCCTGATTTGAAATCTTTCGGTTCCATGTGTTCCTATGGGCGCTAACCCTAATTCTAACCCCGGTCGGCCCAGCCTGGCGACAGAAGCGCCACGTCACAGATCGACGTTGGTCTATAGGGGTGCCACTGAAAGCCGCCTAGCGGTAGTTTTCAAAAGTGTTTCCGGGATACGAGTTTCCGCTGCATGCACCGCTGCGAGAATGGCCGGCATTCATGACGGCGATCTTTTTTTTCAGCTCTTGCCAGTTTTTTCAACGGAGGCCTGAAGCATAATTTAAGGTACCTTTTTGTATAGAAGCGAAAACACTGGTGATTCTGCGGCCATCTGGGAGAAGCAAATGTGTACACGTGCCCGGTGTCTCCTAAAAACGCCAAATTATCAGTGGCAACGTTGAGCCCCGCTTTATATTGCGGGTATGCTGCGTCGATGATCATTTACTTCAACAGAACGTTCGCTGTTTTTACTAAAAAGATTTGCAGCGCTAAAAGACGACACAGAGAAAAAAGATGCTCAGGACGGCGATACACTTTCAACAATGCTTTAATTCATGCAAACACACAGAATATATATGCAGCGGGTGAAGGGACGTTATCATGAGATGAGCTATAATCTTCCATATCTATTTAAAAAGGCATATTCATTGCCGTGCAGCACCATGGTGACAGAACTCACGCAGCCAGACCCAGTTCTTTCAATATGATATAATTCTATGAGCTGTCGGGCGATATCGTCCTTACATTGTTTTAATACAGTCGTGTCATACAAAAGGGCTCGACACGTGCCATCATATCATACTGAAAGAACTGGGCCTGGCTGCGTGAGTTATGTCACCATGGGGCTGCGCGGCAATGAATATGCCTTTTTAGATAGATATGGAAGATTATAGCTCATCTCATGATAACTTCTTTTCACCCGCTGCATATATATTCTGTGTGTTTGCATGAATTAAAGCATTGTTGAAAGTGTAGCGCCGTCCTGCGCATCTTTTTTCTCTGTGTCGTCTTTTAGCGCTGCAAATCTTTTTAGTAACTATGAACCAACAAGCCCAGCTTGGAGTCTTGCTTCGCTGTTTTCTTTTATTCTTTATTTACCTCGCCTTTTCTTTGCAAGCTCTTTTCATATAGGTTCATGGTTACGCGCCTCGACCCAAAATATGACTCATTCGGCGCCACGCGCCGTTACATCGTCCCAGCACCACTCGTTATAAGATGTCGCTTCATCGGCCAAATTCAAAGGACTTTAATGAGATGTCGCTAAGGGTCATTTGATGCAGGAAACCCGGCGTCATCGTCGTTATTCGTGAACGAAAAATCCCGATGGAAAATTCAAGAGCAGTTCGAAATGTTCAGGTTGACGCTAAAAAATCTCAGTGAAGTTCCGTAACAAAAGGAAGATATAATTGAGCAGAAATAAATCCTGAGTTAACTTCGAGCGGGGAGTGGAATTCGAACCCAGGACTGCCGTATTACGAGGCAGACACACGCTCATATGTCGCGAGAGCGTGAGGGGTCAAGCTGAATAAAGGTAGACCTACTGAATTCGTGACAAGAACAGGGCGCAATCGCGTTTTCATCTTAATAGGCAATGTTTAATGAAGTGCCCCTGTGTTTAAAGCCTCCCCCGCGGGATTAGCCGTGATGATGGATTTGATCGTAACGATGACAGGTTTTATAGCGTGTACACAGTCGCAATTGGTGAAACGCGATGAAGCGAGCGCTTACAACATTGAATAAATTCTACTCTTCGTAAAGCTTGTGCGCTTAGGTAAAAGAACAAAATATTCAGACATGTGGCTCTTAACAAGCCAAAATCTTGAGCGCAAATAAATGTAGGGACAATTCGTCAGGCTTCATTGTACACATACGCTAGCGAGTCGAAGAGTAAATAAATAAAAATAAAATGTGGCCTGTGGACATCTTTGTCATCGTAGACGTAAGACGATTTAAATTCAAATGACGCAAAAGAAAAACATGTAGGTGTAGTGTATATCCCTGAAGATTATTATCAGGTTTTAATAATAGATTAGGTGCAGTATTTAGCAAGGGTTCTCAAAGATCCACGGGCTGCTCTTTCGGGTTCCGCGAAGGTAGAAACCTGGCAAGGGCAGCGGGAGGTTTGAAAAACCTCCGGTTGAAGGACAAAGCAGTGAAAGTGCCCAATAAAGCTTACAGCGATCCCTGAGTGCTAAGGGGCGGAAATATGCTATTAGGCAGGAGTGTGGAGGAACACGGGTTAGCTATGAACCGACAACCACACGGCTAGAGTAGAAATGCTTGACAAAATTAGGAGTGTAAAAGAACATCCACCAGCAGGTCATTTTGGTGAGTGCGCTACAAAAGCACGTGCTTGATATTATAATGAGATGCTGTGCACATATCCAAGATTTAAGGAACATGAACGCTGACATCTGCAGACAACAAAAGAAAAATATCATGGGCATGACTCTGAACAACACAATCTAATCAGTGCGAAGAGGAAATTTAGCTATGACGATAATCCTGAAAATAGCACCACGCTCTAGCATAGACCAATCCATAATGCTTGACACGTAATGCAATAGCATTAATGCCATAACATTAGTGCAATTAATGCAATGCAATAGCATTACGTGTCAAGCATAGCGCCTGAATAGGACGTATTATTAAGTAGCACTGCAAGCAATCATATGTAGTGAAACTCACTTTTTGAGCTTAGGGTGTAAGAAAAAATTAGGATACATGTGCAGGGTCGTCCCCTTGTATCAGTAACACGGCCTTTCGATGCGCCATTGCTTCCGACCCGGGCACACAATAAAGCTAAGGGGTAGGCCATGCGAAGCGCCTCCGCCGGCTCCCTCCTTTCTTGCATCGCTTCGCTGCGTCTGCGTTGGACGCAGTGTTGATTTGAATGAAGGGACCATTCATTACCTATGTATAAGTAATTTGATGGTCATCTCACCGACGGTATAAAATAACTAAGCACTACATCCGAAAAAGCAATGGACAATTGTATAATAAAAGGAGAATAGACAGCTTATGTACAGTATAAAAACCACTGCAAATGGAGATGGGACAAAATCGAAAAGTTCCAGCGATGTTCGGAATTGACAAATGATAAAAAGAACAAATAAAACAATCTACTTGTTGACATTTGCGCTTATTAAGCATGGAGATTAGAAAAACTAAATATATATTCCACTTTTTGAAATTCGGGAGAATCAAATATGGGTCATACAATATGTGAAATATATATTGTTACGAGAGGAATGGTTCAGGTAATGGTTTCAAAACCATTAAAGATATTAATGATCATTGGGTAGCTATTGATTGAGAAAGGATGAAATAGTTTAAGAATGCTGACGAAGCATCTCGAATTACTAGATGCTTTCAGAAAACAAGCACATGAGTATACAGACTGACGAACTCACTTGGTTAAAAACAATGTAGCCGTACAGCTTACTTTCGAACAGCTGCGAGAAGCATTTGAAAGTGAAAAATACGCAGGCAGTACGTGGTTTGACAAGGAAATTTGGAAGCAGAAACTTAACCCTGACATAGCGTAATAGAGACCTTTGAAAAAGGAGAAAATCTCTTAAGCGTCCAGGAGCTTTGCCAGTGAAACTGGTTACCCTATTCAGACAAAAATAAAACAGAAAGTTTCTTTCGGGTTTAGAAGGCACGTACTGAAAACTGGTTACATTCCAGCAATCTGGGTGGAGTGGAGAGTGATCCTGATAAAAAGAAAAGGTAAACAGGAACTTGATAATATCGCTATCTTAGAAGCTTCTGGCTGCAACTTGCGTTGATGTACAGAATAATGATTCTAGCAGTCAAGGACGTACTTGCGGGCTTTACCCACAGACTGGATTATTAGGCGAGACGCGTAGAAGGGTTTCAGGTAAGGTCGTAGGCTAGATTAGTTAATTTGAGATGAGAGGATAGAGTGAGATCGGAATCACAACCCACCGGGAACATTGGATGCCGAGTTAGGCACGCTTCTCTATAGGCCCCTCAGGCACGTTCGCATGGATTAGGTAAAGGACTTTACACCAATGTCCTGGGGCCTTCCCATAATGTCGTAGCTTAATACTTAATACTGTATGCGAATGAGTCCGTGTTGAGATATCAGCAGGAGATACTAAGACATACGTGATTAAGCCAGCAGCGAACTACATGTACGCGAACGAGGATCCGAAGGCGGAGCCGCAGATGGCTGCCATTAAGGCTATCGAGTCATACCCTAAAAGCGAAGCTTAAGTTTCCCTCCAATTTTTTTTCTTCGTTATTCCTGAGACAGTACCTCTCAGGTGCCCCGGCAAAATTTAGGTGCCGCGGGGAAACTAACACAATCGGTTCGGGGACAAAACCCGGTCAGCATAAGAGAAAGTTGGGCGAGTTGTAGGTTGTTCACTGTGATTTGGTGGGCGCTGTTTAACACAGGAGTCAATGAACACCTCCGGGAATTCAATAATTGCCGACCCATGTTTGACGTGACACAGGTGTTGTATTGGCATCCACAACAAAGATTTAGAGAAGTGATGGAAGCATTCCACATCGCCTCGTGTGTAAACTATGTCAACAAGCCCTCGCTCTCGTTATCGAAGAGGGAAATCGGCTACCTTTGCTGGTTTTGATCTCTGTTTCGTTTTATTTTTATTTTTGCTCCACATTTTCGTCCTTAATAAGCTTCGTTTTCTTTCCAATAAATAATTTGTGAAAAGGGCTCCAGTCTCGTGTTTTCTTCTCTTTGTCTCAGTGTTAAACAGCGCCCACCAAGCCATCATAAACAAGAGCCATTCCTGTTTTAGCTGTGTCGTTTCATTTTTCACAAATGCAAGAAAATTCAGCTCTGGAAGATATTTTCCAGAGTCATTTTGTAGAGTTCATGAGAGCATGTATACGTGAGCAGAAAGATGGGTTTTCCAATAACAGCTGCATTCGAAAAGCGCTGAAGCTCTGCACCTCGAAGCGGTAAATAAGTGCCGATCAAAGTGAAAGTATGAAGCAGGCTTTGCTGAAGTACCTGCACAAATCTTCGAAGCAAGCCGTCATTTTCAGAAAGCAGCGCAAATAGTAAGACGACCTATTTCAAAGGCATATATTCTGCTTAGCGGGCATATTCTTCCTCAGTCATCTTAGCTATGATGGTTCGTATACCGGTATAAAAACATTATTAGGGGTTTAGCTCTGGTTAACCCTAGTTGAATTGCGAAAGCAACGGCGGAAGCTTCTTTTGCCTGCTACATTATTCCCCTATCACGCCCTATCAACGTAAGGTGCTACATTATTGGGGACACTCAAGCTCATCCTTTAAGGGTATGACGCGATTGCATAAGCCACGCTTCAGCCAAGCCGTATGGACGTGCCTGCGTGTCGTAGGAGTGACGAGAATGCAAACATTTCTGGCAGGCTGATTCTGATATCACCCTCTCATATGAAAAAAGTGACCCGAGTTGGCAGCCCCTGCCGGTGGCTAGGGGTAACGTGAATGCAAATGTCATGGCAGGCTGATATTTTATGAGGAGACCGTAGCTACGCCTCTTTACGGCGTATCTACGCCTCTTCAAGTCGTAGTTGCAACCACTCTAGATCTCGCTTTGGCTGTCGTAGAATTGCTTTCGCAATAAAACACATGTCTACCTTGCCGCGCGTATTCACTGATCATTCCAACAAAATCGGAGGTGCTTTTAAAAAAATATTAGCTGGTGGTTTAACTTTGGTTAACCCTGAAGGTTAAGCGAAATCTTCATGTACATGGCTACACTCATTGCCAAGCTTGTATAAACGCAGTGTACGCTTCTCGAAACGTAAAGACCATTGTTCATCGGTCTCTTCGACACGCCGCCTTTTCAGGGCCTCATTCCGACGTGCCTTACTTCGCGTTCCGGCACGGTGTTCGTCCTCATCCCTCTCGCGCAGTGTTGTAACGTAGGCAGGAGTCCTGGGGCTCCTATTTATACACCTGCCGCCCCTCTAGCGCCCTCTACTTCTACGTTACACTGACGTCACTTCACTCGACCTTGACAGTATCGCTCCTTTAGCGCCCTCTACTTCACGTCACGCTGAAGTCACCTCACGTGAGCTTGACCTTGAGAGTGGTCACGGACCGCTTGTTGGCCTACGGGACTATGCCTCAAAGTCGCATGATGACGACCAGGCTTACACAGAAGTTTGAGTACAAATCTCCCTCAAGGTGAAAACCATGCATACCTGACGACTTGAACTACCTGGCGTAGTGAAGCTTTCGCTTCAAAAGGCAGAGTGTTCGCCACACCTGCACCAATTCTACGCTTTATGCAGCCACTGCGGGAGTCTAGTTCCGTCGTCCAAACAGCCGGTGAAAAAGGGACGCAGCTGCCCAGTTAAACAAAAAAAAAATATTAATTTCATATTATGCCTACTCTGCCATGAAGACAGTATCACATCGCACGTTCGAACCGGTTTCTGTGTTGTCGCTCGTCCCATGTCTTTCGCTTCGTAAATGTTCAAATAGACTAGCATCTATCATGCGGTTGCAAAGTTATTTTCTCACTACTGGCTCTTACTTTTAGTTAAAAAAAAAATGACTCATGTATCATTTTCCTCTTAGGCTTTGGATAACATATTATAGCCTTTCAAAAAGGCGAAGTTCACAGGACAAAAATTCTGGTTATACTGTGCCCGTCCAGCGCGAATACCTTTTGCACTGCCAAGGCACGTATCTCGCGGGGTTTTGAAGCGCTTGGCGCTACATGAACCGACGAGCTCACCGCATGTGAAGAAACGATGCTCGGTGGCACGTCGCGACAGCTTGGACTCTACCGTCGATATCACACTACTTCGCCTCCCACTGCAATTTCACACCTGAGCTTTTGTAATTGTAAACTGCTCTACGTATGCGGACTGACTGCTGGCATGTTTTGGTCAGTTCTGCCTGTGTTGTACATTTTGTTGGTGGGCTTCATTACTGTGTCTTTGGTGTCCGTGTAATAAATCATGACTATAGCCACACTTGTCGGACACCCTCTTGTGAAATGTGTTGTTATGTCAGGGCTTTATAAGCCCTACCTAGTTACGCTTTGAGACAAAGTATTGAACAAATATTTTCATTTATAGTTATGTTAAGCTCGTCTCTCTGTAAGGGCCGCTGCTTCTCTGTGCCGCTTTCTATGCGAACCATTTATGCTGGATTGTCAACTGTGTACCACTGGCAGGAACTATAACTTATTTGAATCAGGAAGGCTGGCGCGTGCTGAACAATTGTCACAAGGGACCAGCACGCAAGTGTGACAGTTTGAATCCACAAAGGACCAGTTTAGAATTCGCGCTAAAAGAATACGTGGGTGTAACGTCACACAAAGTCATTAAATTTACTGACTCACCTTCAGCACCCAGGGGCACTGGTGAGCCATGGGCCGCGGTGTTCGGAACATGTTTGGGCATCTGTAGAACCTTTGCTGCCAGTTTACTTCTCTCCTGGCTGCTCTGGCTCCACTCTATCATATTTTCTATGAGTCCTGTATTAACTGCTTTCAATATACTTTGTGTTTTGCCCTTATGAAAATTTTAGAAGCTTTTTTGCTGCTGTGCACTTACCTCCTTCTGGTACGGAGTTTTCGTGAATTTAAAAGTAACGTTCAAATTCTCCCAAGTGTTTGTATAATTTATTTATTGCATCGCAATCCACTGAACTCATTGAATTGCAAAATTTCTCTTTCTGCACTTGTGTACTCGCAGGGCTGTCAGTGTTTTCCGTTTCAAACTCTCCTTTGGTAATTAAGAAACCGCTGTTCACTATGCTTGCTTCGACGGTGGTCACTCCTGACTCTCGGTGTGATAAAAATTATCAACGCGGCCGCATTACGTCAAAGCACCATAAATATTCCGGCGACGTTTAGTCGCTTCGAACGTCTCTCTATCGTATCCAGCGAGGAATCGGCGATTTCAGGACGCAGAAATTTCGCACAGCCTACCACGACGTGCTGCAGAGCATCGTAACCTGTACTGCAAAAGGAACACTCGGCCTGGAGGCTGGTCGTGAAACGGGCACGCCACCCTTGTATTTTGAGCGTACGACATCCTGTATCGAAGAGTAATCAGCTTACCCCTAAAAATATCAAAACACTCTAGGCTCATGAGGGACAGTTTATACACCACATACTTATGTCGATAGGAATCGCTCCTAAGACACGGTATTGCTTCCCAATACAGGGCATTCCAGCTCACCCTGCCAGCGATTTCTTAAAAGAAGCTGTTTGAGTTAAAAAAAAAACAGTGGGGAAGTGCATAAGGATGCAGCTAAGACGTGATATTAAGCTGGTTAACTAATGGGGAATAGTTAGCTTTTTAACTACTGCTGTTACGCTTCTCAATAATTAAGAAACTTGAAGCCCACCAGAAACAATGACCATATCAGTTTTTAGAATTCCTAAAATGTGAATCTTCTCACCGCTGAAGAGCAAATAATTCTGCAGTCACAGACAGGCGAAAACGTTACCGCGTGGTCAGAGATACAGCTAGTCACGCTTACGCTTTCGCCCGTCTGCGGCTCCAGAATTATTTGCCCTTAAGCGCCGACAGGATGGACATTTTCAAACTCTAAAATCTATAATGAATATAACTATTACTGGAAGTGAGAGAATTTCTCATTCCTAAGTCCTGTCAAGTACAGGTAAAACAAAATACATTGCTTGCCGGCCTTACTGGCGTACATGAAAATCTAGCAAATTACCCAACACGATGCTATTAAAACTAGCACGTTTCATACCTGCACAAAACGTGCAGCTTTCGCCAGTTCAATTGCGCTTTACAATATGCATTAAATAAATTTGAAGTTCCACAACAAACCAAAACCAGCTGTTATTCTTTGAAAAGCATAAAATAACATTTCTTTTTCTCAAGCCCATATAGTATTCGTTCACAGAGTGCTATTTTACCAAAGCTATGCGTGTACTTGTGTGCCTCGTATTGTTGTGTTTGTATTACTGCCTGCTCTTGAATGTTTTCTCTGTCGTTGTTGCCGTCATCCGTTGCCTAAATAGTCAGCTTTCTAGCCTATATAATGCTAAGTAGAGGACAATTATCAAAGAAAATCGGCAGCAGCTATTGTTCTCGCAGACCTTCAACATGCACATGAGCACGTTTGTTTGAAATCAAGTCAATTTCGTCTTCAAATGAACTACTCAGTAGCAGCTAGCTGCCCTGGTAACCGGCAGTTGTGGGTATCGACAGTTGTGTAGTGCATCAGTATGCAGCTAGTAGCTGTATACTGATGCACTACACAACTGCCAATAACATAGTAAAGTAGCGGCTCTAAACTAAAAAATTTTGTGTTTAAAACTTTGTTACATCATTAGGTGAAGCACCCGTTATAATGCCACCCAAAATCATAAGGCACTTGCGCACCGCTGCGATGTCTCAGTAGTGAAGGCGCTCCTCTACAGAAACGGGAGAGGGGTACGACCTCGGCCCCGGCAGCCACGTTTCTGCGGATACGAAACGCAAGACGCTCGTGTATCGCCCATGTCAGTGCATGTGAAATTAACCAGATGGTAAAATTATCCATCGCCCTTCGCTATGGCGTCTCTCGTAGCCTATGTCGCTTTGGGCCGTTAAACCTCAAAACGAAATCAACCAAGCACAAAGCCCTCGTTTAAAACAAGCTTCTTAAGACAGTTTAAAAAAACATTGTTTCCAGGCAGCTTTAAATGCGAGGTCATATTTTAAAGGCCATTTTTTGTATTTACTTTTCATATACCCGGAGAAAGCTACCATGTTTGCAGTTGATGGAAGCTCAAGAAGGTGTTAATCTTGATTACTCCTGTGCAAAAGTAGCCAAGCCCTTATCCTACTTCTAGTAGCAACAAACATTCTTTGTTCGCAAATCTAACGAAGGCATCCAATTTATCTATTTCGACCACTGAAATGATCGTTTAAAAAGCTCCAAATCCCTCCCGATGACTGCTTATTTTTTCTAACGGGTTCTTTTTTTTTTTACACCAATAATATATTTTGATGGCATTTACCCCCAAAAAAATAACTGTATACGTACTCTGTCACATACTTTGTCCAGATCGTTCCAGTATGGAAGGGTCAATCTAGTTGCGCAAAAATTGGATTTTGTATTAGTTTTCTACGAAAGTTGAAGATGATTTATGGATATCATAGTGCAATGACGAAAGCTAATCAGCTGAACAAAAAATGGGGCATCTTGAAGACTACCTATTAACTGAATGCTTAGACTTCGACCAATCCAGCTGCCTCCAATCAAGTAGGCAAAACATTACTGAGCCTATAGGCTCAGGCACGAATAGTACAATAAATGCGGCTTCTATGCAGTACAAACTGCCCCTTTTCTCGTTGTTATTTCCATTGTACTTAACCTCCAAAAACGGCAAAGGTCATGAGGGAAGCCGTAAAAGGGGCTCCGAAAATTTCTACCACCATTGTTTCTTTAACGAGCTCTGAAATTGCACAGAACACGGGCGTCTTAGCATATCGCCTCAGTCGAAAAACGATGTTGGGTTCAGCTTAAAGTCCTTGATCCTGAGTCTTTGGGTCCATCGGTCGAGCACCGTAACCACTGAGCCATCGCGGCAGTATTCTATTCGAAGGGAACGTTTCTTTTAATAACTACTTTGCTTTCCTTTGAGTTGCAAACACCACATGTATTTTGTGCTACTCTGATGGCATATTTAATTCCGATCGCACCACAGCACCTCACGCCAATTGCACCACTCAATGAAAAAAAAAAAAACATCAATACCGACCTCAACTTTTACGCAACTCTTGCATTATTTAGCATCATTTTCTAGCGGTTAATGAGGTATAATGGTTATGATTCAAACGGCACACTCATTTCAGGTAAAAAAGAAGGATAAGATTTTCTAACGGAAAAAATTCAGGAAAGCTACGCAAGTTTGTGCAACGCTGTAATGGCTTGTAGCTGCTGAACAAGAAAAACGCTTGCTGATTTAAAGATTTTCAGGCATAATTTTGCATGAGGGCCAAGTAGATGTTTGGGCCGATCGCGTCGGTTTTGGACGCAGGCTAACGCTATTTTCGAATTGGGCAAGATCATTTGTGAAGGATGGCCACAGAAATTTTTAAAATGGGCCAAGCCTATTTTGTGAGTGAACGAAATCAGCTTTGACGCAGGCCAAAGGTTAACTCATATCTTGAATTGGGCAAAGTAAACTTGGGGATTCGGCCGACCAAATTTCGGGGATGGGCCAAGCACATGTTTGGAGTCGACCAAGACAGTGTCAATACTGACCTAACGTAATTTTGGGCATGGCCGAAGCAAATTCTCAACCAAGCCTAACTGTACTTATCATCGCTCAAATTCATCCAATATCTTTGGAATGTCAAGTTTCAGCTGGACCATTACATATCCTAGAAAGGCCTAGTGTACTCTACCATGCATGGCGATTCATATCCTGCAGAGACTTCGCCAAATTGTGCATTGCTTGTTGCGTTGCCATGCCTGCCCATTCCCCCACTGAGTACCGCTAAATGAAGCCTCAATTTCTCATCCTAGCGGTGTGTCCTTGTACTTGATACCCGTCCTGGAAGGACGAGCTATTGCTACTCTGCTGTTTGGGCCGTCCTCTAATCTGTCACGCACCAAACTGCTACTATTCCCGCCTTTCAATGAGGGAGTTGTAGAATGTGGAACGACAAGCAAAACATTAGAAAAACAAACTGGCGACTCGCCAGACAGATTTTCGATTATATTTTCCTCTTTCGTCACATGTAGCAATGACACCGGCCACATCTAGACTCCGTTAATATGTCATATGCGCTTCTGCATGCCACATATGACGTCAAACCATCTGCCCAGCGTCCTGCAGTGCTTGTCGAAGCTTACCCACAGCACTCAACACCAACCCGGAAGCACGCATGGCTAGCCGTCTAGAACAGCTATTAATGTGCTCCTCGAATTTCAGAGGAAGCAGTAAGCACAGGTAGCGAACAAAAAATTATTGCAGCATGAGCGCGCGACAAATAAGGGTTCATGTTAGGTAAGCTGGCCAGAAAACATTCTAAAAGCCCTGTAAACGTTTTGAGGAATACATTTATGTATGTCTGTATATATCGACACAAAAATGAATATTTAAGAGTGGGTGTTATTTGCTGGAAGCACGTGTATGTATTTCATTGCGTCAGGATAGCGGTCCTTGCGCGAAGAAACAGCGATGCGGTGCAAAATGTAAATGCATGTACTTACAGGGTTCGTCAATAGCCCCGAGGCCGCCGCAGAAGCGGCTGCCCTGTGCTGTCGCGGGGCTATCGTCGTAGGCACGCGCCACAACCAGCTATGGACACTGTGAGGGCACACGTCTCTAGCGCTCTCTTTTTCTCCAGGCAATCGAGTCAAAAAACTGAAACCTTTCTCGGTAGCTTTGTGGTCGGCATAGGTAGAAAAACGATACCATTACAGTTGGCATAATATATTCACATTGATGTCACTCATTACACATGTTCTTGGACTTTGTGTTAGAGCTTCGCGAATCCATATTTCAATTCACCGCGCATGTGGTTTATAAATGTGATGCCCCCGAAACAAGAAAATACTCTTGCTGACTCCGTCGGTTAAAGGGTTTTAAAGTTCAAGACTCTTTTAGTTAGGTAATCGTTAGGAGGAGGTTCCATTTTCACTTGTAAAGTGGGTGTATTACACGCGCCAACTTACTATCATGTAACTTAAATGAAACTGCGCGCCATAGACAAAAAAAAAACGATGCAGCACTTTGGATAAGCACCGCCATATTTAGGTGCAATGTGTCCGTCCAGAGCTGCATTCTTCTCCACTTTAGCTAATGTATTTGAGGCTGTTCGTACAAGGTGTGATATAATGAACGATCGTCACAGCAGCCATGCTATCTCCGTAATTGTCATTCAAAATCATCACGCATTCGATATTATTTGCAGAAAATTTGACGGCATCATTAAACACATGAATTTCTTCGTGCCTCTTTTTTTCCAAGCCGGCATCAAAAAAAGCTCCCATAAAGGTATGTATGGTGGCAAGACGGAACTGTCTTGAAAGAGGAGCATGCTGAAAGCAACGCGTGCAAAAGAAAGAGCGCCCTAACACAATGAGGGTCCAAGCGCCTTCTCTGTCTACTCTGGCTTAAAAGCGGCGCGATAGTTCCCGGTTAATTATTCGGTTACCTCTCCCTAATACTTATGTTGATCACGTCCTTGCAAACAGCAAACTGCCCGCAATATCCTTAATTAACACACAATCTCGATGCTCAGCCATGGGATGCCTGTTTAGCTTTCTCTTTCACGGACGCTACAACGAACGTGACATGGCACTCAAAAGTACAATAGACCTTTCCAGTAATTCCGCCGCGCCACCAAGTGGCCGCGCAAAGCACTCTGTGAAAACGGAGCACCGAGCCGAGCTGCGTTCCGGCGTTCAGTGTCTTTCTTCTCGTGTGCGTTTTTGCTTTTTTCGAGCAAATGTTGCAGCGGATTGCTGTTATGGTTAGCTGCTACTCTTTATGCAATATCTGGTGACTTTTTGTCGTTCGACATGTCGGCAAAGAGAGCTCAGGGTGGTGGTCAACTTGTGTGGAGGCCTTTCAGTTGTTTATTTAGTCCATGGGCCTTTTGGAAGGCTTGAAGAAAACGATGTGTAAGAATGGGGGGTTTATTCAGCAGATCAACAGGACTTGATCAGCAGGACTGAGCAGATCAGCGGCGAACACAGCGGCAGCGAACACAGTCAGATCCAGCACGCGCAGCGATCACGATGCCACTGACTGGCATGTTCCTTGTGCACTTCTTCCTCTTCACAATTACCCGCAGGACGAAGAGGAGACATCCTGGCGACTTACGGCGTGAGCAAGACGGCAGGGTTGTAATAGGGTTTGAGGCGCTGCACGTGAACAATCTCGCGTCCGCGCCGGCGTAGAACATGGTACGGCGTAACAGGTTCCACCACATAATTAACCGGAGAGGTGCGCTCCAGAACACGGTATGGGCCATGGTATTTAGCAAGAAATTTTGAAGACAGTCCAGGGGCATTGGAAGGTATCCATAGCCACACAAGAGCGCCAGACGAGAAGTGCGGTGTCGAGTGTTGGCTGTATGGTTGGATTTATGGCGGTACAGGGTTGTTAGCCGTGAATGCGCGGACGATTTGTTGACAGTCTTCCGCATGCTGGGCTGCTTGAGACGCAGGTGTATACTCTGATATGTCTGGCTGATACGGGAGTATGGTGTCGATTGTAGCAGAGGGGTGACGGCCGTAGAGGAGAAAAAAAGGAGAGAAGCCAGTAGTAGACTGCGTTGCGGTATTGTATGCGTACGTGACATACGGAAGGACGAGGTCCCAGTTTTAGTGGTTGGAGGAGACGTACATAGAGAGCATGTCGCCAAGGGTACGATTGAAACGCTCAGTGAGGCCATTAGTCTGGGGATGATAGGCGGAGGTAGTTCTATGAATAATGTTGCACTTGGTGAGCAAGGCTTTCACAACGTCACTCAAGAAAACGCGTCCTCTGTCGCTGAGCAGCTCTCGAGGTGCGCCATGGCGAAGAACAAATCGCTGCAAAATGAAGGAAGCTACTTCTGACGCTGTGGCAGATGGAAGTGCGGCGGTTTCTGCATACCTCGTCAGATGATCAACGGCTACGATAGCCCAGCGGTTGCCGGCCGCAGTGTAGGGAAGCGGCCCGTACAAATCAATGCCGACGCGGTCGAAAGGACGTGGTGGGCTGGGTAACGGCAGCAACTCTCCAGCAGTACGTTGAGGAGATGGCTTGCGACGTTGACAGGTGAGGCATGAGCGAACGTGCTTGAGTACAAAGGTGTACATACCCCGCCAGTAGTAACGCAGCCGGAGACGAGTGTATGTCTTGAAGACGCCCGCGTGACTGGATTGGGGGTCAGCGTGGAAGTAGTCACAAATTTACGAACGTAGCGGCCGGGGAATAACTAGCAACCACTTGCGGCCATCTGCGCAGTAGTTGCGGCGGTAGAGGAGGTTATCACGAATGGCGAAGTGGAAGCATGGCGGCGGAGAGCACGCGATGGAGAAGCAGCTGTAGGATTGGAGATAAAATAGGATTTTATCCAAGGATCTTGCCGCTGCGCTGACGGCATGTCATTGATGTGAAGCGATGGCGGGGAATCGTCGGAAGGAGAAAGGCTCGCGACCTCAGCTGTATGGGGGCAGCGGGAAAGTGCATCGGCATCGTGATGTTTGCGGCCAGAGCGGTAAACAACGCGGACATCATATTCCTGAAGAGCCCATCTTGCCAGTCTGCCGGACGGGTCTTTCAGTGAGGAAAGCCAGCAAAGCGCATGGTGGTCCGTCACTACGTCAAAAGGGCGACCATAGAGGTAAGGGCGGAATTTAGTAAGAGCCCAAATAATCGCTAAGCATTCTTTTTCAGTGACAGAGTAATTGGATTCAGCCTTCGTGAGTGTACGGCTAGCATAAGCGACCACGTATTCAGTATAACCTGCTTTGCGCTGAGCGAGCACAGCGCCGAGACCAATACCACTGGCGTCTGTGTGGACCTCAGTAGGCGCTGTGGGGTCGAAGTGACGTAGGACAGGCGGTGCCGTGAGGATGTGTCGTAAAGCATTGAAGGCATCGTCGCACACTGGTGACCACGACGAAAGGTCTGAACGGCCGGACAGAAGTTCTGTCAAGGGAGCAGCAATGGAAGCAAAATTCCTAATAAAGCGGCGAAAGTAAGAGCACAGCCCGAGGAAGCTACGTAGATCTGTGATGGAAGTCGGTTTGGGAAAGGCTGTTACGGCACGAAGTTTGGCAGGGTCTGGAGATACACCTTCTTTGGAAACAACGTGGCCGAGAATGGTGAGCTGGCGGGCGACAAAACGACATTTTTTCAAATTCAGCTGCAGTCCGGCATCAGATAGGCAGGTCAAAACGTGCTTCAGACGGTAGAGGTGTGTGTCAAAGTCACGAGAAAAGACGACGTCATCGAGGTAGCAGAGGCATGTTTTCCGCTTTAGGCCACGCAAAATGGTGTCCATTATCCGCTCAAATGTCGCCGGAGCATTACAAAGGCCAAACGGCATAACTGTGAATTCGTACAAGCCGTCGGAAGTTACAAAGGCAGTTTTGGGGCGATCAGCCGCTTCCAAGAGGACTTGCCAGTACCCAGAACGCAAATCTAGGGAAGAAAAGAGTTCGGCGCCTTGCAAACAATCGAGAGCGTCGTCGATGCGTGGGAGAGGATAGACGTCCTTTCGCGTAATCTTATTAAGACGGCGATAATCGACACAGAAGCGGATAGAACCATCTTTCTTTTTTTTACAAGGACAACAGGTGAGGCCCAAGGGCTGCTTGAGGGCTGAATCACGCCATTCTGGATCATTAGGTCGACTTGCTCTTCAATAGCCTGGCGTTCGGTTGCAGATACACGATAGGGGCGCTGTCGTAGTGGTGCGTGGGTGCCGGTGTCGATGCGATGAGTGACTGTAGAAGTTTGACCCAAAGAACTTTGATGAGAGTCGAAGGAGGAGCGAAAGTGATGTAGTAGGTTCAAAAGCTGACTGCTCTGCTCTGGAGGAAGATCGGCATCGATGGAACGAGGAACAAGTCTGTAGAGGGGGGAGCGGGCGCAGGTGAAGGGGGCTGAGCGCAGCCACGGCACAGTGCGGCGCGTCGTCAGGTTCCTCAGAGATCAGAAGAGATGCGATTGGCTGGATACTTCCGAGGCATTCGCCATGGCGCAAAGCAGAAGGGGAGTTAAATGGGTTAGAGACCCATAACATGGAAAGGCCAGCGGAAATAGCGAGCACTGCGAAGGGCAATGGAAGGCACTTGCGGCGCAGGAAAGTATGGGCTGGTAGGAAGAGAACGGTGTCATCGCTAGCAGAGGCACAAGCGACACGAACAAGCACTGAAGAGCAGGGAGGAAGGTCGATATCTTCGGTGACGAGGGCTTTAGCACAGGAATTTGGTAGATCAGCGTCTGGTAAGGCATCGGGCAAAGTCGAGAACCCCACTTCAGCTCGAGCACAATCGATAATATCAGCATGACGTGACAGGAAATCCCAGCCTAAAATTACAGCGTGCGAGCAACTTGGCAGCACGACGAACTCAATCGTATGAAGGGAATTCTGGATAACTACTCGAGCGGTGCACGCTGCTAAAGGCTTGATATGCTGAGCGCTGGCCGTTCGCAACGAAAGTCCCGCAATTGGCGTCTTCACTTTCTTTAAAGTGCGACATAGTTTTGCGTCCATTACCGAAATCGCAGCACCAGTGTCACTTAGAGCCAGGACAGCAACACCCTCGAATATTTTCCGCAACTTTCAGTGTAGTACCTGGAACATAGAGATCAAACCGTGATTCCTTTTAGGTATAAGCGTTTGATTTATACGAAGGGTAAGTATTAAGGTTTTAAAACTCTGAGATTTCTGTTCTGCCCAAAGTCAAAACTCTACAAGCGTGTGCAAAAAAGGAAGGGGGGGGGGGGGGGGAGGTTTCATCTAAAAGGGGTGCCGAGTTGGCCTCATGCATTTATTCTGTTGGACCTGTCCCGCCGTTGTTTCAAATGCAGGGTTTCGGTCATGCAGGTTTTGTGTCAGTGTTATGGGAAAATATGCTGCTCAATAATATATTTATTTTCTGCCATTAAATTGTATTGAATTAAATACTTTATTACCCCACTGTGGGGTATAGGGGATGGTCATTGCTGAAATGCTGTCACTCCCCCCCATACATTTAATGAAGAACGCTGCGCACGCCTACTAATGTGTCCCAGACAATGACTGCATAGATCCTACGTGCGTCAAAAAATTTCT
Source organism: Amblyomma maculatum (assembly GCF_055883805.1). Taxonomy (NCBI): domain Eukaryota; kingdom Metazoa; phylum Arthropoda; class Arachnida; order Ixodida; family Ixodidae; genus Amblyomma; species Amblyomma maculatum. Next base: position 62,372,688 of record NC_139344.1, read on the forward strand.
AGGCGCACATAAAATTTTATTAGCACTTAACTGGCTTTCAGTGCTTTTTTTTCGTGATTTCCATCAAACATTATGGAGGAGATAAGGCAAAAAGCTGTGGACACAGCTTGACTGAGGCCTTACCCCCTCAATGGCAAACAGCAGTAAAAGATCAAGTGACTAGGAGTAAGTAACACAGAATGACGAGGAGTAAAAAAAAAATCAAGTTTTTAAGTGTACATCACTCAAGCATGTGAAGAAAAAAATAAAAAATATAGCTTCATTCTAGTGATAGAGAAGGATAAAAAGGAGCAAAACTACATTCGGGTCGACTTTTCATGTAAAGAAACATCTTGCTCCACTATTCTGCAGACACCAAGCGTGAAGAAGAATATCCACATATAACAGAAATATTTAACTGTTTCATGTCCTACGTAAAGAAAAAGTAACCTTCATTACTTATTGCAAAACTACCCAGCATAAAAATTTCTACTGAAAATTGATTTCTGCTCTCGTGGCTTACGCTAGCATTTTGATCGAGTCATCCTCTCGACACACGCGTTTGAAGAAAGCTTACGCGCGCACATTATCGCAGCGCGGTGTCGCGCACATCACCCGTTCGAGCAGTCGTTGAAGCGTTGGCGAAGACACAACTCGCACTCTACGAACAGCTACTGCTACATTCTGGATGAACGGCAGCAACGTTGCGCGCATATTTTGTTGCTGCTGAAGTGAAAAAAAAAAAACACTACTGCGAACGATCAGTACGCGAACGTGTTACCTGATGTCTTGTAAACAGCAGCAACCGCGGCCACGAAATGTAAGTGGGCTTTGGAAATGGAAGTAGAAAGGAACACCCAACTGTGCCATGCGATGCGAAGAAACACTGAGCACAATAGGATCACCAGAAAACAGCGTGAAGCAGCGCGTCGATGACGCTGAGAAATAGAAAGGTTAACACGTAGACCGGCAGAGTCGGAGAAACAACCGGACGGTGGCGGACAGGGAGACAAGAGACGTGAGCGCGCTGAAAACGCGGGGACGCGGGAGGCGATCGCTCCGTTCTCCCATCATGATTTACGCGGATCCGCCAGGGGATGGCGTGGTGCTGCAATTTCTGGAAAGTTCTATTCACACCATGGTTCACACAGTCTTGGATGAGGGAACGGCGCACCGTGGGCTACGTTGGTCATACTTAGAATAACCTACGGTTGTCCTTTGCTCGAAACAGTTGTATCAAGCCCCGGAGGCAGCGGCCTATGTCTGCAACGCAGGTTGGATATCCCGCTATATCTGTGCGCAGCCACCTCAGTGGCGCTTTCCACAGCAATAACGGTCAATTGTTGCCATCCTCGTTTTAAACCAAAGCCACAAAGTAAGTCAAACTAAAAGATACCCTAATAAGAGCACAATAACAGGCAGCATGTATATGTCTCTAAAAAGAAGTTTGCGGGGTATGAACTACTTCAAGATAGACAAAAAAAGCGTGCTGGTTATGTCTTTATGAAAGATGCGTTCGGTCTTTGAAATTGAAGGCCACAAAACGGACGAAGGGAGAGCACAGTGCTGAACTTCCTTCAGGTCATAGGATAGTGTGGATATGCGTCTGCCGTGTAAATTATGCACACCCAGCAAGGCGTGACGATCGAATCTGCGAGTGCCCGGCCCCTGGACTATATTGCGCAGCGTTGAAGCTTTTAGCGGCTCATGTAGTAGCCAAAAATCTCAGTTGTCAGGCTCACTTTTGCATGTTTGGCCTCCATCAATAGTGCTGCGCATAAACCCCATCAACATGACATGGATGAGTTAATGACTAAGGAAACGAGGAATATGTTGAGGGAGAGGTTAAAAAAAAAGTCAAGGACACTGATGCGCAGCAATACCAGCTCTGCTTTCGCCAGATGCCAACCCTGCCAAGATGAATGTTCATTGTGAAGCTGGAATACGTGGTTTTGCATTAATGCGCACGTTAGCATTTCTTGTTAATGGCTATTCCTGAACCTATGGTGACTGCACGTCAGAGGCTCCTTGCATCGACATCCAGATAGCCATGTCCCACGCCAGTGCCGGTCAGCCTACCCATATTATATAAGCATGCCATCACGTTTTTTCTCCTTCTATTTAGCACAATATATTTAACGCGATAGCGTTAAAATCCTCGTTCACCGAAAACCCAACGACTGGCTTCAGCGCCGAGAATGTGGCAGGCGACAGCTGGCAGCTGACATGGCTGCGAACTAACTGGACGTAGGGTTGCTTGACGTTATGTTTGGCAGGAGCTGCCATATCGGGCCTCTCCTTTCGTATGGAAAAGTGATCAGAATCAGCCTGCCGGAATCATTGCATCCACGTTACCCCTGGGCAACGGAGGCACGTTCATATGGCTTGGTTATTGCGGGGTTTTATATGTGGGCTGGTAGCCTACGCTATAGCGTCATACCCTTAAAGGCAGAGATTAAGTGTTCCCCATAATTTTTATTTGAGTCTATTTCGGTTGATAGGTGGCTGTTTAAGTTCCATTTACCCTTTCCATATTGCGCTCACAATGAACTCTTTCTTGATGACGCTCAGTTTCGAATTGCTCCAAACTAAGTAATAATCCATGACAGGCTCTGAGATTTAACTATGACCGTTTGAGGTCACTATTAAATTGTACATAACTAAGAAAAATTTCTTCAGGTAATGAAATGAGCAGGTGCTTTCTAAAGTGCTTACATCCTCTTGGCAAACAAAACTTAAGAAAATTTAACGTTCGCAGTAGGAGTGTTAGCGTTTAGGTGATTGGAAATAAAACAGCTTGTTGGGCTTGTTGGTGCAGTTGCATTAAGAAAAAATTAACCAGCCAAAAGGCGCACATAAGAAAAACCGAGAAGCAGAAAAGAGGCTGGACTATCAACTGTTTAATGGCAGATTCGAAGCTGAAATATATACATTGCACTCAGTCACATGACCCTCTCACAATCGCTATCCCATCAAACTTCCGGCGTGGAAGCACAGTTAACAATGACGGTAACACCTTTACTTACAATCTAACTTCAAGTTCCCGTTGCCTACTCCTTGTGCAACACAATCTATGCAAAAGCAGCGTCAGATAAGCAGCCTCTTTTCTGCTTCTCAGTTTTTCTTGTGTGCACCTTTTAGCTGGTTCATTCTTTCTTCATGAGCGGAAGTGCAAGATACAAAAGTTGAGATTAGAGCTAGCTTTTGTTTTCTGAATCCAATAGTTAGATCATCAGAGGAAGAAAAGACACCTACGCTTGAATACGGGGAACTATACGCACAGAATACAAGGAGCAACCAACAGAAGTATTTCAATGGCAGGTTACCAAAACTAAGGTCAAGGCAGATCCATTTACTCGTAGATGTAGGCATAATACGAGAACACCCATCTCTTCTTTGACGCAAATGTGTATTTGAGAGCCCCTTGCGGTCGAAATTAAAATTTGAAGGGGAGGAGGGGGGGGGGGGGGGTAGGGGGGACACATAGGCTCTACATTTAAGGGCATGACGAGACATTAAAAATGGCTCCCGTTTGTTGCCTCCCGTTGTGAATCATAGTTAACGTACATTCACTTTGTTACTCGCTTAATCATTAATCCCCTGATTCGTACCTCTGCTGTCTCATACATACTCATAAACATACAGTCGTAAATCAACTAATTGCGTAAAATACCTCAAGACCTGGCCGTATACGAACGTGCCTGCGTGGCATAAGGGTAACGTGTAGCTGACACTGGATCCGATGATCCAGGATTCGATTTCATTGCACAAAAGATGCATGAGTTGGCTGTTCTTGTCAGTTAATGTCACCTTCTCACGTGACGTAACACAACGCGCAGATCAATCAGTTTTCCGCCGTGTCAACTGGGAACCAGCACATTACAAGGCCATGCTAATCATTTCTCGCTCAAAAAACCAACGCCTACGTCGGATTTTCGGCAGAACGGGACCCTTATCGCTGTTAAGCTATCATAATGAGCAGTCAGTTAACGCGGCTTCGCAGCCCATAGTGTGGCTTTGTGGCGCAAACGTTTATTAATTGCCAGTCGACGAAAAGTATTTCATATATTTGTACACAGATGTCATTAGCAACTGATTTTCCGAGTCTAGTAGCCTGCGGTACTTCGTATCTGATATTAAAATTCATCATTCATGTTAATCTCAAGAGATCGACTAGGAGCCCTTAACATCTCTGAAATAAATCGTCCAGCTACAGCGCACGTGGAATTAGGAAACTCTCGTAGCTGCTGTTTTTAGGGATGAGTTATTCGCGTCAACATCGCGAAATAATATACGGCTTGGCAACATAGCGCCACCACTGCGGAATAAAGAGAGTGGTCAAAGCAAAAACAATAAGTGGCATATTTATTGAAGGAACATGGTATATGTACATTGGTGAAGTGGCGATGACTGCTATGACAGCGCGACGGTAGCTTCCGGGGCGGTTCAGAGCAATGAATAATCCAAAAAGGTGACCAACGGTTTCGGGTGCACTAATAAAGAAAGCTGACAATTTATATTCTCCCCTTTTACGTAGGCTGAACTAGTGGCATTGTAAAGCTTCCATCTGACAGGTGAAACTGACTAAAGAGAGTTATCATGGCACATGGCTAATGCGTCTTGAAGAAGTCAGTGACCCACTGTGTATCTACAGGCGACGCACCATTAACGGAATACATTGCAAAAACATGTCCATGACAAGGTAAACGCAATGTGGAATTCCCTGTGCGGTCTTATCTTTAGTACTCCAGAACCTCATTAATGCCAAACGTAGAGAAAGGACGAGGCTGACAAAAGCAGAGTCTATTTCTGGAGCCCAAGAACGTTCAACTAAGACATCGGGTCCTTGAAAAATAGTTCAAGTGAATAACACCCTGCCAAAGAAAAGATACGTTTGGGTTGAAGGGGCTCCATCCTGAAAATTAATCATGGCAAGACGAACTCAGAAATATGCCGCAAATTATAGATAAGTACACGAGTTCCAACCGTGAATAAAGCGCTACAGGATCACACATTTGCGCGTCAGGTGAGAATGGCGAGGGCGATAATGAACGGAAGGCTCTCCTAGGTATTATGCGAAGTCTTTCTGAAATTCACTCTGATTATTTTCAAAACAGAAACGCATTATTTTCGCTTCCGTGCGCGGGTTGTGATGGACACTATGCGCAAGCGCGGCCATAACATTCTTCTAGAATCTATGGCGATAAAAAACATCACCCACCTCTTGCATGCTAGCTTTCACAACAAATCTTTCTGACTGTATCTTGAGAATGCACTGTTATCCAAAACAAAAAGGCTCCTGCATTGCTTGGTCGAAGTTCTGATCAGCCTGCTTGTATAGACACTCCATAGCACACGTGTTCTGACATGGGGGATGTTTTAATTGACCTTTTGCCATCATATGCACCAGGAGTTGGAAGCTTCACGAACGCTCTATTAGCGGCATAGTTTTGCGATAATGTCCTTTGGCGTTCACCACACTGAAATGCCGAAATGATGAATGACATTCGTGATGGCACAGCTTTGGCCTATAGTATAAGTGTTGAGAGCTCAAGCCATCGCATAACCCTAGATATAAGCTGCTGATTTTCGGGCATGTTAAGGTACTAAATTCCGGATAAACCAATCCCGAACATTCTCAGTCAAGAGTGCGAACACAGATTCTGAAGACAATTTTTTTACGGGATACCAGCCGGTGATACGGGAAAAACGCTGACGTGGACGAGCGTGACAACGCTTGTGGAGAAATGAACTTTCCTCCTATACTTGAAATGCGCAAAATCAGGTGCGCCAAACGCTTAGCCATTGCCACGATAAAATGCCTACGGGATGTGACTGCACGACGTTAAGAAACACTGAACAAAAGCATTCTTTTGATATGCTTAACTTCCGTAGCTTTTATCGGCATTACGTAATCCAGATGCCTTACCTATATCCATGTATAAGTGTCGATGATTGACGGGCATCACGGTTGTGCAAATTTGTCGCACCGTCAATCGCGTGGCATGCATGGCAATTCTGTTGGCCAGTTACGACGCCTTGCGGGCCCTGGCGTTGTACTTTTTTAGTAGCTAGTTATGGTCATTCAATGTCTTTCGATTCCTCCTCACGTCTGCGAAAAATGCCGCTGTTCGTAATCACGAAAAAATTTTGCTTCTTCTCCTCCATTAAGACGTCGTCAACTTTTCCTTCGATGGTCTGGGGAGGCTTCTTGCGGGCGACGAACAAGAATCGGTCGAGGTGGCCCAGAGGTGCTTCACACGAGATGAACAGCAGATAGCCCAGAAAGTAGCTCCATAGAAGAACGCTGAAGAACTGCGTCACCTGGGTAGAGAGAAGTTTTTGCGAACTTCCTTAAATCTATTGTGGATCGTGACAGCTGAAAAAATTTCTAAATGCTTGGTGCAGTCGCTGCTCGTGCCATTTATACTTTCAAAAGTTGAAAATTCTCCGGAATATAAAAAGAAAGACATTTCTCGCGCACACGGAATTCCATTGTGGTAAGGGTATACAAAAAGAAAGCAACTAATGAAAGAACGTAAGAGATGTTGTTCGACGAACCCCAAGAATTTGCCTCTTAATCAATTAGGGGAGCCAGGTGTTTGTCCTTGCATAGGTGATTATGTTACTACAAGTTGCGAGTTTTACTTAGTTTCGGAACTAATAAGCCCCGCCTGCTATGGCGAGCATAAAATTCCGATGCCTATATTGTGGGTTTACGCACCAATATATTTAGCTGTGTGTGCCTTGCGTAGGAAGTTTTGCGAAATTGAGAGGCGTAAGTCCTGATGCTACACAAAAACTTTTAGTGACGTTTCAGCTACTTTGGGGGCTTTAATTTCAGCTTCTTGGGGCAGCTTAATGTGCACTGATGTGGCATAGCACACAACAGTTTGCGTTTCACCTCCACTGAAACGTAGCCGCTGCGGCCGGGATAGAACCTGCGACCTTGGGGTCAGCAGCCGAAAGTCAAAGCCACTGAGCCACCGCGGCAACTAGGCCCAAGTTTAATAGGTAAATAGCACAGAATAAATCTTATTGGTGAATATTTTACAGTCACTATTATTGAAGAGAACATGGAAAGAGCGCACTCAGAGCTAACGTTTCGGTTCTGACAGTTTACAGGGAAATAGAAGAAAGGAAAGGCTGGGAGCATAACCAGGTAACGCCGGCTTTGCAACGTTACGCTGGGGTGGTCTGTATTTAGGAAATATGTATTGGTCTTCCTTGTAATCTTTTGGTAATTATTGCTATGCCTATTGTCACAGCTTTGGGACGTTAAACCCCACAAACCAAACCTACTGCCACAAAACATATACTTCTGGACATCACACCCCGACGTTTACTCGGCACGGTCAATTAATGCATGGTAAAGTTTCTCACCAGCACTAAAGCTGTGACTTAACGACTTACCAGGCTGAAGTGCGAGAAGTAGGTGCGCTCTCTTGCGTAGTGGTTCATGAGATCGTACAAGGGCATGTGCACAAGATAAACGGTAAAGGCAAGCTTGCTCATTGGTTCAAATCCTTTCCAGCTCAGGAAGGAGTTCATGATTCCTGCGTAGATGCATATTGCGTGCATAAAGCCACGATCACTATGTAGAGGAACACTTTTTTGAGCTGCAAAATCAAATTTCGTTTTACATTTGCGTCAAAACTGAAAGACAATAACAAAACAATTTTTCGTCTTCAAAAACTTTGTAAGTGACGCATTTGTAAAATGCAAAGTTATCGAAGTTGCAAGGAAGCGTAAAAACTATTAGTTTTGATTCATCAAAAGGAAAACGTTAATTGCTGCTAATACGAGTAAGTCAGTGAAACGACCAAAGAATCAATCAATTAACTGATCAATGAATCAATCGACTAATCAATGGGAAGATTATGTGGAGAACTTGAGGCTCCAAAGAACGAATAATGTTTTGAAAAAGGTCTAAAACATCAAAAGGAAGACACGGCGCCTCCTTTACAGAGCAAATTAAAGTAAATCAAAGCAATGACTGTGTTAAACAAATTTCTGATTTATGTGCTATAGCAATCGTTCCACTTTGCCTCACTGGCAGCGTGTACAAAGCACTCGGCAGCAAAAATTATTCGATCAGCGGCACTCTACTGAAGGTTTAACTAGACCGTTTATAATCATCTAAACTCATAAAATTTGCAGTATTTAAAGCACACTCAAAGTTCAGATTTCAAACTTCAAAACCTAATAAGAATTGCTTTTTGAATGTTCGAAGTTCTTTATTTTTTTCCAAAACGCAATACTTCCTGCACTAGAGGCTACTGAATATAGCGTCAAGTTCTTTCTAGAAACCTTGCTCGCTCAAACAAAATCAGGCAAGCAGAATCCCGTCATAGACTCTCAGCCCAAATATCCTGTAGTTCTGTCGTAACCATCAGATTTTTCTGTAGTTCTGTAGTACTTTTCGGTAGTTCTGTAGTTTTTCTGTAGTATATTTCTGTTGTCTGTAGTTCTCTAACACTTTTCTGTTGTAACTACAGACATTTTTCATGATATTACAGAATTTTCTGTTGTCACAACAGGTTTGCCGTCAAAACGCACAGAAATGCTGTCGTAACATTAGAAAATTTTCTGTAGTTTTTTCCGACTGGGAGGACTTGGACTACAAAAGAAAATGAGGCTGTCTTTCTGTATGAAACAAAAAAGTGATGGCGCTTATTTCACAACCTTACTTTATGTCTAACGGCCAAGGCAAAATTTTGGGGGGACGCTTAAGCTCTGCCTTTCATAAGAGTACGACGCGAAAGCGTTAACGGCTCCTGTCTGCGCTTACGATAGTGTATCGATCTTCATTCGTGCACATGCCCTTTGCTATTCGCTTAGTCACTAATTCCCTAATTTGTGCCTCCATTATCTAACATGTACTCATACGCAAGCTACCACACTATTGGAAAGACCTCCAGACCTACGTATAGAGCCTCGTTTTAACCTAGTCGTGCGAGTGTGCCTGGGTGCATGGACTATGGATAGCGTCTGTGATCGGAGATCCAAGGCTCCGTGGTTTGATTTTGCTCTCACCCTCCCATATCCAAGGAGCAGCCAGAGATGGCCGCTCCTGATATGTCACGTGGTCGCTTCACATCCCTCCACCCGCCTACCAGTTAGTGTCCGGCCATTAAAGCTGACAATTTCCACCTGCGGAAGAAACACTCGTAATTTCTCTTATTTTTTTAACGTTACAGAGATGTTAACAGGGTCTTTAGCGGGACCAGGTTAATAGGTAAACATTTTGTTTTCGCACTTCCTAAATTCCCTGATGAGATTTGCGTCGTGGGGTGGAGGGTCAGATTGAGACTCTTCTTTGCGATCGCAATGAGTATCACGGTGACACTAGAATGACAGTTTGTACCACCAAGGCTCACAACTGAAAAGAAAGCACTGGAAGTGCTCAGTCACACGCGTCCAGGTATTTAATGATTAGCAACTTTGAGCCATGCACAACGCAACGTGCTCGCACCTGCTGTTAAAACGAAAGAAATCTGTAATGAGAAAGCTGACATCCACAACTGACAGAATTGTGATCGAACAACTACACATCTAAATGAATGTGCTCCATTCCTGAAAAGGCACAACCATCGTCAGAGAAGTCAAATCCTCATTTTATATGAAATGGCCCTTTTCGACGAAGATTACGTGGATCTTGTTGCTAGGTGAATTAATCGATACGCATTAGCGCTGCTATGCACTCACACTCACTCCAGTAATTTCCTCACTAAGAAGAGAGTCACTGGAGACTGAGACAGCAATCAAGCCAGTGATGGAGAACCTCGGACAGGTCTACAACGCGCATGCACTAGAGAGCGGCATTTGATCACTTGGGTGAACATACGTGTCAACAGTTCGAAAATTGCGGAGCAACGTTATGTGTTTCTTCACACTGGGACATACCTCCACGTTTCGTCGAGCATGTCAAGGTCACCCAAGATAAGCAGATAGCCCACAGTATTCTGTCAAAGAAGGCCGTGCACAGTTTTCCCACTTCGCCTGTTGGGTCTCGCGCCTGGTACCAGGGGATCTTGATGAACACGCACGCGACTCCGCATCCTAAACTCAGAATCCAGCAGATGATGGTTGCCACCTGTACATATACAGAAGACAACCATAGAAAAATAAGGCACATGAACATCGGAAATACCGCCTAGGGTTTAACTTGTTTAATTTGAAAATAACTGCGCATAGAGGACGTCAGAAATCCAGCGTGCCCATCGCTTTTTTTAGAAGCCTCGGCGTGCACTGAGCGCTTTAATCTGGCGTCATCTCCAAATATGGTCCCAGACAAAGTCAGCAAGTGCTCAGAATAAAATATTATAATACAAAGCTAAGAGTTTATAGCCTCCTGGCATATATGAGCCGTAGGCCCCCAAAGTGTATGAAGAGCTACTTGGGAAATTACTCCCCAAAGATTAGGGCATAGATAGCAGCAAGTCATGGAATGCCATCTGACTCCGATGCCATGTATTAGGTCTCCTCGCTGCGTTTTCGGCTTTTTTTCATGACATTGCACAGGTCATTTGTAACAATAAATTACGAAGCCCACCACGAGAAAGTTTTCTGTACTCTGCAGCAAACTTCGTTTGTTTCTTTGTTTGTTTGGCAATGTGAAAAAAAAAAAGAAAGCTCTGCACGGGAAACATAATGAAAGATTTCCTTTCTTTTTTTCGTGTGTGTGTGCAGCATACAGATTAAACGTTATCAGACAACTTCCACTTGAAAATTTGTTTGTGCTCTGTATGATTTCAGAACTGGCGGTTTTCAGGAAACCGGCAGGAAGAAGGATTTGTTCTGTTACCTTCGGGAATGGCCGGTTATGGAAACTGTCCTTTAGCAGCCAGGTGATGCATCCGGCAAAAAAGCACACGGCATGGTAAAACGGTTGGACGTAGTAATTGTTGAGTATGTCTCTTGCTGTCCTGCAAGAAAAATAAAAGTGCACTTGTCAGCAAATGCTTGCAACACATGCGGTTCCACAACGGTAGCTTCCTTCGTCTTAGCTTTTGCAAGGGGGGGAATGAGAAAAAATGTCTAGATTTTTTTCGCTGTTTTTGCTATGGGAGCTGAATCCATTAACAAATTTCCGCGCTACATAATAGCAAGTAGATGTAGGCGATCGGGTTTAAGCGTATGTGCTATATGAACACGAAATTTATCTGACCCTATACGGTTGAAATTTAACGGGTTACGCTAATGTTTGACATGTACTAGTACCGTTTCAGAACACATCGCACATGGCAACACGTTCTGACATTGCTACACTTCTTGAGTCTGCCACTCACGCTTAATTTTTTTTTCTTTCTCTATGACCCTTTTTCCCTCCTTTCGATACCCTCAATGATAAACAGGCAACCCTCTCCCTCTCTCCCTACCCTCCACTTCGTCTCTGTTTAAAGTTCGCGGCAGCGCTATCAGAATATATTTTGTGCGCAAAAAAAAATCGTTTAATGACATTTTTATCCTTCCGCAGAACCCGGTAAATGGTAACTGGCGGAGAAAGGTTGGCCGGTGATATCTAGCTGTTGTTTGAATATCACCTCGTTTAGGCGTATAACAACATAGTTTATTTTTGCTTCTCGTGCATGAGGCGAGCTGCATGGGGTGATAAAGTATTAAATATATGACGCCGCGTGTAGCTGGCCACTTCACACCTGCAGAATGAAGCTCATACTCCTGTAACTTTATTTGTAATGTATTTATTGACTTCTAAATGAGATTTGCTACCTCACTGCGGTGGTGCAGTGATTAGGGTGCTCGATTGGTGTGCGCCAGTAGGCGGCATGAAATCCCTGCTGCGGCGGCCGTTTAAGATGGAGTAGAAAAGCAAGGCGGCCGTGCGCTGACCGATTTCAATGCACGTTAAAAAACATCAGCTAGTCAAAATTTCCGGAGTCCTGACTACAGCGTTTCTCATAACCTGCGTCGTTTTGGAACTTCAAATCCTATAAATTAAACCAAATAAACCATAAAATTGACCAAGAACGCAAATTCGGGGAAGTTACCAGACACAAAGTTACAGCCTGAACTCTTCCTTCACTGAACGGGATCTCGTTAAGACAAAGAATCTGTAGTGCTTCAAAAGTAATCTTATGTGTAATAAAATTTTGTTAGCTGTAGCCTCGGACAAGCTTTTAAATACACTTTACGTCACCGACGAAGCTGTAGTCTCATGATGCGTGGAAGTGTCCGCAGTATGCTTCCATAATACTTCGCCTTCGTCTCCTCTCCTCGCGTTTTGGTCGCGTTGCGTAATGCGCATCGAGCAAGGCGTCAAACACATGGGGCATTGTGGCACAAAATTCATCCGCCCTGTTCTTTTTCACCTGAAATTTTCTGTCATTGCGACGATGAACGGAGGCAGGTCAGTCTTGTGAACCTGCAACGTCGACACCACACAACTGAGCACCGCCAGCACGAAGAACGCCACGCCGCACCAGAACTTGGACCTGCGTTTGAAAACGGTGCCGTTTCCACTACATGAAAATAATCGCTCGAGGAAAAGTTCCGAAAGGGCACTTACCATCTGAATGTTAGGAGGACGGCCAAGGATACCAGAAATAGCTGGAAATCAGTGGACACGTACCAGATGTGAACCAGTGCTATCTGCGTTAAAAGGGAATCATTAGATTGATGCAAAAAGAAGGCGCCAAATCAAAGCGCTTTAGTAAAAGATGGCTAGTAAATTTCTTTACCACGATGTGGGCATGTTCGTAATGGATATGCCCACTGCATACGCTGAAGATCCTCTCAACACCGGTTGAAATGGCAGACCAAAACAATTCTTGGAAATCATATACAAAAAGGTCAGGACGAAATTCGTAACAAATGCGGTTATGTTCGTACATTTTCTTTCTGGGTACCCACTCAGCAGGATTACTTATTTACGGCGCGTATCGAGCTGGTCTATGCCGCATGGATGACTGCTGTTCACGTGCAAGTGGTGTGATAACTAACGGCACGTTGTCTCTTTGTGGGTACATATCACGAACGTTTTTAAACATTATCACAATAGGTGCGTGTGTGCGTGCGTGCGTGCGTGCGTGTGTGTGTGTGTGTGTGTGTGTGTGTGTGTGTGTGTGTGTGTGTGTGTGTGTGTGTGTGTGTGTGTGTGTGTGTGTGTGTGTGTGTGTGTGTGTGTGTGTGTGTGTGTGTGTGTGTGTGTGTGTGTGTGTGTGTGTGTGTGTGTGTGTGTGTGTGTGTGTGTGTGTGTGTGTGTGTGTGTGTGTGTGTGTGTGTGTGTGTGTGTGTGTGTGTGTGTGTGTGTGTGTGTGTGTGTGTGTGTGTGTGTGTGTGTGTGTGTGTGTGTGTGTGTGTGTGTGTGTGTGTGTGTGTGTGTGTGTGTGTGTGTGTGTGTGTGTGTGTGTGTGTGTGTGTGTGTGTGTGTGTGTGTGTGTGTGTGTGTGTGTGTGTGTGTGTGTGTGTGTGTGTGTGTGTGTGTGTGTGTGTGTGTGTGTGTGTGTGTGTGTGTGTGTGTGTGTGCGTGTGTGTGTGTGTGTGTGTGTGTGTGTGTGTGTGTGTGTGTGTGTGTGTGTGTGTGTGTGTGTGTGTGTGTGTGTGTGTGTGTGTGTGTGTGTGTGTGTGTGTGTGTGTGTGTGTGTGTGTGTGTGTGTGTGTGTGTGTGTGTGTGTGTGTGTGTGTGTGTGTGTGTGTGTGTGTGTGTGTGTGTGTGTGTGTGTGTGTGTGTGTGTGTGTGTGTGTGTGTGTGTGTGTGTGTGTGTGTGTGTGTGTGTGTGTGTGTGTGTGTGTGTGTGTGTGTGTGTGTGTGTGTGTGTGTGTGTGTGTGTGTGTGTGTGTGTGTGTGTGTGTGTGTGTGTGTGTGTGTGTGTGTGTGTGTGTGTGTGTGTGTGTGTGTGTGTGTGTGTGTGTGTGTGTGTGTGTGTGTGTGTGTGTGTGTGTGTGTGTGTGTGTGTGTGTGTGTGTGTGTGTGTGTGTGTGTGTGTGTGTGTGTGTGTGTGTGTGTGTGTGTGTGTGTGTGTGTGTGTGTGTGTGTGTGTGTGTGTGTGTGTGTGTGTGTGTGTGTGTGTGTGTGTGTGTGTGTGTGTGTGTGTGTGTGTGTGTGTGTGTGTGTGTGTGTGTGTGTGTGTGTGTGTGTGTGTGTGTGTGTGTGTGTGTGTGTGTGTGTGTGTGTGTGTGTGTGTGTGTGTGTGTGTGTGTGTGTGTGTGTGTGTGTGTGTGTGTGTGTGTGTGTGTGTGTGTGTGTGTGTGTGTGTGTGTGTGTGTGTGTGTGTGTGTGTGTGTGTGTGTGTGTGTGTGTGTGTGTGTGTGTGTGTGTGTGTGTGTGTGTGTGTGTGTGTGTGTGTGCGCGTTCCTAACATCATCATGACCAGTTTGCTTCTTAAGAAAGGTCGCGTCTCCAAGATACGTAAATTTATCTTTTTTTTTATGGTATTAAATCTTCTCAACAAAGCGCTGCGGCAGACTTCGCAAAACTGAACAGTGCCGCGAGAAGTTCTGGAATCAGAGCTGTTTATGATACATCTTCCGTGACCGGGTTACGCATCGCTCCATAGTGGAACATATCTGGATTTAACTTTGCCATTTTCTGAAACGCATGTGCCGCTGCCACTGGTATCCGCACCATCATTAGACGGCTCATTTGGTTATTTCTTCCTTTCTTTCCTTCTCTCTTTCTTCCTTTCCTTATTTATTTCCCTCCAGTCGTTTTTTGTTTTTTCTTTCCTTGTTACTTTAGTAATTTTTCTTTGCTTCTTTTCTCCTTTGTTTATTTCTTTCTTCTTTAGTACTTCCTCCCTTATTGTCACTTTTTGTAAATGCGTCCCACGTAATTTACAGCGTCCCCGCTACGCAGACATAACATGCCCAAGAAAATGAATTCCATTCCGAAGCCTAATGCTTTGAGCACGCAAAAGTAACGACCGTAATTAATTTTGGGAGGATATTGACTCTTTGCACATTTCGGGCACTCTGGGCTATATAATCTTGTGAGCTCAAAATTTTAAAAGCCCACAGCAGCAAGTCAGCTTGCTAAGTTTGTCATCTGATTCTGCGTTGAAAGTCTTTTGTGTAGCCGAGGAAATCGCAGTCGAGTTCACGAATTGTTTTTTTTTTTTTTTTAAGTAAGTTATATCAGATCATTGTTATAGAGTTGGTGATATCAGACGCGGCGTAACGTATAGGCATCTTTTCTGCAACAAACGGTTAAGGTTGAGCCACAAGGTACTCTTTTTTTTTTAAGTCGATCACATGCGTTTTTTGATATATATGCTGTCATTCATGCATCATTTTATCTGTAGACTCTACGAGCTAAAGACAATTTTGTTGTATTTTAATATGGTGGTATTTTTTGCAAAACAAAAAGGAACAAATTGTAGTGTTCAAGCAAACATTGCATAAATTCCAAAGGCTGTAATACTAGCATCAAGGAGCTTGAAGTTTCCGTTATTCTCTCGCTCAAAAACCTTTTTCAAGTCTTCCGAAATAGCATTTTGGAGATATTGCTTTAATAATAAACTTTATATTCAGGTGTATATTCCGGTAACTGAAAGTGCACTATGGCTACCCAAGGTAATTTTGGCCACCTAATTGCAATGAGGTTAATTTAAATGAATTATTACTTTCTCATCAGCATCCTGCTGCTTTACATCACAAATGTATCGTAACCTTACTATATATACAGGTTAGAATTTCGGGCACAGAAACCTGTTTTTCGTGACAAACAGCCATGTCAATGGAGTACTGAGGCTTTCTTTTCACAAAAAGCAATGTACGCTGACATCACTGATATTTCATTCGTGGTTTCAAGTGTACGAGCGTTCTCATGGGATGGTGCTGTTTTTTGAAGAGGAGGCATCTATTTCCTATGCAGAATTTCTTGAGGAACCCAGGGTTCACCCTAATAATTCCTTCATTTTCAGACAGCACCTCTTCAATCGAAACACAACACTGCCGTATTGCTTGGGTTTGAGAACAGGGCTCACTGATGAAAAATGTGTGGAGTACCAAGGGTGAAAACGTTTACAGATACGCACAAATAACGCTGATAAATACAACGCAGTTTATGAGGAACTCTCGAAAAACATTTTAACAAATCGCACCACAAAAATACGTTTAATACCTTTATCGCGTTCTTTTCTAGCCCTGCCGCAGATCAGTTTAATGACAAACGCTTTCTTCAGCCAGCGGAGTTTTCGAAGGAATAACATAGGTTCGCGTATACTCGCACCTTCTACCATGGTTACCACGGCAGCTGTATTCCGATGGAGCCTGAAGAAGTTGCTGGCAGCTATTTGGCCACTACTTTCCAGTGGTAGCAGTCGACAGCATGACAGCCGAAACGCCGACCAGTCACCAGCCCGTTGCCATGTTTAGACAGCTGACTAAAATGGATATCCGGTTTGCTGACATTGCTTGTTGACTCGTGCTCGCGTTGTGGTGAAGGTGTAGCAGCAAACACGGGATATCAGCTACCCTGCTGCAAATTTTTCTATAAGCCGATCATATGAAATTATGGAAATATCGAGTGCGTTTGACATGGATACACATATGGAAATGAATATTTTTTTCATATCTTCTTACACTCTCCATAATATTCCATATAGTTCTCGCATAATTTTCATATAATCATATGGTGTCTTTATAGCTCCATTTGCGTAATTTATACAGTTCATATCCCCTCTGTATGCCCCATATGATGTCCATATATTTCCTATTGAAAACACATGGAATAGCGGACGTTTCGTATGGGGCGTTTCAGTAGGGTAAGAATTAGGCCAGCGTACAGCTTCATGTAAAGCATTTTCTCTAAATAAAACAAATTCTATTTTCTTTATTCCATATGCTTCAGAGAGAGAGTAACCAAGTTTTCTCAATCGCGTGTAATGCATTCTCGGCAAAAGCAGATAACTAAAAAACCCACTAAGAGAAGCTTGCTCACTGCTACCCAGGTACACGGAAGTCCCTGTGGCGCTCCACAAATGCAGCGACAGATTACAGCCACTACAATTCGTGACGCCTTACCGAGTGCAACTCGTGCTTGAAATTGTACACTTGCAGCAAGAAGTGGTGCCAGTGCTTCTCAATCATGGTCTGGATTTCGCTGTAGTACCTCGTCGTGTTAGGACCTTGCACGGCAAGCGGAAGAAGCTGCATGCACGCCAGAAGAAATGCGACGGGAATGACCACTCTGGAAGAAAATTAGAAAAAGATTAATTATAAACCCCGAACAGTCTTGCCTCAATCACGCTTTCCAGCAATTTCGTTCTTTTTGCTGATACTGGCAAATCTTATTTCGTTTCATGAAGCTTGTTTTGTTACTGAGCTCATGTTTGTCTGGTAAACTATACAGCGTGAAGCACTATCGCCGGGCGCGGCATATATCGAGCAGCGATCCGTCTTGATATTTTTTTACGTTTTCGATTCTGAAAGCGAGAAAAAAAAAAAGGAAGACATTGTTTCCGCTTTAACAATAATGTTCGATCTTTGTTGCAGATATCTCGCGTTATATCGAGCTGACCTGGCAGACAAATTTGGAAATGTGCGTATAGGAATTAAAACTCTTATATAAAAAATTAACAACCAAGAATGTATGAGGAGGCATTAATAGGAAGGTTGCTATAAAATCAGCCAAGATCATTTATAGCTTATGCAATATGCATAGTTTTGTAAGAACTGAAAGCTGGGCTAGTTGGTTTTTGGTATCCATATTAAAATAGCCCGAAAAAGACTAAGCGTTTGTGCTGTTGTGCTTGTTCTGCCTTCGTCTTTTACGCGCTGTTTTAATATGGATAACAAAAAACCAACTAGCCCAGCTTTCTGTTCTTCTAATTAACATTTCTAGTTCCCTGGGCTGTGTCTTTCCTCCGTGTGTTTCCTTAGCGTTCGTGTTCTTATGCTTGTTCTGTCTTCTTTTACGCACTGCATTAATATGAATAACAAATACGCACTACCAAAGCTTTCTGTTCTAAGTATCAATTCTAGATCCCTGGGCTCTATCTTTCCTCCGTGTGTTTCCTTAGCACTCTTGTTGTGCTTGTTCCGTCTTCGTCTTTTTCGCGAAGAGCTAAATCATATTGGGCTTTTTTCAACTAGCCCTGTCACTCATAATTAACGTAAGGCAAGCTCAATAAGTCTTAATCCAAATTACTTCAGCTGTGTACAGAAACGAAAATAATCCATTGCGCACGCCAGTACTCCACAGGCGGAAGAACTAAAAGTAGTGCATCGTTAAACTTGGTTCAATAGAAACCCAATGGGTTGTGTTCCGGAAATATTTCTGAGGCAATTGTGAAATATTATAAGGCACTTTTTATGAACATGTTGATAAAAATCGTCTAAGCTCCGATACATAGATATATTTTCCTTCTGAGGTTTGTCATGCGCTGTAAAAAAATACAATAATTTCTGCTGCTAATAAAAACTCAATTAGGCGTGTTTTTAAAAAATCATATCAATAAAGCTAGTAGCCTGCTGAGGCAAAATGTGCTAATACATCGATCGATTCCTATCATGCAGTTAAACAATGTGTGATACATTTACATTCAAATATTATTTCCAAGAAAACGCGCAAACTTTGTGGGTGCGAATATGAGGCGGACTGTGCACTGAGTGCCTAAACAGCGTCAGCTGTGACTGCGAAGATTCCCCGCCTCTGTCAGACCATCGAGTGTCCGCAGACCCGTGATATAGCAGTGTCTTTGTCAGGTTCGTCGCAGTACGAAAACAATAAGACATGGAGCGCTGACATTGGTCAACAACTATTACAAAAGCACAATGTGGACCAGCTAGCGCTTATCATGCATACTCCTTATCACGGGTGTAATTGATATTAATGTTTGTTTTTTTACTTGTACCCAGCAACAAACTATGGCGGCGTTTGTTCATACTATAGGGCGTGCAAGGCCTAAACATATCGTTTCCAAAGCGTATTGGTCAAAAAGGGCTTTTCGCGCACGTAAAAAACACTCACCGGATGTATCGGCGCAGAATCCCGATGGCGGCAATCAGCGCAGGATGCTTTTTAACGTTGAAAACTGCGTTCGCCAGGAGAAAACCGCTGAAATTTAAAAAAAAAAAGACATGTTTTGTATTTCAAGAAAACCTATGCTTCGAGAAGTCTTAAAGCTATATAACAGCATTCGCCAGACTAATTTTCGCTTGGCTGCTGACCTAAGCTCGAATGAAGTGGGAATGTTTACTTTTCTTTGCGAGCAGGCTTATCTGTGTCACACCTCCAACAAAGGACAATTTAGCGCGACCTCTTAGTTCTTCTCTTCTTCTTTGGGCCGCGGATTAGAAATTGCTATAACGAGCACGCTGACCGTAGCGCATAGGATGTGCTTTTAAGGTGCTGAATGAATAGCTTTAAATAACGTGCTTACTTGAGTCGGTTAGAACAAATGAAACAAACACATGCACGCACACGCACACAGTGCTATGCGTGCACGCGTCTGGAATCCCGTTTTCAGGATGTATGCACATTATAACTCATTATTTGTGTCCTATTTAGGGACTGAGACATGAACCCTTTTTCGGCGTGATGCGTGGTAAGAAAAAAACGACCCTACCCGCTTTCAAACCCAGGTACATTCTTGGAGAAGTTGCGAATCTCTACATAGGCACGGAGAAGAAAAAGCGCGCTTCATAATCAGGGAAAACCGCACAGCACATTTGCCAGAATAGGAATGTGGCGCTATGGACTAGAAGTAGTGTAGTGTGCGAAGCCTTTTTCTACACTGGAGGAAGCGAACCAGCCTGGGATCACGTCGCTGCTCAGTGGATGGTCTGATTAGTTGTCCTTCAACATAGTGTTCGCTTTAATGTGTTTCGATATTACAGATCCCAAGTTCCGTTGTTCGCTATTTTCTTCATAATTTTTTTAAACTTCAGGTGACCACTGAAGTCATTTTACGTGCAGCAAGGCGCAATCTGCGAACATTGGAGCACCCCTGACTCCTCGAGAGAGAGAAACTATCTCATCATTGAATGTAACTGTTTACAACAAACCATCATTATTGGTCACAATGCAGCGGTAACTAAATTAACTATCTTTATCATCATCACGAACTTTGATCATCATCAAGTGTCACTATCATCATCTCTATCACTATCCTCATCATCACTAAATGTCCTTAACCATCACTGATTATCACTACTTTTCCTAAAGGTTAGACAGAGCGCCACTTATGTCACGCGAAATCCTGTGGAATCTCGCGGACCCATCTTGCGAACAGATCTCGCCCACGCGAGATTTTCACCATGAGCCCGGTTCTTAATTTAGTCTCTCTGCTTGAAGTGTGCCGCTTCTTCGAGACCCTTGTTTCCGCAAACGTGTGTACAGAGGACGTCGAGCACTATGAAGCCAATCTTTTGCACCGAATATATTGCCAGGAGACACTTGGAAAAACAGAATTGATGTCATGATTTCTTACTTTCTTTGACGCAGAACACTGCACCAGAATCACAGCGGCAGTGCCAGACCACCTTCTGTCCGACCAATATACGACTTGTGCGATGCTAACATAAGCGCGCCATTGTGATAGTAGGTGACAACTTGTTTTGTAAAGTAAAATGCTGATCACTTAGGAAGACGCGAAGTGCTGTTATCTATAATTTGTTATTTACTCAGTTATGTGTTATTTAGTTATGCCAACTTTGTTGACATAACTCCATGCATTAGTAGAAGTTTCTTTGACTCATTCATACCCCGCACATCGAAAGACTGGAGTCGCCTTCCCTCTCTTAATGCAACCATTACTAATTTTTAAATATTCCAGTCTGCCGTACGCCATGTAGACGACGCAAATTTTCGTTAGTACTGTATCATTTTTGCTTTACTTTTTTGTGTATTCACCTCAGAGTACCATGTATTTAAAGCCTTTCTGCGAAAATAGTGCTTACATATTCTGTGCAATATTACGCATTTCTTAACTATGTTGACCTCTTTTATTACTTATATACTGCTTGTATGCTTTTTATGCAGTACATATTTTGTATTCTTGTATTCCACCCACTCCTCGCTGCAATGTTCCTACCCTGAGGGTAACAATAAATAAATAAACAAATAAATAAGTACATTTATGTTGCGAAATTATAACCATCCTGAAAGAAACGGCTTGAAAGCAGCGACCTGCATAGGTTGCTTGCTCGCTCATCCACTTCAAAAATTTCCACGATCTCTTGTGACCCGCTGATTACGAGTGATATGTTTATTCATTAATTTGTAAAAAAAAATTCTCCCCTCTTTTTCTTTTTTTTTTTTTGTCATGTGCGACAAGAAAAAAAGAAGGCTACTTTTCTTCGGTGTGAGACAAACTGCAGGCGCTTACAGCGCGGGAACCAACCGCGAACCAAAGCGCACTTGAATCGGCCACCCTATTTCTTGACGTGTGGCTTTCTACGCAACATGCGGAGCTACATATTCGATAGTTTCGGAGATGCACAAAGCCTAGAACAATCATTGTTTGCGTAAAACCGATATCACCGCATTTGCCTTATAGCTGCAATCCGACGAGGTTATACCCGCGTAGTTCCGTGTAACCTCCTTGCTCGAGATCAAATGCAAATGCGAAACATTGGTTCTTCCTGCTAACGAGGCAAATTATATTTCGAGACACGTTTTGTACTCATAATGATGATCTGATTAGCACATCTAGTTTCGTTTCTGACCGCGCTTTGCATTTCGCAGTTGCAAAGCTGCGGCGCTCTTCACGCCTCTCAAACCCTTTTGGCACCACTATTCTTTATATTTGCAAACAGGAGGCGTGACTGGCGCCACAGCTTCAGTTAATGACTGAGTATTGTGAGGGCTTCTCGCGACATCCTAATGAAGATTAGAGCTACAATATGGGCCTTGCTTGATTCGCATCTCATCAGCGCAAAGCATTGTATAGAGGTAATCATAGCGACCTCAATGAAGTTTACAAGGGCCGTTCACGGACTCTATAGTACAGGTTATGTCAGTGTTAGAGCGGACGAATAGAAGGGTCAGCAAAAAAATTTTGCCAGCTTATTGAAATAAAAAGTAATTGGTTCACGCTTTTTCTTGAAGCTAACTTGATACCCTTTCGCACTCTCAGGTAGCTACTGCTACCGCGAATACCCTGCTAACTTACCTTAGGAAAAGGAAAGTGTCCACAGAGAGGAAACCAGCTGGCAGGATCGCCGCAGGCCAGTAGTCGAAAAAGAAAAGCATGTTTGTTCTTCCCGCTGGAAAAATAAGTTCAGACAGCATTGAGGCTATTCATTTAGCAATGGCAGACAGATTTCTAAATATTTATATAAAACAAGCTGGGGGGTCAATAGTTCCTGAATTATATTCGTGATCATTTAACCCACTATATTATGCGATCGCTGGTTTTCCTACTGCGAAAGCATCAGAAAATGGCTAATTTATGCCGATTTACTGCTAGAAAAAATGTGTTAGTGAAAAAGACAACAGGAATATATATATATATAATCATTCAGGATAAAATTAAACCACCATCTTTCGTAAAGAAATCGCTGATGACGTCGGCTGAATTGTGGGCGCGCGGGGGAGGCAGCGCTTACCTTGTCTTGACTTTTTTTTTACGTGTGTGTGGTTGTGCTGACGTTGCCATCTATGACGTACCAACCGGCTCAAGTTTCACCAGTTTCGTGAAAGCGTTTTTCTCTTGTATAACATATTCGGCGCCATTTACTTACGGTATTTTGTTCTTTTTGTTTTTTAAAAATTACTTCGTCTAACCCTTGCATTATTTCTCTTGTTTCTGTTTTCTTTTCTTTTCTTGTTATTTTTATGTTTTCCTGTTCTTGTTCGCATTGTATATTGAGTTTGCTCCCCCCTTATGTAATGCCCTCGGGCCTTTAAGGGAAAAATAAATGAAATGAAATGAAATGAAATATATATATATATATATATATATATATATTTATTTATTTATTTATTTATTTATTTATTTATTTATTTATTGTTATTGTTATTTATCCCGCCGTGCTCCGCGGAAATTTGTAGGCATGTTCGAAAACCCCGCAAAATCGAAAATAACCGAAAAATCTCACACTCCACAAAGTTGTTTAGCGTGTTAGTGAAAATCCGTTGCTCAACAAATTCCATTTAGCACACTTCTGCTGAGCCGACTTTGTTGGAAATAATCGTCGTATATTTAAAACATCCAATGCTTCTAAGCTTCCAATGCTTCCAAGAGCAATAAATTGCGACATACGTTCTCAGTTGTTCATAATAAAAGCCAATAATACTCACATAGGATGTCGGTCATTCCTCCGTAGACGTGACCTAGCACAATCCATACTATGCTTAGGAAGCGCATGCCATTCATGAAATTAAAGCTCTTGTCATCTGATCTTATTGCTTCCAGGCAGACAATGTGATGCGTGTTCTTCAACACGGAAAACGAAGTCAGTAGACGAACCAACTGTCCTGCGGAAAAATTAAAA
Source organism: Amblyomma maculatum (assembly GCF_055883805.1). Lineage (NCBI taxonomy): Eukaryota > Metazoa > Arthropoda > Arachnida > Ixodida > Ixodidae > Amblyomma > Amblyomma maculatum. Next base: position 62,396,070 of record NC_139344.1, read on the forward strand.
GAGAAGCTGGAGAGAAATGAACTTCTTTCTTACCTCTTTTATTCTTGTGACAAAGTGCCTTATCTTTGAGCATGTGTCCTTATCACCAGAAACACTATAGCTTATGACGTCCCTTTCTTCAGCCACCTTTCCAAACTGCCTTCTTTGCATTCAACCTATGCGTAGTAAAATGGGGACTTTATTTATATCGTATTCCGATATGTGGGAGCCACCTGACGCCTCAAGCAACCATAAAAAATAGAAAGCACCACGAACAGCGCTGAGACATAACGATGTAATTATATTGCTAATTTTGGATTGAGTTTAACGGTATACTGGGCGCCCGAAGTTAAGGTAATTAAGCTTTTAAAAACAAAGTTTTTCTCAGCGCGCAGGAAAAAAACGCCTCAGAATCTAAAGATCGGCAGAGCGTCTCGCTTGCCGCTGCACTCTGACGACAATCTGTGTCTTCAGTTTGCCATATACTTTGCCACTCGGTTTTCTTTGTATAGACATCACGTAGATACTATCGAGATAATGAAGTCAGTTAACCATGTGTTGCGTCATTACAGAATTCATTTAGCACCCGCTTTTACCCTTACCCTTCATCTCCCGCTCTTGCTCAACGGCAGACAAAAGTTTGCAGCTGTTTATAAGCGGCAAGAACGCTTCCGAGTTGTTCGCGCTGTTAGGGCTGCCTGATAGATCAGAAGACATTACAGGAGCACTGAGATGTATGTGGTGAGAATGGACTAAAACCTAGTTTTATTCATCTGGCTAAAAACAGCACTAACATGAGACGAAAGAGAGAGGGACACGACGCTGTCCCCTCGCTTCTCCGTCTCGTGTTAGCGCTGTTCTTATCCAGAAGATCATGCACTGACAAGCCCAACTTTCCACCCTGTTCTACTTTTATTCTTACCTTCTTTCGAAGATCGGCCCTTGAACCACAAATAGATGTGAAGTAGCGTACTCAAGAGCATCATTGCGGCAATGCACGACAGAAAACATCTGTAAGGAAGCCACAAATCGCTTTTGAACAAAACATTACAATATTCTCGCTTGCTGTCTTTTCCGCACAGAACGAAATTGGATCTCTCAACGCTAGCAAGTGTTTTAGCTACCAGAACGATGATTGACCTCTTTCGGCGCCCAGAATAATGAACAGGGATTAAGAAATCGTTCTTCAGCGTGCTCATCGTACAGACGCAGCGTAAGTAAACGTAGCACTCTATTTTGCTCTCAGTAGAATCTTGCATTATTTGCTCATAAGAAAGCGTACTGTAGAATCTATGACATCTAAGCAGATACTATAGCTGTAGGTTTCAGTTCAAAAATGCGTGAAAACTGTCACAAGCCAGTACCGCGCTCGATCAATTTTGTCTGTAGGCCTACATGTGCATACATTCATGGTCTGCGTTCATGAAGAAAATGCTTCCGCACTTAATCAAATAATCGGAGTTGAGCTCCTACTGCAACAATGTTGCTAAAGTATACTGTGGAGGTGTATCTTTCGGGGGGGAAGGGGGAGGGGGGTTAATAGGGTGTGTGTTTAATCACGAAACGTCCTATTCAGTCTGTAAGCGTGGTTTGGAACCGTAGGTTGCGCTGCAGTAACATGTACGCCGCTAACACATACGCTGCTGATAACATTTTACGCTTGCCGAAGCGTAAAGTTGGTCGGGAATACTTGCACGTTCGAAGTCTATTCTGGGCAGCAGACTAGTTCAACGTACTCACAATTTGAGCTCAAGTTGCGGATACTGTGCGCAGTTGACAGGAGGCCGAATATGGTACTGTTTTGATTTGATCGTTGCGACTACTAGTTCCCCATGTAGCACACAAGAAATAAAGTAGCAAGTATCGCACCACATTACACGGTGCTCTGAAACAAAATTAATACTATACCTTTCATATGCCAAAAAGTAAGGCTGCTATGATTTAGTCCAAAATGGCAGTTTCATCGCTTCATAACCATAGGTCTATATTTATTTCAGTAAATATCCCAGTCCAACGCCACTATCAGACATTTTAAGCCGAATACAGCCAGCAGAAAACTGTTTCATTAGAGCACATGTGGCTCCTGCTACAACCCGGGAAAGTATTGTGAACACTAGCACGCTTTTTCTTGTAAGTTTAAGCGTTTACTTTTTCTTAAGGCTTCGTGAACGCTGCTAAAGCAAAAGCAGCACAAAGCACACCCTGCTTTTGTGCGTCATCATCTACTAGCATGTATAGCAGTCAGTCTTCTGTTAACCTGAGGACTATGCTGCAGCTTTTTATTAGGCAGTATATTTTATATGTTCTGAACAATACAGTAACTGTGACTATACTAATAAGTAATGAAAAATCAGGGCCATGCATTAATTACGACCACGGCGCATTATTTTTAAGCTCACTGGCATGGCTCCTTATTACCGGGATTCTCCTATATTGCGTACAAGTTCGCTAGCGTAAGCTCCGTGGCGGGGAGAATAAAATTGAACTAATCGAATGCATAAAATCTAATTGTGTTGCATATCAGTGCCCCCCAAAACTTAGCAAGTGTAAATCAATACATTAATTGCCACTCCGCAAGCTTCTTAATGCCCCGTTAAACTTAACTAAAAGAAGACATCCTTCTTATAACTTCACTTCGAGAAAAACTCACATTATTCCGGCTTGTGTGGGACTTATGGACGGATATTCACTCGTGACGCAGTCACTCACGGTCACATTCACAGTGTCCGGCAACACTGCAAAATAAAAACAAAAATATTTTTTGAGCTTCGCTCAGGGAGTAAAAATGTATGAAGATGTGGGTTTAGTTATAAATGAACCCACAAAACAGACGTCAGCAAGAATAAGTGTCACGGTAGGCAGCACCAGCCACTCCTATAATTGCTAGTGGTGGTCTTAAACCAGACACTCGGCCCCGAAATATTAAAGTGCAAACTTTACTGCAAAAGGAAAAGGGGGGGCACGTACGAGTTTCATGAAGCACTTATGGTTGTCCGATGGCGGAACGAATCACTGGCCCATCAAGAACCAATATTTTTGGCCCATGGCCCCTTTTTCCAAGCTTTTCAACTCAGAAGAGCCGAGCACCAAGCCTTTAACCGGCAACACCGGGGATTGAACCTGGTACCTCCCGAATGCGAGGCAGATGCTCTTCCGGAAGATCACTGCTTTTCTTTTTTTTTCTGTTTATTGAGGCCACTGCTCCTGTCCATTCTTGCGCCTTGTATCTACCAGCCATTTATTACTCAATGAACACCATCCGCACTAACAGCGGTGCTTTTGCGGCCCTTCTAAGAGCTTGTAATTGTTTCTTTACTAGCAGGCGTAAATTTCTTGAGCACAGATAATTCACAATAGCAGTTTTAATTAAGGGAGCGGTAAATGAATGACTCCTCATAATTACAAGTTTGCTTGGCTCGTGATTTACCCGGCACAAAATGTAGCAGTGCCAAAAGCTGTGATATGTGGTGGTTATACGCTTGGATGCGGTGCGTCGTTAACCTGAGCTGCTAATGTCTTCCAGACATGGCAGTAATTGAATTACAGTAATGAAATTACTGTAATTTAATTACTTTTCTGCGATTTTCAGCAAAGTATTTAGTAATGTAATTTAATTCCTTTTCAAAAGTAATTTTGCCATGTATGATGTCTTCCCATCGGCATGAGAATCGCAAAAATGGAAAGCTGTCTGCGCAGTTTTGCGAATTCAGAACGAATCCTTCGCCATCCCAGCTAAAACTCCTGCTTTTCCGAAATCCGGATATTAACGCGACTCTACAATAAGGTATCCCGCTGATTACGATACACTTCTTGGACACAAATTTCTGCACCGAAACTTAACATTTGAAAAACATTTTTCTACAAATGGTTTTACAGTCTCAGCCATGAGTAAAAAGCTGATATCGCTCATTGCAGCTTAACTTTAGAGGGGGGGACGGGGGGGGGGGGGGGGGGGGGGTCGTATTTTTATCGGTAAAGTGCTCCTTGAACTCTTGAATTAGTACTCACATGTGCGAAGCTACTACTCTAAACTTACCCTCACTCCGTTCCATGATACGGAGCTCACTACAATTCACCGTACAAGGCTCACTACTCACTCTACATGACTGCGTCGGTAGTTCGCCGCAAGCAGTCCTCTAGTTTTGGCTACTAGTGTTAGGCAGGGTACGTTGTTACAATAGTATATGACCCATTTTATTAATTAAAATCGTAAGGATGCACCAAGAGGCATTGACGGAAGAACACGAGAAAGCAGGCACAGTGAACTCTATTCTCTCTTCTGTGTTCTTACGTAGGACAGGGCATACTAATAGAAACTTAGTTTAATTTTGCCTCGGAAAATTTTCTCAATTCTCTTCCAGTATGAGCGATACTAACTAGCTTCTGCTTATTTCTTCATTTCGAAGTGCTGCCCTAAGTGCCAGTCCTGAATCAAGTTGTTCGACTTGAAACATACCTGTTCTGGCGAGGGCTGCAATATCTTCTTCGGCACATCGATCGGTAATGCAGATCCCAACTCGCGCTCCTGGCGCAAGGGGATCGGTCCAGTAGCTGATAAACTTCGACGCCTGCATGTTAAATCAGCTTTTAAATTCGCGGCTGAAAGTGACCAGTAATTTCCAACACAATAGAAAAGAATAAAGAAAGAAGGGGAACCAGTTGAAAAATTATTTAACACATGCCTGTACGTCTTCGTCGTGTTTTAAATACGCATGACAAAACAAACAGAATATCCACCACTTCTTGATCTGAGGTTTTCACAAGCATCACGCAAGATATTCTGCTGCAACACTAATAACACTTGTTAATATTTTATACTTTGATGCTGCATTTCTCTTTCATCAACGAGCGCTACAAGCAACTGTCGCAAACCCAGCTCCCAAAGGCAAAGAAAAAGGAACTGGTGGTGCAATGCAACGGCAGATTAAACGCTTCTAATCCGCAAATAGAATGAATTTAAAGCTTCTAATTATTATTATTACGGCGAAATTAAATGCGCAAACTAACGACAAGTTAGCAGGAAATAGAATTATTTTCAAAAGTGTCTTCGTGCATGACTCTTGGCTTATTTAAACAAATAAAAGCGAGAACATCGACCCAAGAGACAGAGCTGACTTATTTGGAGAAGGCACTCACTCATTGGATAGCTAGAGTGCTTTTCTATGATTAGTTTTTCCTGTGGTTGCCCTTACTAAGAAAGACGCGTTCAAAAATTCACATAAATGCTGATTGTTCTTCAGGTTAAATAGGCGTATTTAGACACTGAAAGTGAGGTTCGCGAACCTTCATCATAGAAGTGTGCTTTTTGGCCAGCGAGTGTTTTGTTCGCGCTGATGATCGAAATACCATGTTTTTCACTGGTACTCTTGGCCAGTAACGTGAAAATGTGACGCTTAGAAAGAGTTTGAATTTTGATTTGAGCACATTCCAAGTTATTCACGGCATTATCAGAACCTTTTTAAGTGAAGCGTTACTATCGATTATTCAAGGATGCTTGGGGATGGTGAAAGAGAAGTGAGAAGAAAACGGGAGTTGTGTGTTAAACAAACACACCACTCACAATTTTAAACAAGTATGTGAGGCAAAAAGCAGTGACCCCAAGAGCTCATGGCTCTTCAAACATTTGTCATCGGCATATTTTGCTCCTCTTTCCGCTAGCAAGCTGCGTGTAAATGTTTTAAAATGATTTTTTTATCTCATGCTCCCTTGAACAGCGTGTTATACTCTTTTGTCATCTACCCTTACAATTCGTGCGATAGAAAACCGGGCTCGAGCTCCATTTATTATTTTTTTTGTAACGATATTTATTGCCTCAGGGCATCAGCAGGGTATGAGATAAAGGATGAGCTCAATTCATGTTCACGCTCTTTTTATTGCGAAAGCAGTGCTACGCCAGGTTTCGGCCCATCGCGTAGTCCGTGGCCGCAGTCACGAATGACCTTGAACAGCCGCGAAGAAGAAGAACGCTCGGTCACCCGCAGCTAATGCTTTCGCTCCATATTCGGTTCAGCAGCATTAACCCTTCTCATTGTATAGGTCAATGTATTTTCTCTTATCTTTTTGAGCTTTACTTCTCTCCTACTAAACTGCTAACTAGAATAAGTGTTTATTTTCATTTATGTTCTCTTAAAGTCATTCCACACAATTTTGAGCGATTCTATCTCCGTAATGCACTGTCTGTGCGTTAAGTTTAGTTGTTGCTTCTCCTACGCATGGGAGGCATTCATTCTATTTCAGCGCTAGCAGGAAGATTCCGTATAGTATTCATCATCGCCCTGAAGTTCGGCTAAACAAGCGTGCAGCTTACCTGGGTGCAGCTTACATACTTAAATCATACAGTTGTAATTTCTACTGCATTATATAAAAGAAAGCCCCGCTTGAACCGAGGCTGCGTTCCAATGCCACCCTGCGTCTCAAGGGCGAAGCCTGAGCTAGCAGCAGCACCGGCCAACTCGGTCACATTATGTGGTCTCGTGGTGATATCACATAGCCTACTACCATGCAGTGTCATGCCATGCCACTTACCAACTGCCACCTGCCAGATCCATATCCGTGATTTTATTGCGAAAGCAATACTACGCCAGATCTAACCGCTCGTCGCTGCGTGCCGTGCCCGTGTCCGTGCCCGTGTTCGTATCCGTGTCCGTGTCCGTGAAGAAGAAGAAGAAGAAGAAGAACGAAGAAGAAAAGGAACGAAGAACAAAGAAGAAGAAGAAGAAGGACGCTCGGTCACCCGCAGCTAATGCTTTCGCTCCGTATTCGCTTCAGCGGCGTTGAACCCTTCTAACATTTTTCGCTCACAAAGCCGACGCCGGATTTTCCGGGAAATGGGGCCTTTAACGCTATCGCGTTAGAAGGATGAACGAGAGATATGAAACGTACTGCTGAAAGTTACAGTAGGCTGAAAACATGAACGAGGATTGAAAAATCTCACGTCATTATGGCCATTCTTCACCATCACCAGCTGCACTAGTGCAGAAACGCTCCACTGAAGGTATCGAAGTGTTACTACGCGACACTAGCATAGATGGTGTAGGTAAAAGAAATGGCCCTGTTGTATTTTGATACTTCAGACACAGCCTGCTGCCAAAGATACCTATAGGAACCTGACCATAGCAGCAATCGTGTCTGTTTTGAACATTTTCTTCGGCTAATTTTTTATTTGTTTTCTTTAGAGTATTCCTGTCTCGGTAATGTTACTAAATTAGGGCATATTATTGCACCGCAGCTATGAAAAGTAGCAGCATTAAATATTTTCATACTGTCGGGTCAAGCAAGTAAACTTCAGAAGAGGGCAAATACGGGCTGGTTGGTACATGCTTAAGAATCGAGTAAAACAGCGCTGGGGGAGACGAAACACGTGAACGACAGAAACATGCGCTGACTATCAAGTAAACCTCCTTTCGCATCAGAGCATTACTTGCCTCTACAGTAGAGTACGCTAATTTCGCGGGAAAAGAAATGGGAAATTAACTGCATTGTCTGTGCTGATACCCAAAACGCTTCTAGGAACCGCCGTGTTAGAGCGTGAGTGAAAAAGATTTGTGCAGTTTCTCTGCTGTTTTGAACATGGCATGCTAAATTTAGCACTCCCTGAACGCTTGTATTGCCTGTTCTTATCTGAACGCTCTCTATATTTTTTTATTAATATGCTCTTATATAGTGGTAACTAAATCTCTGGTGTGAGGTTTGGAAATGGTAGTTCTTACTCCCATTAGAAGCGAGCCAGTTATGTATGTACGTTTTTTGTTTGTTTGTTTTTTTTTGTTTTTTTTACAGAGGCACTAAAGGACACTGCCATATCTCATCCCACAAACGCAGCTTTCCGGCACTGAAAATCAAAATGTTTCATTCAAAATAAGCTGCAAAAACCTCAGCTTGGATTCCCCCCTTCTTGCATATGAAGTACCATCAGCGATAAAAGTTGGGGACCTGAGGAAAAGCGGAAGCGATCAAATATGCACGTTAGGCCAACACGTGCTGTTGATAGCTTCGTCTTTACCTCCGCTGCCCAAACCATTGCAAGTTGTGCAGCTTGGTACAACGCTTTAAATATTTCTCCACGACTTGTGGTAGTTGCTGCGGCCAAATAACCACACACTTCAGCCTGCTCCAAAGTATATCTGTAAACCGTATGCGCGATGCACAATGCTTTTTTTTTTTTTTTTTAGCGCGAGCAATAAATAACAGTGATTCCACCTTTGCTTATCTGCCACTGATCGCGAAATCCTTTTACGTTGAAGGATTTTATGAATTACTCTCAAGAAGTGCAATAGCGGGAGGATTTTTTTGGACAGGCAAGTTCTCACTCAACTCGCAAGTTTTGTAAGAAGCCGTTTAAGCTCATTCTTCATTGCCCCTTTTGCTTGTGGGTAATTAACAGGACTACCTAATTATCGGCACTGAAGAACTCATTATCGTGAGTGGTGCGAGTGTGCATATGGTATCAGAGCAACCAGTGATCAATCTCACCCTTTTGTGCACCATGGTGGCTGCCGGCATGAAGTACTCTACTGCCGCGTCGTTGCCTGTGAGCTGCAGCTGAAGCACGCAGTACTGGCCCCTTGTCTTGATGTACCCGTACTCGTCCCGCACCACGGTCGCCACGCACTCGTCGTACGCGCCGAGGTCCACCGACGTGCCATGAAGGAAGCCCGTTGGGTACTTACCGCTAGAGTCTACGACTTCACGCGTAAAAGAAAAACGAAGCCAAAAGTAAGCGTAATGATGGACAGGTCAATAGCACGCGGAACATCGATTCGATTCAATCACTCCACTTCTCACTGTTGTGCAAAGCTAAGATTTTCTTTAACCTCAAATAATGCGACTATTCCGGTGTAACGCTGTCTGGACCTGCAAGGTCGTTCCACCATTAAGCAGGAGGGTCTAAAACAGTACGCCATTGTTGGGCTGAGCTTCAAAGGGGGAAGGGGAGGTACGGAGAATAGAGCGAAGGGTTGGAGGTTCATTTCTTTTCATTTGCTTATCGGAGACGCTGTTTTCAACAGTATAGTTTTAGAAACTTCTCGAACTTGCTAACTGAAAGAAGCGATAGTTCCTACATTCATAGTGAAAAATCAGCACTTCCGCGGTGCTTGCTAGTTAAATTATCTTGTGCAGTTGCTATCCACTGTCGCTTAACTAAACTGTAGTTTTCTGGGACACCTTTTAATTAATTTCGAGGCGACAATATAATACTTCAACACACTGATCTGAAAATGTTGATGGCAATGGGTCTAAGCTTCTTATGCGTAGCAAACTTTGCTTTTTGAAGCTTTTCATGCGCTCGCACCGAATAGTTAAAACTGCCGTAGGAAACATGTGAAGTGCTTTCTTAAATACTTTTAAGGCAGACGTCAAACACATCAAGATGCTTTTATGGACATATTGACGGAAATGAACTAAGCTTCCGGTGTGTGGCAAAATCTTTCTCCTGAAGATTGTCCTGCTCTCACAACGATTAGTTAAGAGTGTCATAGACAACAGGCGGAGATGGCTTTGAACATAAATAAAAAACCTACAAACCCGCCGGGGAAAGATCTGTGGATATATAGATTGTAATGATGCGGTTACACAGTATGCGAAAAAAATGAAGGCCAAAAAATATTTTCCAGATTTCGCCAAAATTTCAGGGTGTGTTTGTGCATGAAAAAAAAAAAAAAAAAAAAAAAAAGCATCGCGTTTAAAACGAAGTGTCAAATCTTGCGGAAATCTTACTTTTTACAAATGTATAGAAGAACCGCGAAGTTTTATTAGCGAAGCAGATTTCTAAGCCCAGACCAAGCTTTGACAAAGGTCCGCTTAAGAATTCAGCTTGAAAAATGCATTAGAACTGCCATATTGGACCACACTAAACTTCAATCTCAGCTTCAAAACAGATCAATAGTCTGGACAAGACTTCTTGTGTGAGCATGTCGATTTTTTCATGCCACGTGGACCACAAAGGACACAAAAAAAGGCCGAATAAAAGAAGACTACGCCACTAGCGCTAACTACTGAGTGAGTGCTTTATTGACCTTGACTAAGTTGGTACCAATGGAACAGCGAGTGCTCGCGAAAAGAAAGGAAAAAAGACAAATCAAGAGACCAGTATACATTACGGGGTTTGCATGTTGATAACATCTTGGATGACCATGTCTTGATGCGAAACTTGTGCAGACGAAATGTCGATAAAATTTTACTTTACTCTAGCAAACTGTTCAACTTCCAAAGTTTCAGAGGTCATCTGAGCCCCCCTCCCCCCCCCCCCCCCCCCCCCCCCCCCCCCCCCCCCATATACAAAAGAAAAAAACACTCACAATCGCACTTTTTACAGTGCACGGTAAGATTACTTCTCCTAAATATTTTCGAGTTATTTTGAATTACCAACAATTGCTCGACTGAACTACGTATTGTTTTCCATAAAAAAAAAAAATGACGCTGTACACTTTTCTCGTGGTGAACTTAAATCAGCCTGATCTCGCGGATTTCTGTACGACTTCGGGGCCGCATGTCGGTGAAAATTTTTTTCCAAGCCGAAAAAAAAAAAGTTTGCGAACATTTCCTTTTCATCTGCTTGTTAATGTGTCATAATGCAGAAGCAATATGTTGGAAGCTGGTATTAATTGTGGGAGGCAAGCTAAAAGAGAAGTAACAAGAAAAAAATGTCTCATTCGTCGAAGCAAATAAAACAAAACTCAGAAGTCCTTCGATACTTTAAAGCCGCGCACAGCCTCAAAAAGGTCAGAAAAAAACAAACACGTGTGATTTTTCCTGCCCTTAGAAGTCCAGCCTCCCGTGCAAAAAAGCAATGCCGTTGACAATATCCCCCCCCCCCCCCCCCCCCCCAACTTCAGTGTACCAGAAAACCACGATGATATAGTTTCGTGAAATGCACCGAAGCCATCGTGTGCAGTGTCGTGCTTTCTTGTGGAAGACTCTGCCTAGGCCAGTGCCTAAGCAATAGGCTGTGTAAACAAGGAAATAGCACGAAAACATTTAGTGGAATTAAAATAATACGGTTGAGAACCGCAAGAAGTGTGAGTGCAAGGTTATTATTTTGTAGTTGTTGTTAAATACGATCCTGGAGAAAATCTCGGCTAACCCATGCAATTTTGTAAGCCGAACGTTGAAAGAAAAGTGTGCAAACATCCCATCTATCTGCTTCATTTCCTGTAGGCTGTTATCAGTTTATAACCCGTTTTGCATATCGGTTTTGCCTTCTTTTATTCCCTGATTGGCTCGTGAGCTCAGTGTTCCACTTCTATAAAGTTGGCCCTAGGGTTTTTAGCAAATAAATCTGTCAGAAATTTCCGCCGGCAGCATCTATTCCTGCTCTTCGTCCTTTGTGTCGCTTGCACTACGCATATAGCCTAACACAACACTTATTATCTTAACTCGTGTAATATAAAGGATACTATATTTGCGTTCATAATACCGAACCATGATTAATAATGTTCTTCGTAATGCTGCTCAGAGGTGGGCTTCCTCACAGTATGCGGCAGTTTTGATGATTTTCAGACGAATGTAGTAAGCGAAAATAATTCCTTTGCATTTCCGTGAGTATGAAATTCACTCGTTAGAATGACAGAGAACACAATACGCACCCCAGAAAAACATTCGTGGCCCACCGCAAACGGCTCGAATACGCCTTTTCTCAATGTATACGCAAAACGCTGCGATTCACTGGCGATAAGTGGCGCTTACGGCATATGACGCACGCAATGCGACCCTCTGATAGCGACAAGAGCGTGCCATGGTGCATGACAGGCACGTAAGCATAAAGTTGGCACAAAATGGGCACACGATGAATTCCGAAACGGCTACTAGTTCTCCGCTAGAGGTGTCGCTCGTCGCCTGCAGGCATTCAGAACGCGGTAGGTGCGCAACAAGGAACTCACTTCTCAGCGCCCACGGCTCCAGGTCACGTATACCACGCACAAGCCTTAGCAGGCTCAGGCTGCACGTGGATGACATGTCGGCTCTCAGGAGCTTCCGGGCCAGTGGGCTGGACGGGTCCAGCACGCCGCCGACCATTTCTCGCAGAGTGTCTATCATGCTCGACTTCTTTGGGCGAAGCCCGTCCGCAGACGTGCTCATGGCGCAGCAGGAGAGAGCGGCGCACAGTAGGAGCGCACCGCCGACCACCGGTAGCAGCTTCCAGAAGCCCATATTCGGAATCAGATTTTTTAAAATGTATGTTCAAAGCTCGCCACACCAGCAAATATAGGCTATTATGCGAGACGCTAACAAACTGCATAAAATTACGATGCTTAATAAGTTGTCTGTGCTTATAAACCACGGCTTAAACAACTGCAGTCAAACGACGGACGCCAGTGTCGGTCCCTTCTAACCAGGGGCAGGCGGGTCGAGTGACTCGAAGAAAGAGGATCAGCCCTTGTTCTGGACGGGAGAAGCCACGTGACTGGAGACGCAAGAGTACCTCGTCGCTCAGGTAATATACAGTTACTGTTTAATGATTTGCTTTTCCCATTCCCATAATGTTTTCGCTTTATTCATTTTGTTTTCCGCCGCAGGCACTACATCACATGCTTTATAGGCTACGTGGGGGAACGCTGTGCCGTATAGCGCAAGTCCTGCATCGCCTTAGCCGCACTCAGTGACGTAAGAGGCCCCAAAATAGCCACCCCGCATCTCTCGACGTAAGCCCGTGTCGTGACAAGATCTGCGCTGACGTTTCCTTCTTGTTTTTATTTTTCTCAGTGAAACGTTCCCCTCATGGGGCACGCGTATTCAGGAGTAAAAAGCACATTCTACTTGTCTTCTTTTCTTTGTTCTTGAACATCCTGTTTGCGTGTACCCCGAAGTGAGCTTGTTGTCAGCTTCACAGGGAGATGGCGTCATTACCGACGCCCATCTCGCAATCTGTTTTTCCTCCACAGTCCTCGCGTTCTCCGCTTAGCCTTATGGCTATGGGCAGGGGAGGGTTATTGGAACTGTGCGGCGTATAAACACCCGAGCGATGCCTGGAGAGAATGCGTGACCTTGAGCCCGTTCGCCAACCTCCGACCCCGCTTTGGCGCGGGGTGTTTTTCTCCGCGGTTGCGCTAAGCGATAGAAGGCGTCGGTTTCTTCCGGGGGCGTATTGTGTTAGGCACGCAGCCTCCTCTTGAATGAGAGCTAAAAAGTGGAGCACGTTGACATCAACTTTCGTCAAGTTCGTGAACAACTTCGAAAGTTGAGTACGGAGCGGCATTTATCGGTGAGCAATTCTGCCATATTGCACTGTTTTTCGCGCTGTTTCACCACTGGTATTGACATAAACATTCAAAATGATTGTCAGCTTTCTCAAGAAATACCAATAAATGCGCTTCAGTTGGGTGTGTTGAAAACCTGAGAGTTTAGAGACATGAATCTTACAGCTTTGCTGTTATTCTCCTTTCTGATAAAGTTAATTTGCAGCTGTCATTTTAATAACTACCATTACTATGTCAGCGCCTGCCACTGCTTTTTATGCTATACAAGTTGCAAAGCCGGAGGGCCAGTTTTTAAATTCCTCCCGGCCATTATCGAAGCTCTTTTGCCATTTCGTTATCGTTTACAATAGTCAGAAATCAAAATATAGGCTATCGGATAGTCTGATACAAGTTATCAGATAGCCTATATACCTATCAATTAATGAACAAGGTATAGGGTAGTGTCATTGCCAGGTAGAAGTGTTGATAACGGTCAATAGAGTTTGTTGTTCTTCTTCCGATCATAATTCACAAGCCTGATATCGCGTAATAACGGCTCTGAGAAATGTTCGGGAGGCATTTCAATAAAACGTTTGGCTTGACAGTGTTGTAATGCAGGGCATGCGAACAACGGCTAAAATATTTGCAGTTTTGAGACATGCACAGCTTGGCACTTGTTAAATGTCCGAGAGTAAATAGACTCAAAATCCGAATATTGAAACCTAACTTGAGCCAAGGAGCGAACATTAATTGTAAAGTTTAGGTCAACAAGACCGCTTATAAATTCCCAGTCGTGCGAAACACCACCCTCATTTTTTAAAACAATAATCAGTTAGTCAACTGTAATTACTCCGCTTTTTAAATTTTAACGTCATGTAAAATCCCACGACCGACATTCAGCAGTCACCTCAACATAATGTAGAGTGCTTGACGCGCATTTCCCTACAAACAAAGCGAGATGTTACCGGCCCTTCTTGGTTCCAGAGGAATCGCTCGCGCTAAATCAGATCCGCATGAATCTGAAACGAGGTATTACTTGCGAGCCCGTACACTCAAAGCCAGCAGATGTTGCATATTTTCGTTTTTTATGCATGGCCTCCTGCCGCGCCAAATCGGACTCCGAATTTACACGCTGCGCTTATGTGACCATTCAAAAGAAAAGAATGAAATATTGCACGGCCCTGCCTAATTAGGCAATATCCAACTGTTTCACAGACCGTTTTAGTCGACGGTATTGGGTGCGCAGCACGACGTAAATTGAAAGCCAGCAATTTAATGTCTCAGTGTTGGTATCGAATATATAACCATCTCTGATTGTAAAATTCACCACTCGATATAATTATTTCCGTAAATATGAACACAAGAGGTAAGCACAGCTGAGCAAGTCCGTCCTCTCCTACTAGCAACGCAATACAGACGACAGCGCCAATTTCTCCTTCTGCGAGAAGATTCTATGTAACGACGGAAGAATAAATTACAAGCGCACGGCGAGTGTGCAGATGGCGCCAACCTCGTGATCCCCGCTGTCCACATGGGCGAGAAGGCGGCCCAAAACCGGCCCTTCATTGAAGGCTTATAGGGTGTTGTCCGATGCACGCCACCCAGCTCTACTTGGGTTTTTTTCGTCCAACTTGTCTTTCCAGTTGCCAGTTGTAAGGTGCGCGAGCATGACTTTTGGTCCCGCCGCAAGTGGAAGTTATCAACCGCGCCAATGGGTCAGTGTCTGAAAAATGGGTTGTTGTTTTTTTTCGTGAGCATAATTTTCTTTACGTCAAAAGACGCATGCAAGGAAAAAGTACAAATCCCTTTTATCAGGTATCTTCAACATGCAAATCAATTTAAATGCGCGTCAATGCACCGCAGGTATTTTAGTCCATTTAAACGCGTACGTGTTTTGAATTTATAGATGCGTAGCCGACATTTTCTAAAATATACCTGCGTGCGCGTAGAAGGCCCGAAATATCAGCAGCATCGTAGTTATTGCGGTCAAATGTAACAACTGCGAAGTGTGTTTCTATCGGACAACTAAATGCTATCACGCATAAATGACCCACGGTTTGATGGAGGGCAGAAGTTAACAAAATATATAGAACATGCAGCTGAATTAACAATTCGAAGGATGCGCACGCTGTTGTGCGAACGAGTCATCCCCGTATTTCGATTACTACTTCATCGAAAACAGGTATCAGATTACAGTTCGTGATGACAGTACGTGGAAACCCGCGCAGTCCCTGCAACTGAAAACTGGCTAGATAGATGGTGGGCCGAAACGACTTTCGCCGCCTTTCGCAGTTACCTCGGCGAGAGGCGGAAGGTATTATTGTTCTGCAGCAAACAAATAGTTTGGGCTTGTTGGAAGCTCATAATTTTGAAAAGGAGCCTTAGATCCTGAAAAACAGGGACAAGCGAGTCCCTGTTTTTCTCGTGCTAAGGATCCCTTCCAAAACCATTATTATTGTTCATTTCTACATCCTCAGGCATGAACATCAGCATCGCATTTACGGTCGCTTGCTGTTTCCACATCGACTCCAGCGAAGCGCGTAGGACCCGCGGTCTACACCCCACTTCAATGTTTTCGAGGATAACGGTTTTCGTCGCATCCACAAGGGCCCCTTGACTCAGCTAGTCATTCCGAAAGCCGCGAGCACTAAAACAAAGAGGACCATAAATGTCGCCGCAGCGACGTCCCTTACACACCAAAAGTAAACCTTATCACTGCAAGAAAAAAAGGCAGTGACGTCCGAGGGGTATTATAGAACCAGCCGCTCACGCGCGTCAGGAATTCGATATAAGCGAACAAAACTAGAGGAGAACTGGAAAGAATTTAGTACTTTCTGCTTTACCTCCATCTATGTGAGCACTCAATAGCTGAATAATATATTTACTCTATTCGAAGCACCCCGTTTCTTCACGATCGTGACGACTAAAACAGGAAAGGTGGGGGGGGGGGGGGGGGGGGGGGCGGTTTGCTTAGCGTCAACAAAATCTAGGATAAGCACCTCCCCCCCCCCCTTCCGCCCCCTATTCTTTTTTTTTTTTTTTTACTCGGCTATATATAGAACGAGACGAGTGCAAGAAAGAAAAATTTAACAGCTCGTTTGGCAAACATCCTTGGCACATGCGGTTACAGTTCGCTTAAACTTGAAGCTGTAAGCAGCTGTCTACAAACTCGTTCCGACTTCCGTTACGGATCTCAAGCAAACGACATGGAACCAAGCAACGGTCTTCCGCGATGCCAGTGAAACCTGCCGAGAGCGGCCGATTGCTGGCCCACGTGACAACACGCTGGTAGAGTTATCGGGGTCGCTTTCGGTCGGTTTTCGGTGCTTTGTAATGTCTGAATACATCAACACGTGAGGCCGGAGATCACGCTCCGGACGCCGCATCACCTCGAGACTCTAGAAGGTCCGGTTCGACGACAGGGTGAGTAAGCGCCCTAGGAAGCATCGGATACGCGCTCTGCCTTGCAAAAAAGGACTTGCTGAGATGCGCGTGCAAAGATTTTTATTATTATTATTATTATTATTATTATTATTATTATTATTATTATTATTATTATTATTATTATTATTATTATTATTATTATTATTATTATTATTATTATTATTATTATTATTATTATTATTATTATTATTATTTTCCTTCCTTGTTCCTTCCTTGGTCGCTGAGGGTAACAAACTGGATTCCAAGGGAAGGAAAGCGTAGCAGGGGGCGGCAGAAAGTTAGGTGGGCGGATGAGATTAAGAAGTTCGCAGGGGTCAAGTGGATGCAGCTAGCACAGAACCGGGTTATGTGGAGAAATATGGGAGAGGCCTTCGCCCTGCAGTGGGTATAATCAGGCTAATGATGATGATGATTATCATTTTGAGTTCTTTTTTTTAGGGGGACAATTATATTCGCGAAAATATAGTTCGCCCTCGTCTTCCAGTGAGCGAAATCTAAACCTAACCCGCAAAAGGGCTCATCAATCCCAATCGTTACAGAACATATGCACAAAAAACGATAAATGCTCCAAATCAAAGCGCGGTTCATCACTTCAGCTAAAGCACTTCGCTTTCTAAACTGCCTGCTGCGATCCTCATGCTCAATTGAGAGCCAAAAGCGTTGATTTACCTACAACAACAACAACAACAACAAACCGACTAAAATAAAACAAAGACGCTCTCTTTCTGGGGACAAGTCGTCGTGTTTTGTTCAAAAACTGGGTTCCTAAGTGAAAGAGGTGCATGAGAGTAAGCGAAGGTACCCCGCAAACTCTAGAACAGCCTTTCCTTGTGCAGAACTTGGTATGCAGCATACGGTTTAACCTCCTTTTGTAACCACGTGTGACGAATCAGCCCTTCTGGTAAACTCAAATATAGGCAAAGGTGGTGAATTTTGGCATCCTCCTGAGAGACACATCGGCGATTAGGGATCAGCTTCGGATTAGTTTCGACCAATAAGGTTTTTTTATAGCGTGAGCTCGCACTGCGCAACACATGGGTATTTTATGTTTCTTTCACCTCCAGCTAAAAAAAATGCTACAGTGACTGGTACTGAAGCCGCAACTTCAGGAAGGATAAAATGCGTAATGCCAAAGCCGTTGAGTTGCCCCGGTAGATAGCAAACAGCGGGTTTATATTCATGCTAAAAAAACTGATATTTTATTATTCTAACTAAAACAAGTAATATTTCACAGTAATTTCTATCATATTCTAACTTACACTAACAATAACATCTAAAGTTCTGAGCGCATTTATCGACAATCTTTTTTTTTCGATCTTTCATCGTCTAGTTATTGATCTGCTGCTGAGAAAGGACCAGCTGAGCGAATTTTTATCGAAGAGAAATTAAAAACTAAAGCGGATAACACCGCGACTTCAAGACCCAAGCGAGAGTATAGATGCAGAAAGTACAGATGTTCTAATCCAAAATAAAACACCCCGGTGTCTAAAACGGATCTGGAAGCCTTCTACTTTATAGCATCCTTTGGCCTGGAGACCTGACTGGAGTATTTGTACTGTTGCCCAAACTCACAAGAATTGTCATCATTAATTCTCGCAGGACGTTGTTAGACAACACAAACACAGCCAGATAACAAAATTTGTTAACATTTAGTGCGGAGCATGAAATTCGGTCACATTCTCGAATAACCGTTAAATGTTGTAGAAATGCAATGTTGTAGTATAGGGAGTGCCTCCATACAGCAAAAACAAGGTCATTCTTCCTCTCACAATATGTTCATATTTATTTACCGTTGAAAGCGCCTGCCGTAAAATCCTGTGAGTAGTACGATGTGCTTTCTTGTACTGCATGCGATCAGTGCTTCAGACATGAACGCGCTTTTTCTGTTGCAAATGTAGAAGGCTCATGATGGTAGAGGTTAACACTCCGTAGCTTTTTTTTTTTTTTTATGCTTTTAATGGTAGTATTGATAGCGGGTTGTCTTGGAGCTAGTTGCTGCGGCGTGGCGGTGAGAGACACGGCCTCCTCCGCACTTTTACGTGCGGAGGAGGCTGGAAAGGCTACAGTTACCACTGACGTCGGCGCTGGCAATCAAGCAGGCTAAAGAGTGGGGGAAAAAACAGAAAGATCGCTATCTTTTTCGTGCATTGACGATCTAGCCTCTCTAAACTCGCCGAGACTACATGCGTGGGGGTCAAAGTGAAACGAAATTAAGGAGTGGCCTGACGTTCGGGTTTTTTTGGGTGAGGTTTTCAGCGCTATCGAGCGGCCTCGAAGCCACTGCAGCACATAAAACGAATTGCGTCACCAAGAACTGCTTCGTCTGAACTCGTGGAAAATTGTCGGAATGTAGAAACAGCCTGGCTACTATATCTGGAAATTTCGTGGCGGGCGTATACCACGTACCGCCGATTAACAGAAACGTATTTATTTGTTTTGAATTTAGGCCTCTAAATATACCGATACGCGATCGCATCAAGAAACTGGTGGATATTCAAGTTTTTACTCAAGTGTATATTTAAATTTCGACCACCTGGGATCCTGTAACGTGCGCTGGCAGAGCACATCTAGCATAGGCTGGCATAGGCGAGCGCCCAAACCACTGCACCACCCCGGTGGACTCCATTGAAGGTGGTAGATAAAAAGTCTTCTTACCGTCGAGATATTCGGAACACTTGAAATGCATTACAAGCTGCACGAGGTGGCTCATATGCAGATCCCCTACGCTCACAGAATTAGACCAAGACTGTAATTAAATTAAATGGTATGCATCAGCAGACGCGTAACGATCGGCCTGATTATAAATTAGCATTTCAGCAGAATGAAGTAAAAAGTCTGTATATCGCTAGGATCGTGATCTATCAGAAATGAAAGAACTGAAAATACAAGCTCCAGGCATAATAAAAAAAAAGGCTGTATTACTGAATGGAGGTGTACGAGTATTCTCTAATAACTGCTTGCAACGGTATGCAACGAAGCTCAGAAATAATTGAAGGGCAGGTATTCATGAATTGGTACGTCATGAAAATAAGTATTGCACAATCTTTGCTTCCTGTGCACACACAATAATGTGGGTCGTGAAGTCCACGATTGTGAAACTACCCGCCGAGCACCTTATGATGTTTCTTGAGGCAAAAAATGAATACACTCGAGAGGGAGCATATCTGGCAGAGGAGTTTCAGTCAATAATTATCAATATTCTCATGAAAGTATTAAAATTGAGAAAAAAACATAAGGTGACTAAAGATGACAATGTCATCAGTCATAAATTGTCTGTGCATTAGACCTCACATTCCGTCTTTACCGGAAGTAACATGAAAAAAGGGTTTGCTTCTCAGCCCTATATGGAGTATACATTTTACGGCCATGTATACCCTAAAGCATACAGCTCTCAACAGGTGGGGGTAATGGTTGTCTCATACATTACCCAGATTAAGAGCTCAAGGAGTGTCACAAGTACTTCACTACGTGTCTAAGGAACAGACGTTTCTGTCTGGATAATTTTGACTAAGACAGCTGTAATCCATAGACAGAAATGTAATATGCAGCAGTTAACACATGTAATAGTTCGGTCCTTGTTATAATTTTCTTTCAAATTTTATCTATAATTTTATCAGATGGGGCTTAAAATGGAAAGATAAAACGAGAAATGCAGTCGGGAGCAAACACAGCAGACAAAAGCACCCTGGGATAGTCGTACGCTGCCGCAGCAGTGGCATGCGCGCCTTGTGGGTTGCCGAGCAGGCCTAAGTACAGCACAGCGCCAATACTTCATCACCAAACGCAGGGCTTTCACACAGTACAGGCGTTCTACCATCTGTCACGGCAGATAACGTGGATGAAAATATAAAAAATCCCAACTTCTCGGAACGGTGAGGTTGGAAGAACCACTGTGCCCGCTGCCGAAGAACTGCAAGGACGTGGTTGAGCACGTCCAGTACTTGCACTGCGTTTTGAGCCGATTGAAGGAGATCGCAAAAAGTAGAGCTCATTCAAACAGTTTGACTCTGCTTGCATAAAACTCACATCTGAATAAGTTGAGATTTTTTGTCTCATTTTAAATGGAGAAGCCATTGGGCTTTGCAAGCGGGAGGAGGTAATTATTTCGTGCAGTTATAGAATACAAACGTTAAAAGTATAATGAAAATACTACTAAACGCTTTGATTATGGTAACAGGAATTCCATCAAGGGCCGCGAAGAAATACCAGTTTAAGCAAATTAAAAGGCTAAGTATATTCATCCCTTAAAAAAAAAAAAAAGAACATTGTATCGAGGGCAGCTGTGCAAAGAGGAGCGGTGCGATCGAAGGCAGGTTTACGAAAAAAAAAAGAAACAGACAAGCAAACATATTGACAAAGTATTGTTTATATATTTCTTGACTGCTTATTAAGCAAATACACTCATCGAGTATATTTGGACGCATGCGATCGTATCGTCAGAAGTCGGTAAGACGCCTCAAGACAGTATTCGCTATAGGTGCAGGCTTTTGCAAAGAGAACGAAAGAGGCAGAATTTTGCGCGCCATTTATCAAGCCCTAGACTGAATGAACTAGATTACTCGTTCACAGCGTCACTGATGTAATGAAAAAGTGCATGATCAGTCGATGGAAGAGAAGAAATAAGCCGACCAAAGTAGACTGCTCAAACAGAAGCAAGCAAGAACAAGTTTCGCAAAAAAAAATTCGGATTATTAGCTCAAGGGGCAGTCTTCAGAGGCTATGAGTGGGGTGCGTAACTTTGAACAGCGCACAAGTGAAGCCTTGTTACTTGTTACTGTAGTGCTGTAACCACTACGAAGTACTTCAAAGTCGTATTCTGACACTTTCGAAATGACCAGTACAATAACAGCAGCTTGTGCCTTAAGTATACTTTTCTAGAAAGTTAAAATATGTAAAATATTAACATGCTGCACTTGTTAAAACGAAATTACTCGTGATGTAAGGGGTGAAGTTCTTTCAAGGCTTGCTTCCAGTATAGTAGCAAGTTCGTGCCATGATATAGTATATATATATATATATATATATATATATATATATATATATATATATATATATATATATATATATATATAGTTCGTGCCATGCTATAGTATATATATATATATATATATATATATATATATATTGTTACGACGTTTATTTACACAGATGGTAGGATACGCTGGAGATTAGCACACCACAGCGGACAGACCCAGCTTCCTCGTCCTCTTCTGCTTATTCCACCAAACCTCATCTTCCTTCAATAAGGACCGCGGGAAGTGCGTGACACTGCCCCCTTCGCAGACGATGCCCGCCGGGCGAGTCAAGGTTCGTCACGTTGATAGAAGGGCTTCATGCGGGCCACGTGGACTACTTGAGTCTTCCGAGAACGACGCCCTTGGGTGGTCACGCGAGAGACTACAAAGTTTACTGCGCTGAGGCGTTCCAATACAACGAAAGGGCCAGTATACTGGTGCAACAGTTTCTGGCACAAGCCGCGCTTACGCAACGGCGTCCAAAGCCACACCAACTCACCAGGGACATAATAAACATCTTGATGACGCTTGTCGTAGCGTTGCTTGTAGCGTTCCTGGGAGGCTAGAGTGCGAAGTCTAGCGAGTCGACGAGCTTCTTCAGCCAAAGAGAGAGTATGCGCTAGTGAAGTTTCAGCAGGGAGTGAGAAAGGCAGAAACGTGTCCAAAGTGCTTCGTGGAGGTCGTGCATAGAGAAGAAAAAACGGACTCTAGCCTGTCGTTTCGT